>NC_133576.1:98858118-99484655 GCF_964106895.1 Numenius arquata
TCTGAAGAATTTTAGTCCAGGATTTGATTTGATCAGTTTATTTTCCTTTCTTATGTGTGAAATATTATTGATTCTTACACCTTTTTTTTTTTTTTTTCTTTTTGAAAGCATGCACACAGTAATTATTCAATAAATTAAGCAAAAATAAATAGGGAAAAGTCATTAACAGTCTGGTCAAAGTTCAAATAAAGTATGTTATTACAAACACAAATTGTCCATCTTGCCATCCTATTAATACACCATAGAGATCATCAAAGGTAGTTATCTGACTCTTCAGCATACACCCACTAAAATATTCTCTCTTTTTAAACTTCCTTATGTTTATATTCATTATCTTTCCAAAACTTGATTTTAGTAACGAAGTTTTCTTCTGTCATACGCTCCTGCTCACCCAGTTGTGCAGTATTTGAACTCCTCTGACAAATATGTATTGAACAATAAACAATACTTTCACTGCCATTCATTATCCCTAGATCTGTGAAGAAATATTAGCTGTGACAGAAACTTTCAGTCTGACAGTTCAGTGGAAGAGAAGATTTAGGGTGACAATAGACAAGCAACACATCTGAAATACCACAGAATGTAATAACAACTGCATATGGGGAGAAAAAAATTGAGATGTTGACACAAAGTAGAGTTGAGAAACAAATTGTTGGGAAAGAAAAGATGACAGTATAGGCACAGCTTGAAACAAGTGTAAAGGCTTTTCTAAGCTGGTGTTTTAGAAGAACAGCAATGGACAGCATGGAGAATTGAAAGTAAAAAAAAAATAATCATTATGCCCTGAAGGGATTATTAGCTGAATAGACAGAATTAGAAGGGAAAGACTGGGAATAAATATTGAAATCACATGACTTTCTAAATTAAAATATAGGAAGACCTGAAGGATGCAGGGAAGCGATGCTTTGTAGATGATTGCCAAGCAAAGCATTCTCAATATTGATGAAAAAAGAATGGCAGAAGTGGTTGCATAATAGTATTATCGTTGTGTCAGTTTGTTAGTAAAATAATCTGAATAAAATGACGGCAACACAGACAACCCCTGATAGATAACAGTATTTTTTCTATCAATTAATGCTAGCTTGTTGGTGAAAATATTATCTACTTGGATGTTCCTGCTAAAATATAAAGATCAAGCCTATTAATTTACTAATTAACTAAATTAAACTAATTAAAGTAATGCCTACTGTCTGGTATATTAAGGTAGTTTTAAAATTCTTAACTGTCATGTTTCATTTTCATTCCGTACCTATTGATAGAGAAATGTTTCTGCACAGTATAAAATAAGAGAGACTATTGGCTTCATTTCTAATGTGATAATCCTGGTTCTAAATTTGGCATGGGAATAAACATAAAGGTGAGAAAAAATTTTTGAAAAGCATGGAGAATGGCAGCACTATTATCAAAAAGTTTGCATTTTTTTCAAAAAGAAAAATATACAGATATTGTGTTTTCATTGTCTGAGATTTTATAATGCTCATGATGCAGTTTTTCTTCAGGACTTCAGTTGTACTTGCTATGATGCTGAATAAACTGCAGCTCCTAACTCCTAAATCCCATAAATCTGCTGATAATTCATGTAACCAATAATGCACCATTTTCTTTAGAAAGAAACAAAGAGTGGCACCAGCTAAGTGATTATTTGTCAGCCTGCCAGGATAACAGTGTGTTATCTCCTTTGGGCATACCAATAATGTGAATGTATTTCAAAGAGTTAGATAAATGTATTTTAATTCACAAGGATTTGTCACCTTTTTTTCAGGTTCATTTCTTATTCAGCTGCTGATTTTTCAGGCATCTCAGGAATGCTTTTTGTGTGTGATTCCTTTGCAGTTATATTTTCTCATAACTATCTCTTTTTTCCCTCAGCTATTTAATGAAAGTGCACATAATAGTGAATGTCTTACTTATAGGCTTGTAATTTTCTCTTCAATTTGTTCATTTTTGTGTCTCTGTCAAAGTTTGCTTTTTCCTTTGAGATGAATACTTTGAAGCAGTGTTCACACTGACATTCTGCAGATCATAGTTATGTTAAACAATACCATATTCCTCGAGCAGTCTCATTATACTGAATATTTGGTAGGGTATTATTTTTCTCAGCATAAGTAGGAAAAGCAGATTCTCAACTTAAATTGAAAATACTGGACAATGCTGGAAAAGACTGAGTTTTTGCAATACCGAGTTCTACTTTCACTTCTTCAACACCGAAGAACACCAGTTATCAACCTTTCTCATCATCTATGCATTCCTTAAATATATTAGAATTCTTTTGTGTACTTTCATGTTAGTGAAGAAAATAATCTTCTTAATATATGTAAATTAACTGGCACCTGGAGATGCTAAGGTGGAAATATGTCTATATGCTATATAGACATACAATATTTATAGTATTATAGTATATATTATATATGAAAATGTAAATGTATTATAAGGTATAATATAATTAATATAGTATAATAAAATAGTATAATAACATAGTATAATAACATAGTATAGTATAGTATAGTATATATGTGCTGATATAGGCATATGATAGAAAAATATTTAATATATAATATTAACATTAATTAAACATTACATAAAATGTAAATATGATGGCTGGAATGGAATATTACAGCTTACTGGAAAAAGGGATATATCACAATCATTTTTAGAAAGTGTGAATAGAAGGACCCTGGGAAATACCAACCAGTCGACATCACCTCTACGCCCAGTAAGATCATGGAACAGATTGTCCTGGAAGATATGTCAAAATACATGGAAGACATTGAGGTGATTAGAGACAGTCATCATGTCTTCACCAAGGGAAAATTGTGCCTGACTAACCTAGTGGCCTTCTCTGATGGAGTGAATACCTCAGCAGACAAGGGAAGAGCTAGAGATGCCCTCTACCCAGATTTCTGTAAGGCCTTTGATATGATCCCACACAACATTCTTCCTTCTACATTGGAGAGATAAATGTTTGATGGATGGATTGTTAGATGGATTAGGAATAGGCTGGATGGCTTCACCCAAAGAGTTACAGTCAATGGCTCAATGTCCAGATGTCCACTAATAAGGTGTCCCTCAAGCATCTATACTGGGATCAATACTTCTTGATGTCTTCATTAATGACATCGATAATGGGATTGAGTGCGTGATCAAGTTTGCAGACATCACCAAGCTGAGTGGTGCAGTTGATTTGCTAGAAGGAAGGGATACCATCCAGAGGGACCTTGACAAGCTTGAGGGGTGGGCCTGTGTGAACCACTTGAAGTTCAGAAGGCAAAGTGCAAGGTCCTGCACCTGGTTCAGGGCAGTAACCAGTATCAGTACAGTCTGTACTGTATGGATGAATGGATTGAGAGTATCCCTGGGGAGAAGAATTTGGGAATACCGGTGGATGAAAAATTGGACATGAGACAATGTGCTCTTGCAACCCAGAAAGCCAATCATATCCTGGGCTGCATAAAAAGAAACATGAACAGCAGACTGAAATAGGTGATTCTTCCCCCTCTACGCTGCTCTCTATGAGACTTCACCTGGAGTACTGTGCCCATCTCTGGGGTGCCCAACACAGGAAAGACATGTGCCTGTTAGAACATGTCCAGAGGAGGGCCACGAAAATGTTCAGAGGGCTGTAACACCTCTCCTACAAAGACTGAGACATTTAGGGTTGTTTGGGCTGGAGAAGAGAAGGCTCTGAGGACACCTTATTGTAGCCTTTCAAGATATGAAGTCAGCCCATAGGAAAGATGGAGAAAGAACTTTTACCAATGACTGTAGTGATAGGAGAAGGGGCAATGGTTTTAAACTGAAAGAAGGTAGGTTTAAGTTGGACATAAGGAAGAAATTTTTTACAACAAAGGTGGTGAGAGACTGAACCAGGTTGCCCAAATAAGTTGTATATGCTCCATCATTGGTAAAGTTCAATGTGAGGTTGGACTGGCCTTTTAGCAACCTGTTCTATTGGAAGATGTTCCTGCTCATGGCAGGTGGATTGGAGCTAAATGGTCTTTAAATGTCCCTTCCAAATCAAACCATTCCATGATTTTATGATTCTATATTTGTAATATATTCTAATATATATAATGCATATATGCATATATAATAAATATATGCAATATGGGCATATAGATATATATAAACACAGTTGATATCTAAATTCCAAGTCCCACTTTAGTAGTTTAGGTACAAAGGTCATAGTCATAAAATTCCACTTCTCAAGAGATATCTAATCCCAGAAGTATTTGTCTCCCAACTGTCTCCTTTTTTAACCCTAACCTTCCATGAGACATTATAGTCTGTTTCTGCATATATCCAGGAGCATCACCTTTATTACCAAAATTTTAAGCTGATGTACAAAGCAACTTTCTTCGTTACGTCAGTTCTGGAAGACGCTAATGTATTTGACCTCCACATAAAAATGAAAGGGAATATTTCTCATGGAGCAGGTGTAGATACTCCACCGTATACCAAATATATACTCTAAGAACTAGGGAATTCCCATAAAATATTTAATTAAAAATAAAGAAATTGATCACCAATAAATGAAATACCAACTGTTTTGTTTTAACCCCAGTAGGCAGCTTAGCACCACCCAGACACTTGCTCATACCCCCTCAGTGGCATGGGGAATTGAATCAAAAGGGCAAAAGTGAGAAAACTCATGGGTTGAGATAGCAGCAGTTAAATAGGTAAAGCAAAAGCTGTGCATGCAAGCAAGCAAAAGAAGGACTGCACTACTTCCCATTGGCAGGCAGATGTTCAGCCATTTCCAGGAAAGCAGAGCTTCATCATGTGTAAAGTTTACTTGGGAAGACAAATGCTGTAACTCTGAACTCCTCTTCCTCCTCTGAACCCCCTTCCTCCTTTCTTCTTCAGCTTTTATTTCTGAGCACATGATATGGTAAGGGATATCTCTTCGGTCAATTGGGGTCAGCTTGCTTGACTGTGTCCCCTCCCAGCTTCTTTTGCACCCTCAGTCTATTTACTGGTGGGGCAGTGTGAGAAACAGAAAAGGCCTTGACAGTATGTAAGCACTGCTCAGCAATAGCAAAAGCATTGGTACGTCACCAACACTGTTTTTGACACAGTTGCTAAACATAGCACCATAGGAGCTACTATGAAGAAAATTAACTCTATCTAAGCCAAAACCTGTACACAAACACTACCTAGAGAGATCAAGATCTGGATCTATCCCTTTTCTGCATGTTCTAACCCTTGGAATACAGGAGCAGGTTCACTCTTGTACACAGAGGGTTGATTGAAAGTATCACATGTATATTTAAGTTGGTGGCTTACGTTTCTTGCTGTGTTGTGAACCCAGCAGAATGTGGAGACTGGAGAGACATGAGATTGGTGATCTGTGAGGCAAGCGTCTTCCAACCACTACTGAGCTCCTATCAGATGCTTAACTTTTATTTTTCAGTGAAAAATAAAGAAAAAGACCCAAAAAAAGACCCAAAACAAGCAAACAAAATTAACAAAACAAAACACATCATCTAATATCCTTAGCCTTTCATGGGTTCTAAAGCCTATTATGGAAACTTTGGAAAGCCCAAAGAGGTATAATGAAGTAAAGAGAAATCTTGTTGAGAAAAGTCTTAAGATAATGATTTATGTTCTCAACCATAACATTACATTCATGCTTTTAGAGAGGTAGAATATTCTAAATATAAAGAATTTCACATTTAATAAGCTATTTCTCTACTTCCCCTTTTCTCTCCCCCCACCAAATATTAGTGAATGTCTTTGCAAGAATATTGAAGTCTCAATCTATCACTGTAAGATTCCTTGCAACAAAAGGCTGAAAGACTTCAAATCAAAACATAACCACATGGAGGAGTTTCTTAGGGCATAGCATAGAATTGTTCACTATCAGAGACTGGTGAGACATGGAGTTACTTTTTTGTTAGCGAAACAAAAAAGTCCCCAAACAAACAGTTATAAACTGACCTCCTTCCTCTATGGAGTCTAATCTCATTGCACAGGTAGTTCTCTGGTTTTCAATAGCCTATTGAAAACTGGCAAAGATCTGAAGTGTCACAACACCATAAACAAGAGATCTATTCCCATTTCAATTAGAACTGGATAGACTAATTAACTTTTCAGTTGCCATCAGGTTTTTATTAGAGACTTGTAACTCCCTGTGTACAATTATTATATAAGCTCAGTTGTATTTCTCTTTGACAATTTTCTTTCTGAAGTGACTTTCTGAAGTGGCTCTGAGTCACCAAAGGAGCGCATACATACTCTTCCTCCAGGAACGTGCAGGAACACCTTTCCTGTCTCCAGAAATCTAAAATGAAATGCTAGAGTTCTCTCATTCGTTGTACTGCACTTTAAATAGGTATACTGTATAAAAGTATTGGACTGTAAATAAAATAGCAACATTTTGCTGGTGTTTCTTAAAGTGTGAGTGAAGAACACCGAGGACTAGACTGTGTCTTTAGTTTCTGCTGTCAATAAAAGACCATCTATAACTATGGGTGCAGAATGATGTAAATATTTAACTATAGATGCTATGGGTTGCCTGGCTATAGACTCAAAGGCTGAAGGACAGCCCAGACATGGTCAGGACTGGGAAGTTATCCACATAGATTGTCAGAGAGAATAAGAATCTCCACTAGTCACATAACTTCTTGTCATCAGAAGATAATTATGAAGTTACTATTCATCCAAAAAAAAAGAGAGGTGAGAAGAAAAGTGCCCTTTAACTTTCCCTCCCTACAGCTCTAGTGCCCAGTATTTCCTATGGATCTTGAAGGACTGTCTTGTACTTGTCATCTTTAGGACAAAAATAACCCTTTCCTCAGTGTCAGTCGACACTTCTGAGAACCATTCTGAATGCTCTCACTATTTCTCCTGGAGTAGTATATTCTCTATAATCTGAGATCAGTATAATTGGTCTCAACCTAAAGTAACATTCAGTATCCAATCAGTAATTTTAATTAAATTGAAATTTATTTTGATACCATATTTCATGATGGATGACCTACTACAAACAGAGGTGGCAGAAATTAGTCCATCACTGAGTAAGATTCAGTTTTCATACGTATGTTCTGAATTTGGCCCATTATCATTTAAATTTTTAAACTTCATAAAGATGGTAATTTATTTACTTACATGAATTCATTAGAACAGAAAATCAGCATTTCAGTCATTCTGTCCTTTTTCAAGGTTAGTGCTGGTGATTTCACATACTAATAGATTCCTGCAAGTAATTAAAATACTCGTTTTTATGAAGATCAAGATTTAAAAGAAAATTATTTGAGTAATTACTTTTCCTGAGGAATGCAGTCTGTGTTTTTCCATTGTTAGGAATTAATAGAGTTGATAACACAGGGGTATACAGGATACCTTGTATATTGACAGCTGCTGTGTTTTCATTAAACAGAATTTCAGACTTTTAGGGAACATTGTACTTGTTTTCTGCTTCCCTCTTTGAGGAATGTTAAACAGTGTGTAGTTTAACTATACTTTAATTTAAGGAGTTAGCACAGATCTTGATTTTAACTAATGCAACTACAGAGAAAAGTGAGTCCCACAGTCTTTTTCTTCTGCAACTGTTCAGTCTTGCAGCCTGATCCCTTTGGGGAATAACCCTAAATGCTCTGTGCAGACAGAGCAGAATAAAGAGAGGCAAAAACTGGGAATGTGCCCTGGCTTCTTATCCCCTAAGCTCTTAACAATCATAAAGAAGTTATTAAACTCTATCTTTTAAAGAGGAAACTGAATCAAATTTCCCTTCTGTCCCTCTTGGACAGAAAGAGAATTTTACACTACTTATACTCATGAGAAAGTGACCTCAGTACATAGTGGACAACATTGCAACTGTTTGACAGCAGCAATGAGCTCAAAAAATGTGTAGGGAAAACACAGAGGTAGAATTGTGAAGTTGTTCGACTGCTAGACCTCTGTGAAATAAAACCCTGTGGAAATAGCATGAAGTAAGGCCAGAGCAGCCCTTGGTGTTTGCTACCAATTTAACAACATTTTTGTTCTAGAGTATGCAAACATTATGATTACACCTGATCTGTGTATCTTTGTCATGTCCCTCATGTCTACTTATCATCCTTTTTAGCACTGAGATTGTGCCAAACCACAACCAACCCCTTAATATTTGCAGTCATTTTTTTTTTGTCAAATATTTTCATAAAAATAATGACAAAATGATAATAATTATCCTACTTTAAATATTGGTGGCAAGAAAGCAGGAATTTGGTTTTGGGTACATGAAATGTACTTTAATCGTTTTCTTGTATGATAAAGTGACACTTGCACATTTCCAACACTTTAAGTTCAAAAAAGCAAACAAATACTTTTAGAAATTTTTTGTGTTGATGTTTAAAAATATATTTAACAAACGGCAGTCACTTATTGACTTGGTCTCTCTGAAGAATTCTCTTTCTGGGATTTTTGGGTCATAGTAGTAAGCCTCTGAAATACACAAAATGTAAGCACTCCCAAATTAAAGAGCGATATATGAAATGTAATACCTTTGAATACTTATATTACCTAGGAGGAAAAATCTCATTGTTTTTCCAATAAACTTCATTTTATCAAAAATATCTACTATACTAAAAATATCAATTCAAAAAGGATAGACAGGAATAAAAAAAAAAGTATTTTATTTTGCATATATAAAATTTTGCCTGCAGCTAACATACCTGCTTCCTCTGATTACCTTTTATGTTCATTTTTTCCTCACCTAAATTCAAGACCTAGTTTGTTTTTTTTTCTGACTACTGAAAGAGAAATAAAGGATTGATATGTCTTTTTTTTTGTGTTTTTTTTTTTTTTAACACGAAGAAAAGGGTCATTCAGCTTTATTTATGACATTTTGTGTTTGGTGGTTGGCTTGTTCTGGGCTTTTTTGCTTGTTTGAGTTTTTCATTTTGTTGTGATTTTCTTTTAACAGTTATCTAAATAATCTTCTTCTTCTCAGATGGATGAGAAGCAGTTTTATGAGATAGACTGTTTTTTTTCCAGTTTGACACACAACTGGAAATACATTCAGTAGGCATATTTATTAAAGCCCTTAAAATGTTTCCATCTTTTCTGATCAGCAAAAAAAGTGTTAAGGGAACCAAGTAAGGAAATCACTTAATTCTTCACTGACATTTTTAAAGTTCACACCACTCAGGAGAGATTCCTAGGGATTGAAAAGCATCAAAGATAACTTCATTATATTCCTTTAAATGGTCATGAGAGAAAACGGAAATTTATAATTTGCTGGGAAAAAATACAGGAGCTCTCATATGAAATGTCCAAAGCAAAGTAAACCCACATAGTTTGATTAAGGATAGCCAACATGAATTCAGACAGGAGAGGTCATGCTTAACTAACCTGCTGGAGTTCTTTGAAGATATTACTGCCACAATAGATAAGGAAAATTCAGTAGATGGTAGTATATTTAGATTTTCAAAAGCACTTAACAAGGTTCCACATCAGAGATTAATGACAAAGGCAAGAGTCATAAAAAGGGCGTTAAAATGGAAGAGTAATGTAAATGTTTCCCTTGATACAAACCATTTTTCAGCTTGGAAGTGGCTTAGATTGGGGCAGCCTGATAGGTCATTTTGCAGTATTTCTGTCATAGTTTATGTTTGTGTGTTAGATGGTGCAGTTGGGAGCAAAATCCTAATATGGAGGTGATGCTCTGACTCCCAACAGAAGAAATACATAAGGAAAAGTGAGAGACAGTGAAACCAGATTTAAAAAGGATTTAAATATTTCAGACAACTAAATTTAAAGTTCTTCTCACCCAGCAACTATAATGCACTTAGCTGTGGAAAAGGTAGATACTTGTTTATTCAAAATTCTCTTTGCAGGATGTAATAATAATGAAAATAAAACATTTTTTTCTAGTTGAATACCTCATGTAAGAATAATTATAGATTATTCCCAAGTTCTCTGGCTTGAATAGAAAACTGAGGTATATTCTTGCTGCAGAAAGTTTTGAGGGCCTTAATGAAACTTGTTGCCTGATGAGTTAACAAGGTTGGGTTGGACGGGGCTCTGAGCAACCCAATCTAGTTGAAGATGTCCCTGCTCATTGCAGGGGAGGTTGAACTAGGTGACCTCTAAAGATTCCTTCCAAACCAAGCTATTCTATGATTCTATTTTAGAAGTTAAAGACCAACTGCTTTCTATTTTGTATAGCTATTTAAATCAGCATAGAGTAGTACTGCAAGTAATAAATTCTAACAAAACTGTATCTGTCCAAGAAAAGGCTGGGGAGAATTTAACTAAAGTTTCAGATGTTTGGCAGAAGAAAGAAAGATGAAAAGGAAGGAAGGGAGGGAGGGAGGGAGGGAGGGAGGAAGGAAGGAAGGAAGGAAGGAAGGAAGGAAGGAAGGAAGGAAGGAAGGAAGGAAGGAAGGAAGGAAGGAAGAATGCTGAGGGCAAAACCTAAATAGAATGTCTTGGATAAGAGGAATATTGAGTCCCTACATCAGCCCAGCCAAGAAAGCAAGTCTATATAATTAGAAATGTGAGATGAGTTTCTGTACTGCTTTCTAAATCATAGCATTATGCAACTTGCCTAAACTCCAGTTATGTTTCCTTGTTTCTTTTTTTTTTTCTTTTCCTTCTTCCAATTATAACTAGCTGTAGCTCAGTTCATCAAAAATATGCCTAAATACACAAATTCATCTCCTATACCTAAGTGCATATTGTTTGCAATTAAAGATGAGATCAGAGTTGCAATAATTTGTTTGCTATTGTGATATTATAGAATATTATAAACAAAAAATATTTTTCAGTGTTTCAGTTCTGCCAGTAGGTGGTACTAGAAGTTTCTACATTTGATAATAAATGTCTAACTTGAGTATTACATGTTCCTGTCACAGCAAGTAGGGTGCTTCTACTGTACAGAAAATAACATGTTATTTGATGTACTTGTACTCAAGGGTAGATTTTAATTCAGTTACTATTTCTTTCAGGGGTGATGTCTGTAAAGTATGCTTTACAATATACAGTTTAGAATCTGTATGATAAATGATTACATCTATTAGTCAGCTTTCAATCAAAAGATAATATTTAAAATGTATTTTATAAGTAGTTCCCCAGTTTTACAGCAGCTGAATCTTCAAGATACAGCTCAGAATTCAGCTTAAAAATTGTTTCTAGTAATATTCGCTGTCAAGATTTGCTGAGGTGAGTCAGTAAAGTATTCTCACTACTTCTGTTTAACTCACTATACAGGCTGTTAGGTCTTGGAAAATTACATGTTGTTTCGCTGTGTAGGTCTTTTTAGCATATGGGTATACCTGAAGTAAAATGTCTTTTTTTTTTTTTCCCCTCTTGATGGCCAGTGGGAATCAAATAACTGCAGAGACACAAAAATAATGCCTACAGAAAATATTCATGCAAGGCAAGAAAATAACTACATAAGGCCAGAACACTTGAAGTATGGCAATACTAGCACTTCTGGCCTTGCTAGCAGATGACAACAGATGCAAGAAAAAACAGGTATCTTGCTGCAGGCTAGTTGCTCTTAATCAACAGAGAAACAAATGAAACAAAAAAACATGAAACCCCCTATGAAAAAAAAAATTAAAGCAGAATGTGAAGTTTTTTTACCAAAGGTTCTCTGATTTCCAAAATAAAATGAGGGGAAAATGCTTATTTGAGTGTAAGTGAAGGATATTTTCCCTTGGAAATGTGAAATAAAGATTAACACCCCCCCCCAAAAAAAAAAAACCCAAACCCTAGAAATTACATAATGCAATGGCATATTACAGTAATATTAACAAAGGCATTATCTTCAAAGGGTTGATTTGACTCATAGATTTGTGGCCACCAGTAAGAGCTATTTGTCAGTTTTTCTCTCATTGTCATATGTACAATAATAACTAAACTGAGAGAAAGCGATCTTAATAACATGTACCCTTAGTTGTATGGTTAGAATTCCCTGCTACATTGTGAATAGGCTATGGATTCCTAACTGGAAAGACAAAGAGAGGCTTATGTACTTCTGTCACAATATTTTTAATGTCTTGATCAACTTCCAGTGTTGTATGGCTTCTCTTAATACTTGATGTCCGTTCTTGCTGTTATATACATTATGGCTTTTTATAGCTAAAATCAAACAGATTGTGTTTGGCTATTATTTTCTACAGGTGTTTGACAAAATCTGGAAAGGATATGTACTAAATTTTCTGTATTTTTATGAATTACAGAATCACTGAATGATATGGGGTTGGAAGGGACCTCTGGAGATCATCTAGTCCAACCCCGCGGCCAAAGTAGGTCCACCTAGAGTAGGTTGCACAGGAAGATGTCCAGGCGGGTTTTGAATGTCTCCAGAGAAGGAGACTCCACCACCTCTCTGGGCAGCCTATTCCAGTGCTCGGCCATCCTCAAAGTAAAGAAGTTCCTCCTCATGTTTAGATGGAACTTCTTATATTCAAGTTTGTGCCCATTACCTCTTATCCTGTCACTGGGCACCACTGAAAGAAGACTGGCCCCATCTTCCTGACACCCATCCTTTAAGTATTTGTAAGCATTGATAAGATCTCCTCCTCAGTCTTCTCTAGACTAAAAAGACCCAAGTCCCTCAGCCTTTCCTCATAAAGGAAATGCCCCAGGCCCCTAATCATCTTTGTAGCCCTCTGCTGTACCCTCTCCAGCAGTTCCCTGTCCTTCTTGACCTGGGGATCCCAGAACTGGACACAGTACTCCAGATGGGGCCTCACCAGGGCAGAGTAGAGGGGGAGGATAACCTCCCTCGACCTGCTGGTGACACTCTTCTTGATGCATCCCAGGATACCATTGGCCTTCTTGGCCACAAGGGCACAGTGCTGGCTCGTGGTCATCCTGTTGTCCACCAGGACTCCCAGGTCTTTTTCCTCAGAGCTACTCTCCAGCAGGTCAGCCGCCAACCTGTACTGGTGCAGGGGGTTATTTCTGCCCAGGGGCAGCAATCTACACTTGCCCTTGTTTAACTTCACTAGGTTTCTCTCTGCCCAACTCTCCAGCCTGTCCAGGTCTCACTGTATGGCAGCATAGCCCTCCAGTGTGTCAGCCACCCCTCCCAGTTCTGTATCATCAGCAAACTTGGGAGGGTACACTCCATCCCCTCATCCAGGTCATTGATGAATATATTGAAGAGGACTGGACCCACTACTGACCCCTGGGGGACTCCACTTGTTACAGACCTCCAACTACATTCTGTGCCCCTAATAACAACCCTCTGAGCTCTGTCTTTCAGCCAGTTTTCAATCCACTTCACTGTCCATTCCTCTAATCCATACTTCCTAAACTTACCTATGAGGATGTTGTGGGAGACTCTGTCAAAAACCTTGCTGAAGTCAAGGCAGACAACATCCACTGCCCTCCCCTCATCTATCCATCCAGTCATGCCATCATAGAAGGCTACCAGGTTGGTCAGACATGACTTCCCCTTGGTGAATCCGTGTTGATTACTTCTGATAGCTTTCTTTTCCTCCATATGCTTTGAGATGATGCCCAGAATGAGTCGTTCCATCATCTTTCCAGGGATGGAGGTGAGACTGACCGGCCTGTAGCTTCCTGGGTCCTCCTTCTTGCCGTTTTTGAAGACTGGGACGACACTGTCTTTCCTCCAGTCCTCAGGCACCTCGCCTGTTCTCCATGACCTTTCAAAGATGATGGAGAGCAGCTCAGCAATGACTTCTGCCAGCTCCCTCAGCACTCGCGGATGCATCCCATCAGGACCCATGGACTTGTGGATACCCAGTTCACTTAACTGCTCCTTAACTTGGTCTTCCTGCACAATAGGAAAGGCTTCCTTTGTCCAGTCTTGCATGGAATTGCATGGAAAATGACTGACCTATGAAGGGCTACTTACTTGCCTGCAAACCATTATCTGTCTGTAAACTAATAGTTTATTTGTTTGGGGTTTTTTAAAATTCCATTAATTGCTGATTATTCAAGGAAAGGAATGTCCTGTTCTCTCAAGGAACCTTGTAGGACTTTATTTTCTCACCTGATCACCTGTAGGCATTTCACAGGGGCAACTGCAAGGACTGTGTTTTGCATTCATCGATGGTAACCAGTTTTTGTTCATGTATGGTTCATGGCCTGGGTTACAAACTTCGGAGGATCCTGAGGTGTGAATGAACTCTAGCTGGCTGATAAACAACATAATCCACATAAGAGTTGAGATGAGCCTGGCTATTGTAGTCTTTCTTCTTGTCAGACTGAACACGGTGCAGAATTTCACAGTGCATGTGGATTCTTGTGCTCGTACTGAAAGTGTAGCTGGTTGTAGCAGATGGCAGAATGTTTCATTATAATGTGCACATGTATATTATGTATTTGGTTTCTAAACTTCTTGATTGATTGTCATCAAGCAGTATAATAAGTAATAAGGCTGATAGAGGCAGAAATCTCTCATTGTTAATTTCAAGGGAGTAGCTCTGATAATTAACTGAGTCAGAACCTGAAAGGGCAGTGCTTATGTTGTGATGGTACAAGGACTTAAGCATGACAAGTCACCTTTAAACAAAGATTTCTGTCCTTTCTATGACAAGATTTCAAATGGGCAATGTGATATAGAAACATGTAAGATGAGACATCTGAAGAAACATGGAGACAGATCCTGCCCTGCATAAATGGGATATTCAGGGAGCAAGGATTAGTAGCCATCTAAAAGCCTCTAGATCAAAAATCTTGAATATCATCAGGGCACTGAGGACACCACCAGCCCTGACTGGCCCTGCCCAGCCTGCTCAGGGCTCCCCCCACCCTGTCCATGGCCCAGAACCCCATGCCAGCTTCTCAGGGCCATCAGTCCCTGCCCCAGTGATGCCACAGCATCTCCAGCTTCCCACAGCCCTGCCCTGCCCAGCCATGGGCTATAAGGACCTGGGCCCGCCTACAGGTCCACATCCCAGCCCAGCTTTGGCATGTCCCTATCCCCATGGAGGTGCCCAGTGCTCAGGGCTGCGGCAGCCCTGGTGTCCCCCAGCTGCCCTGCTCCTGGCTGGGGGGTGGAACAGATCCTGGCCACCAGACCCTGCCCTGACAGACCCCAGGAGGCCCCCCAGCTCCCGACTCCCAGGGAGCCCCCGGTCCCTGCAGACCTCCAAGAAATGCTGAGAGACAGCTCCAGAGTCTCCAGCCTGGGACTGAGTAGAACTGAATGTTCTGAAGATGGAATTTGATTTCTCAGCATATGATTTCACTCCAAGTTTTTAATATCCAATAATATATAATTTATTAAAACTGTAATTTGTGGTGGAAAAACAGTCATTCTTTGGTTTCATGGCTAAATAACAGAAGATCTCCAGAAGGCTTTTTTTTTTTTTTTTTTTTTTGAGACACTGAGGGTGATGTGATATCTGGATCCTATTTCCAAGTCTCGTGCTATTCCAAAGTCATGCCAAAGCTGACTAAATGAATCACCACTTAAAGATAGCTGGCAGCAACAGAAATTCAGGCAGCAAGATTCATTTAACACATTGATCCATAATAGCGATGCAGACTGAGTCATGCTGACTATTATATTACAGCAAAAAATTCCATTATCCATTTGGTTACTTGCTCTTTTTCTACCAAAATCTGATATATCTATATCTGTACACACATATGTATAAATATATATGTATATAATATATGTATGCATACATATATACATATATTTGCATTTATACATGTTTATGCATTGATATATATAAAAGTCTAGTATATGCATTGATATATAGTAGCCTATGCGTTTAGATTATAACTATAACCTAAATTGGTTTTGTTATAAATATGTAGGAGATTGCCTCTGTGTTTATACCTAGCTATATACATCTGCAAACATAAGAGTCACTAAAAATATTGTGCATGGGCTGCTATTAGTTTAAGAAGATACTTGGTGCACCTGAATCTGCTGCAAAAGGACTGTTATTCCATGGAGCCTTTAGGGGAGCTTCTAGCATCACTAAATGCTGATGTCTGTTTTACAAGGGGGTATTGCTTGGCCTTGGTTTTATTTTGGTTAGATATGTTCTTTGGTTAAAAGGTAAGGAAGATTCACAGACTTAATTTCTAAATTGATTTTTTTTTTTTTTTATACTTTGGGCAGGGTACTATAAAATCAGAAGGCTACCAAATTTCTGATAAATGAGAACACTTTAAAAATCTAAAACTATAATTTTCTGGAGGCTAGTCACAAGCATGTAAAAACGAACCTGCTATGTTGTAGAAAATCACTCTTAGGAATACACTCAACGAAATCCAAGATATCAAGAATGTAATTGAGAATAAGGTCCCACCCTGAAAAATATTTATGCAAAATTCTTTGCTTAATCTTTTAGGAATACTTTCATTGACTCTAAAGCCTAATTTTTCTTAAAATGTTTGCAAAAATCCAGCTTTAGTATTTAAACAGCATTTTACATGAAGACACTTAAAGGCATTTATATCTAAGATGCTTTAAGTAGAAAGAGTTTATATGTTATTTATACTTTTTATGGTTCTGGACTATTAATTTTTTCTCTGAGGACTGCTATTCTAAAATTTTATGTTCACTTATTTTCTTTTATCACCCTGCTTTCTCTTTCCCACCCTCTCTAAAAAAGAAGAAACGTCAATCTCTCACCTCCTTTTCTGTTAGTGTATTCCTTGCTTGTCTTTTTCGCTCCAACAGTGATATTGTTTCAGTTGTTTAAGGTTACAGTTTAGAAAGATGCAGTATATACACTTGAGATAAAAATTAAGATATTCAAAAACTTTAGAAAGATAAAGCCACACTGGTTTTCAGAGAAATATTTAATTTGAAAGATACACAACTAATTTCTTATTCCTCAAAGAGGAAATAAAGATGGAATAGTGCAGCCCAGCTTTGCAGTAGTTGTTTACATGTTAGACTTACTTATTTTAGTAATATCATTGGATAAAAGATACACGATTATGAAAAACTGCAGCCGGGATTTCATGTTTAAATCACTGTACAAAAGTTTAGGTGGTGTTTGTATCTGAAAAAAAAGCAAAAGCAAAAAGTTTTAAGTATTTTTGGTTTGGTTTTTTTCAGTGTAGATTGCAATTTTTTAATGTTCTCACATTATCATTTAGCATCAAGTATTTTCAATATTCTATAAATGGTTTGCCTATTTTGTAATATCATATTGCAGAATACATTTCAAGCTAACAAAGCATCTAAATACACACAATTTTTAAGCATAGAAGAGGTCTATATGGTTTGGATTAGTGAACTCAAGAGGTCTAGTAATGCTTAAATTCTAAACATGGGCTTAAGTGTTTGCTACATTGTGGTAGTTTGTGTATAGTACACCTATTATGAGGAGACAAAATCTCTTTTTATATTCTTTCCATAGTATTTACTTTTTATTATATGCAAGTTTATAGAATTATTTTTTTGCTAGTAATTTTAATTAAGGGGACACTTATTATAAGAAAATCTTATTATATTCAAGAATTACTTAATAACACAATTTTTCACTTTCTTATATAAATATACTGTTGAAAATCTTGAACTCCTAAGTTATGAAAAATGGTTTTATTTCAGTTTAAAGTTTACTTAATCCACTTAATAATAAACTGGTTGGTACTAAAGTTAATTTTTTTCTGCCTAACTGTAGACAGGCCATTAATGTGTGATTGTGAATCACCAAGAGCAAATAGTGTACATTCACTGTTGATGACAAGTATAAATGTTTCCCTTTTGTATTGGATTTTGGTCAATGACTAGAAAATTCTTCTTGCTAAATAAAAAATATTTTTTTTTGTCTTCTGTCTTTGAAAAAAGCAAGAGGGGGCATGGCAAGCAGATCTGACAAACAGCTCTGGCAGCTCTAGAGCTTAGGAAACAGTTATATTTAAATCGTCACTACAAATATTTAAACATTAGCATCCCTTTACTATTCCTAAAAAGTCACCGAAGATTAATGAACTGAAAGTGCAAAAAACTCTCAGCAAAATTATACCATACTTTATATTAGATCTGTGTTATAGAAGTCTTATGAGGTAAACATTTCATAATCTTGGCTCTGGCAGCAGAGAGACAGTTTATTGCTGTCAATGATACTAACTTAAAGAGGATAGAATGAAAATCTAGTTATATGACATACAGGATTTTTTGACTTTTGCAGAACTGCCAGTTAGGTTTTCATTTTACCACCACTTAGATCCCAAAGCCAAAACCCACATTGAATAGTCAATACTTCTGAAACATCTTGAATACTACTTTTCTGTTTGTCCAAGGCAAATCTATGTTTTTTTAGGGATTGGGTTTGGGTTTTTACTTTTTTTTTTTTCCTGAGCAGGTTCATATCCAAATCCAGATATTTTGACAACTCTAATAATTGTTAGATATTTCTAATGAAATAATAAATTGACATAGGCTTTACCAGCAAGCGTATATAAGTACAACTGTGATCCTCATTATTTTAGGAAGATCCTCTCTACTTGCAGGCTCAATGTGCAGTAATAGAAAATGTCTTTCAGTACGTGCCACAAACACTCACACATTATTTAAAAGTCTGTAAGTGCAGTGGTGCATGTGTAGTCAAAGTTATTGTTAAATTTAGTCAGCCACAGAGACAACTTTCTCAACAGCATGAGTAACAAATTAAGTAAAATCACAAATAAAATAAGAAATTAATGAGGGCAGGTAGTCCAATTATTATACATGAAATGTCAAGCTTTTTAGGGTATGTATGCTTGTGCTGCTTCTTGGGGGGTGGGGGTGGGGAGGAAGGAAAAAAAAAGAAACCTGCATTTTTCTTCCTGGGAGGTATTACAGGAGAACAAGTGAAGCATAAAGTATTCATGCTGTAGGAGCCACATACTGTGGCAAGGCACAGAGAATTCTTAATTGATTGAAGTAAGGAGCAGGCTAAAACAGTTAAAAAGCACAGCTCTATCCATTTAGCTCATGTTTTTCTGCCTTTTCCAAAGCATCTGAATTTTCTTTAAGTACATAACAAAAAACTGCCAACACCTCATTTCATGCTGCATTTGTAAACGACTCCTTTAAGGCTAGAAGTAAGTAGTTACCTGTTAGCAGAAATCTCATTTAGTTGTCAGTAGAAAGGTATCCTAAGAGCATCTAATAAAGTAATAATATTGAATACAGTGTTTAGAGCTTCTGCATGTAAAGTAAGATTGAATCAGGCACAATGCTTGGTATTTAAGCACTCAGTACCTTTTCAGAAGTTTATAAATGGTTTAGAAGAAAAAAAAGTCTAAGTACTCTCTAAGCAAAAGAAAAAATACGTAGACTATTATGAAACTATGGAGATTAGAGATTTTCTTACAAGTTATTACTGTTTTGGCAGAAAGTTCTTCTTTATTAAAGACATGTCCTTAAAAAGTGAAGTTGTCTAATGTAATTACAGTATTGTATATTATTCAAAACCACTGTTTCACAGAATCACAGAAAGATAGGGGTTGGAAGGGACCTTTAGAGGCCATCTAGTCCAACCGCCCTGCCAAAGCAGGTTCACCTAGAGCAGGTTGGACAGGAGCGCATCTAGGCCAGTTTTGAATATCTCCAGAGAAGGAGACTCCACAGTCTCTCTGGGCAGCCTGTTCCAGTGCTGGGTCATCCTTAAAGGAAAAAAGTTTTACCTTATGTTCAGATAGAATTTTTTGTGTTCCACTTTGTCACTGCTCACCACTGGCTCCACCCTCCTGACATCCACCCTTTAGATATTTATAAGCATCTCCTCTCAGTCTTCTCCAGGCTAAACAGACCCAGATCTCTCAGCCTTTCCTCATAAGAGAGAATTCATCTGCGTTATTTTAGGTATCAGGTTTGTCTTATTATTTATTTATTTTCATTATTATTTTAGGTATCAGAATATGTTTTCTAGCACAACAATTTTGAAAGACGTGATGTTACAACTTTTTTGTCCAGCTAGGATTCACCTCATTTACTGTTAGATGCCTTAAGTGAGTAGATAAGCATCTGTCACCCTCCTTTATGGTAAATAAAGAGAATCATCCAACATTTTCTGGGCAGCTATTTGAAGAAGAGAAATATAATGCTTTAAGACTTCCTTTTCTTCTCCATTGACTGTAACGGGATCTCAGAATACCCCATCGTATGCAAATTTCTATATTTTAGACATTTGTACGTAGCCAGTTAAATCTTCTAGCTAATATTTTGGGATCTCTTTCTACTGTTTTCTTCTTGCAAAGGTGTTTTAAGTTGATGCTTGCTAGGGAAAGTTTTCCATGTGTCTTGGCATATGATGATAGCAATCAATGTGTTGAGCAATGCAGCACAGTGGAAATTCACTCCAGGCCTCTAGACTCCCAAATCTAATCAAGGGTGCAAGCCGATTTAGGGTTTCTTTGAATTACTTTCTCTGCATTTTTGTGTGTGAGACGGAGTACCTCATGCTTGTTGCATTTACCTCAGGTCATTTTGGGCAGCTGGTTACTCTTGAAAACAAACACACACACATATATATGTATACACACAGGAAGAAAATGGCTAAATTATAGATTACAAAATTGGAGTAGAAATTAAACAAAATTACAAATCTTTATAAAGCACAAACTTAGTTTACTTGACATCAATTTCTTCCCTGGCTATCCCTTGAGATATTTCTCTCTCATGGGAGGCAGGGACAATTCAGTAGTGCTGTGTCCTTTGAGCTTTACTTGAATGTCAAAATCATCCCCTTTTATGGGTTTATGTTACATTTCAAGGAGAGAAGAACTTTCCAGTTGCTGCTAAGCGTTAATGAAAAGAAAAAAAAAAAAAAAGGGAGAGGGAATAAATCTTTCAGCCCAGAATACATAATTGCTCAGTTTGAATAGAATGAGAGTATAATGCATCTTTCAAATCCCTAATTACATTTAAAAAATTGTAAAAATCTGTACTTTTAAAAACAATTAAGTCTGATTCAAATGAAACCAACTTAAAAACCAAGTTGAAACTTAGTAAAAACTGAAAATGCTTTTATTTTGTTGAATTTTCTGACCCCTTTAGTTTAACTTTTTTTTTTTTTCTCTGAGCATCAGTTGAATTTTAAAAGGAAAATGCTGGTTTTGGGCAAAATATCAGTCTTGGAATATAGCATGTCTATATTCAATGTTTGAAATGAAACATATTAACATTTATTTCAGCCCTTTTCTTGAAAATCATGAATAGTTTCATTCTTCCAAAATAGCAGGGTTCAGACTAGTTGTTATTCATGAAAATAATTTTAGCCAGCAGTAGGTTTGTGGTTATTCTAGGACAGAACAAGAACACAGTTGAAACTTCAGGTGATTTTATATCCAGCTCTACCATTTACCTGTACACTTAACCAACAGTCAACCAATTTCTATTCTTGTGAAACAAACATCTTCGTCTCTAGCCCTTTTTTAATACAGATGGACACTATTCCTATTTTATTAAAATAATCATTTTTTCTTAATCATTTTACTTGAATGAATCATTCCTCTCTGCACCATTTCTCCTTATCTCTTTTGTGATGTGTAATAAACATGCTTTCATTTTTATAGCTCTTTAAAATTATTTTTATACCACATAGTGTCTACTGTGAGATTTCACCTCCTGCTCCTAATTGGTTGATCATGGCCAGCCTCCATCATCTACTAGTCAAATTATAAAATAAAAATCTATTTGATTTCTCTTTTCTTATCTACTTAAATTTAGGAGGAACTATGTCATTATCCCTCGTCCTCCAAATTTCTACACAAAGGTTCCCTTTATATTATTGCTTGTAGTGAACTTATCAACATTCAGATTTCTAGTAAGTTGATAGCATTGACTTTCATAACGTCTTCTTTTACTCTTTCACAAAATCACAGAATCACTGAATGATATGGGGTTGGAAGGGACCTCTGGAGATCATCTAGTCCAACCCCGCGGCCAAAGCAGGTCCACCTAGAGTAGGTTGCGCAGGAAGATGTCCAGGCGGGTTTTGAATGTCTCCAGAGAAGGAGACTCCACCACCTCTATAGGCCGAGCAGCCTATTCCAGTGCTCGGCCATCCTCAAAGTAAAGAAGTTCCTCCTCATGTTTAGATGGAACTTCTTATATTCAAGTTTGTGCCCATTACCTCTTATCCTGTCACTGGGCACCACTGAAAGAAGACTGGCCCCATCTTCCTGACACCCATCCTTTAAGTATTTATAAGCATTGATAAGATCTCCTCCTCAGTCTTCTCTAGACTAAAAAGACCCAAGTCCCTCAGCCTTTCCTCATAAGGGAAATGCCCCAGGCCCCTAATCATCTTTGTAGCCCTCTGCTGTACCCTCTCCAGCAGTTCCCTGTCCTTCTTGACCTGGGGATCCCAGAACTGGACACAGTACTCCAGATGGGGCCTCACCAGGGCAGAGTAGAGGGGGAGGATAACCTCCCTCGACCTGCTGGTGACACTCTTCTTGATGCATCCCAGGATGCCATTGGCCTTCTTGGCCACAAGGGCACAGTGCTGGCTCATGGTCATCCTGTTGTCGACCAGGACTCCCAGGTCTTTTTCCTCAGAGCTGCTCTCCAGCAGGTCAGCCGCCAACCTGTACTGGTGCAGGGGGTTATTTCTGCCCAGGGGCAGCAATCTACACTTGCCCTTGTTTAACTTCATTAGGTTTCTCTCTGCCCAACTCTCCAGCCTGTCCAGGTCTCACTGTATGGCAGCATAGCCCTCCATTGTGTCAACAACCCCTCCCAGTTTTGTGTCATCAGCAAACTTGCTGAGTGTACACTCTATCCTTTCATCCAGGTCATTGATGAATATATTGGAGAACTGGACTTTTTACTCTGTTGTTTCGTGCTTATAAAGGTTTTTGCATAAGAGGGGTTTTCTTTTTGTAGAATGATATTTATTTCAAGGAAAGGAAGTCTAATCCATAATAACAGATTTCATACTTTCATTCTCTAGCCCTTCTCTGCTCTACTCCATTTTTCCTCTTCTCCACTACCCTACTAAAATGTTATCATCTGAGATAAGTCATTACATATAAAATTTTATCCACATAACATGTCTGCAATACCAAAAACCTCCTTGAAAAATATTGCTTTTAATCTAGAAAACATTATCTGTGTCAGTAACTTATTTTATTTAAGAAAAAAACCAAAATTAAAGAAGAAAGATTTAATGTACTGTAGGTAAAATACCACTTATATGAGTTGCATTATCATGTGATCCTCTCAGTTGAGATGAAGTATTAAGTATGTTGATAAACTTCTTCAATAAGTGTGGATACGACTGTTTTCTCAATATTTTGAGGTTTTTATCTTTCTGCTCACAGGAATATCTCTGAATTTCTATACCATTTTTATCATCCCTTTTGACACTTTTTTGAAGCTGAAAAACTCCAAACAAAATTTTCATATAGTTACAACATGTAAGTATGGGTCTGGATTTCTTCCAAGTTCAGATATGATATGCCTCATGTTATTTCTGAGCCTTATTTTTAGGTCTTCTTTGACAGTATTACACAGCAAAAGTCCAGGGGACATGGGAGAAGAAAGCGAACCTTGACTGATTCTGTTATCAGACGTAAGTCATAGAATCATAGAATCATAGAATGGTTAGAGTTGGAAGGGACCTTAAAGATCATCTAGTTCCAAGCCCCCTGCCATGGGCAGAGACACCTCCCACTAGAGCAGGTTGCTCAAAGCCTCATCCAGCCTGTACTTAAACACTTCCAGGGATAGGGCATCCACAACTTGTACATAGAAAAACCTAAGCAATCCTGAGAAGCGGGAAAGGAGAAAGATGCCTAAATTTTGTATGGGTAGCTGAAACTTCAAGTTGTTTGGCAGACCACAATGCTCCTTGGAACATTAGCTAAATTGGTTCTTCAATCTAATGCGTAAGCTAAACAGAATCATAGAATCATAGAACATGCTAGGGTGGAAGGGACCTCAAAAGATCATCTGATCCAACCTTTCTTGGAAAGGCAGCTTAGTTGAGATTAACATCCTGTCCAATCACATCTTGAAAACCTACAGTAATGGGGACTCTACCATATCCCTGGGGAGGTTCCAGTGAATGATTTCTCTCACTGTAAATTTTTTTTTTCTTATTTGAAGATAAAATCTCCCCTGGTGCAACTTGTACCAGTTGCCCCTTGTGTTCTCTGTGACTCCATCCTCTTTGTAGCCACCTTTTAAGTACTGGAATACTGTGGTGAGATTCCCCCTGAGCCTTTGAGCCTTCTCTTCTCCAGGGAGAAAAGACTTAACTTTTCAGTCTTTCCCCACAGGGCAGGTTCTCCAACCCTTTGATTATCTTAGTGGAAACAAATAAAACTATTCACGCTACCAAGCTAGAGACACCTATATATTTGCTCATGTCCCTAGGATTCCCATTTAGTTACCAAAAAAGAGAGATAGATATTGCCTCAGAGAGCACTTCAGAGGTTAATGAGGCTCATAACCTGAATTGCCTTTTGAAACTGCTGCTTTCTTGCTATATGCATGTACAAGGGAGATTCAAGCTAAATTTCCATGATGCCCTAGATCCTCTCTTTCTCCTTTTCAAGTTCTTCTATTTAATGCTTGTTACTGTTTTAACTCCTTGCTGTCATGCTGAAGACCAATCATAAAACTAATCCATGACTCAGATGCCTCATAAATTGCTTCCTGAGAAGGGAAGAATGGAACAGGAAATTAATTGACAAGCAGAAGAATAGAAAAAAAGTAAAAACTGGAAAACATGGTGCTGCCAAAGTGGTCGCTGTAGCTGGAGCTCTCTAGAAATGAAAAAGATATTGGCAAAAGATTTAAGAAAAGACATTTGTAAAGGCAACTGCAATTGCTGAATGGAAAGTTGACCGAAAGATACATTTTAGACATATATGCATAAATATTTATGTATATGTGTAAATACATGAATATATACATATATATAAACAGTGAGGAGTTATCAGATTGTACTAAAGTAAACTTGAAAACATTGCACTTGAAGAAAATAATCAATTCCATATATACTTTTTTAAAAAGGGAAAAATGACTGAAGCATTAGAACAAATAAGACTCTTAATTCGAGCTGACAATTTTGGAGAGCTTGTGGAATGCATGGTCCAAGTCATCTCAGCACACCTATCTTGAGTGTCTAAATATTGATTGTCTAGTCTAAACTAGCTGCCTAGGATATTCTTCTAGTAAATGGAGACAGGTACTTTAAGACAGTTGCATGACTTGCATTTTAGAAACTTAGATGGATGACATTCCCAACTAAGATTTTTTTTTTGCAGGGCACTGTGATTTTAAAAGTCCAAGCTATGGATAATCTACATGATCTAATAGCAAATACTAAAACTGTATTTGAAATGAAGAGACCAATTCAGAACCAATTCAAATATTTAGTACTAAAACTAGTACTACTAGATCACAGAATAGTGCACATTAAGATTAAATTGCTACCAGTTGAAAGCCTGTTCAACACCAAGTCTAGACCCAGACAAATAAACTAAGCTAACAAGGAAAATGGAACAATTTGTGAGTTCTGAAGAGCATAATGAAATAAAAATATGAGCAGATATTCTGGAGCACTTAAAATATTTTACAAAAGATTAAAACTGTTGAAGTTCTGTGGGTACAATACCATTATTTATGCATAATAGTGAGCGTGGTTGCAAAAGGCAATCTTTTTTCATGGAGTTATTCCTACCTATGCAGTGTTCATGGCTCCGAGCAGATGCAGAACATAAGTGACAAATATGGCTTCCTCCCCCCAAAAAAGAAAGATGGCATAGAAAGTAATTCTCTAAATACTTAAAC
Source organism: Numenius arquata (assembly GCF_964106895.1). Lineage (NCBI taxonomy): Eukaryota > Metazoa > Chordata > Aves > Charadriiformes > Scolopacidae > Numenius > Numenius arquata. The sequence continues at coordinate 98,883,788 of NC_133576.1, forward strand.
AGAGTATGCAATGGAAGTTTCAAAGGACAAGACAGTTTTCAGAGAAGGACTAAGACTGAGACATCTGGAACATCTGGAATACAAAGACTTAACTGAGTTACTTCTCAATTGCAGGATAAGAATGCTTGGCTGGTGTTGTCCCCAGTTCTGCTGTCATGATTACGTAGACTGTAGACAGACTGTGGACAGACAACTAGACTGTGGGACCTAGTTGAATATTCATTTAATTTTCTGTCTCTTGTGCTTCTGCACTTCAGTTTTCTTCCTACCAGAGTACTTAGGCAAGGATGATAGCAGATAACTAAATTTCCCCTTGACATTTAAAAGAAAATAACAAATGTGGTGTATGTGGGACCTAAGAAGTACTCATGTCTTAAAATTTAGATGTAATCTTTGAATTTCCAGGAGCTTTATGGCCTTTACAAACAATAAAACTCATCACTGATACTTTTCATCTGTTATTTTCTTAGGATTTTTCTTTCACAAACAAATAATTCATGGAAACTTGGACAGTTTTTCTAACTTTCCATTAAAATTTATGAAATTCAGATAAATTTCCTAACTAAAATTCAGCTATTTCAATACTCTAAAGGTAAATATGCCTAGTGTTTAAGCACCATTTCCTGATCTGAGATACCTAACTTAACTCTGATAACAAACTATGGACACCACAAATACTGAGGCATTCAGTGATTCAGTTGTATATAAACTCAACAAAATGCAGAAATTGATAAAGCTCTATTCCAAGATTGTTACAGTGAAATTCTACTTAACTCTGCACAAGAAAAATATTTCTTATTTTTTATTAAAATGTATAAGTGTCCCATAAGGACATACTCATATGGATTGCATGTTTACTTCTATATTAACATTAACTATATCCAAAAAAAAAAAGAGGAATGAGGCCATAAAATACATCCTGGTGAGTACAGTAACAAAAATGTCCTGCAAATAAATTGGGGCACAGCAGGAAGGACTCTGTGTGTAAGCAGCAGGCTCTTTAAATTGATCATCTGTCTTGCTGAAAGTTAATGGAGCTCTCTCAATATAGAAACAATATATTCAATCATGCTTCGTAGTATAATTAACTACTGACTAAAGTTGGAATGAGTTGAAAATATTTCATGGGTACAGCAGAAAGACAAGCCAAGTTGATGATCTTCCTGGTTTTGTAATACCAATGGGAGATGTTGAATGTCTGTATTGAGATACTGTGTACCTAAGCAGGATACAATGTTAAATTATTTTTACACTGTTATGGAATTTGAAAATGCAACTCTGCCTTCTACATATTTGATGCTACCAGAATTTCAAATCGTATATTATATCATGGAGGTCTGTAAAATCCAGATCTGAATTTTAGTTGTGTTACTTAGTTATGACAAGTAAATATAATCCTTCAGAAGTGCCATGCAAATTATTAGTAGTCTACCTGCTGATAATTTAGAAACACAGGTGTCAGCACGTCATCAAAAAATCAAACAAGAGGTAATAATCATGAACTGCACTTCAATGATAGGAGTAAATTTAAAAATAATCTAAGACAGTGAATGATAAACTGTTTTGATGACATAAGCAAAGAAATGGGACTTCATCCTGGAAGCATCAGGTGCCACTGAAAAAAGCGAGTCCAGCAGGAGAAAACAATAACATGACGCCTTTCAACAAGTGTCATGAAATCATTCCAAACATGTAGAAAAGATGTGTCAGTGCTGTTAACTGGATGAAAGACAGGCTAAAACTGATTACATAAGTAATAATTATATATTTCTAAGAAAACTATAGTTCAGTGGCAAGCACTTTTGAGTCACCTTTGATAATAACAATGGTTTTGGAAATTACATAGCAAGTTTTCAGGGTCATCCCTTGACCTGATTTCCCAAAGATTAGTAGTAAAGGTTTACTTATTTATATTTTATTTTATTTTATTTTATTTTATTTTATGTTTTTAGTAGCATGGGACAATGTTGTGAAGATTCAGAGTCTTGAAATAGTGATAAGTATTATTAAAATATCTGGGATGAGGAAAGTCAACAGACCATAAAGCAGAAGCCTGCATCAGTTCTCTCAGTTTCAGTGATTAACAGTAGGGCTAATATTACAGTATCTGTTAAAAATGCTGAGCATTATGAACAATTAGAAAGGCCAGCCCAGAGACATTGCTGGTAATGCACAGGAATGATGTTAAGCTTTAATCAGGAGCCAGTACTATGAGGGCAAAAGTGCTTTTGATTTCATGGCATTAAGGTCTGTTTTGTGTTCTTCTGGTAAGAAGAAAACTGAAAGACAGGCTTAGAAAGTTCTACTATAATATAATGTACCTGAGGCATACCTTCCTTGTAGTGGCACATATACCTAAGCTACATGTGAATCATCAACATTACATAGTGTATTGGTTCATTAACCATGAAAATGTGAGTTTGAAGTTTACTGAAGTAGTTTAATGTATCTCCTAAAATATTGTTTCTTGTTATAGAAATAGTGAATGATCTGATCTTCTCACTGCACATGCCTGTGACTGAGGTAGGTGAAGGTATTACTTCATAACATCAAATAATCACAGATATGCATCATAGTTTTACAATAAGAAGGAAGCAATGGGGAAGAAACCTTATCAGCTAGCAGATTATGTTGTAGAAGACTTGAAGAGTTCAAAAGCAAATATAGGGAAAAGCTGCATAAGATATACAAAATGTGTTTCTGACACGTAAAGATAATAAAGTCATCTTCACGTTGAGAACCAAATGGTTGAGACTGAATATCTAAGAAAGTAGGAAAAAAAGCTATCTGAAGGCATAAAAATATCTACAGAGTTGATCATAGCATTACAGATTATTTTATCTATACTTTTTTCTAGAATAGTATTCTTTAAGCTGTTTTGATTATTAAGTCCTACAAAGTTCCCAATGGAAGGGCAAATTTAAGTCACTTGAAAATATATATTTTTTTATTTATAGATACTTACAGATCCATAAAGGATGGTACAGACCCTCAAAAGGTCACACTTCATACGTTGACTGCCACTGCGTAAAACATTCTTTTTTGTATGACTTCAGAAAAAAAGAGCATTAGATAAGAAAAAACCTAAAAATATCTAATCTAATTTTGGGGATCTTAGAGAAAACTTCTAGCATTCATCATTAAAGCAGATTTTAGTCTTGGAGTAAGGCTTATTTTATGAGTGGTACCTAGACTTTAGCAAGGCCTTTGATACAGTGTCCCACAGTATTCTGCTGGAGAAACTGGATGCTCATGGCTTAGATGGGTATACTCTCCGCTGGGTTAAAAACTGGCTGGAGGACCGGGCCCAGAGAGTGGTGGTGAATGGAATGAAGTCCAGTTGGCGACCGGTCACGAGTGGTGTCCCACAGGGCTCGGTACTGGGGCCGGTTCTCTTCAACATCTTTATCAATGATCTGGACGAGGGGATCGAATGCACCCTCAGCAAATTTGCAGACGACACCAAGTTGGGTGGGAGTGTTGATCTGCTGGAGGGTAGAGAGGCTTTGCAGAGGGATCTAGACAGGCTGGCTGGATGGGCTGAGACCAACGGAATGAGGTTCAATAAGGCCAAGTGCCAGGTCCTGCACTTGGGTCACAACAACCCCAGGCAACGCTACAGGCTTGGGGAAGAATGGCTGGAGAGCTGCCTGGCAGAAAAGGACCTGGGGGTGTTGGTCGACTGTCGGCTGAACATGAGCCAGCAGTGTGCCCAGGTGGCCAAAAAGGCCAACAGCATCCTGGCCTGTATCAAGAACAGTGTGGTGAGTAGGACCCGAGAGGTGATCGTCCCCCTGTACTCGGCACTGGTGAGACCCCACCTCGAGTACTGCGTCCAGCTTTGGGCCCCCTACCACAGGAAAGACATTGAGGTGCTGGAGCAGGTCCAGAGAAGGGCAACGAAGCTGGTGAGGGGTCTGGAGCACAAGTCTTACGAAGAGAGGCTGAGGGAGCTGGGGTTGCTCAGTCTGGGGAAGAGGAGACTGAGGGGAGACCTTATCGCTCTCTACAACTACCTGAAAGGAGGCTGTAGAGAGGCGGGGGTCGGTCTCTTCTCCCAAGTTACAGATGATAGGACAAGGGGTAATGGCCTCAAGTTACGCCAGGGGAAGTTCAGGTTAGATATTAGGAAATATTTCTTTACTGAAAGGGTTATCAGGCATTGGAATGGGCTGCCCAGGGAGGTGGTTGAGGCACCATCCCTGGAGGTATTCAAGAGAGGAGTTGACATGGTGCTTGGGAATATGGATTAGTGTTGGGTGGTGTGGTGGGGTGTGTGTGTGTTGTGGGTTTTTTTGGTTTTTTGTTTTGGTTTTTTTTTTCATTGGTTGGACTAGATGATCTTAAAAGGTCCCTTCCAACCTAGGTGATTCTGTGATTCTGTAATAGAAATTTTATTATTGACAAGGAAAAACTACTTGATAATGTATGTAACAGTTTTTTTCAAGCCAGTATAGAATCATAGAATCATAAAACGGTTAGAGTTGGAAGGGACCTTAAAGATCATCGAGTTCCAACCCCCCTGCCATGGGCAGGGACACCTCCACTAGAGCAGGTTGCTCAAAGCCCTATCCAGCCTGGCCTTAAACACTTCCAGGGATGGGGCATCCACAACTTCCCTGGGCAACCTGTTCCAGTGCCTCACCACCCTCACAGTAAAGAATTTCCTCCTAATATCTAATCTAAATCTCCCCTCTTCCAATTTAAAACCATTACCCCTTGTCCTGTCACTACATTTCCTGACAAAGAGTCCCTCTCTGGCTCTCCTGTAGGTTCCCTTCAGATATTGGAAGGCTGCTATGAGGTCTCCCCAGAGCCTTCTCTTCTCCAGGCTGAACAACCCCAGCTCTCTCAGCCTGTCTTCATAGGGGAGCTGCTCCATCCCTCTGATCACTTTCGTGGCCCTCCGCTGGACCCGTTCCAACAGATCCATGTCCTTCCTGTGTTGAGGACTCCAAAGCTGGACACAGTATTCCAGGTGGGGTCTCACGAGAGCAGAGCAGAGGGGTAGAATCACCTCCTGTGACTTGCTGGCCACACTTCTTTTGATGCAGCCCAGGATGTGGTTGGCTTTCTGGGCTGCCAGTGCGCATTGCCGGTTCATGTTGAGCTTCTCATCCACGAGCACTCCCAAGTCCTCTTCCTCAGGGCTGCTCTCCAGCCGTTCTCCACCCAACCTGTATTTGTGCCTGGGATTGCCATGTCCCAGGTGCAGGACCCTGCATTTGGCTTGGCTGAACTTCATGATTTGCATGAGCCCATCTCTCAAGCCTGTCCGGGTCCCTCTGGATGGCATCCCTTCCCTCCAGCGTGTCGACCACGCCACCGAGCTTGGTGCCGTTGGCAAACTTGCTGAGGGTGCCCTCTATCCCACTGTCCATGTCTCCGACAAAGATGTTAAATAGCACTGGTCCCAGTACTGACCCCTGAGGAACTCCACTCATCACTGGCCGCCACTTGGACATTGAACCATTGACCACAACCCTTTGAGTGCTGCCATCCAGCCAGTTCCTTATCCACTGAGTGGTCCATCCATTGAACCCATGACTTTCCAATTTTGAGACCAGGATGTTGTGCGGGACAGTGTCAAACGCTTTGCATAAGTCCAGGTAGATGACATCTCCTGCTCTGCCCTTGTCCACCAAGTCTGTGGCAGTATTGTAAAAGGCCACCAAATTTGTCAGGCACGATTTGCCCTTGGTGAAGCCAATGAATTTTATTCTGTAAATTTAAAAAGAAGTAAATATATTCTAGTTTGGGGCAGTTCCCTTGTTCATTTATGAATCCTGATGATCTTGATACACACATTCTTACAAGTACTTCTTGGATTTTTAATCCCTCTACCAACATGAAACTGTAAGTTGGAGCCCTCAGAAGTTTCCAAAGGAAATAAGGAAGGCACAAGGCTCTGAGAGGATACATTGGAGAGAATTCCTAGCTTTTAAATTCCCTTTCCTTGACTTCAAAAATAAAAGGAGGGAAAAAAAAGCAACAGCTTTATATATCATCACTGTTAATAAATGGCATGTTGTAAAATAAAGTCTGGAGGGGGTTTGGCTACTTAAGACCATTGCAAAGAATGTTTAAGTTTCCAATAAAAATTAGTGTCTGAAATTTAGAAAAATGTTTTCTTTCACTTTTCTCTAATTGTCTTTATTTTTAAAGGAAAAATTTTAGGTCATCAGCCAGCAAGGTCAAAGCATGCAAACTGAAGAGTTTCCTTTTTTTCCCTTAAATAACTTATGTTTCATGTAATGGCCTTGTGTAGTACTTGCTGAAATCAAAGAGGGTCTTTTCATTGACTTTACTGAACAATGTTTGGGCCTTGAATTAGAATAAAAAGTAAAACTGACAGTATATTATAGGAACAACCATTGTATGAAAAAAAAAAAAAAAGGAGAAGGTTTTTCTGTCAAGGTAGAGCAGAGAAAATTATAAAGGCTCTTTTAGAAAAAAAAAACCCAGTGCTTTATTTACCTTTCTCTTCCATTTTCTTCTGTTCGTACAAGCATATTGCATATGTTTTCTAAGTCTGGATAGACATACTGTGAGAATAATTCTGTCCTTGCATTAAATAACCTAAAAATCAGTATGATGACCTTAAACATATAAATACTGATGCATACCCTGTTATGAATGCTGTTTATGTAATAGTTTGCCCTGAAGTGTGGAACTTTAGTTATACAGATTTCTAGGTCATTTAAAATATGCAATTCTGTCAATAATTATAAGTTTAGTTTCACCACCCTTGAGGCGGTGATTTCTTTCAATTCCACACCAACCCTTTTCTGTGTTTTAAGGTACTGAATTTGCGTTAGAATTGTTAAAAGGGATTAGAAAATTATTCAGAAGCATATTAAGGACAGTATAAAGTTTTAAAAAACATTTCATACTAAAGCCAGCTAAAGCATGTAAAGCTTTAAATTTTGAGTGACAGTGCAGTAATGAATGTGAAGTAGATAACAGAGGGGCTCTTCCACAGTTAAGGGAGTGTTATGGTTTAACCCCAGCTGGCCCCTCATCCTGCACAGCCACCCTCTCACTCCCTCCAGGTGGGATGGGGGAGAGAATCAGAAGAGTAAAAGTGAGAAAACTCATGGATTGATATAAAGACAGTTTAATAGGCAAAGAAAAAGGTGTGTGTGCAAGTAAAGCAAAATAAGGAAATCATTCACTGCTTCCCATTGGCAGGCAGGTGTTAAGCCAACTCCAGGAAAACAGGGCTTCATCACATATAATGGTTACTTGGGAAAACAAACACCATTACTCCAAGAGTCTCCCTATTCCTCCTTCTTCCCCCAGTTTTATATGCTGAGCATGATGTCATATGGTATGGAATACCCTTTTGGTCATTTGGGATCAGCTGTCCTGCATGTGTGCACCCCCAGCCTACTCGCTGGTGGTATGGTTCAAGAAGCAGAAAAGGCCTTGACTCTGTGTTAGCACCACTCAGCAAAGACGAAAACGTCCCTGTATTATCAACACTGTTTTCCCCACAGATCCAAAACATAGCCCTATACTAGCTACTATGAAGAAAATTAACTCTATCCCAGCCAAAACCAGAACAGGAAGTACCTGGGGAATGGCTTTTTTCACACTGCAGAAAACGCCATTCAAGAACAAATGGGCTCTGGAGGAAGCTATGGATGCTTGAATCCACTTACATACAAAGCCACCTTTACATGCTAACTGGGGATTTACATGATTCATTTAAAGTGTTCAGGTAGTATCTTTTAAAGATTAATATCACAGACACAGTGGTTGTACTCAAAATAGCTGTCATTACATGGTAAATCTGGACACAACAGATGTGTGAGTCACTCACACAACTTTGTGAAGTCAAATTAGTTGATTAATGACCATTCATAATTGCATGATTACAGCGTACAAAGTGCATGGCTACAATACAAAAATTCTGACAAATGCCTTTTTAACTATCATTGTCTGTCTTCTTAATCATAAGCTTCTATTTATGGAATTATCATAAGTTTCCTCCAAAACGTACACTGGCTGTACAAACTAGTCACACATCTTGCCAGGAAGAATGAATTTGGTCTTATTTATTCTTCAGAGTACACCTAAGACACCATAATGAATATATCCCTCACCATGGCCTGCCTTCAAATGTAAAAATCATTAATCTGGGAAAAGAAAAAGTCAATTAACATAAATGAAATTCAGACAAAACAGACTGTAGCCTATAGGTGGCAAATCACTGCAACTGTGAGGGAAATGAGAAAAGAAAAGTGATATACAGCTGTTCAAGACAGGTCATTTTGTAAACAGATAAGGCCAGAACTCAGCATCTTCTCTCAATTGCAACAGATGTTCTAATGTTAGGAAAAGGCATTTGAGTGTAACAGGCTGTATTGTCTCTCAGTTGACTAGAAGAAGAGAGTTCTAAGGGTTTGGGTTAGTTTTCAGACATGAGCCTCTGATGCCAGCTGAGACATCCTACAGTATCCAAGATTTCTGTATGACTAACTGTGATGATGCAGGATTGGTGGAAATCTCAGACTTTCCAAAGTGGCAGCTAGAGGACAGTCTGTAGCATCTACAGGTTCATTAGATGCCTAAGCTTAAATGACTGAATCCCATTGTGACATCCAATCATATCTGTGGCAAGAGATGCTGCTTTTTCCCAGTAGAGAATGAGAGGAGAGAAGGTCTCTCCATGTGGTGTGGGTCAGGTTTCATATGCCAGGAAAAGAAGAAACTGAACACGCGGTGCGTGACTATTCACTCCTTGGAACAAACCTCCCCACCTTGTCTGTGCTAAGAATTTGGAATGTGATAGGTTTGTTTACCCAAGGTGCTACCAGCGCCTCTGTGGTGTTGTATACTGTGCTGTGGAGGTGAGAGAGAGGGCAGGTGCATAGGCTCTTCACACAGAGAGACACCAGAGCCTTGGTGTACTCTCTGGCATAGGCAAATTATACTATATACTTCATCACCCATAAAATTAGTTAAAAGCTCTTTTGCAGGACAGAATGTTTCTATGCAATGATATTCTTATTCCTCTGTGGTCAGGAAATCAGTTCAACCAGCCTTGACACCTAGCCATTCCACTTTAATGTAAATTGAGTATACTATCATGGACAAAAAATGTCACTGTTTTAGTTCACTTATATATGTATGTATATACGTGACAATTTGCTTAATTGGAAAGATCTTTTTTAGGGAATTCTACAATGTAAACTATGAATAATTCATATTCATATGAATCTAAAGAATCCAGGGAAGTAAGAATCTGATGTAGAATGTCTGGCAGTGAAATGTTATTGACATCTATAGAAAAATTAAACACCTAAACCTACTATTTTTAAGGTCATCAGTGTAATATATTTCTTTGCTTCCTCCTATCCTACCTGCAAATCATGTTGCTAGGTTTTGCCTTTTTTTTTCTGTCTGTATTTGAAATCTCTTAATTCCCATTCTGTGCATTTACCTCATTCTTCTTTTGTCACCCATATACAGCTCTTTCATAGAAAAACTGGACAATATCACACCTGTACTATGTTGCTGCCAGATTTCTGGGAAGGTTCAAAAGATAGCTTGAAAGGATTAGGGAGGGTTTTTTTTTGTTTTGTTTTGAAGAACCTCTGGATTGTTTTATTGGAACAGAAACACAGTAGGGTTTCTCTGCTTACAAAACAGCCAGCTACTGAATATACAGAGTTGTGTCTGCAGACACAGTGGCCCTTACACCGTTTTCCTATGTATCTAGCTGTTGACTTTAGCAGAATTTTTCCTGACTTAGCTAAGTGTAGCTAAAAATTTTCCAGCTCAGTGAGTTTATGAAGCACCTAAGGTAAGAAATGCAGGTGTCTAATTTTCTTGCAGTTGATAATTTCTTTCTCCTTTTTCTTTTTTCTCTCTCTTTTTCCCCTTTGTTGTCTCCTGTCTCCATGCTTACTGTGATTAAGCAAAATTTTATTTAGGCTTTTCACTGTTGTATCTTAACACTAACATCTCTTTCCAATAAGAAATTTTGTCTGGATTTGGCCTTCAATCTCATAATACTGTGACAATAATAATTATTAATGACATTTCTTCAGCAAGCCTTGATCTAAGACTGCCATTTTGAACAATCAATCATGAAAGAAATATGTTAGTGGGAAATAAGTTTTGAATATACATTAATTTGAAAAGACTACCTTGATCAACACTCAATTTAGACATTTCACACTGGAATTATTTTATGGAAAAACAGTTTTTTATATTTTTCTCCTGGAGAACTTGCATAAATCTGATACTTTAATATAACTGGTTGTACAAAACCAAATGTTTTGAAGTGATATCTGATCTCTGCTTATAGCTAGAAGTAGAGGCTGAGAAGATGTCACGGTTTTGGCAGGACAGAAGAGTATTAGAAATAGCATAGATAGAGAACACCCCATTACTTCCAGCCTTCTTCAGTCACAGATGGTTTTCCAACCCACAAGTTTCATCTTTTGTACTTAACTGCAATATATTTGTTTTTCTTATATAAGTTTATTAATCACTTCCTGATCATTTTATACTTCTCAGTAACCAAAACCCACCTGTGACACCGAATCATACAATTCAATTATGCATTGAGAGAAATAATTTTTTGGTTTTGTTCACTCTCTTTAAAATTCCCTGATCATTGTATTTGATTGCATATTCTTCTTGCACTGTGATAAATAAAAGATAGTCATGCTTTATTCACCTTTTCCGGATAATTACATATTTGATAAATATGTCTGTCATACATATAACCGCTCACATCTTCTTTCAGGTAAATATGTTCTAAAGTAACAAAATTTTGAGTCATGCTGTAGAGAGGTTGGTGCTGGTCTCTTCGCACAGGTAATTAATGACAGAACGAGAGGGAATGGCTTCAAGCTCCAACAGGGTAGGTTTAGACTGAACATTAGGAAAGAATTTTTCACAGAAAGAGTGGTCGGGCATTGGAATAGGCTACCCAGGGTTGAGTCACCATCCCTGGATGTGTTTAAGAGCCGTTTAGATGTGGTGTTGGGGGATATGGTATAGGGGAGAACTTTGTAGAGTAGGGTAGATGGTTGGACTCGATGATCCCAAGGGTGTCTTCCAACCTAGACGATTCTATGATTCTATGATTATCTTGTGAAGTGTGTAGAAAATCCCATTGCCAGAGGTCAATGTTCACAACGGAGACAGAGGAGAATAAAGGGAGAGTCCACTGGGGCATATGCCTGTGGGGTCTCTCAAATTGCCAGAGGACGCAGCCTCCATTTTATCGTAATTCCCTGGCCACATGTAACCCACTTCTTTTCCCCATTGGCTGAGGTACTTGGAAGGTACAGACTTCCTGATCTGCCTATTACATAAAAGTTTAACTTGCAGTTTTTCAGTTGTCTAACTTTTGCAGTTTCAGTTAATTACCCTATTTTTGGTTATTTCTCTCCTGCAATTTCAGTTAACTTCCCTGTTTGTGAAGACACTCTTATCCCTATTTTATCACCTGTTTGTGAAGATACTTTTATCCCTATTTTATCAGAAGCTACACAAAAGCCTTTTCCTCTATGATGGAAGAACTGTAGAGCTACTTCTGTTTCCAGGATCAGATCTGGACATAACTATACCTCAACAATCTTACATGATAGTACTTAGCAACCCAGCAAAACATTGGGTGGAAGTAGTATTCAGGAACTAAATCAAGCCTAAAATGTCATGAAATATAAGAATGGTGTAAGACAGGGAATGGATCTAAGCACTTAGGGAAAGATGAGGAAGATATTTTCATTTCATGGTAAAGCTGAGAGACACTATTAACACTTTATTTCAAATATCAGAAATTTTTCTCATCTCTAATTTATTAAAATAAGCTTAGTGGATATTTAATTAATATTCATTTTTAGGATTAAGATCCTTCAGTAAATTTCTGTAGGACAGACTAGCTACTGGTCTTGTGGACAGTCTCAATTATGACATCACCATTGTAGAGGCTCACTGACTTAATTGCTGCAGTAAAGCATCAGTGCTTTACTCCAGTATCCTATTTCATAATAGCATAGTATTTCATATGTCTGACTTTAAGTAAAGTGTTATTGTTTTGATTTGGTTTGGTATTTTTTTGTTAGATTTAAAGTTTTTTGGTGTTTTCCTTTAAAAAAATAATGATTGTGAAATGGGTGATATATGGTCTAACACGCCACTTCTCAGCAAAAGCAGATTTTTAAAATGAAAATAATAAAACCAATGCATTTTGAAGCTATTTTAGCCATTCTGTATTTTTTATAGTAGTCATACTATAAAAAGTGTTTCTGTTTCTTTGTCATTGAAGTCTGGATCCAATCATTTAAACTATATGTCAACTTCACAAACCTGGACACTGCTTCAAGACTGCTCTGTGTTTAGTGAAATATGGTCCCCCAACAACATATCATTAGCCAGGCATGATTTCACAATCACACAGCTTTTCAGCTGCGAATAGAGTTGAATGAATCACAATAACTGCATGTAATTTAGGACACATGTTGTCTTGCAGAACCCTCATCTGTGTAGATGTGATCTATTTTCCCATTTCTGTATTGGAAATACAATACAACAAAGCCCTTCAGCAGGACTCAGGACTGTGTCTTGAAGTGTTATTACAGATTAACTGCTCCTGATCACTGACTTACACAAGGAGTAAACATCTTCTGTTTATGTATTATCCCCTCTCCACATGTATGTAACTTGACATTCAGGCTACACTGGCAGATTTGTATATGACCATATTAAAAATTGGTGACAGTTAGCTTTGGTGGAAGCAAACTTAATCAGATATCAGCTGCAACACCCATAATTCACAGTTCGGCTATAGACAGATGCTTTTTTATTACTCTTCACCTAAACCAGCCTGTTTTATTGCTTTTATTATGATGCAGACATGCACACAAAATAGGGTGGCCAAAGCTGAGACAATCAGACTCGTAACACCTTTGCGATAACATATTTAAGAAAGGGTGAAAACTGCTCTGCAACAGCAGCTGGAGATAAGAGTCATGTGTGAGAGAAACAGCTCTGTAGACACCAAGGTCAGTGAAGAAGGAAGTGGAGAAGGTGCTCCAGGTGCTGGAGAAGAGATTCCCCTGCAGCCCATGATAAAGAACAGGGTGGAGAAGTTTGTCCTCCTGCAGCCCATGGAGGTCCATGGTGGAGCAGATATCCAACCTGCGGCTGGTGGAGGAACGCACACTGGGGCAGGTGAATGTACCTGAAGGAGGTTGTGACCTTGTGGCGAGACATGCAGGAGCAGGCTCCTTGCAGAACCTGTGATCCTGTGGAGCAGTTTGTGAGGAACTGTGGCCTGTGGGAAGGACCCATGTTGGAGCAGTTTGGGAAGGACTGTTTCCTGTGGGAGGGACCCCACACTGGAGCAGGGGGAAGAGTGAGAGTAGGAAAAAGTAACAGAGAAAAGCATTATAAACTGACCGCAGCTCCCATTCCCTGTCTCCCTGTGCTGCTCACTGGTAGAAGGCAGAGGAATTGGGAGTGAAGCTGAGCCTGGGAAGAATGGACGGATGGGGTGAATGTGTTTTTAGTGTTTTTTCTTATTTCTACTTATCCTAGTCTGGTTAATTGTCAATAATATAAGTTAATTTTCCCAAGCAGAATCTGATCACTGCTGAGTGATCTCCCTGTTCCTTATCTCAACCCACAAACTTTTCATCATATTTTCTCCTCCTATTCCATTGAGTAGGAGGAGTAATAGAGCAGCTTGGTGGGCACCTGGCAGCCAGCTAAGGTCAACCAACAACAACCCCCCAGAAAACAACATTAAAACCCTTACCTTTCTTTCAATAAAACCCTTGTTTTTTTTTTCCCTACACGTTATTATATGTGTATATACATATATACACACAATACAAAATCTGCTGAGATCCTTACCAAGGCTAAAATAGGACAGCACTGTGAGTAATTCCTTCTGAATGAAGTAAGCTTGCTGTTTATTTGCACTGCTGTACCAGACACAGAAAATATTAGATGCAGCCAAACAAAAAGCAGAGTTTGGTATTCATGAACAAACCAACATTAGTTTAGAGTAAAAGAAAATGTTTTCATTAGAGGAGTGTAAATCTGTTGGGTATCGAGTTTTGATTTTCATTCCTATTACTATTATTAGTAGTACCATTATTGTTGTTGTCATTGCTGCTGCTGTAACTATTAATTTTACTCAAAAAATTACTGTTCTCTGGACTTTGAAAAAAATAAGATTAATGGAATCTTTGAATACAACCTCAGTTGTAGGAAAGTTAAAGCCTAAGAGAGTTATTAAATATATTGTTGCCACCTTACGTCGTCTTCTTTTTGGCTCTGTAGATTCCAATGGAACCAGCTCACTTGCAACGTAACATCAATTTAAAAGACAAGCTGAAATCCTGAACAATCCATAAGGAATTGTCGTTACAACCCATATAAAGGAATTTCTTTTGAGCTGGTCATGAAGAGAGTCCTAGAAGAATAAAGTACTGTCATTTTCCTTCCCTACCTTTTCACCAGAATTTATATACATATAAATATTGAACATTAGGTGAATAGCACACTTTCATACTGTTATTTCTCAGCAAGTTCAAAGTCAAATGTTGATTGATTCTTTTTCTAAAACATAGACTCATAGAATCATGGAATAATTTGTGTTAGAAGAGACCTTTAAAGGTCATCTAGTCCAACCCCCCTGCAATGAGCTGGGGCACTTTCAACTAGATCAGATTGCCCAGAGCCACGTCCAACCTGACCTTGAATGTTTCCAGGGATGGGGCATCTATCACCTCTCTGGGCAACCTGTTTCACCACCCTCATTGTAAAAAATTTCTTCTTTCTATCTAGTCTAAATCTACCCTCTTTCAGTTTAAAACCCTTATCCCTTTTCCTATCGCAACAAGTCCTGCTGAAAAGTTTGTCCCCATCTTTCTTATAAGCCCTCTTTAAGTACTGAACGGCTGCAATAAGGTGTCCCTGGAACCTTCTCTTCTCCAGGCTGAACAACCCCAACTCTCTCAGCCTGTCCTCTTAGGAGAGGTGTTCCACCCCTCTGATCATTTTTGTGGCCCTCCTCTGGACCTGCTCCAACAGGTCCATGTCTTTCCTGTGCTGAGGACTCCAGAGTTGGATGCAGTACTCCAGGTGGGGTCTCAACAGAGCCAAGTGACAATGTGCAGATATCTGAAGTGGTTACTTTGACACTGAGAAACTGGGTTTGTTCATCTTTAAAAAGGAAGCTAAGGGAAGATCTTATTGATGCCTTCATGGGCCGGTACAAAGGGCACAGAGCTAGGCTTTTTTGTAAGACACACAATAACAGGACAAAAAGTAGTGGATACAATTTTGAACATGGAAAATTCCAATCAGATATAAAGAAAAGGTAGGTTTGTTGTTTGCGGTTTTGTTTGTTTTTTATCATGAGAATGGTTAAACAGCAGGTGACAGCTTGTCCAGATAGGTTTTGGAATCTCCATTCTCAGAGCAAATAAAAACCTGAGTACACAAATTCTTGGGTTATCTGGTCTAATAGGACCTGCTCTAATTGGGGACTTGGACTAGAGGTTCTCTAGGGGTCCCTTCCAACCTAAATTATTCTATGATTCTATGATTAATCAAGAAGTTCTACAGGTCTACCACTTCATGGTGAAGAACCACTTTATTTCATTTCTTTTCAGCTTTTCCCCTAACAGTTTCATCTCAAGCCCCTAGATTTTCTGATGTAACAAACAACTCATATTAATCTGTACTGTAATTACTAATATTCTTCTAAGCTATCTTTAGTGAAGGTTGAGTTGTCCTGGCTTGTTCAATTGTTTCTCATAGGGAAGAAGTTCCATTTGATTATGTGGTGTTCCTCAGGGGATCCGGGACTGGTGCTGTTTAACATCTTTGCTGGTGACATGGACAGTGGGATTCAGTGCACCCTCAGCAAGTCTGCTGATGACACCAAGCTGTGTGGTGTGGTCAACATGCTGGAGGGAAAGGATGCCATCCAGAGGGACCTGGACAGGCTTGAGAGGTGGGCCTGTGCCAACCTCATGAAGTTCAACTAGGCCAAGCACAAAGTTCAGTACAAGTACGTGTTCAGCAGAAATCCTGATTTTAAAAATAAATTGGAAAACTAAGACACTGTTGTATATAGGATTACCTTTCAGGTAATTTATTTTCAAAGGAGGTAATGAAAAGTTATATAATTTAATCCTGAGATACTAATTAATGACATAAAACTTTGGTAAAATCATGCCCTGGATATTTATTTGCTAAAAAATTAGAACATAGCTATCAATTTACTACCTTTTAGTCATTTAGTTTTGCATCTTCACAGTTTAGTAAGTTGCAACAGGTATTTTGGGTATTTTTTATTGAAGTAGAAATTATTAAATTGCTGTATTGGGGTTTTGGGTTTTTTTTTCAGTTTCTGGAGTATCAGCAGCAGCACTTGCAGTTAGTATAATCTAACTTTAATTTAATGTGATCATTAGGCCTAAACTATCCTTTGACTTGTATAGAAAAATGTTTTAGTTTTATATGTGAATGTACTGTATTTGATTCTCTTATGGGTAACTTTATATTATCAACTTGCTTAGTTAAAAAAACCCAAAACATTCTGTCATAGTTTCTCCTCTAAGATTTTACAATCAATCTGCATTCTTTAGTCCTTGTACATCATCACACATAAATCAAGATTCTGCAGACAGTACTACTATTACATGTCTTCAAATTATACCCTAAGGCTATGATCCTATAAACTAACCTTGGTGTGAACTGAAATTATCCTGCAGGAAGCAAAGAGAAATACAGCAGGGTGACTCCCCCAAAATTGTCTCAGAATCTTACCCTGCTTTTTGCTTTCCTGATTATTTTTTTTTAAATCAGCTGATATCTGTATGATTAAATATTCACTGAATAATATTCTGGGGTGATTTTCCATACATGGACATATGGAAGAAGCTTACTTTACAATTCACTAGTCAGCATTTATGTGTGTATTGTCATTCCCTCTGACAAAATAATTGAAAATATACAAAGGAGAAGAAAAATGAATATTGAGCAGCAATTATGTTTGCATGATTGTCCTTAATCTCCAATAAGAGTAAGATGGGTAATCACCCAGGCAAGTATTAAGGAACATAAATATGGACAAATTATTAAGGTAGCAGACATCTGATAAAATGTAAACAAATAACAGTTATTTCCTGGTGTTTAATTAGTGCCATATAACACCCATTAGATGTGACAATTGAAAGAGTCCAACATATAATATTATATAGGTCTAATAGGAGGTAGAACTAGTCCACTAGCACAGCACCTGGTTGTATATCCTGTTTAGATTGGTTATCTGTAGATGTAATTATTCAAAAGAAATGGTCTTTTACAGAAAATTTTCTCAATGGGGCATGATTTGCAGAATAATTATTCACACTACAGGACACCTGAACAGATGTGGAAAGTCACCACAAAACCTCTGTAAATCTGAAACTGTATGTCCTTTGTTCCAACATTTATCTACTGTCGAATGCAATACCCACGAGAACTATATTTTGTCTTTTTCTTTTTATTATTTTTTGTTTCCAGGCATATGTGTAATTCACAACAGTTTAGTGTTTCTATATCTGCCAAAATTAAGATAATACACCACCCGGAAACGTGTTGTAAAGGTTACCAAGATAATTTTCATACTTTGAAATTGCAATGTGCTAATAAAAAATGGCCCCACCTGCTGAAAGGGATATTCCATACCATATGAAATCATGCTCAGCAAAAAAAAAGCTTATGAAAGAAAGAGGAAGGGGGAACATTCAGAGTTATGGCATTTGTCTTTCCAAGTAACCATTACCCATGATGGAGCCCTGCTTTCCTGGAAATGGCTGAACACTTGCCTGCTGATAGGAAGTATTGAATGATATATTTTTTTAATATTGGAATATTTTGCTTTGCTTGCACATGCAGATTTTTCTTTCCCTATTTTAATATCCCTTTATCTCAACCCATGACTTTCCTCAATTTTGCTCTTCCAATTCTTTTCTCCATCCCAGTGGAAGGAAGTGAACAAGCGTCTTTCTGGGGTTTAGCTGTAAACCCACAACTGTAAATATTGTTACTGTTATTGCTGTTGTTATTTTATTGACAGAAATCCTACTGGTCCTACAATGTGCAGATGACATTCAAAGCAAAGCTTAAATGAAAACAGAGAAAACTCTGATTAGGGCTCTAGCTTAGTTTTCCTGGATAGGAAATAGCCAGAATAATTCGTTCTAGTTTCAACATAGGCATTCAGTGTTTAAGTTTTGCTATAAACATAAACTTAGACTAAAATTCTGAAGTGTTATCTAAGTTGAAATGTTTTTTTACTGTTTTATTCTGAAAACAACAAAATCCTGTTATAACACCAGTTGAAAAGTCTCCAATTTGTACGTTGATCAAATGAACCCTTTTTTTAACGTCTCAGTTGTTCTGAGACAAAGCTTGGAAAGTCTAGCTGGAGTAATTCATTGTTCTCAGAATTACCTGGAAGTAGCTTTTGGAAGGGAATGGCTACAGAAATTTAATTATTGGAAGTGATAGAAGAAGATCTGTGGCTTGTGAGGTCAGTGAGCAATAAAGCACAGAAAGGATAATGTCCTTTCAGGTCTCTCTTCCTCACCTTTCTTCCTTGTGCTCATTTCCCTTTCTCCCTCCCCAGCAATTTGCTTTTGTTCAGTGGTCTGTACTGACTGCATTGAAAATAATTTGACCAAATTTGTGTTAAATTGAAGCGCACTCCTCCAGACAATATTTTCATAAACCTATCACATTCTCCATTATTTGGGTGTTCAGATGGAATCCACTGATCTTAGTGAGAGCTGATGACAAGGTGAAATCAAATAAGCATAATGTCATCTCCTCTCCAAACAAAAAATACCATCACTGTGAATTAAAGGATTGTGTCTGCTCCCTCCAGTAACCACTATGCTTACTAAGTTTCACAAAATCATCACAATCTCTATGCAGTAGCAGAACTTGGGAGAGGTGATGAAAGTTTTTATTATTGAAGGTGAATTATACGGTCTCTTCTCCTTATTCCTTTGGAGAATTTAACATTTGAGAAAATACAACTCCTCATTATAGTTTATAGGCTGCCACACAATGAACTTCAGTTTACAAGTGGCTGCACTGCTGAGCTTATACTGCTTTGCATCCTATTTGTTTGAACTGTGAGTGTGATTCAGAACTATTGAGGCATCTGTGTACATGTCAGCACCCACATATTTATATTGTGTTCAGTGCAACTCATTTCCACCCTGATGCTCATGCAATGCTCAATTCGTATTGTCCTTTGCAGTCGGCTGAACTTTAATACATTTCATTTCTTTTTGTTTTAGGGAATTCTCAGTCTTAGGATTGAGACATCACTACAGCCAACTTGATGATGGTTAAAAATATGAGATCAATTTAGAACTGTCATACTCAACATATATTTTAAATTTATAATTTATTGAGATGATTCAAAACTTCATTTTGGCATTTGAAGTAAAGGAATATCCGAGGGGGAAATTTAATTATAATGATAGAATTGTTCTTCATAATAGGGAAGGGAAAATTTAAAAATGTTTAAATTGGTTTATAAGAGCAACATAAACTGTAGTGCAAGGGTTTATTCCAATAATCTTATTCCAAGAGAGTTGTATGCTGTGCTTGGAAATCTTAAGGAAAAAAACAACTTTTTTTTTTTTGTAAAATCATACTGTGGTCCCTTTTTTGCTTTATATACCATGAGAGTTTGATTGTAATCTTCTCTGAATTTTAATATGATTCTGAAACTATCAAATTAGGGGAAGTTAATGGATAGAACCAAACAATGTATTAACCAGCTGATAAATAAAAGATAATAACAAAAGCAAGTACAGCAAAAGAAATTGGTTGAAAGAAAATGTTGTTGGTTTGGTAGAACATTTTCAGAAGTGTTTTCATTATAACTTCTTAGCTCCTTTTAACATAATTTCATGTTATTATTAGGATTTCATATGTAACTCCAAATGCTGAAAATATATACCTTAATTTTTAAATTCAAAACAAAATTTAGGAACGAAGGTTCCTAAATTATGAATTCTATACTAACACATCTATATGCATAGCACACAGTTTGTCTGGCAAATTAATCTTGCTGGTACTTCAAAAACATTTTGGAAAGCCTTTAGGTGAGAACTGGTTTTGAATGGGATAATTAACCTTGACAGTAATTTCTTCATATCAGAGCCAAATAGCGGTTGGAGAGATGTATTCACTTTTCACAGAGCGCTAGGTACTTATGGCCTGGAAAGAAGCTATAATGTGTTCAGAGAAAATGTATTTCAAACAGGTATGGAAAAGTGTTCCAACAGAGACTCATCCATCAAAATCCTGGAGAAGGACAGATTCACACAGGAGGTATCAGGGATCCTAGCTGGATGTTAACAGTAGGTTATTTTCAGTCCTAAACCAGTATAAGTTATTGTTTCCTGAACTAACTGATCAAACAATATAATTATATTATCCTAAACACTACTTTTCAGATTATTGGAAAATTAATCTGCATTTGTTTTGTCGTGAAAGAAAATTGTGAATAATTACTTAAAGTTTTATCAGCTCTATGTAAGTAATTGTGTACGTAAATCTGCTTGCAATGCAATCTAGCAGATACAGTTTACAGTTTTAGTGAGTCAAAACAGGTCTAAAAGGCTCGTTCCATGTTTTTCATTCCTTATTTTTCATTAAGTAGTATTCTTCACTGTTTACATTACTATTTCATTGGTCTGCATATTTGTTGCTTTTGCATTCAGATGTAAAATGCCAGTAAGTAATATATTGTCATATTTTATCAGAAGGAAGAATAAAAGGGAGTTGGTGTAACTGATTAAGTTTCTAATATTCAAATTCAAAGTGTTTGTGTACTTTGAGCTGAAAACAACTCTTGAATATGAAGTGAGCTGATACTTTTTAAAAATTACTAATACAAATGTCAAAGGACAGGTCTCAACTTTTCCACAGGGTGCTGCTGCTTAGAAAGTTTTTTTTCTGAAGTAACATGCAAATATGTAAACAGAAGTTGATAGGAGCAGAGCTAGACCCAAGGCTAAGTGCTTTTGAAAATCGTATCCACCATTTTCATGAACATTTTTGTTTAAGTTATTAAGTTTTCTCTAAGGTGCTCTACTAACTGGGTTCTCAGGCAAACAATGGGTGAGTCCTCTTAAGATTATTTTTAAAGCTGATATAAATCAGGTTTTGATCTACTTACAAATCTTAGCTAAGTAGAAGGGATGCACAGAAGGTGTAAATCTCAAGTCTATTTTTGAAAAAACAACTTCAGGTTGGCCTGATGAGCTTTATCTTTCATATTTTGCTAGTGGATCCCAATCACTGAAGTATTAAGAACTACATTTCCAGGAAAAGTTTTCATACTTCACATAAAGCTGAACAATTCTTTAAATTCTGATGACTGCATTGGTTAGTTCTCTATAAAACCATAATGAGAATTTAGACATCGCTCAGTTAGCTATGGTTTAGAGTCCTACTCTACAGGTGCTGAATTCCAAAAAGTTTCAGTGTAATGTGAGCAATCATCATTGGGTAAACTGTGCAAATTAACTGCAGCAGTAGTTTTGGTTGTAGCAATGGGAGCTACCACAAAAGAACAAGATCCGTTTTAAAATTTCTTAATGGATAAATGTAGTAGCCTTAAATAACTTGCTACAGGTTGTAAACTGCTCTACTGATTTATTGTAATGCATAAATTGTCCTTGGAAGCTAATGGAAAATTCATGCCCGTCTGTTTCTTGTGGTATGACATTTAATGGAATATTTTTCCATGTTTCTTTCAACATTCAGGGACACATATCACAAATGGACAACTCAGACACTTGAAAGAACATGTGTTTATGGGTATGCTTTTGTTGCAGGGAAAGGAAGATACTACTGCTCCTCAACTGGCCTGTCATGCACCTTTTTGTCTCTCCGTTTTCTTATCTGTGCCAATATCTAGAAAGATAAGCTATTGTAAAGTATGTTACTGTAAAGGAATTACCTAAACAAGATTAGAGGTTTGTTTCTTGTAGTGGTGATATCAGTGGAAGAATGCTAAACACAACCTCAGGGCACCCCAGAATATACTTCATGTCTTAAGAAGAAACAAAGACAGTATAAGAAAGATAAAGCTTTACTGGACTTCTTAAACAGTGCCCTCTTTCTCAGAGGATTCAGGTTTTCTGGTATAATGCACACATGCTTTGTTAAGGAAATAGCAAATATCCTCAAGAGTGATCTCACTTAAACTGGGGGGAGGGGAAGAAAGATTAAAAAAAAATAAAAATAAATTAACAAGTGATGTGTTTAAAATTCATTCTCTCTATGTGTAGACATTCTATCTTGGAAATCACCTGTTCCAAACACTCATAAACTCCTGTGGCTGACACACAATAATTACAGTTGTAATCTCCAAAGGTAATTCCAGGAAGATAAAAGAAGAATGAGGCACAAAATATGCCATGCAGTTAAAGCTTTTATGTTCTTAGCAAATTTTTAACTTTACCTTACAATTTCAGTAATAAATTATGTTCTTTGTACATTGAAGCGAGGTATTTCAGATTTATGCCACTCTACCAGGGAGTAGATATAGTCTTCTCTGTCATTCTTTAGAAGACTATATCATCGCTTCAATGATATATGTAATTATATATGTAATTCTAAATTAAAATTCTGTTCTCTTTAATATATAAATAAATAAACAAAATTGTGAGGAGGGAGCTGAGTGGTTGGCAATTTTCTTGATGCTACTTTTTCCACTCTCAAACAGGATTAAATTTGCTCACTAGTTCATGAAGAAAAAAGTATAAGCAATTTCAAGTTTATGTAAGTAAATATAACCGCTATATGTGACTGACACATAGCAAAATACTACCTAGGGTTACCTCATAGCTGAACCACTGCAAAGGGACATCTGCTGACGAAATTTTTTTTTAATTTTAAATTTTAGTTTCCACAGTCTGTATCTTGAAAACAAGTTTTTCTAATTGTCTACTTTCTTTCCACAGTTATTTACTATTTTGTTGTTATTATTATTGTTATTACTAATATTACTACTGCTACTGGTATTATAGATGAAGGCATGTACACATTCATGAGACATTCAGAATAATTAGTTGATCTCATTCCATTTCATAAATGCCTCTGCAATTCTCTGTTTTTCATTAATATCCTGGTAGTGACCAGAAACAACTTTCATTCACCTAGTAAGAAAGATAAAATTAGCATCATGCTTTAAGAACAGACTGAAGGATGCTCTGTTAGTTTTGAAATATAATAAATTTTTGTGTGACACTCCTACATTTGCTCTCTAGGGCTTCTGAAGAGTGGAGCTGAAACCAGCTGTAAAATGGTGACACAGATCATCACTCTCTTTGTAATAGAGAGCGTGCCATTACTGCATAGAGTACAAATTGTCACTACTATTCGCTTTTTCTATGAAAAAAAAATATTCATTTTCCAGCAGTCAGTACAACATATCACACAAATTTTCACAGTATCATGGCAGAAGAGAGATAAAATGTTTCTGGTCTGATTTGAAATGTTGGATGCTAAGTGTTGTTAGTGATGGTCTTTTTAAAATATGAATAGGTAATTTATGGACAATAAACTTGAAAACAACACTGTTTGCTTGCTAGAAAACAGCTATTTCTGTAGTGTCCTTTTAGAAATCCTACTGGAATGAATGATGCATCCTTTACTCCATCACAGGGTGTATATGGATAGATGAAGGAGGTCTAAATACATAGTGACCAGTGATACTGTTAAAAATGTATAAGATGAGACCTAAATCAAAAGATAACACAGCAGGACATAAGTAATCCTGGAGGTTCCTGGAGTGCATTGATGGTAAATTCCTCCCCCAAGGGGTGGAGGAGTGAACGAGGAGATGACCTCATACTCACCAGCAAGGAAGGGTTTTTTGGGAATGTGAAGATGTTGTTGGTTGCAGTGTCCATAAGATGGTGAGGTTCAGGATCCTGAGGACAGGGAGCAGCGTGAAAAGCAAGCTCACAACCCTGGATCTCAAGAGAGCAAACTTTGACCTCTTCAAAGATGGAAGTCTGTTTGCAAGCATCTCATGGGATAAGGGAGGGAAGAGGAGCCCAAGAAAGGTGGTTAATATTCAAGAATCACCTCCTCCAAGATCAAGAGAGCACTGTGCCAACGAATATTAAGTCAGGCAGAAATTCCAGGAGGCCTGTGTGAATGAATGAGGAGCTCCTGGCCAAAGAAACATAAAATGAAACGTACAGAGGGTGGAAGCAAGGATGGGTAATTTGAGAGAAATACAGAAACATTACCCAAGCATGCAGGGGTGAAATGAGGAGAGCTAAAGCCCAAATGGAATTTAATCTAGCCAGAAATGTCAAAGACAACAAGAAGGGCTTCTGTAAGTACATAGGCAAAAAAAGGAAGACTAGGGAAAATATGGGCCCAGTGCTCAATGAGATGTGGGACCTGGTGCTGAATGCTTTCTTTGCCTCAGTCATTACTTACAACAGACCAGGCTTCAAGAATCCCAGGCCTCAGAGACCAGAGGGAAAGGCTGGAGCCTTGGTAGAAGAGGATCAGGTCAGGAAATACTTAAGCAAACTAGACATGCTTAAGTCCATGGTCCTTGTATTGGACGCACCCACAAGTGCTGAGGAATCTGACAGATGTCATTGTGAGGCTGATGTCAATAATTGATTATTCACAGCAACTGGGACGAGTGCCCAAAGACTGGAGGGAGGCAAATATTACTCCTATCTTCAGGAGGGACAAGAAGACCAAGGGAATTATAGGCTGGTCAGCCTCACCTTGATCCCTGGGAACGTGATGGAGCAGCTAATCTTGGAAACCATTTCCAGGCACATGAAGGACCAGAAAATCATCAGAAATAGTCAGCATTGCTTCAGCAAGGGGAAGTCATGCTTGATCAACCTGTTAGACTTTTATGATGAAAAGACTGTGTTGGTAGATCAAGGGAAAGCCGTGCGTATTGTCTACTTAGACTTCAATAAGTCCTGGACAACTGGCTCTAGGTGGCCCTTCTTGAGCAAGGAGGTTGGACCAGATGAGCTCCAGATGTCCCTTCCAACCTCACCCGTTCTGTGAATCTGTGATTCTGTGATCTGTCTTGATGTGGGGGATTAATCTTCATATTTCAGAAACTTAAATGAAATGTCTAAGTATAGGATTTGATTTAATCATCTCATGCATTTGAGAAGTTAGTGGGTACCAACTTGACTTCCAAAAGTCACATCATATCTGCCAGGTCTGTGCAGATGTCTCAGATGCTATAGAACATGCAAAATGACATTATAAGGGAGCACCTAAATCAAGAGAGTAGCTATATCGAGACTGAGAGGTCTACACATATGATAGGTGTTAAAATATTTATGAAAGTCAATAGAAGAAATAGAAAATCTCTACTGAGATTCAGTTTGAAGAATGATTCTTCAATTCTTCACCCTAAACGCAAACTCTATTGAAGCTCACGCTGGAAGGAACATTCATTTAATCAAAAAAGTTAGTTGTCTACACTTCAGAAGTAATTTTACTTCTGAAAATCCTTATATATTCTGTATGCTATTTGAGAATTTCCGCAAAGAAATTCAGGATTAGGGGGATGATGGCTTGGGTGAAACTTAAAAAAATCCATGAAGGGTTGTTAACCTGGCTGACGAGAATAGTGTTCATATGGAACCTCATATCTTCCTGAACTTACATCATTCTCATCTAGCTGTATACAAATAAATGGAGATTTCTCACATAGTCACACTTAGTATATATCTTTGAATAATCAGAAAAATTAAACATAAGATACTCAGCTCAATTTAATAGAAAAACCTTTGTGCCTTTTTTATAATGTTTATGACTACATTTTTGAAAAACACAGGCATCTATTAGAACAATTAAACAGAGCCAATAAGTTAGTGTGTCAAAATAAGAAATAGTTGCAACAGGATCTAAACTTCCATCATACTTTCCAACATGGTGATTTGAAACATAGATAGGTTAATCTGCTTTCTCTTTCTACATTCTGGAGTCAATCAAACACTTTTACATTCCGTAACACAGTATGACTTCATCAAAGTATAATTTTGCCTGAGAGGTCAACTGGACATTTTGGACGTACCAAGAAATGGTCATGTGGTGACCTAAAGCAATACTGGCTCCTGGATTTTTTTTTTTTATTTTTGACTTGAAAGGCCATGGGCACACAGAGCTACTTGCTTGGATCTATTGACTGAAGTGAGTTGCTAATGGAAGAGAACAGAAACTCTGCCCTGTGTAGTATCAGTTCTAAGATGTATTCACACTAGCTCTCCCTTTTTTTATCTATAGCAGCAAGGTAAGCAGTGAAATATTAATTCTTACTAAAACCTAACAGAGGTGTCTTGCCTATTTTTCAAGGACAAGAAAAAACACCTAAAACTTGTTGTCTCTGTTTTTTTCTCCTTTTAAATAACTTTATAGACTACATCCCTCCAAGAAAAAGTGTATTTTTCACCATAACATGACTACTTGAAGAAAGGTATGATAAGAAATGAAATGTTAATATGCAGGTTACGTTAGATGCTGCTTTAGAATTAAAAAAAAAAAAAAGTTATCAAATGAATGTGTCAAATAATACACAGCATGCAAGAGCCAATTATGGAAATGAGGGCCCAAGGTTAGCTTGCTGCAATATTTTTTAGTTCAACAAATATTAAAATCAACTTGTTCCTTGTATAATAGATGGTATGACAAGAGTTAAAGAGCTCAAAATGCTATTGTAGTCCCCCATCTAATTAACATTTCTGTTGTGTGACCTACATTTCCCAGATCTGTAACTGCAAAGACCCCCAAAAGCCTCCTTTTTGTTTGAAAAATCTTTTGTAACATGTTTAAGAGACCAAAGGCAGAGCAATCAGTGTTCATACACCTTCTTTAGTTGGAAATAAGTGATAAAATAAAGTCATATAGCTGCAGCAATTTGCAGAAGAAAACCTTTCCATGCTAGTATATCTCACTTGACTAATGGAAGCCTACAGATGCTGTACTGTAATTACATGTGTTTAGGCTTTACAGAAAATATTCTGCATAAGTCACATTCCATTTAGGTTTTTTTACTACGTTTTCCATAGTAACTCTTTTTGAAACGTAGGAAGAAAACAAACTGAATGTTTTAATGTTAATGATGCCAGCTAAGTTTTGGATATCATCAGAATCTAATGTATTCTAGGTAGATTTACTGTCAGAATAAAGTTATGGAAAATCCATTAATGCATTATTGTAGTCAACAAGAATCTAAATATTTATTTTAAGGATAAATGCTAAAGTCTAATTTACTAAATCTTTTTGAAATTCCTCTATTTTTATCTATGTTTTGACATTAAACTTTGTAGTGGGTGAATTACATAAAAATGTACCTTTTGTGGGTTCTTTTCTCCAAGATGTTAATGGAGTGAAGCCTGAAAACATTGACTGCAATGACTATGTCAGTCCAGTCTTGCCACTTTCTGCTGAATATAGTAATTTCTACTGCAAAAAGAGTACAAATGTACCATTTTTAAGGTGATGGGGGAAAAAAAAAAAAAGAGAACTGAAGGAGACTTAGCATGGAGATATTTGAGATTTAAATTTCATAGAAATGTAATGTAATCTGACTCGATCTCAAATGAATTCTGATTTCGTGTCTCTTTGAGAAGATTAGATATTATATAACCACAAACTTCAGGCAGTGAAAAAGAAAAACTCTCTTTGAGTTGAGTTGATTTGGAAAATACATGGGTTCTGGTCTTGCAGACATGCCACTTAAAAATAACACTTCTTCACAAGTGTTGAATGATGCCAATGATGTATTTTAAGTAACTGACAAATGGCATAAGTGATATACTACGTGAATAATTCTGGGAAGAGTAAATAATTTCTTTTCAATCTTTAGCCATGAAAGCAAAAAAGAAAAAGAAAACAGAGACCCAAAGGCAAAGTGGGCACCAACAGAAAATGTGATGAGATGATAGTAAAGATTCTGCATTCTTCTTGTCAAGAAAAAAAAAAAAGAAAGCACAGAGAGAAGGTGTACTAGTTTTACTAGTCTTAATGAAATATGTGTCATCAGGAAACAGTGACTAAAACAGCTGAGTGCATGAGTGAAAATACCATATCCCGCCGTTAGATTTTATTACTTGATTTTTGTTGCTGCTGTTTTGTTCTTTTTCTTTTGAGATGTGCTAATCCATGTACTACTTGAGGAAAACACCACAATGGCTCCCTAGAAAATTCAAATATGTTAAGAGCAACGAAGTTCTCCTGAGTAAGGAAAGAATAAAGAGAAGGTCATTATGACATTAAGGAAAAGGAAGAAATGACTAAAATAAGTTAATGAGAAATATTTAAACCGTAAGTGGAAATCTAAAGATTCTTGGGTAAAATAAAAAGTGGATCATATAACAAGCAGCCTAGGAGATAATAAGTATACATTATGATGGAATCGTTCCTTTTGTTTATTTGTATTATTTGAGACATTTTTAGACATGAGAGAACAGAGAGGGGGAGAGAGATGTGTTAAAGCCATTCAGATAAATGAAGTGGTGGTGGTTGGTTTATAAGAATGCAACCATCTTTGGGCCAGGCCATTATAACAGTATGTGTTATTAAACACCATTAAAAATACTATGAGATAGGCAAGCATTTAAATTTCTTGGGGTTTATTGCTTTTTTTACAAAATAAATGTGCAAACATCTGAGAACTGAATTTAGAGTTTATCAATTTACAACTGCCTTTTAGGTATTGAGTTCAAACAGGAGCAATTTCCTTTAGCATTACACTGAAGGGAATCATTCATACAGTCATTTGGAAACAAAGTTGATTGAAAGAAAAAGTCTCTCATGTAGCAGCTGATAGTAAAAACGAAGCCACAGCAACTGAATTTAGGGAGATTTTGTGTGGAGCAGGGATCTTAGCTGATTACCAGAAAAGGATTGACTTCTGTGTATACTCAGCATTGCAGATTAAACTGAGCTTAGGTTTATGCAGTCAAACCTTGTCATCTTTACCAATTTAATTACCTTTTACAGTATAATACTGGCCACATCTTAGAACATCTTCTGAAGTTTTATGTTTCTCCAAGGAAGTCTTAATTACCATGTTTCCTTACTTAGTCTGAAATTTTGTTGCCTTTAAGAAAGATGACCTTGTATTTGTATTCCAGCTTTTAGAAGCAAACCCAAAAAGCATATGGAACTAACAAGAGAATTGTGAGGGAATGGATTAAAGCCATGCCCAGGGGAAGTTCAGATTGGATACTAGGAAAAGTTCTTCAGTGAAGAGGTTGTCAAGCACTGGAACAAGCTCCCAAGGGAAGTGGTCATGGCTCTGATCCTGTCGGTGTTCAAGAAATGTTTGGACAATACTCCTAGATATACGGTTTAACTGTCAGACTGCCCTGTGTGGAGTCAGCAGTTGGACTTAATGATCCTCCTGGATCCCTTCCAACTCAGGAAATTCTATGATTCTAAAATTCAGAGAAATGAGTTATATGGCCAGGCTTACAGTTCTCACACTGAGAACTTGTAATTTGCTAGTCGGGTAACCGAACACATTTTGTCTCTATGCCCTCTTTACTGAGTAGAACCACCATAGGTAATAAGCATATTTCTTTTGCTTCCTTGATTAAAGTCATGGCTGGAAAACAAAAACGGGTCAGAGTTTGAAATGTGTTAGTTGATATATTGTACTGTCTTTATCTCTGTAAAGGAAAAGGTTTAATATGGCCTCACAGGTCCACAACAGTCAGTTGACAGACGGCAATCTCAGTTTAACATCACTGGGAACAAGGATTATTTGCATCCCAAAATCTCTGTTCTTGAAATAAATGCTATAGTTTGAAAGACAAACCATTAAAAAAAAAAAAATAAAAATAATAATAAAAAAAAGACAGCCAAGCACTTCTTCAAAAATAAAGACTTTACCTTGAAAAATATCCAGAATTAATTTACATTACATTGTATATACCACTAGATGGAAACAGTGTTCACTACCATGTATAGAATACCTATATATTCTCCTTAATAGACTTTTCAGACCCTGCTTTTATTTAACCTTTTAAGTAACAGTCCACCATCACTTCTAGATCCACAAGCCAAATGATAGGCTACTATGGGACTAATGCTGCTTTTTCACTTCCATTAACACAGACAATTTATCTCATCATGTCCATTACAGAGGAAACTGTCTCACACTGCTAATTAGCTCATATCTGAAGTCTTTCATTCCCACAGCTTTCTGAACAAAATGTATACTCATCTTGCATTTTCCTGTTTTCATTTAGTGCTTCTTACAATAGAAAATACTTGAAAGGTCCATTAATCTTCATGCTTCATTGGACAAGCTGAACCACAGCTAAGGTCAAAAAGATGTTTCCAGAAATGGTCTGACATTAACTTCAGTTGAGTTACTGTTATTTATTTATTGGTCTTGCTCTGAAGCATGGGGTACAACTCTTCAGGGAAATAAGATAATTCTAAGGCATCTGAGTGATAATATTCTTTTTAAATTATAGAGTAGGCTTCTGAATATAGATAATTTATTAGTTTGCTATACATGTTGGGGGCGAGGGCTCTTTATGTTGTATTTTTTTAATACGTCAAGTGTCAACTTTATTATCTTTTTCATTGCTTCCTAAATTCATATAAGCTAACATACTTTAATAAAGGCAATTACATTAAAGCAGATGAAGGTCTGGTCTGATGAGTTGAGCTAAGACCAAAATGCAAAAAGTCTTTTCACACTAAAGATACATAGGTGAGATACCTAGAATCTGGTCATAATCTCCTCTTGTCCCCTTTTTAGCCAAAGGAGAAAATCATAATTTTAAAGGGCTATTTATGGTTACAAGACTTTTGATTTAGGCACTTTTAGTACTTAGTAAAACACTGAAGTCTAGAGGTACCTTCAGATCTCTGTTGGGAGGCTTGTCAAAATGACAAAGACTTTTCAGAGAAGGGCATGCCAAACTCAAAGAAGCAATTAGCACAATTTGTGGCAAACAGAAGTCATGGATCATGGAGGCTAGCAAAGATCCTTGATGACGGGAGAAAAAGGACACATTGCATTCACCTTCAAAAAAAAAAAAAACCAAAAGAATGGTCCAGAGAACTACATGTCAGTCAGCCTCGCTTCACTTTTTGGGAAAATCATCAAGTAAGCCCTCTTGGAACATATTTCTGGGCACATTAAAGACGCTGAGTAGTCTCCATCTTTGGAGGTATTCAAAACCTTTTTAGAAAACATCCTTATCAGCCTGGTATGACCTCATATTTGAGCCTCCTTTCAACAGGAGGTTGGCCTAAATGATCTGCATTCCAGCCTGAATTACTCTAGGATCCTATCTTTGGAATTGGATATAAAGAAAAAGAAACAACACAATGGACGTGGAAACGCAAGTACTGGAATGGTTTCCACAGAGGCTGTCAAGTGTCTATCACTGTGTATATAGAAGTTTACCAGACAGGGATGTGAGTAACATGATCTAGTTTTGAAGGTAACCTTACTTTGATCTTAGACTTGGATGAGATGGTTTTCCAGAGGTCCCTTCCAACGTGAATTATTCTATGATACCATGATTTAAAAATAGATGAGATACATATAAACCATTAAAACAAACCCGAACAAACCCCAACAAAACATTTTAATAAGAAACACACTTAAGTCTAAAACTAATATCCCCAAAATTCCAGATTAGCAGCAACCTAATCCTGGAAATGTTGGAAGTCTGAATACGCTTTTCTGCATCAGTTTCTCAAATGCCTAAAGTTTCTATGGATGTGGAATTCATGAAAAGGCAGAACTAGTTGAGCCAACACTAGTTCATGGTTCAGTCCAATCAGACTTAATAAAATTATTTTTACTTCAGCCATATCACATGAGGAATTCAAACTGAAAGGCATTTTTAGGAAATAACCATTGGAAGAAGTTATAAACAAAGCGCAGGGGCAAAGCTCACTCTCTTATACACCAGACAATGGACTTTGTTTTGTCATTTATCTTCCTTCTGTCATTACGAAGGGAGTAAAAGATGCAACTTCCTTCTCAGGATTCATCCCATCTTCTAGAAAATTGTCTATATAAAAGTTTATTGGCTATCCCACACAGAAAGAATACCTTCTGTATACCTGTTGAAGGTTGATGATTACAGGGATACCTCAGAGTAGGGTAACACTGTCTGAATCTGAGCTTTGACATAAAAGCTGTTCTAGGAAAATGAGGTTTGAATCTTCACTAGGTAAGGAAAAGGAATGATTCCAAAGACTGTTTCTTGCTCTGACCACTGGATCCTTGTATGCACTGGCAATACTACTGTTGAGGTTTTTTTCAGTGAACTTCTACCTTTTTCTGAAGAAACTGGATCGATATCCATGTTCAGGAAGGGATTCTGGGCAACTAGTTTTACATAAAGGAAAACAGCAGACAGATAACAATTTACTGGAAGGACCAGGCTTTAGACAGCAGACATGTTTTATGGAAACATTAACCCTCAAGAGCCAAAGCTTGAGTAAAAAGGTTAATAGTATGTGATGCTTAGTAAAGGACAGGTAAAGCACTGTGTTCAATTATTATTTCATCTTATAAACTGGATCTCTTATTTAAAAACTTATCGATTTATGGGCTGTTAATGTCATTTTTGTGTACTGCAACATTATCTGATACAGACAACTACAAGAATGGGTCAACTATGACTTTTTTGAGCAATGCTACAGCTAAGTAGAGAGTTGAGAAGTTACCTCTCTCTTAGTTAATCCCTTTTAGTGACCAATATGTATTTTTCATGAGATGACACTTTTTGCATTTCAAATTTGACTAGTGTTGTTTCCTGTACATTTTTTCTGTGAATTGACCAGTTGTTTATCATTCTAGTAACTGAGGTTTAGCGATCTTTGATTTTTACAGTCTACAAAGCAGAATAAGGCACTGGTTATATTTTTAGCATTGCAGCTTTTGTTACTGCCTTCTCTCTTCGCTTACTTGTAACTTAGCCATAATGCATTTAAAATAGGCTTTAGAGAACTTTTTTTATCAGGAAGTTTGTAGCATAACACACTGAGATGGTTTTGTTTCATTTCTTTCTTTATTTGAAATTTTTGCTCATGTCTGTAGGGTATTTAAAATCAGAACTGTTTTGGCTGGATACGTAAGCTGGATGGATACATGCGTCAGTTCCCTGCCTGGAAGTGGAAATACTCATAGTTAGAATCATAGAATCATAGAATCATCTAGGTTGGAAGGGACCTTCAAGATCATCTAGTCCAACCATCAACCTAACTCTGACAAAAAAAACATCACTAAACCATGTCCCCCAGCACCATGTCAACCCGTCTTTTGAACACCTCCAGGGATGGTGCCTCAACCACTTCCCTGGGCAGCCCATTCCAATGCTTGATAACCCTTTCAGTGAAGAAATTTTTCATAATATTCAGTCTAAACCTCCCCTGGTGCAACTTGAGGCCATTTCCTCTAGTCCTGTCGCCTGTGACTTGGGAGAAGATACTGACTCCCGCTTCTCTACAACCTCCTTTCAGGTAGTTGTAGAGAGCAATAAGGTCTCCCCTCAGCCTCTTTTCTTTAGGCTGAACAACCCCAGCTCCCTCAGCCTCTCCTCATAAGACTTGTGCTCCAGACCCCTCACCATCTTCGTTGCCCTTCTCTGGACCCACTCCAGCACCTCAATGTCTTTTTTGTGGTAGGGGGCCCAAAACTGGACACAGTAGTTGAGGTGGGGTCTCACCAGTGCCGAGTACAGGGGGACAATGACCTCTCCAGTTCTACTCACCACACTGTTCCTGATACAGGCCAAGATACTCTTGGCCTTCTTGGCCACTTGGGCACACTGCTGGCTCATGTTCAGCCGGCTGTCCACCAACACCCTCAGGTCCTTTTCTGCCCAAGTTACAAAGTTGAAATCGTTGAAATAGTTACAAAGTTGAAATAGTTACAAAGGTGAAATCAACCTTCAGAAAACAGTCTACCATTTTAATGGAGCACCAGTTGCAAACTCTTCAATTAGCACAAAGACAGAAGAAATTCAATTAAAAGAAAAAACCAAAACAACCAAACAAAAAAAAAAACAAACCCAAAACTGTTGTGAATATATCAGAATTTTTTCTAACATTATCTTTTTATTCTTTTTAATATTAATGATTAATAATTCTGTTGGTTCAGTTTCTTACTCTGTCAGTAAGATTTTTTTGCTGGTCTTTGACCAGGCTCTGCAGCATTTTCTAAGTTTGATGCCCAGATTATTCCTACTTAGTAGCAGCTACCTGACCAGGGAACCTATGTTCTCTCCTAGGAGAGATGGGCCTATGTTAGCAGCCCCTGTAGTCAAACAGTCTCTTCTAGACAGCAACTGTTTCCACTTAAATATAAAATCACCTTCCTGAGTATCTAAGTACAATTTCTAACCTACTTTTATAAACTATGTGAAGTATCTAACTTTACCTGCTCATTTCATATTTTTTTTCCATAATAACTATTGGTTAGTATTTAAACATTAAGCAAACATGTACGTATGCATGATTCAAGTGTATTTATTTTGAATACTTACTACCTATAAAGTCAGATGTAGCATTACAAATCCAAATTTTATGCTCATATGCTTGCTTGTGTAGCTTTTCAGTGTAGTTGCAGGTTTCTTGGTTCTCAAAAGAAAACCTGCATTCAGTATTAGAAAAAATGATCAGTGTACCATTGGATTCACATTTTGACTTTTTCTATTACATTGGATACTATGAAGAAATTTATTGCTCTGCAGTTGATGAGCCACTGGCACAGGTTTCCCAGAGAAGTCGTGGATGCCCCATCCCTGGAAGTGTTCAAGGCCAGGCTGGATGGAGCTTTGAGTAACCCAGTCTACAAGAAGATGTCTCTGCCCATGGCATGGGGGTTGGAACTCACTGATCTTTAAGGTCCCTTCCAACCCAAAATGATTCTATGATTCTATGACCCCTTGCTGTGAATGTTTGTGGGGTTTTGTTTATTTGTTTGTTTTGGTTTTTTTAAAGTCCTGTTTTTCAACAGTGAATATTAAAACAAGTTAGTAATTGTCTTTGCATAACCTAAACAAAATCATGATTGTTGATTGCACAGTTGCCTAAAAAAAGGAAAAAAAAAAAAAAAAAAGATCTTACAGGATAAATAGTTATCCTCCATGGAAAGGAGAATATTTGGATAATACCTCTGCGGTTAAGAAGTATTATTATCTGGTCTTAGATACCAAATTATTTAACAGTTTATTAGTAAATGTTTTCTCTGGGGACTGATATAGTCCATGAAAAAAAGGATAAAGGAAAAAAATATTTATTAGTCATACGCAGATGGGAAGTGTAAATTTTTCATGATCTGTAAAAATTTAGCTTCATATAGTTTGGTCTTGTTTGTTTGTTTTTGGGGTTTTTTTTGAGGCATGGGGTGCTTCTCAGGTTTTTGGCATTGTTTTGCTTGGGGGGAAGGAAGGGTGGGGGCGGGGGGCAGCCCTTTTTATCCAGGACATAAGTTTGACTTAACCAGAAGTTAAAGTTTGAGTGAACTAAAAAGAATAAGAAAAGAAGACAAATCTTCCTTATAAAGCAACAGTAATAACATTGATTTAATCTATAAAGTGCTGGTTTACTATCCTAGGTGAAAAATTAACTCCAATTCTTCCACTGTTTGACTGTTTCCCTCTATTATAATAGATCAGATATCATCCTTATGTTTTACAATGTTTGCTGCTATTTTTATTACAGGACTAGCAATTTACTTTCATTATAATATGTATTTTGATGTGCTTTCCACAGATAAGCTTTCTCCAGTTTTGAAGAAATGTGAATCATCTCATCATGTAATTCAATACACCCAAGATGCATTCAAAAATCTGTGATTGCATAAACCAGGATTATTTTTTACTTAAAATGCTCAATCTGCTATACACTATTATTTTTAAACTAGTTATTTAAAAAAAAATATATATATCAGTGGGCATCTCGAGGTTTTATTAAAAGAAAAAAAAAAAAGTAGTAAAAAACCAATTCTTGTTTATTTGTTTTCT
The DNA here is from genome assembly GCF_964106895.1 of Numenius arquata. NCBI lineage: Eukaryota > Metazoa > Chordata > Aves > Charadriiformes > Scolopacidae > Numenius > Numenius arquata. The sequence continues at coordinate 98,919,862 of NC_133576.1, forward strand.
TACACTACAAATGATTTTTTGTCTTCCCAGAAGCGCCTTGTAAGATCAGTGTCAGTGGCATTCCTTTTCACCACCCTGTGCCTACCTGGTTCATGGAGGAAAAAAAACCAAACAGATTTTCTTTATGTTTCACTGTCTCCACTGATGAATATAAAGGTAATTCAATTCGATTATCTTCTCAGCAGTATGTCCTTGAAAAAATAATCTTAAAATTAAAAGGGAAGAAGAACTTGTTGGAAGAATAATTCAATAATGATTTAACTGGACAAAAGCCTGAAAAGAGAGTAAAATTATTTTTCCCTAACAACACACATCAGCAAACAGTTCAGCTATGCAGTTTAAGAAAAAATAACCCTAAAGGCAAAGAGCTTCTGCAATGTACATGGATAGTAAAACATCTAATTGTTGCTCTTGTCTCTCTTACTACTTAGAAAGTTCAGATGAAAAGTTCTGCTAATGAATTACCTTTACTTTACACTATAGGCTAACATTAAGGATTTTGGTAGTGTCATAGGTGGACACTATAGAGAAATAAACCCTTGCATAAAATCTGGTGGTGAGCATGTTTCATAGAGAGGCAAGAAAACATGAGAAAGCATTGTATATTCACTCCAGAGGACAGCTAGACAGAGGTCTAACTGCCTTACTGAGCATTCAGATGATAACTGTAGTAGAAGTTTTAGGGTGAGATATATGATATGGAAGACAAACAATACCTGCTCTTTACCTCTATGTTTGAGGGTAAGGACTTTAGCAAAGACATTGTATAAACAATATATAAACATATATATATACTTTTCAATAATTGTAGGCAATGTAGCTTTTTTTTAAGAAAATACATACTAAAATAGAGTTCTGTTCTGAAGCTGAGAAAATTAGATTATGTCAACCAACCAACCACAGACTAAATATACATCTGAGCTAAACTGCTTCTACAGTTAATGAAGGTAACCTACTACTTGTTTTAATATATCTATATCAGCTGATATGACTTCAGCACTGAAAGTATTCCTAAGAGAGATTCAGAGAAAAAAGTCAGCTCTCACACACGCTTCAAACTCCCTTTATAGCATGTTTACAATAATAATAAAGAAACAAACCCTCACGTTATTTCAAATGTTATGATGATTCTATGAGTTTAAATACCATGTGATAGAAGCAGCACAGGTCAGGAAAACAAAGGACTTCAGCAAGCAAAGAGTAAGAGAAGAAGAACCAAGACTGAAGCAAGCAAAAATTCTTAGAGATATAATGTTACAGACTCCTATGGAAAAATATATTGAAGGAAAGATTTAACATCTATATGGAAATTCTGGACTTAAGGAGAATTGAAACATGTTAGAACTTTTCTTTAATGATGTAATAACAGAAGCTTCTGCTATAACATTACCTTATCAAGAGAAGTCAAAGTTCAAATATTCAGGTGCAGAAATACTTAAATTAATTTGGTACACATATAGGTAGAGTAGTTTGTAAGATTCCATTATAATAGATTCCATGTGATAATGATTTGAATTGAAGAACCAAAATCACAGAAAAGGTGCCAAGACCACTCCAAAAGCACTCCAAAAGCTTTTAGATTATATCAAGCTTTACAAATTTTTGAGGGTACAATGAAAACTCTGGAAGGAAAATAAGACAGTCCAGACGAAGTAGGCTAGCTGGAAAGGAAGCCGGAAACTGAAAACTGCAACAAAGGGTGAGTTAAAATGGATTGAAAAGAGCAAAGGTCAAGTACCTTCAAGGAGAAAAAAAAAAATAGAAAAATGAAAAAATGATACAGTATTAAAGTATGTCTAGGTCCAAATAGACTCCAACATTTGAAAATTGTAATTAAAAATGCAAGAGAAAAATACATTTTTGGGAAAAGGTGAAACCAAGAACAGTAGAAGCAAGATAAGCCATACTTTCTGAACAAAGCACACAGCACTGTGCAAGAATTCCATTTAGAGATCAAATTAGCAGGACCTGGATGGAATAAAGGAGTATCATTAGATACTAATGTAACACTTCAAAACCATAAATTGGTGCACACATAGAAGTTGCACAGGACCATAAACTTAACCTGTCAGTAGCTGAAATTTACTTAAAGGAAAATTAGGAACCAAACTGCCTAGTTTAATCTAATTTATAGCAGAAAGTATATATCATCTGAATGCACAGAAAATGTTGATATGAGCATACACATTGATGTATGACAGGGTACAGGATACAGTTCAAAGATACTAAGATATCTGAAGACAGGAAATACAATTCACATAAGTAAAGACAGTCATGTGGTCCATGTACTAAGAAGGTTACTCCTGATGCCTCTGAGAGACAATTTCTGATGGACACACTAGAGAGAGACAACAGATTATTTCCAGCCTAAAACTCTAGTGGGGCATTCTTCCTCCTCTGACCATTTATAATGGAAGATATAATGTCCTGGATTACATTTATCAGAAAGAACAGACTTGCATTATGAATACTGCATCTGCAAGAATCCAGAGTTGTTTAAACTTAATATTATTTCCCGTTCTCATTGTAATCAGAACAACAGTGTTCCACTTTCTCTAGGTTATAACCATTGTCAAATGACTGAGGTAAGTTAATTTTTTTGTCTCGTATATTCTATGAATTATAACAGTGTGCTTCTACGTTGACCTTTATAGTATTCTGTTGTTTGACTGGCTGGACATTCAACTTACCTTCTTGTTTATAGCCTCACCAACCTACTCGTTAGACTCTGCAACTTCACATAATGAGGACAGTGAAAACAAATACTAAGTGCCTATGTCAAATGTGTCAGACCAAACAGAAGTAGAAAACAAAGCATTTACATAGACTGTAAATCAGTTTATTCCCTAGTTACCAACTTCCAAATTGTTTTCAAACACAGGTCCTTCTCTAATGTATTCCTGAAATATGCTTCATCATGTTGTGAAAAAAAGAAACTTGTATGTTGATTGTGAGATTTAATTCATTTATGGTTATCTAAAAAATGAACAAAAGTTAAATAGAAAGTCAAAGTAATTATTCTGCTTTTTTTGTTTGTTTGTTTTTTAATATAGTCAAATTATGTGTTTCCATCTAAAGGTACTTGATTTTGTATCTAGTTTCAAAGCAGGAAAGCATTCCACTTGGGTATGGTAAAATGGCAACTTCTCTTGGCAGAAACAATTCCTTATGGCATTCTTAAATTACTTTACATGGCTGCCTAGATCATTTACTGTTTGCTTATCGATTCTATTCATTTTAACTAAATTCCCAAATTAATCTACTTTTTAGTGTAAGAAGTATTCTTGTTATCTGAAGTTGCACAGTCTATTCTTATGTTTATTTTTCTTATAATGAAAGAACCTATGCTATAATTCATTAAAAAGCTCCAACCTATTTTTCTTGTAGCAGTACTATCACCCAATTGTTAACTTCATTATATTTTTTTTTGTTCATGTGTTCATTTTCTTCATTTTTTTCTATTTTATTCTGTTATTCTGTAACCTAAAATTGAGCTGATTTGAAAAATTTGCTTGTTTTTCAAGAAGAAATTCTATACTGGTTCAGATTTGACTTATCTCTTCCTAGATAATTTATGTAAGACTTGTATTAAAGAGTATGAAGCTAATGGTATAATGCCCATATTTATCTTTGAAAATATTTCTAAACAGTAGTTAACAAAATCTGAGGTTTAGCATAGTCACAGACTCAGCACTACATTTTTTTTATTTGAGTCAAGAAGAACAGTAACGACGGTAGCTTTAGGTCTTGCAGCAACACATAGTAAGGGAAATATCAGAAACTCCTTTTTTTCTGAGTGAAGTAGAGACTAAAGACATACACATTTCATTAACCAGAAAGATAGAAGGTCAACCAGAAACAAAAGCAACAACAACAAAAAACAACCAACCCAGCGCCTATGCAATTACATGGGAAAACTTGAAACAGATTTTTAAAAAATGTTTGTTAGAGGACTCCAAAAGAATCTAGAGATGGTAAAGAGGACACAATGCAACTTCTTGTTTGCCTAGTTTCTGGTATAGTCCACAAATGACAGAGGCAGTGGTGAAGCAAATGAGGGGACCTTGATGTCTGGATCTTACACTTCAGTTGTTTAGGGTTTTTGTCAGGAATCTCAGTGGGACAGAAGGTAGATGCCCCTTCAGATTATGTTTTACTGAAAGTTTTACTTTTCAGTTAGGCCTCTTCAAACTCTCTGAAACTAATGGTACATTCTTCAGAGAGTGTCTGCTTCCAGACTGATAAGGCCTGATGTTTGTAGTGAATACCAAGGAATAGTTTGCAGAGAGGCTCTTGCTTATACTTGCTGCTATAACAATCAAGGTCAGCTTTGTTTTGTGCCACTTTGGAGGGTTGAAAACGGAAAATCGTAGAGGGGTCACACCTGCGGGGAAGAGCATACAGGACAGGTGACCCAAAACTGACTAGTAGGGTACTCCATCCCGGCATCATGCTTAGTATAAAAGCTGAGGAATCAAAGGTGTCATCCTCTTTCTTCAGTGGCCGGTATCCGAAGAGGAATTTGTTCATCTGCCTTTAATCCTGATGCTTGCATTCCTGACCCCATTTCCTGAACCCAGTTCCCAACCATCTCTGAGTCCAGTCAGGAACTTACCCAGTGCCTGCCAGTGATGTGATCATCATCCTGGAAGCTCAATATGAGTTGTATATATTGTATATATTTCATTATTTTCTTATTGATATTATCATCTTTTCTTAGTATAATTTTACTATTAATATTTCATTAAAGTTGCTTAGTTTCTTTTTCAATTCATAAGTTTCTCTCTCATTTTTCTCTCCCTTGTGAGAGAAGTTTAAGAGAACATCTGTTGTTCATTTTAGTGGCCAGCCCAGCCCAAACCATGTCAAGAAATTAAACATATGCAACTAGTAAATTTCAGTTGATTAGTTGGGGCGGTTGTTGTGTGAAAGTTCTGTGTTCTTATGAATATGTGTGTGTTTCTTCATGTTCCTTAAGTTACAAAAATCAAAAGGCAATATAAATATTCATCTGTATTACAGTGTTAGTTGTTAAATACTACCAGTACTTAAAAAAGTTAGGTGCAACCTAAAAGAAACCATGCTGCTTCAACATCACTGTGCAAGAAAGAAGAGAAGGTAGGACTGATTTCAGAGAACAAAATATTCCCAGAAAAGGACGGAAACAAATATCACAGTCTTAAAGAGAGAGTTTATAAAACAGAATTGTTTGTTTGCTCAGGAAAGTCACTAGGTAGCTGGAGTGTAAGTCCCCACCAGGTTCTCCCATACTCACAACTTTAAATTAAAGTTATGAGAGAAGCCATACTTCTTAAGGCACTTTGCACAAGAGTACGCTTAGTTTACCTTTAGTGTTAGCATGGTGGAAATTAATGGAGACAGTTAATTCATCTTGTGTCATATTGTTCTTGTAGTGGCTAGATAAAGAAATCATAAGCGAGAGAGAGAGTTAGCAAGAATACAGCTATCATTCTTTAAGGACTCCTTACAACTAAAGAACCAGATGAAGAGGAAGGAGAGAGAGGAAATAAAAAAGAGAATTCAAAATTTAGAAATGAAGCCATGTACAGATGAGAGAAGAAAGGTGGAGTAATTTCCGAATTCCTCACACCTTTGAATAGAGAATATACAGTGATAAAAGGGAAACTGAGGCACTGGACTGTGTACACCTGTGTTTTGTTGTTTTGCTGTCTTCTCAAGCTACCTAAGGAATTTTAGAAGGAGGTTGGGAACACTGTAAAAACATAATGCAATTTTTTCTTCAGTTGTTACATATCAGTATAAATTATAGTTCATCATGCCAACATTCTGGTAAAGGATTTTTGGGTAACTTAGTGTCTATGGAAGGAGTTGTGAAAAAGATCTAAATCAGTTGATTGACTTTATGGATAGCCTATGTGAGATTTATTTCATATAACTTTAGAAGTTTGTAACAGAGTCACCTGGGTTCCCTCATAGCTCATTCACAAAAAGAAGTATTTCCAGCTTAACGTGACCTATTTCAATCATCTCCCATTCATCTGTGCCTGGAGGAAGGGACAAAGCTAAGGCAGGCAACACTCTACTGTAGGTCATGCTCTAGCTTGAAGAGTTTGGGCCCAGAGGATAGGACTCACATAAAAGAACTTTACTAAGTGTGGCTGACTATAAGGTTTTCTCTGAAAGATTAAAGGGGTCAGCATTGCCTGTAGTGCATTTAGTGGAAAGGAGAATGAGAGGCTCCTGAGAAAATCATTGAGTCTTGTGCTGTAAACCCTATAACATCACCTTTATATGAAATAAGCTCTTCTGATATAATGGTTCAGGAGCACTCATAGACATGATGTGATTGGCATCTTATTTGAAACACAGATTTCAAAAGTGTTTTATATAGAAAAAAATATTGTACATGATGCAGTTACAAGATTATTCAGTTTCATAGTTCTTATGATTTTTTTTTGAATATTGAATGATGAGATTAAAATACATTAAGATAAATGTCTTCTTGTATTGGGTTTTTTTTTTGCCTTTTTTTTTTTTGTTTGGTTTTTGGTTTTTTGCTAAGTTGTTGTAGCCAATGTCAGTGTTCTGATTCTCAGAACAGTTTCAGAGGATTCATTATTTTTTGAGATAATGTAACTCCCTGTGACACTAGAAATGTGACACACACACAAAAAGAAACAATTTTTTTCTAATTTCTGTAGTGAGAGAGTAACTATTTCTCCAATTTCCTATCCTGTGATTCCTGTGTTCTTTCACTCTTCTTTGCCTTATAATAAACTAAAAATTTAGGCCAATGTTTTCCATTTCCCCTAAAGATTATTATATCTGGTTACAGTAAACTTTTTGTGTCAAAGACAAAGTAAGATCAATTCAGGCTGTATTTGTCCTATTAGTTACTGATATGGACTCATACGTTCTGATCCCCTGTTAGTCCAGGTAGGAAGGACTGTGTCATAGTTCCTTGCCATATGCGTACCTGGGGTAACATAAAGAGATGTAGCTGTGGGATAAAGGAGGGAGAGAGATAAAATTGATGATGAAAGCATTCATGTGCACCTGTTAGAGAATGTGGGGCCAGGACATGGCCAGAGAGGATGGTTTAAGATGAAAAACTTTTTCCATATGTGGCAGTTTGGCTTTGGTTTTGGCCACGGTTATCTTGAACCTTTAACTAATGGTACAGGGAACATGTTGAAGTTTAAGGAGGGAAATAAAGATTGCAGGATACCCTAGAATATTTTCTTAAGTTTAGGTAGTGCTTAGTATCTGAATAGAGGGGGAAAGTGCACTAGTGCGTTTCTCTGTGAAGACAATATATGCTGGTGCTCTGGTGTTAACATTCTGATAGAAATGTAACAGGTTATTATAGCAGTCCAAAGCAGCAAAGCATATACCCCTTAGAAGCAATTAGATCCTTTGGCTTCCCAAACAAATATTGTTGTTAATATGTGAAACTGAGTGAAATGCATTGTCCGCTGATCACACTAAATCATTTAACAGTCCCTCTGGCCTAGATTCTAAGATTCTATTACAGTTTGTTTTTTTTTTTTTCCAGCTAGTCCAGTGTGCTGTTTTCAACAATGTCAAATTATTAATGTCTTCAGGAAGAGAAATAGTTAACTTAAACCAAATCTAACTAACTGTATATTATTCTGTGTATCAGGGAAAAAATCCTTTTTCAGCTCCAGTAGGAAAGTGAATTTTCTGTTCATTCAACAAAATTAGTTAATTTTATTTCAGTAAATTATCAGTAATACCTGGTTGTTGCAAATCAAGCCAAGATGACATTTTAAAGAATTCCATGGTATTGCATTTCATCTGTATTGCATCAAAATATTGTTATATTGTCTTTATTTATGTATTATTTGCTTAATTTACTGGTCCTTTATCGTATGCCATAATACTTCATTAAAAAGAAAGCATTTGACGTCATAGGACTCACATAGTTTGACTATGAACTTTGAACACTGACAAAGATTAAGGATGAGTTAATGATATCTGCTCTTCACTTCTGCAGCACTTCTCATCATTGGAACTCCAAGTGCTGTATAGGACTTGGTCATTTAGCCTGTGAGAGTGGTAGGTGTTAATAACATTCGGTTTACCTACCACTGAAATGCAGCAAGTACTCAACAACACATGTGAACATTACATGACAAATTGAAGCAGAAAGTCTAGAAGAATGGAAAATCCAATTGACACTCCAAGAAATGTAGGTAGGCAGAATGTAATTACCCTAGCTGGAATGAAGCCATGACAGCAGGAACTAGTCTAATGAAGTGTACTGTGGGATCTTTAGTTGTCTGATTCCGTGTGCTCATACAAACAATGACACATCAAGTGGGACTAAATACCTTAACAACAAGGGATAGAGGGCAAACTTGTGCATGCTACTGAAATTCAAAGTCAAGCATAGGGAAAAGGACATGACAATCTTATAGTTCCTACCTTAAGCAGCCCAGATTTTACTATTACGTTCTTATTAATTGTATCTCAGTAGCTTTGAATTGTCTATAAATATTAAAACTTTCCTGTGTCAGGCACTGCACTAAACTATTAAGGATGGAATTAATCACATCTAACTTCAGCCATTTGAAGTGTATTCACCTAGACTTAACTCCCTCTTTATTCAGGAGAGGCATATTTCTCTCTCTCTCTCATTCTTCATTAAAGCTGAATATCTCACAAGATACCTAGCCTTTAGATGTCTAACATTAGAATAAAAAGACTACCTGCTGAGGGACTGACCCCTCCTGAAGGTTTTGCAATCTAAATTTAAAAAAAAAAAAAAAAGGAGGAAAAAAAAAAGAAAGGAAAAAATAAAAAGACAAGGGGCCTAGAGTACCAAATAACTTTGTCATCTTTGTGAGCTGTAGAAAAGCTTGAATTACAGTTTACACTGCCAATACAGTGTCTTGTATCTAGAGTGCTTCAATTTACTTTTTTTTTCAAGTGCCCCTCTAAGAAGGAGACACAGCCAGCAGACCGACTAAAGTGTCTCTACACCAACGCACACAGCATGGGAAACAAACAGGAAGAGTTGGAAGCCATCCTGCTACAGGAAAGCTACAACATAGTAGCAATTACGGAAACTTGGTGGGACGAGTCCTACGACTGGAGTGTGGCCATTGATGGCTACAAACTATTCAGAAGGGACAGGAGAGGAAGAAGGGGTGGAGGTGTTGCCCTCTATGTGAAGAAATGGCTAGAGTGTGAAGAGTTGTTGCTAAAGAATAGCCATGAACAGGTCGAAAGCTTGTGGGTAGGAATTAGAGATTGGGACAACAAAGGGAACCTTGGGGTAGGAGTCTACTACAGGCCTCCTGACCAGGCAGAGCCTGTCGACGATGCCTTCTTACTCCAGCTGGAAGAGGCATCACGATCACAGGCTCTCATCCTGCTGGGTGACTTTAACCACCCTGACATCTGTTGGAAAAGCAACACGGCTGGCTGCAGGCACTCCAGGAAGCTTCTAGAGTGCCTAGACGACAACTTCTTGAGACAAGAAATCACCAGCCCTACTCGAGGAGATGCATTGTTGGACTTGTTGGTCACAAATGCAAGTGAGGCCATCAGGGATATCAAAGTTGAAGGCAGTCTGGGCTGCAGTGATCATGCTCTAGTGCAGTTCACTCTCTTAAGAAGTTTGAAGCCCAAGAGGAACACCATCAGGACGCTAAATTTTAAGAAAGCGAACTTCCAACTCTTCAAGGAGTTAGTAAATAGGACCCCATGGGAAACTGCCCTTAGGGACAAGGGAGCAGAACAAAGCTGGCAGATCTTTAAGGATGCTCTCCATAGAGCACAAAAGATCTCAATCCCAGCATGTAGGAAATTGGGTAAGGAAGGCAAGAAACCACCATGGTTGAGCTGGGACCTGCTGGTTAAACTAAGGGGTAAGATGGGGCTACACAGGAAATGGAAGAAGGGACAGGCAACCTGGGAAGAGTATAGGGATGTTGCCCGGCTGTGTAGGAATGAGGTCAGGGAGGCCAAGGCACAGCTAGAATTGGACTTGGCAAGGGACATAAAGAAAAACAAGAAAGGCTTCTACAGGTACATTAACCAGAAAAGGAAGGTTAAAGAAAATGTACCCCCCCTAATGAGCAGAAATGGGGAACTTGTATCAATGGAGGAAGAGAAGGCAGAAGTTCTCAATAATTTTTTTGCCTCAGTCTTCACTGGCAACCCCTCTCCTCCTAGCTCTTGTATTGATGGCCCACAAGTTGAGGATCCAGGTGACAAAGTCCATCCCACTATAACTGAAGGCATGGTACGTGATCACCTAAGGAATCTAAAGACATACAAGTCCATGGGACCTGATGAAATCCATCCCAGAGTCCTGAAGGAACTGGCTGATGAAGTTGCAAAACCACTTTCCATGATATTGGAAAAGTCATGGCAGTCAGGTGAAGTCCCTGCAGACTGGAAGAAAGGAAACATCACACCCATTTTTAAAAAGGGAAGAAAGGAGGACTCTGGGAACTACCGACCTGTCAGCCTCACCTCTGTGCCTGGGAAGATCATGGAACAGATCCTTCTGGATGCCATGCTTGGGCACATGGAGGACAGGGGGATGATTCAGGACAGCCAACATGGCTTTACTAGGGGCAAGTCCTGCCTGACTAACATAGTGGCCTTCTATGATAAAGTGACTAGGTCAGTAGACAAGGGGCGACCTATGGATGTAATCTATCTGGACTTCTGTAAGGCCTTTGACTCAGTTCCTCACAACATTCTACTTGCCAAATTGGAGGAATATGGATTTGATGGGTGGACGGTTCGGTGGATAAGGAATTGGCTGAATGGTCGCACCCAGAGGGTGGTACTCAATGGCTTTAAGTCCAGATGGAGAGCAGTGACTAGTGGTGTCCCTCAAGGGTCCGTCCTGGGACCAGTACTGTTTAACATTTTTGTCAAAGACATAGACAGAGGGATTGAGAGCACCATCAGCAAGTTTGCAGATGACACCAAGCTGTGTGGTGCTGTCGATACACCGGAGGGACGGGATGTCATTCAGAGGGACCTGGACAGGCTGGAGAGGTGGGCCCAGATGAACCTCATGAGGTTCAACAAAAGCAAGTGCAGGATTCTGCACCTGGGAAGAAACAATCCTCAGTATAAATACAGACTGGGGGATGAGGTATTAGAAAGCAGCCCTGAGGAAAGGGACTTGGGGGTGCTGATTGACGAGAAGCTGGACATGAGCAGGCAATGTGCTCTCGCAGCCCAAAAGGCCAATCACATCCTGGGCTGCATCAAAAGAAGTGTTGCCAGCAGATCCAGAGAGGTGATTCTGCCACTTTACTCTGCTCTGGTGAGACCTCACCTGGAGTACTGTGTGCAGGTCTGGAGCCCTCAATATAGAAAGGACATGAACCTGATGGAGCGGGTCCAGAGGAGGGCCACCAAAATGATCAGGGGGCTGGAGCACCTCTCCTATGAGGACAGACTGAAGGAGCTGGGGTTGTTTAGCTTGGAGAAAAGGAGGCTCCGGGGAGACCTCATAGCGGCCTTCCAGTACCTGAGGGGGGCCTACAGGAAGGCTGGGGAGGGTCTGTTTACAAAGGCCTGCAGTGACAGGATGAGGGGCAATGGTTTTAAGCTGGAGAAGGGGAGATTTAGATTGGATATTAGGAAAAAATTCTTTACCATGAGGGTGGTGGAACACTGGAACAGGTTGCCCAGGGAGGTGGTTGAGGCCCCTTCCCTTGAGATATTCAAGGTGAAGCTCGACAAGGCCCTGGGCAACCTGGTCTAGTTGGGGGTGTCCCTGCTGACTGCGGGGAGGTCGGACTAGATGACCTTTGGAGGTCCCTTCCGGCCTGGACCAATCTATGAATCTATGAATCTATGAATTTTATTGTGTGGATCTTGAGAGAAGGGTCAGTTTCCATGGTTAATCCTGTTTAAAAGGACAGCTTCTTTGTTCCTAATAACTTCATTTTTAATAATTCATCACAGTGGCAATAAAACATGATCAGTGTGTATGTGTCCTGGAAACCATAAGGTCAGGAACATTACTCTTCAAATACAGAGATTTTTAGATTGCTGCTTAGTATTTTATATAAAAAATAAAATTGTTTATCTCAGTTCTGCGCTTACTGGACAGAAGTCCATATCAGAAGAAAAAAAAAAAAAAAAGCATGATTAACTGTGATGTTAGTCCTTGTAATATGCACTATTCTTACAGGCTGAAAGATCAACAAATAAAGGGCATGATACATACTTGATATCACTTGATACTTATTCCTTAAAATATGACCCGAGAGCAGAATGAAGATACATGCACTCTTGTTGCTCAGACTGCATTTGTTGGCAAATTTGTGTTAGATTTCTTAACAAGTGAAATTACTATAACGTGTAATGTAAAGTGAAGCACATGGGAAGAAGGATTCCCAAGTTCATATTTAAACTTCACACGTCTTTAAAAATTATTAACTCTAAGCTACTACCCAGTAGCGAGATGTTAGGGTTATTGATAGTTACATGAAAATGCCATATGGAAATGGTTGGAATCTAAGAAGTTACTTATAGGGAATGGTTGGAATCTAAGAGGTTACTTATAGGGAAGGATGTCGTGGTTTAACCCCAGTCGGCAAGTAGGACCATGCAGCCACTCACTCATTTATCACTCACCCCCTAAGAAAGGTAGGAAGAAGAAGGAGAAAAAGAGGGGAAAGGAAAAAAAAAACTCATGGTTGAGGTAAAGTTTAATAGAACAATGATGGAAAAGGAAAATAGCGATAATAACAATAACAACAACAATAATAATAGTAAAAGAATATGCGAAATAAAGTAATACAACAGAAGTCACTCTCGTGATCAGTTGCCCATCCTATCCCGAGCAGGGATCATGGATCCTTGCCCCCCAGCCAATCCCCTTTTATATATTAAGCATGATGGCCATCGTATGGAATATTCCTTTGGCCAGCTTGTTCTGTCTGTGCTCCCTCTCGGCTTCTATTGGAAGCTGAATAAAGTCCTTAACTAATATAAACACCACCTAGCAACAACTAAAACAATATGCATTATCAACATTCCTTTCATATCAAATCTGAAACCCAGGAGCCACTAGAAAGTAGATTAACTCTATCCCAGCTGAAACCAGGACAAAGGGTCATATATCCTTGCCCTCTTCTTGTACTCTCACTTAGGTATTTGGTTCTGACTGCCATGACAAAGAAAAAATGCTAGGGTAGATGGACCTTCTGTCTTACCCTTGTGACTCTTTTATGTTCTTAAGAACTTAAACCTATTCTGTATAATAGTAACTACACATATTCAGTTCTGAAAAATCTGAAAAGTAAATGTTCCTTTACAAGTTACTACAAAGGGAGTGAACATGACTGGAGACATTTCATATACCTTTTAAATATTTATGTGGGAAGATTAAAAAATTAATAAATATGACATTGGTAACATTAAAACAAGATGTAAACTAAACTAATAACATAACTGATGCTAAATAGAACTTAATTTATGCCAAAAATCTCGACTGCAATTCATAGAAGGCAAAAGTCATCCCATTTGGATAATAGTACATGTACTAACACTTCTACTTGCAATGTAACTTCTACATTACAAGGGAACTTTACTTTTGTTTTAAAAAAACTTTCATTTCAGAGAAGTATTTTTGTCCAATTAACTGTCAAACATTCTAGAATTCTTCTCCCTCTGTGACCCCAAACATAGGTGTGTTAGAAGCTGGGGTTAGATAAACAGAGCAAGAATGGATAAACATTCTTTGTAATTATATAACAATAAATGAACTATGGCAATTCAGTCTTATGAGTCTCTGGGGCATTTCTTTATTTGCTTAGTCATTTAATATGAACATCTACATGATAAATGCCCTGTGCATATGGACAGAATGTGTTCAAGGAACTTCTATGCTACAGAGTCATTCAATATTTAACATATTTATGAAACAAAAGAACACATTCAATGTATTTTAATTATGAAACACATAAAGATGTATAATCAAGTGGCATTGCAAACATGGAATTCATCCAAATACTGTAAGATTTCGTTACTTCTAGTGTTAATAGTCAGTTAGAGTTATGAGAAATATTTCCTATATTTTATTTATTTATCGCTATAGAAGTGGCTCTGCAAAATACAGGTCCTAAAGGTTTAACTGTTATGATGGCATTTAGATTCCTTGGTCATAGCTTTGACATCTAAAGTTTATTAATTTTTCAAATGAAACACTTTAAACAGAAGACCAGATGTGCTCAATGTCATTTACAAACAATGGAGATAGATAGAAAACCAATCTAGAGGAGGATGACTTAGCCCACTAACTTATTCTTTTTAGGCTTCCACAGCTTATAGGAAAAGTCTAAAGTGACCATGCTCCTATGCTCCCATTCTCCATGGGTACTTCAGTGAGGCACATAAAGTTCAGTAGGGCATATCTATATTTTTGTTTGCTTGTCTTTAAGCATAGATGATACCACATTTTTAAAAAGCAAGTTTATTTTTCTTACATGTTGAAATACCAAAAAACATCAGAGAGATCAAAGATCCATGAAATATGTACGGATTTAGTGTGTGTCAATTTCTAATGCCCTTTGACCGTCTATATTTTTGCATCTCTGTTCCTGACGCAGATATATTGACTTCTTAGTAGGAACACAACAGTTAAGCAGTTCTTTTCTTCTGTACTACTTGACCTTCTTAGGTAAGAAAAAAGACTATTTAGGAAAAATAGGCAATGCCAAATCCTCACAGGTGTGAAATGATGGAACTTCAGCTTAAGTTACAACTGAAAATGCAACCTACTGGCATCTCATACAATTTTGGTTTTCACCACAACTATTAGCAAGATTAATGTAAGGAAAAAAAAAAAGTTTATAACAGGCAATCTTTGTAGTAACAGCACTGTAGAAAAGCAAAACATGGAATACAGAAATATGTTACAAACAGCAGGGCCACCTATGTGAAAATCATATGCAGTTTCTTATAAGTATCTTGTTTGACCTAGCCTTAAAAGCAAAGTGTAACAGTAGCAGAAAATTATTTAATTCTCAGTTAGCTTTTAATTGTGAAAGATAAATAGACATAGAAAAATAACTGCCAGATCATTTAAAAAAAAAAAAAAAAAAGATTAACTACTGTGGGTTGAATACAAGTAGCTGACAATAAAACAATGCAAATACAAATGTTGGAACTATAAATCAATTGGACATCTAAATGGGACCTTTTTCCCTGACATGCATATGATGGGAGAAATTCATGGGTTCTGAGGGACTTTGCTAACATCATTGCAAGACACACTCTCTGTTGTCTTTGAAAGATAAATGTATCCTCCTGGTGACCTGAAAAATGAAAATGTCACACTCATCTCCAAGAGTGGCAAGAAGGAGAATCTAGGGAAGATAGTCAGCCTCATTTCAGTACCTGGTCATTCTTTTTGGACCTAATGCTGCTCACCATCAACAACCTGAGACACAGAAGAGAATCCACCAGCAGGTCTACAGAAAACATTAAAATGGTAGGAGTATAGAGAGAGATATTAAGATCTCCGTCTTAACCATGATGAATTTGGTTTCATGCACAAATGTGGAAAACATTTTTGTGGGGTAAGAAAGAGATAATTCTTTAATGGATGCAGAGAAAGAAGAGGATTCTCTGAAGAACAAGTTTAAAGAACAATTCGACAGTGGTAGAAACAGGAACAAACATAATAATGGAAACAAAAAAGGGCTATATTTCAATAAGAGCACATTTAACAAGGTTGAAGGCAGCTAGCCAGGAAAGGAAAGGATAGAGTAGTTGAAATTAGAAAGTAATCGCTAAACAAAAAATTACTTTGGTCAGAGTAATTTGATTAAAGCATAAGGTATAGAATTTGCTTCTGGGAAGAAAGGGAATATCATTGACAAGAAGAAACTCAATATGGACAGTATGAAAAAGTATTCAGCAATGATAAAAAGAATTGAAATAGAAAAAAGATGTAAAATAAAGTGTGAATTTTTAAGATTGCAAAGAGTATAATACATTTTCAGTTTGAGGAGAAAACCTCATTGGAGCAATCAAGTGATAAAGACAGTGGTAGCTGATTACAAAAAATACGTGCACCTGAATCAGTGGAAGAAAAAAATTTTAGAAGGCAAATAGAAGACAAGTTAAAGAAAAAGAGATAGTGACAATGTTTATTGTGTATTTAGAAGGACAAGTATCTGTGGAAAGGGGGAGGCAAAGGAAACCTGAGTCTGCAAAAAACCAAAAAAGGAGGAAAAAATGGCCAGAACATGTTAAGTTAGAGAAGCAGCAATATTGAGAGAAAAAGGTGACAAAGAAGAAGAAGAAAACAAATATAGCCTGTTGTTATAATTTCTAACAGACACCCTTTTCAGCATCTGATTTTATTTAAATGAGATTGACATAAATGCACAAAACTGAAAAGACTAGCTGGAGGTGTATCTATTTAGCACAGATATAAAATTATTTGTGTGGTTCAAGAAACCATACATTTGACTATTGAATCAAATTCACATTAGGGCACAGTATTTTCTAAGCCCATAAAAGGAAGATTTCTAAGAACCATCTGTGGTCATATTCCACCGACATTGTCTTTGCTCCTGGTTTCTTGTTTTTTTACTTTTCTTGCTTATACAGGTGTATAACATTTTTGTGAATGCATTCTGAGTATTATCAAGAGCTTCTGATATGGAATTTATGTTTTGATGTAATGTTGAAAATGTTTCATGGGACTGATCCAAAAAACTCCAAAGCAAAACTAAAGAACTCATAAAATTAATTTTAAAATATTATAAATTTAATCTGTGGGTTGGTTTTGTTTCTTTTTTTTTTATAAAGTAAATTCAGTGTTGGTTAGTATAAAATGTTGCTTACCTCAACACAAATTACACAAATTCTAAGTAGCAAAAAGAAGGTATAAAGACTCTTATAGAGGAAATGTGACTTTACCCTCTAGTGTTCATTCCATCTGTAAGAGCTGAATGACGATGAGTACAATGTGTGTATTGGGGTTTTGCTCAAAGACAACTGGGCTTGAATTATTATACATGTAACTGTGGACTCCCTAATTTTCAGAATTTGCTATTTCTCTAGACACAAGTTTCCTAAAGGATGTACAGTGCCACTTTCATTTTGCACAAACACTATTTTTTTTGTCAATTAGTTTTGTTTTAATGTAGAGACTAGACTGTGGACAAAATTGTTCATGCACAGAATTAGAAATGTATTGCATTCAAGGAATCTCACTACATCTGTATTGTATGGTAGTAAGTCAACAAATGGTGCAGGGAAATTAAATGCAATGCTATTATTACTGATGCTGCTTTTTCTTGAGGACTTCGAGTCCTACAGTTAAACTTGACAATACAGAGAAAACAATAATAATTTTAAAAATTGATTGACTTGATACAAACTATCATAATTATATTAGTTGAGAATGTGTTTCGTCTTCTCCCAAGTAATGCTCGTACTAGATGACTGTTATAGTCTTCCATCCCTATCTGTGTTGTCATTGCACACACCACATTTGGCACCTTTCACTGCCTGCTGTGTAGAAGTCAGTCAGAGGAAAGGAGCTCAAACAGGCAAAACAAAGACTCCAAGGACGGAGATTAGGAAAGCAAAGAAGACTAAAAGGGTGTTTGTGTGTATGTCTGCAAGGGGGAGAATCTTCTTCGAATAGAGTTGAAGTTGTAGAGCCTTTTTGCAGCAGCACGGCAAGTGGTGCATAGATGCTGTTATGCAGCAAGGTGAATACAATAAAGTCAAGTTGCAACGGTAATGGCTGCATCACTCTAATAAATCCTAAGACCTTCAGACTTATACTCAGATAATGATGTTACAGCTACAGTTATGGCTTATTTATTTAACCAAGGGCAAAGTTGTTGAGATGCAGTTTCATTTTCAAGAAAGGCCTGACAAGGCAGATGGCAGTAATGGCACAGGACAAATGAACTTCTTCTCTAGCCAGCCAATACAAAATAAAGCACAGCTCCAGAGGACAGAGTGTGCGTTCTTAAGAGGAAACATAAACCAATGAAATGAAATACCTACTGAGCATTAATAAACCCATTAGTGAACATTAATAAAATAAAAAGGCTTACTCCTTTACAGCCTCGGGAGTCAGCAGCTCCAGTCTCCGTGAACTATTTAGTGGGGCTGGAAGAATGATTTGAGGGATAGAGCTGGGAAAAGAGTAAATCAGTAGGTACGTTTTAGTTAATGGGCAGGGACTGAATATACCTAAGGGCTGAATCAGCTGAAGTGAAGGTTGGAATGAGTCTATAAGGAAATTAATAATTCTGTATACAGAGAGGGGTTTCAATAGCATGCAGTAAATAACGCCTAGGGACACACACTGAACAACGAGGATGAAACAAATCACTGAATAGCTGCAGTATCCTGAGTCACTGTCCTTCCTGCCTGAATGAGGTTGGGGTGAGGTAGAAAAAAAAGTCTGTAATTAAATACCATATCAGAATGGGACAAGATCAAGGTTGCGTGATTCTTTATTTGGGGTTCCCACCACAGTCTATTTATCTTCCCAATCTTGACTGGATTTCCTTCATATTAGACTTACTGATTTCTCTCTCCTTTGTTTCTCCTTGCCTATCTCCATCCTCTTCTCTGTTCTTTTTCACTCTCTTCCCAGAGTTTTTATCTCCTATCATCTAACTCAGGTACATCTTCTCCTTTCCAAATCCAGTTGTGTGCAGTGCTAAGGGACTGTATCACAGAATCACAGAATGATTGGGGTTGGAAAGAAAGGGGTTGGAAAGAACCTTCAAAGATCATCTAGTCCAACCCCCTGTCAAAGCAGGTTCACCTAAAGCAGGTTGGACAGGATCGTGTCCAGGTAGGTTTTGAATACCTCCAGAGAAGAAGACTCTACAACCTCTCTGGCAAGCCTGTTCCAGTGCTCTGGCACCTTCAAACTAAAGCTTTTTCTCATGTTCAGATAGAATTTTCTGTTTTCCACTTTGTGCCTGTTGCCTCTTATCCTGTCACTGATCACCATTGAAAAGTCTGGCCCCATCCTCTTGACGCCCACCCTTTAAGTATTTATAAGCATTGATGAGAACCCCTCCCAGTCTTGTATTCTCCAGGCTAAACAGACCCAGGTCTCTCAGTCATTTCTCATAAGAGAGGTACTCCATTCCCTTGATCATCTTTGTAGCCCTCTGCTGGACTGTCTCCAGGAGTTCCCTGTCCTTCTTGAACTGGAAAGCCTAGAACTGGACACAGTACTCCGGATGTGGCCTCACCTGGGCAAAGTAGAGGGGGAGGATGACCTCCCTCGACGTGCTGGCCACGCTCTTTTAAATGTACCCTTGGAGACTATTGGCCTTCTTGGCCACAAGGGCACATTGCTGCCTCATGGTCAACTTGTCCACCAGGACTCTCTCTCTGAAGAGCTGCTTTCCTGCAAGTCAACCCCTAACCTTTGCTAGTGCATGGGGTTATTCCTCCCCAGGTGCAGGACCCTACACTTGCCCTTGTTGAATTTCATTAGGTTCCTCTCTGCCCAACTCTCTAGCTTTCCAGGTCTCGCTGAATGGCAGCACGGATGTCTGATGTGTCAGCCATTCCTTCCAGTTTTGTGTCCTCAGGAAACTTGCTGAGGGTACACTCATCCAGGTCATTGATCAAGACTTGATGTTGAACAAGACAGCCCTGAAGAACACTGCTAGTTAAAGGCCTCCAATCAAACTCTGCACCACTGATCACAACTCTCTGAGCTCTGCCATTCAGCCAGTTCTCAATCCACCTCACTCTCCACTCATCTAACCCACACTTCCTAAGTTATGGGAGACAGTCGCAAAAGCCTTGCTGAAGCCACTGCTTTTCCCTCATCTACCCAGCCAGTCATACCATCGTAGAAGGCTATCAGATTGGCCAAGCATGGTTTCCCCTTGGTGAATCTGTGTTGAGCACTCCCGATAACCTTCTTTTCCTCCACATACTTAGAGATGACATCCAGAATGAGCTATTCCATCCCCTTTCCAGGGATGGAGGTGATACTGACTGGGCCTGTAGTTTCCTGGGTCCTCCTTCTTGCCCCTTTTGAAGATTGGAATGACATTGGCTTTCCTTCAGTCCTCAGGCACATCTCCTGTTCTCCATGACCTTTCAAAGACGATGGAGAGTGGGCTCTGCAATAACCCTCTGCCACCTTCCTCATGGGTGCATCCCCTCGGAGCCCAAGTCAAGTTTACCTAAATGATCTCTAACCCCGTACTCCTCAACAAAGGGAAAGTCTTGTTTTCTCCAGGCTCTCTCTCCTACTTCCAGGGTCTGGAATTCCTGAAGGCCGGCCTTAGCAGTAAAGGCTGAAGCAAAGGCGGCATTCAGTAACACCGCCTTCTCTGCATCCTCTGTCACCATCTCATTCAGTAGCGGGCTCATATTTTCCCTAGCCTTCCTTTTGCTACCAATGTACTTGAAGAAGCCCTTCTTATTGTCCTTGATATCCTTTTCCAGATTTAATTCCAGGTGGGTCTTCGCCTTCCTCATTGTATCTCTGCATACTTTGACAACGTTCCTATATTCATCCCAAATGGCCAGTCCCTTTCCCCACATTCTGTAAACTTCCTTCCTCCATTTGAGTTTTTCCAGAAGCTCCTTGCTCAATCATGCAGGTTGTTTTTATGAATAAAATTTTATGATTTATTGATCACAGTGATCTACTTCCATGGGCTCCAGGAAGAACCTGGATTTTTTTTTATACTATTAATATTCTGTTTCTGCAACTAAAACTGCTTAAGATACACAACAGTGTAACCAGAATTGACTTGGTGCTCCAGGTGAGAACTCATTACCTTTTCATTATATGTGTTGTTTCTAGTAGGAATACATTTTCAGATACATTATAGGATCATTTGGTTTATATTCCTGCTAAGTTGTCAATTCTCTGTAATAAGATACTCCCCCAGGTATTTCCAGCTCTGCTGCTACTCTGTAAAGGTATAACCATGCCTCTGTACTGTTAATTTTTATCTCATTTTTGTCTCAAACCATCAGAAACATCTAATTCTTGGACTATGGTATCTTTATGCTCTTCACCAGAGAAATAACTTTATAGCAAGACTGACTTTGTGTGTGTGTATTTTTTCCGAAAATCATTCTCATTCTCTTATCTGAATTAAGCTTCATCCTCTTCACCATCATTAAAAAAAATAAATTTAATGGAAAATGTCATCATCCAGCAGTTTTATTTTTCATACCCATCTCAATAAGAAGGAACCTTTAGTTAATGGAATCTTTTTTCATCTTTATTTATGACTACTAAAATCTGTTTTCTAACAGACACTATGAGATATTTTGATTTATTTCCAGGCTCTGCTTTTTGCCCAGAATATCTAACTTATTTCTTCTCTTTTAAGTTTTGTACACTTTCATAAAATTTTACATTACTTGCTATATAACCACAGAATTTAACCTTCATCATGCAAACTTTGTGTTGAAGCATGATTTTAAATTAATCCAGGAGCTACAGGAATTCAAAGTTAAAGTTGTCTCAAAGATATGATGCATAGATAACTTGTGCCACCGAACTGCCAGTGGAAATTCCCTAATAACTAATATATAACTGTATATTAATAATAACATATAACTGTTTAGGATGAAGACATTTCTTTTAATGCATATACTGCAACTTTGATAAGAGTAATAGAAAGACACTGCTTCTGTTGGTTGTAGTGGTGATGAGTGTCACACTGGTAAGTCTATACGTATTCAGTAACATAGAATGAAATCTGACTTCAGTGGTATCTAAATTTCACTCAAACAAAAATTAGTCTTTCCACAGATTCTTAGAAGCAATACTTCTCAGTGTATAACATAGTACACTCAAATCTTCTGGTATTTCCAAAGGATGACAGAGGGTGAGAAGTAATCACATGAAATGAAATAACATTATCTTTTAAAAGACTCATATGTATGTTCCCTCTGTTGACAAGAAAAAGGAATTCTGCTTTTAACAAATGTTTCAATGATTTTTCATAATGTTGCACTTCTGAAAGTCATTTCAGCACTAACAAGAATCGATACTGTTTGTTTTGCGCATTGCCTGCTTTTATTACAATTTCAATTAAATCTGATGAGAAGATTAAAGAACATAAGGAGAAATGGTCTTAATACATGTGTAGGTTTTTTGCTTTTGGGGTTTTTCTGTTTGTTTTTGTTTGGTTTTTTTTTTGTTTTGTTTTTTTTTCCCTTTAGCAATGTTTTTGATCAATCTACAATAGCATATAGTGCATGATGCTGCAGTTTAAAGTACTCCCATTGTGTTCATTATGTGGCCATTATCTTTTTCTTTAAGGATTTTCTCAGAAACGTTGTAATTCCTGTCAAAGTCAACACAAATTCACTCATTAACTTCAATAGCTATTAGAAAGGGTACACAAATCACGCTAAGTGTGATCTGTTTTGTTGGGCTTTTTTTCCTTATGGATCTTTCTAAGGCTAGAGAATCATCTTGTACACCAGTAGATTTTTAAAAGTTAGAGATCTAGCCTGAGTAAAGTATATAGTGCTATATTCAGAGTTATATATTCTATTATATGCATAAATTATCATTATAGTTTTGGGGAGTTACCGATTTCTATTAGATATTTAATTTATTCCAACAATATCCTCTATCATCTACACTGCATTGTAAGATAATATGAATGACTAGCCCATGTATAAACACCCACTTTCAAGATTAATTTGGTGAAAGTAATCACATTCCTCAATATGTAATTTCTGTCTACAATACTTTAATAAAGTATTTATATAAACAGTATTACGGGCTATGATAGCATATTTCATATTCTTTTACTCCTATAATTTTCAAGTGAGTGGTAGCATATTGCTTATTATTTAATGATAAGAGAATAAACAAAACACTAAATGTGATATAAAGTAAACAAAGTTTTCTAATACAGCAATAGTTCTTCCTTAGGCAAAAGGTAGTTTCAGACAAAGCATGGCATATTTAATAAACCATAGCAAATGGGGCAGTTTGAAACATATTTCAGAAGTATTTTTTTCTATTTTATAATAGAACTATAATAATCAAGCTGACAGACCACTAAAATGTTCGTAATCCTTAAAAATTTAACAATTTGTTTAATATTCATATATTTATTCACTCGGGTAAAATGAAAAATATGTTTATAAATATATATAATATTGAGTGTAAATGAATAAATATAGAATATCAAATTATAGATGTGTCTGGAATAGAAGTGTGGTATTTTATAGTTTTTTGGTTATGTTTCTTAAATATAAAATCATAGAATCAAAGAACGGTTTGGGTTGGAAGGGACCTTTAAAGATCATCTACTCCACACCACCTGCAATGGGCACAGGCATCTACCAACAGAGCAGGTTGCTCAAAGCCCCATCCAGCCGCACCTTGAATGCTTCCAGGGATGGGCCATCCTCAACTTCCCTGAGCAACCTCTGGGGAATCTAATCTAAACCTACACTCTTTCAGTTTAAAACCGTTAGCCCTTGTTCTATCACTATAGGCCTTGGTAAAAAAATCTCTCTCCATCTTTCCTACGAGCCCCTTTTACATATTGAAAGGCCACAATAAGATTTCCCCAGCACCTTCTCTTCTCCAGGCTGAAGAGCCTCAACTGTCTCAGCTTTCCTTCATAGGAGAGCTGTTCCACCCTCTGATCATTTT
This sequence comes from Numenius arquata, assembly GCF_964106895.1. Lineage (NCBI taxonomy): Eukaryota > Metazoa > Chordata > Aves > Charadriiformes > Scolopacidae > Numenius > Numenius arquata. The sequence continues at coordinate 98,943,509 of NC_133576.1, forward strand.
CATAGCCCTCCTCTGGACTCATTCTAAGAGGTTCATGTCTTTCTTGTGCTGGATGCAGAAATCCAGGTGGGACCCCACAAGAGCGGAGCAGAGGGGGAGAATCATCACCCTTGACCTTCTCGCCACACATCTTTCTACACAGCCCAGGACATAATTGTCTTTCTGGGCTGCAAGTGCACACTGCCATCTCATGCCCAGTTTTTAATCCACCAGTATGCCCAAATTCCTTCTCTGCAGGGCTTCTCTCAATCCATTCATGACCCATATTTCTCCAGTGTAATGGCAAAAATGTTGTGGAGGACACTTCCTAATTCTTTTGAGACATTTCACAGGTTTTTCCTTGTTGGGTCCTAATATATCAGCAGCCCATGGCTCTTTGTGGCTCAAAACTCCATCCCCTTCACTCACCAAATCTAGTTTAAAGCTCTTCCTATAAGTCTGCTCAGCTACTTGGTCAGGTGAATCCTATCAGCTCCTAAAAGATCTCGCTTCTCAACCATAGATCCATGATCACAGAAGCCAAAGCCTTGACAATGGCACCAGCCACAGAGCCAGCCATTCACTTATTCAATTCATCTATTCTTCCTAAAATGTAGATTTTTATATATGTATGTATGTATGTTTATTTAATATATGATCAACAATAATTAATGTACATTAGTTTAAGAATGTTATCCTCAAAACAGACATATAACATAAGAAACATCTCTTAGCTATCAGTACTGAATACCTTTCTTTAAAAGAGTTTATCTTCTGAGCAGAATGCCATTTATCTAAGAAGATGGGAATTAGTCTCATGAGCACACAGAAATGAAATGATTGTCTTGTAAATGTGCAACTGTAAATGTATGCTTAGATGTCATTAACATTTCACTTCTTGTATACACGGAAAATACCTGGTATAAATAATTTTTCACTTAATACTACAGTAAGAAATCTGTTGTATAAAAAATCATGAGAAATCAGCAAGGAAATTTAATAAAGCCTGAGAAAGTGAAGAGGTTAAATAGAAGTGCAGATTATATATACTACTGGAAGGTTTGTGAGACATCAGAGAACAGCAGTGGAACTAAAGATGGATTTTTAATTTATTTTTTTTCTCCTGACCTTGCTGGTCAAAGCTTACTTTGATCAATATTACTTACTCCACAAATTACTCTCTTAATAGATACTTTCATAGCAATCAAGAGCCAACAAGACCAACTGATTTTTAAATTGAAAAATTAAAAAGAAAGGCAAAGAAAAAGATGTATCATAAGTAAAAAGAAATTCACCCAAGGGTACTCAGAGAACTGGCGGGAGAGCTCACCAAGCCTCTCTCCATTATCTATCAACAATCCGGGTCAACAGGAGAGGTACCAGATGACTGGAGGGTGGCCAATGTGACGCCCATCTACAAGAAGGGCCGGAAGGAGGATCCGGGAAACTATAGGCCTGTCAGTCTGACCTCAGTACTGGGAAAGATCATGGAGAGGATCATCTTGAGTGAGCTCTCATGGCAAGTGCAGGGCAGCCGAGGGATCAGGGCCAGCCAGCATGGGTTTAGGAAAGGGAGGTCCTGCTTAACCTACTTGATCTCTTTCTATGACCACGTGACCCGCCTTCTTGATGCCAGGAAGGCTGTGGACGTTGTCTACCTGGACTTTGGTAAGGCCTTTGACACCGTCCCCCACAGCGTTCTCCTGGAGAAGCTGGCGAATCATGGCATAGACAAGTGTACTCTTCACTGGGTAAAAAACTGGCTGGATGGCCGTGCCCAGACAGTTGTAATTAATGGGTTGAAATCCAGTTGGCGGCCGGTCACCAGTGGTGTCCCTCAGGGCTCAGTTTTGGGGCCAGTCTTGTTTAATAACTTTATTGGTGATCTGGATAAGGGGATTGAGTGCACCCTCAGCAAGTTTGCATATGACACCAAACTAGGTGGGAGTGTTGATCTGCTTGAGGGTCGGCAGGCTTTACAGAGGGATCTGGACAGGTTGAATTGATGGGCCAAGGCCAATGAGATGAGGTTTAATAAGGCCAAGTGCTGGGTCCTGCATTTCGGTCACAATAACCCCAGGCAACGCTACAGGCTTGGGGAAGAATGGCTGGAAAGCTGCCCAGAAGAAAAGGACCTGGGGTTGTTCGTGGACAGCCAGCTTAACATGAGCCAGCAGTGTGCCCAGGTGGCCAAGAAAGCCAGTGGCATCCTGGCCTGTATCAGGAATAGCATGGCCAGCAGGAGAAGGGAAGTGATGGTGCCTCTGTACTCAGCACTGGTGAGGCCTCACCTCGAGTACTGTGTTCAGTTCTGGGCCCCTCACTACAGGAAGGACGTTGAAGTGCTGGAGTGTGTCCAGAGGAGAGCTACCAAGCTGGTGAGGGGTCTAGGGAACAAGTCATATGAGGAGAGTCTGAGGGACCTGGGCATGTTTGGAGAAGAGGAGGCTGAGGGGAGACCTCATTGCCCTCTACAACTACCTGAAAGGAGGTTGTAGACAGGTGGGTGTTGGCCTCTTCTCCCAAGGGAATAATGACAGGACCAGAGGAAATGGTCTGAAGTTGCGGCAAGGGGGGGGTTAGATTAGATATTAGGAAGTATTACTTTACTGAGAGAGTGGTCAGGCACTGGAACAGCCTGCCCAGGGAGGTGGTGGAGTCCCCATCCCTGGAGGTATTTAAGAAACATGTAGACATGGCACTTCAGGGCATGCTCTAGTGCCTGAGATTGTTGGTTTGTGTCTGTTTGTGGGTGGGGTATGGTGTGGTTTTGGGCATTTGGTTTGGTTTGGTTTTGGTGTTGGTGTTCTGGGATTTTTTGGATGTGTTTTGTTTTGTGGTTTGTTTGGTTTTTGTTTGGTTTTTTTTTGTTGGTTGGACTCGATGATCTCAAAGGTCCCATCCAACCAAAAATATTCTGTGATTCTGTGAAATAAAGAGGGTATCAACTGTGCACTGAAGTGGTGAAGATGTGTCTTCAAATATTTAATTGCAAAGGTGTATCTATTTTATTATTTTTTACTAAAGAGAAAGTTTTTTTCTCTTTTTTCTTTAAATCAATTAAGAGTTTGAAATTAATTCTGCAGTTAATATATTTCTACACTGTGTCATTATCAATGAAAAGCATTTAAGAATTAATGCAGACAACTCTGTCCCAGAGTTCAGAAGATTTGAAACTTTGATGCAATTATCTTTATATGATTTCTAGCAGATTTCCAGAGGAATACACTGCCTTTTAGAACTGCAGATATTTAGAACTTTTTGAAGAGGAAAAACTCGTCACACCTATGCACACACTAGAAGTCACACAATGCATTGCACAAAACTGAAGCAATGAATATCTACTTGCAGTTGAAAGATTTTTGCAGCTCGGGAGATCAGTGAAAAACTGTGGTATAAGTAACAGTATGAAAGGTGGAGCTGTATAGTCCAGGTAAGATTCAGTTATCATAAAAGTATCATTATAAAAAGGCTGCCTGGTTTTTGTCTCAAGAAAGATATTACATTATCTGCCAACTGACAGACTATCAAGGGAAATTTTCAAAATTCTGGTCTATATTTAAGTTACTAAATACATCCTCTCCCTTGTCTGATTTCTGGATTTCAGACCAAAAAATGTAGACTGATCAATAAATCTCACTTCAATTTGCAAATAGCATTAATGTTTATACACGGTCAAACACTTGAGCATCCCACTTCAGTGCCATATGTTGGTAACCTGATCACCCACACTGCATAAATAATATTTTTATCCTGAGAAATCATCTAGAGTAAGGTCATCCCCTGATGTTGACACAGCTCTGCTGTGGAAACAATACAGCTGCATTTTGATCCCCTGTGCTCCAAAACCAAAGGAGCTGAAATAGTCATAGAAATATACACATTTCTGTATCAAAGGAGAACACCGATCTTCCTAATCCAGAGAAATGTTGAAAAACCTCTGTGGTTTTTTTGGTTTTCTTTTAAGAAGGAGGGGGGGGTTCTTTGAACAAATATTAATGCTTTTGAAAACAATTCCGAGAGACACAGATATGAAAAACTCTTATTTTGCTGTTAAAGAGCATTACATTTACTGATGTTGAGTTTTCTTGTCTTGACAACCACCCTGAATAACTTCCAGATACAGACTGAATGGTTTGCTTCTGTATTGGGTTTATGTGGCAAGGTTTTGCTAGCGGGAAGGCTACAGGAGTGGCTTCTGTAAGAAACTGTCAGAAGTTTCCCCCATGTCGAACAGAGCTGGCTCCAGCCAGCTCCAAGACAGACCTGTCACTGGCCAGAGCTGAAACAATCAACAATGGTGGCAGCGTCTCTGTGGTAACATATTTAAGAAAGAGTAAAAGCTGCTGTGCAGCAGCAGCTGAGAGAGAGGAATCATAGAACGGTTTGGGTTGGAAGGGACCTTAAAGATTATCAACTTCCAACCCCCCTGCCATGGGCAGGGACACTTCCCACTAGAGCAGGTTGCTCAAAGCCCCATCCAGCCTGGCCTTGAACGCTTCCAGGGATGGGGCATCCACAACTTCTCTTGGCAACCTGTTCCAGTGCCTCACCACCCTCACAGTAAATAATTTCTTCCTAATATCTAGTCTAAATCTACTCTCTTTCAGCTTAAAACCATTACCCCTCATCCTAGCCCAATGCTCCCTGACAAAGAGTCCCTCCCCATCTCTCCTGTAGGCCTCCTTTAGGTATTGAAAGGCTGCTATGAGGTCTCCCCAGAGCCTTCTCTTCTCCAGGCCACAATCATCCACATCCTCACTTGACTGGCCTTCCTCAACCAAAACTTCATATCTGTACTTTAGAGGTACTGGGGGGGGTGTTGGTGGGGGGGGTGGGGTGCGAGGTGGGCAAGGAGGGAGTTCATCTGCTGCCCCAACCATGAATTTGCCTCCATTTGCTCTTTTCATTTAGGCTTCTGCCTGACAAGGGCAGGATACAGGGGCTCCTTGATCCTGGCTGCTTTCTGATATGTACTCCTGTTTCTGTTTCAAGGAGGGTAGAGCCTGGCTCCACCAGTCTAATTCTTGTTCAGCCTCCCTAATGCGCCACAACCTCTCAGCTTCCTCTCACAGCTCTACCACTAGGCCGAGCAGATCATTCACCTGTTCACAATGCACACAGCGGTTCTTATAGTCGCCACCCAGTACCAGTAAAAGGTTCTGGCACTCCCTGCAGCGTGTGACCTGGACAGCTGTATGCTTCCATGGGAGCTCTGTCTGGGTTCTCACATCCATTCTGGCTGAGGTTGAGAGCATGACCTTCTTCCAGGTGGAGACCATGGCTTAGCTCCTTCTGAGAGGGTGATGACCACCAGCAGGACTCACCTATCAAGCTGGCAGTGTTTCAGTTCCTTCCTACATGCCCTTCCGTGGTCTTTGCACCTTGTGGTGGTGATCCCAGGTGACACCCAGTCACTGCTTTCTTGTTCAGTGCTCCCGAATGGCCTCTTTTATGGGGGGTGGGGGGTGGAGGGTGGAGAGAGGAGGGGTGAGGGGTGGCCCCAGCAAGTTTACACCTCCTTTAGGTCTGCCACCAGTCAAGGTAAGCGAGGGATGAGCAAGGGATGGGGGGAAAGTAATTTAGGATTTGTTCTTATTTCTCAATATCCTATTCTGATTTGGGCAATAAATTAAATTAAATTCCCCAAGTCAAGTCTGTTTTTCTTGTGACGGTAATTGTTGGGGAGTCTCCCTGTCCTTATCTTGACCCATGAGCCTTTTGTTGCATTTTCTTCCCCCTGTCCTGTTTAGGAGGGGAAGTGATAAAGCATTTGGTGGGGACCTGGCCGCCAGCCAAGGTCAACTCACCATAGCTTCTCACATTAGCAAGGACCTTTCATTTATCTGGGCTCTACTCCTATGTCTTGTAACAGGTACCCATTTTAGACATTACTATTTTTTCATTGATCACGAAACCATATTTGAATAGTTCTGTCAGTGGAAGGTCTGCATTTCCTATTACTTTCTTTTATTTAACTGGAATAGTGGCAGTGATACCTATGATTCATACAAGCTCTTGGAAACTTTATATATTATATACGATTTGTAACATTTATAACATTTTATTACACAGTCAATATACCTTCACAAAGGGCAAATCATGCCTGACTAATGTAGTGCCTGACTAATCACTATGATGGAGTGACTGCATCAGTGGGCAAGCAAAGAGCTACTGGTGTCATCTGCCTCAATTTCTGTAAGACCTTTGATGTGGTACCCCACAACATTCTTGCTGCTAAATTGGAGAGGTATGGGTTTGAATGATGGTCCATTAGATGGATGAGGAACTGGCTGGATGGCTGCATCTAAAGAGTTACAAGCCAATGGTTTAATGTCCAAATGGAAACTGGTAATGAGTTGTGTCCCTCAATGGTCTGTAATGGGATCAATGCTATGTAGTATCTTCATTACTGAAATAGACAGTGGGATTGAGTGCCCCATCATAAAGTTTGCTGATGACACTGAGCTGAGTGGTGCAGTTGATTTGCTAGTAGGAAGGGATGCCCTCCAAAGGGACCATGACAGGCTTGAAGAGTGGGCCCATGCAAACCTCATGAAGTTCAACAAGGCCAAGTACAAGGTCCTGCACCTGGATCAGGTGTACCGGGACAATCACCAGTATCAGTACAGATTGGTGGAATAATGGATTACAGGCAGCCCTGCAGAGAAGGAATTTGAGCATACTGGTGGATTAAAAACTGGGCATGAGATGGCAGTGTGCACTTGCAGCCCAGAAAGACATTTATGTCCCGGGCTGCGTAGAAAGATGTGTGGCGAGAAGGTCAAGGGTGATGATTCTCCCCCTCTGCTCCGCTCTTGTGGGGTCCCACCTGGATTTCTGCATCCAGCACAAGAAAGACATGAACCTCTTAGAATGAGTCCAGAGGAGGGCTATGAAAATGATCAGAGGGTGGAACAGCTCTCCTATGAAGGAAAGCTGAGACAGTTGAGGCTCTTCAGCCTGGAGAAGAGAAGGTGCTGGGGAAATCTTATTGTGGCCTTTCAATATGTAAAAGGGGCTCGTAGGAAAGATGGAGAGAGATTTTTTTACCAAGGCCTATAGTGATAGAACAAGGGCTAACGGTTTTAAACTGAAAGAGTGTAGGTTTAGATTAGATTCCCCAGAGGTTGCTCAGGGAAGTTGAGGATGGCCCATCCCTGGAAGCATTCAAGGTGCGGCTGGATGGGGCTTTGAGCAACCTATTCTGTTCGTAGATGCCTGTGCCCATTGCAGGTGGTGTGGAGTAGATGATCTTTAAAGGTCCCTTCCAACCCAAACTGTTCTTTGATTCTATGATTTTATATTTAAGAAACATAACCAAAACACTATAAAATACCACACTTTCAGCATTAGCTCAATGGTTACATAATTACCACTCTAAATGCAATGGATTCATTAAATTCATAAATTTACTAACCATAACTTTTTTTTTTTTTTTCTGTCACAATAAAGGTTTCATTTTCCCCAGGTGAGCATTACAGAGGTTTTTCTCTGACCCTTTCATCCTTTGATCTTGGCAAGGCTTTCAGAGAAGGCTGCCCTCAGCTTTTCAGTGCTTGGGTTATGACTAAAATGTTTAAGGAAGGCAATTTTTCATTAAAAGAATGTTCTGTGATGGTACAATGAAAAAAGTGTTATCTAAGTTAACCCACTGTGGAAAATATCACTCTACACATCTTTATGTATTCTCCAGCTGCAGAATAAAATCAGGGAAATTCATGAGAATACAGTAGAATAGGGTAGGTAGGCAAAAATTCTGTGAAATGGTATGAGTATAGCAAAAATACTTGCATACAGCATCCAAAAGAAGCAAAACACATATATTCTATATTGGGAAAATTTAGTTTATTTACTTTAGAGTTTACAATATTTACAATTTCTGGAAAATTACTGAAATATTTTGCAATATCAGAACTTAAACAGAAAGCCGTAGAGACAGAAAGCCGACAGAGCTTGCTTTTTTTCCAAAATAGTAGAACTCCAGTGTCTGAATGAGAAGTTTTATGAGACAGTCTACTTCTTTTTCTTTCTTCCTTCTATCAAATGGCTCTTTCATTATTAGTGTAAAGAAAATGAAATGAGGAGTTACTGAAAAATTGGTCTCAGAATCCTAGGCACACCTATTCGTAATGAAATTCTTTGCTGGATTAGTACCGTCTCTAGCCATCTGTCTACCATTCAACAGGCTGGTTGCCTATCCTGTGTATGTAGTGCAAATTCTCTACAATTTACATCTGCTGCTTTTGCCAGACTTAGTAAACAGCCCATGGCAGATGCTGCAGAAATCAGCATCTGCTTATCTTCCCGGAGTTAGTACTCTTTCTCAGCCAAAACAAGGGCAGAGAGATGAGGAAACTTGATTTTGTATGCTTATTGCATGTACATGCTTACCAACAGAAAATCCAAAGGAAAATATTGCTGAGCACTTAATCTTTATTGTGCTTGCTGTTAGCCAATTTCTTTGCCTCTTCTCAGTTTTGTGATATGATTTTAATGCTGTTAGTAGTTTCGGTAAGGAAAAGTCTAGATGGGGGACCTGAATAGCATTTCAGGATAGAACTGAGTATATTTTTAAATTATGGAATTTGTTAACAATTAAAAATGGCTGTTAAAACATTGAAACACAAATAGATTTCCACTTTTCTAAGTATTGAGAGATCAGTTCAAACTTGAAATTGAACCAGACCCTCTTAATTTTAACAATCAATATTTCCACTTATTCAATTAAATGTGCTCTCTAGCCTGAGGAACGGGGTACGTTAGTCTGATGATCACTGCACAGGGAAACGTATGGATTTTTCAGCTGGATTAAGTTCCACTAGCAGATAAAGAGTTGTTATTTTAGATGCCCCAGAACATCTAGCCTGGCCTCTATCTGGCACTCCAGAAAGTCAGGGTCCTTGCATAATAGTAAGCTGACATGGAAGTCTCAGATAGTCTAAAGCATCTGAAAAAAACCTGGACATCTGTTTGGAGAATTCTATCATTTCCAGAGAGACATATTTTGCTCTTTGCTTATTATCAGAAGATGTACTTATTTTCTGAAGAAAACACTCAAACTCCATAACACTTCTGTTATTAATAGAAAAAGATTGCAGTCCCCAAGGTAACTTTGAAGCATTTTTATAATAATTTATAGAGTGCTGTAGTAATTCTTATATTATAATGATGTTTAATGGGTTATAGTTATAGAATACCAATCTAATCTGAAATATATTATGTATGTACCCTAAGCAGGCTTTCAGTACCATTATACAACAGATGTCATGATCTTTCCTATCACTAATTGTTTAAAAGGATTAATATTTTCCCGTTTGTTTCCTGTGGCCACAGTATGTGCAAATTGAAACTCTTAGCATGTCTTTAATTGAGAAATAGTTACTATTTCCTGAATTATGTATGTGCGTTCTTCTTACTGATGGAAATTTTAACACAACATAACAGCTGTACTTCTTAGCATCCGTGATAAGACCACATACTGGTTATCCTGGCAAAACTCCCTGGAAATGTATTCAGAATTTTAGAGCAATAGATTTTGTGAGTTACATTAGGCTCAGCTCTCAGCCAACACCCCCCAATTACCTCTCATGGATGGTGCTTTACCTTCAAATGAACCCTATGAAGCCACTAGTAAAAAGGCAGTAGAAACTTAAGGTATCAATTATCCAGCACTACAAAGTGCTTAAATGCAACTTTAATACCTAGATAGATCATTTAGAACTGAAATTTAAAGCACAGTGTGCCCAATTTAAGCAAAATGTACTATAGATTGGGAAGAAAAGGCAGTGTGGATGATATTGAATGGTCAGAGATTTAGATTAGAAATAAAAGACATACTTAACAGATAAAGGACACGATGTTTCTGTAGGTGGAAGTGCCTTTTCAAAGACAAATATTCTGGAAGAAATGAAGACACCTAAAAGCCTTATATGTGGGCGGATATATGGCTACATATCCCAAGACTTTAGCAGAATAGAGTAATTGAAAAAGCGGGATTATTCACATCCTCAAACTCATTAGCTCCTCTGGATACTCAGCAAACACCAAGAAATGTGTGAAAAATCCTTAGAACAAGGGCAGAGCTAATCTAAAAGTTCTTCTGCAGCCTCAGGGAAGAAGCAGTCTTGTATCCTCTGCTCTTCTACATTGCTATTATACTCAAGATAGCCACAAACATTCTCTAAGTGAACACTTCCCCTTCACCACTGCGCATGGCTATGCTCAGCAGTGTTGGTAAGCTTCCAGCTCTTCAGAGGAAGAGGGAGGATGTAACTCAACTTGAAAGGCTACACTAGACCTTTGTCCCAGTACCGGCTTGTTCTCCCTTAACTGTAAAATAGTGATTATTCTTGTGGATGTGTTACATCATATATTCATGTGACTAAAAATCTTGTGTATTTATATTTTTTTGGAAATATTTGGGAGCAAAGTGTGTTAATATGAACAGCAGATACCTGTACTAAGTAAAAGCATTAAAAGAAGAGAAGTAAAGCTATTATCTCCATCTGAAGAGAGTCACTTGTGGATAAAGGAAGAGAAAATTCAAATGTTCTTTTCATGAACCTTGGTTAAAAGCATCTACTATTGATTGAACTCTGCTTCTTTTATGAAGAGTATATTAAACATAATAGAATGCACAGGGCAATGCACTAAAAAACCCTATGTATTTTCTGTCCAGATAGATCTCAGTAGGTCATCACTTCATATTTGCTCTCATTTCCTCTGCTGCACAAAATTTACTTTTGGATAGAGATCTTCTGCATTGCTCAGAAAGCAATTTTTTTTTTTTTTTTTTTTTATCTTCAAAAATACTTTGGACACTGGCACCATCTAAAAGTAGTTTTGGAGAAAAAATCTGTGAACACTTCTGAATAGGTGTTGTTTGTGGTCTAATTTTAGCTTATAAAATAATTATTTAATATATACACTACACATCTGTGTTGGTGGAAATGAACCACTAGATGACATGCAGAAAAGTACTCCTACAGTCATTTTACCTATGCATCTGCTTTAACTCTTCACTATAAAGAAAGTTGTCTCTTCAGAGATAGTTTTGTAAAGTGACATACAGATTACTGAAAAAATGTTTCCTTGTCAATTTTGGAAATGTACTAACAAATTCGTTTTTTCATGATGTTCAGAAAATCACAGGCCTGCAATACTAAACCATGAAAGTACTGGGTGAAAGCATTTGAGACATGAAGAAATTAACTGAACATAAGTTGAATTCTGTCCCTTTAATGGCACATTTTACAATGTTTTCAGCCCTCAAGTTTTCTTCTTTCTCAAGAGGATAAGACTCCAGGCACCAAGCAATATACTGTCCTCTCAAACCCTCTTTATTTGGTGGACTTTGATATGGGCAGAGAAAACTAGTGCATTCACAAAGTCTTAGCAAAATAAATTGTAATTAAGCTTCATTAATGTAAGAATAATATCTTTTATATGTGAAATCTTGGACTGCATTGTCAAATCCTTGCAAGTACTTTCCATTTAGTAAACTTGCAACTTACAAGACATTTGGCAAGAGACTGTAAAAGACTCACAATAAGATACTTACTGTCATTTGAAATATCATTTGTACAAGATATCGAAAGAGAAGTACACATGTCTTTGTATGTGAAAGAAATTCAAGTGAATATGAAAGAAAAACAAGTGAATATGACCCTGAATATAGCACAGGTCCAGGTCAGTATTGTTAACTAGAGATTCACACAGCATAAAAGCAAGATGATAATTCTTTTATTTATTTATCTATCTATTTATTTCTATTTTGGGAATTTTTAAAGAAAAGTGACTTACGGTATGAAACACAGTATCTTATATGAGTGCTAAGAATTTCACAGCATTACGTTTGTGTGTGTACACTTGGGTAAATTCTAGTTATTGTTTGAAATTTATTTTTAAAAAGTATACTCTGAGAAGCTTTTACATAGAAAATTTCAAGAAAAGATTGTTATTTGACCAGAAACCTAGATGTGTTTCCAGTGGCCTCTAAATGCTGCTAGTTTAGCTTAGATTTATTCGCTGTAAGTGGCTTTGATCAGAATTGAATTGGTAATAAAAATAGAAATCAGGATTCATGATTCCATTACTCAGAAGAAAAAGAACATTCCTGAGCCTGACGTTAAAGTTAAGTTCTCCAATCAGTTGACGAATAAATTTGTAAGGTATAAATACTTCAGTGATATCAGCATTGACGACCTAGTTTCTCTCATACTCACTTTTTCACATTGCCATAGTGGTGGTCACTATTTCAGATATGGTACTAATACTATTGTACTTAGCATCACAGAGGTTTTTAAGAAAGTCAAATGAAACTGGCCATGAATTGAAAACTACTGGGAAAAATATATTATTATTTCATATTCAAACACATTCAGTTTCTAAATATACACATCAGAAATATATTATTTAGTAAATAACATTTTAAATTTAACAAATCAAAGAAAACTAAGCATTATTTTTGTTGTTTAAACCGCTAAGTATCATTAAGTCACTGAAGTCTTTGGGGACAAAGTTATAGAAAATGAAGATAAAAATAATGGAGCACCACATTAAGAAGCATTAGATCAGAGGACTGATTTTTATAAATGGCTTTTTATCTTTTTTTCCCACAAAAGATGTTAGTAGGGAAACCATTTATGTAACAAGAAGTAATGTACAGTTTTAACACAGAAAATGATCAAGAGATAGGCCACCAAATGGAATAAACAGAGTAACTAGCCAAGTGATAAAATTTTAAAATTGACCACAGTCACATAGATCAGTTAAAACTAAAAAACACTCTAAAAAAGTTTTAAAGACCTGAAGGAAATAAAGTTGAATTAAGAACTTGTTATATAGCTAAATATAATCTATATATGAGGCAAAATATATTGATGGATATAATTTTTAACTACTGACCTTAAATTCATTAGATTGGCTCAGAAAAAAAAAATAATTGGTCAACATAGCAAAAATCTGTCTTAGGCATGCAGCAGTATTCAAACATTTAAACATGCTTCTGATGGTTAAAAAAATTTAAATAAATCTTATTGAATTGTTTCCACAATTATACTTTCTTCAGTACAGCCTATTAAAGGTTTTCATGGTATAGAGATCATGCATATATTAAAGCATGAACCTGAATATTTAAATTGTAAGAGATAATTCAGAGTGACTAATCGGGCAAAATGTGGAGCCAGGCTGAGGAGAAGCTTGGATAACTAGTCCTCGGACTATGTTCATAGAATCACAGAATCATAGAATGGTTGAGGTTGGATTGGACCACTGGAGGTCATCTTGTCCAGCTCCCCTGCTCAAGCAGGGCCACCTAAAGCTAGTTATCCAGGACCATGTCCAGCTTTTGAATATCTCCAAGAATGCAGGCTCCACAGCCTTCCTGGTCAAGGCAGCAGGTTTTTTTTCCAGGATTCAATTCAAGAAATCAATCTGCAGTCTCTCCTGTGGACTCTAGGAACTTTTCACAATTTCTAAGGCCAAATTACCTGTTCCCACTCTCCTCAGCAGGCTTTCAAACCTGCCTGCCTTGCTAGATTAAATATGAGCCCCTGACTTTCCACACTGCTTATTTGCTAACTCTCTTCTTGGTTCTGTTTGGCCTCCTACGATTAAAAAAAAATGCTGGGTTCTCCAGAGAACCAACTCGCAGAAGGCACTGTGAACAAGAACACATCTGGATGATTCTCTCTATTCTATGAAATCCTCCAGTATTGGTATCTGATCCTGCATCATCAAGGACAACCATGGGCCTTCATGCCACACACCAGTGTGCAATATATCCCTCAGGTTCATGCTGCAGACACACTCATCTGACAGGATGAAAAAAAAAAAAAAAAAAAGAAAAGCCACCACAACCTTTCAAACATATTGAATAGGTACAAAAATGGACAAAAATAGTCACATTGTCCTAGAGATAGGGGTCCACTTGGGTCTCAGAGGAAATTGAGGCCCAGGAGCTATACAGTGTGCAGGCAAACTGTCAGTTTTAGAAGGAATTACCCCTAAGAAATCTGACCATGGGCTAGTCTATGCCCTTGGCTTTAAGACTGTATATTGGTCCCCAAGATGTCATTTAGCAGTATAGACAAAGTGAATAATTCCCCATTTTGTAGCTCCAATTTGGATCTGGAAATTTTGCAGCTCTACCCTAAGTATTTTATTCTTCATTTCACTGCCTCCTATTCTTTAAACAGATTAATTCCTTGAAAGAAAAATAAAGAGTACTAAAATATAATTTGGATATCACACACAACTTCTGAAATGAAAACTGTGGAATCATAGAAACTTGTGTTTCCAACATCCCCCTCAAAAAATTCTTCTCTTGTTCTATAAAATCCAGTTTCACAGAATTACATGGGGTTGGAAGGGACTTCTGGAGATCATGTAGCCCAAAGTTTGAAAATATTCTTTTTCCAGTATACTCAAAAGTCATCATTTACAATCCTTTTGACTACAAAAGGGATAGGTTGGTTTGGTCACTTGATTTGTTCAACTTGGAGAAGAGAAGGCTGAGGGGTGACCTCATTGCAGCCTACAATTTCCCAAAGACGGGCAGCAGAGGGAGACGTGCTGATGTCTTCTCTTGGGTGACCAGCGATAGGACACAAGGACGTGGAACGATATTGCAGCAGGGGAAGTTCAGATTGGATATTGGGAAAAGGTTCTTCACTGAGAGGGTGGTTGGTCACGGGAACAGGCTCCCCAGGGAAATGGTCATGGCATCAAACCTGTCAGAGTTCAAGAAGTATCTGGATGATGCTCTTAGTCAGATGATTTAGTTTTAGATACTTCTGCGAGGAGCAGGGAGTTGGACTTGATGATCCCTATGAGTCCCTTCCAACTTGAGATATTCTGTGATTCTATGCCCAGAATTTCGTGCACACAGCATTCCAGCTGACTATAGTCACTGAGATAAATAATGGCGAAGACGTTTATTTCAGACAGTTGGGTCCCAAACATTTAAGAAAATAATTTTCTGTAATTTTAAAAAGGAAATCTGAAGGGAACGGTAATATCTACAGTAGCCTTAACAAGTTGATTACTCCATGAGACAATAACAATCCCTATAAAACTAGAGATGTAAATATCTGAGAGACATCAATTGTTCTGCCACATGAGATTGAAATCAGTAGGTGGATCCAAAACCTATGGTTAAAAATGAGATACTTGCATTCACAGAGCCTTGCTTTGCACGTGTCCTGGTTTCAACTGGGATAATTTTCTTTCTAGTAGCTCTTGTGTTTTGGGTTTGGTGTGAGAATGATGCTGATAATGCATATTGTTTCAGTTGTTGCCAGATGATGTTTACATTAGTCAAGGCCTTTATTCAGCTTCCCCTAGAAGCTGAGAGGGAGCATTGACAGAACAAAGAAATATTCCATACCATAGACATGATGCTTAGTATATAAATGGGGCTTGGCTGGGGGGCAGGGTTCCACGATTCCTGCTTGGGCTGGGATGGGCAACCAATCATGAGAGTGATTTTTGTTGTATTACTTTATGTTTTTATATTCTTCTATTATTATTACTGTTGTTATTTTCCTTTTCCATTATTGTTCTATTAAACTGTCTTTACCTCAACCCACGAGGTTTTTTTCCTTTCCCCTCCTTTTCTTCCTCTTTTCCCTATCTTTCTGAGGGGTAGTGGGAGAAGTGAGAGAGTAGCTGTGTGGTCCTATTGCTGGCTGGGATTAAACCATGACAGCAGGAAACCTGATGAAAATTTCTATTTTCCTTCTGTTTTCTCTAATATTAACTACATGTAGTCATATAGTGCATAGCTGGGATATTGAATGGGACTCTCATCTAGCCAAAGTTTTTTTTTATGAAATTTGTAGAAATGTAATAATTTTGGTGAGTTCTACATCTCTGTCAAATTCATGTTATACACAAAGATTAAAAATTACAACTGTACAGCATAGAAATATAAACTGAAATGATCAAAGTTATGTCTGTGCAAAATTTCAAAAGCTATAAACTACACGGATGCACATAAAACAAAGAAGCATAGATTAAATTGCTTCTGCAAGAAACCAAACTAAGAACACACAAGTATATATTAGTTATATTGGTGGGCCTCATTAAACTTTTTATTAATCTTCTATTGGTTATGAAAAGTTTAACTGAAAACATGAACAATTATTGACTTGAATTAGTTTAAAGACAACATTGTAGCTTACTGCAAAACTAAGTTTCTTTCTCTCTAATATTATATAACATTTATTAAGACCGTCATTTACTCACAACAGAGAAAAATACTGTAAAAAAGAAAAAAACAGGTGAGGTAGATTACTAGGACAGAAAATGAAGGTCACCGTTCTCTCTGTGTAAACAAGTCTTTAAAACCAGCTGCACCTCACATACAGTGATTTATTTATATATTTATTTTTAATGGGGACTTTTATTAATGTTGTTCCTCTGAAGCTTCTGCAATTCTGATTTATGTGAAGCTAGATGGGAAACAACCTTTACAGTGTGATTAGTTTTGACATGTACTTATCTGCTTGGCAAGCTTTAATAATTCTTCAGTATCAGAGGATATTTGTTGACATCAATGGTGTTTCCAGAAATCAAATAAATAACATACATTCTCTCCAAAGTTAGACCACGCACAAGAATCTAACCTTTTAAATACAATAAAGAAAAATATATTGTTGCTTGGCAAAAAGTCCCAGTAGGGCACAAATGCCAACATTTACAGCTGAATCCAAATGTTCAACAGATCATAAACTGAATAAGGTACACCTGGAACTATAGCACTATGTAGGGGAAAAAGTGCATGACAGAGCGTGCAAACACAAATGCAAAAGAGGATTATTAACAAGATATCTTGGAACAGTAGCGAAACAATGTCAGCCTAAATCATACTATTCAGGTTTCCAGCTGCAGAAAATAAAAGGACCACACTGAAATACACTTGTCTAAAATTTATGACATGATCTTGTATATAAATGTGACATTTTACTGCTGGACGTACTTTTGTTATTGGTTGGATTGTTCTGGTGTAAATTGTTTCAAAATTATTTTTCCATAAATATTTATACCACATTCCTTCACTCATAGTCTAAAAGTTGCAGGATATGAAAATGTAAAATTTTCCATACACCTTTTCTAAGATGAAGTAGGTAAAATTAGGTTCATCATTAAATATACACATATATATGATCTACAACAGATTTTATATTTTATCAACAATGAGAAACAACGTGAAATAATACACAAAACTTAAGCTACCTTGCCCAAGGTTAGTGCTACAGGTCCATATTTCCCTGTGTTTCCATTTGGTCCTAGCAAAAATTTTACATTTTCAGTTGTAAACTCTTACAGATACTGTAGTAGCTATTAAACGGATACTTTACCCAACTTATTCTTGCAAAAAGTAAGGAATAATCTTAGAACAAAACAAAAGAAAAAAAACAAAAAAAAACCCCAATCAAACAAAAAAAATCAAATAAAAACAAACAAACAAACAAAAACAAACAAACAAACAATCAAAAACAAACAAACAAACAAAAACAAACAAACAAACAAAAACATTAAAAAACCAAACCCAAAACCAAAAACAAAACCCCCAACAATTGCCAAGAGAAAGAACTAGGAATATGATTTTTTTTTTTTATTCTGGCTCTATTTTTCTTGCTTTTCCAGAAATCCCAGTATCATGTACTAGCTCTAGCAATCACGCTTAGGAGTTAGAATTAGAGTGGCTTGTAGGATAGGTTTTAGAATGTCAAACAGCAGCTATTCTCTATGCTGCCTCATGAACTGGACTTAAAGGCAGGCTGTAAACTTACTTATGTTGTTCCCCATTGCTATAAAAACTACTAAAAAAATGCAGGCTCTGCACTGTTAGAATGCAGATAGCAGTATAACATGGGATCCAGTCATCTTACGAATGAGGAGGAGGGCCTTCAAAGAAGCTTCACATCTTGTGTGACCTCATCTGAGGCAAGTGGATTTTAGGACTCTTTCTCTGGATCTTTCTGATGTAGCATGAAATTTTCCTGACTGCAGATGTAGTATGACATAAGTACTTAAATAGCTCATATAAATCAGCACAGTGGCCCTCGAAGCATGGTTATGATTTACACTCACAGTACATCTAGGCAGCTGGCACAAACTGTCACAATGTGTCATTATGGTTGTTTTTATTGTTATCTAAATGCCAAAAATGTGTTTAGTATTTTTGCAAAACAAAAGTACACAGGGTTGTATTCAGAGTTGTACTTTCACATATGCAACCAAATAGTTGGAAGTGAAAATGCACAGATTCATTTAAAAAGTATGGTTTCAAATTTTTCCAGTGTGGCTTGAATCATTAAGTAGTCTACTTTTCTGAAGAGAACATAGTAATACGTGATTCAATTAGAGATTTTAGAGGTGATATGAAGGATTATGTATTTTGTGGTAGGAAACAGGGAAAGCACAGTAGTGTTGCTTCAAACATTAGCTAATGTTAACATTAATGCTAACATCCTTTAATCTGTTGCTATAGCATGAAGCCACAGGCAAATCTGAGTATAAGTCAGGCATCTCACATCTCTACAAGAAATTACCATTTTCTGTCCTTTTAAAGATGATATTTCTGTTAAAGATATGATGGAACAGGTACATGAGCAAAACAAAATCACACAGAATCTCAGAGTGGCCGAGGTAGGAAGGCACTTCTCATGATCGCCTAGTCCAAACCCATGCTCAGAACAGTCCACAGAATGGTAGGAGTTGAAAGGGACCTTCAAAGATCATCTAGTCCAACCCCCCTGCCAAAGCAGGTTCACTTAAAGCAGGTTGGACAGGAACGCATCCAGGTGAGTTTTGAATACCTCCAGAGAAGGAGACGCCACAATCTCTGGGCAGCCTGTTCCAGTGCTCTGGCACCTTCAAACTAAAGAAGTTTTTCCTCATTTTGAGATGGGATTTCCTGTGTTCCAGCTTGTGTCAGTTGCCCTTTGTCCCGTCACCAGGCACCATTAAGAAGAGTTTGACCCCATCCAGTTGACACCTGTCCTTTAGATATTTGTAAGCACTGATAAGATCCCCTCCCAGCCTTGTATTCTCCAGGCTAAACAGACCCAGGTCTCTCAGCCTTTCCTCATAAGAGAGGTGCTCCATTCCCTTGATCATCTTTGTAGCCCTCCGCTGGACTGTCTCCAGGAGTTTCCTGTCCTTGAACTGGGGAGCCTAGAACTGGACACAGTACTCCGGATGTGGCCTCACCTGGGCAAAGTAAAGGGGGAGGATGACCTCCCTCGACCTGCTGGCCACACTCTTTTTCATGCATCCTAGGAGACCATTGACCTTCTCAGCCACAAGAGCACATTGCTGCCTCACGGTCAACTTGCTGTCCGCCAGGACTCCCAGGACTCTCTCTGAAGAGCTGCTTTCCAGCAGGTCAGCCCCTAACCTGTATTGGTCTATGTCCAGTCAGGCTTGGATGGGTAGAAACTCCACAACCTCTCTGAGCAACCTGTTCCAGTATCTGAGAACCTTCAGAGTAAAATCTTTTTTTTTTTCCTTACTTTTCAATGGATTTTACTGTATTTCAGTTCATGCCCATTGTCTCTTATATTTTCACCGGGCACCAATGCAGACTTGTTTTTCTTCAGGATCCCCCATGTCTTTTCTGCAAAGCTGTTTTCCAGGAGATTGACATGACATTATTCCTCCCGAGGGGCAGAACTTGGCATTTCTTTTTGTTGAATTTCATTATATTACTCTCTGCTTATTTCTCCCTCCTTTTGAAGTCCATGTGAATGGCAGCATCTTCCACAACCACATTTTACCAACCACTCTTCAGAGCTTTGTGTCTCATCTGTATACGTGATGAGGGTGTACTTGGTTCCACCATCCAAATCATTAATGAAAATGTCAAAAAGTACTGGCCCCTGGGTACACCACTAGTTATTGGAGTCTCTGTGGTCTTTATCTGCTGATCACAGCCCTCTGAAACCAGTCACTCAAGCTCACTTTGAATCTACCTCACTGTCCACTTATCTAGTCCATACTTCATCACTTTTTCTATGAGTCTGTCACTAGGACATCTAGCAAAATCTAGTTACTAGGACATTATGTGGCAACATCTACTAATGTACCATCATCCACCAAGCCAAGCAGTTTCTTGTAGAAGACTAACAGGTTAGCCAGAAATTATTTCCCCTTCGTAAATCCATGCTGACTCCTCCCAATCAGTTTCTTGTCTTTCATGTGTTTAGAATGGTTTCAATGATTAGTCGCTCCATCACCTGTCAAGAGAGCAAGCTGAATCTAACTGTACCTCCCCAAATCCTCCTTTGTAGCATATGAAGGCACAGCCCCCTGCCGGAGGTGCAACCAGAATCGTTTATTACAACAAACATGCAGCTTATATAGTACTAAGTATATTCTTTCCCAGACAACACACCCCTGCAACCCCCAACTGCCAGATGGGCGGAATTCCCCTCAATCAGTAGGGTCGTTAGCTGCTGTTTGTGGGTCGTCCCCTGCCAGTGTTCCTGCTGCTTCTGTTCCTTCCTCTGGCCTTGCATCTTCCACAATCCTGTTCACCCACACTCCTTCTTGCACTTCTTGATGATAGGAGTGATATTTGCTTTCTTTCAGTCCTCAGGAACTTCTTCTGATTGCCATGACCTTTCAAAGATAATCGAGAGTGTCTCCACAGTGACATCAGCCAGCTCCCTGAGCACTTGCAAGTCCCATGGATTTATATATGTTCAGTTTGTTTAAATATTCTTTAATGTGATCCTCCTTCACTGAGGATAAATCTGTCTTGTTCCAGATATTCCCATTGGTATCAGGGGTTTGGGACTCTCTGATGATACATGGGATACCTAGGATACATGTCTGGGAGATGTCAATAATCTTTATTCTATGCCAGAAGCTACTTAGCCAAGGGAATAAAAGAACTTTACCACTATGTTATTTCAGGGGATAAATTTTTTTAATGCTATCAAATTGTGTGGGGTACAAACCATGTAACAAAGGAGTGCTTGAAAACCTAGCACTGTAAACACCATAATTTCTTTTAATGACAATAACTGCTTGGACAACTACCATAATCCATGAGGTGACCAAGGAGGATTACTTTACGACCTTGTTTTTGTCTTGGCCCAGAAAGGGCTTTCCAATATGTTTACATTAAAATAGTATCTTCCTGTTATTTAGTTGTCACAGTGCACTTAAGCTGAGTAGGTTTCAACAGTTTTCATAGGCATCCTTGGTTTGGCAAGATTATTCAACTGAAACTCAAAATCCATTTAAAGTTTTCCCATCATTAAATGCCTTAAGTAGAACTTCATTCATTTGTAGATATTGATGGGAAATTAAACACATGCAAAAATAGATGATTTAAAAATATTACATAGCTCTTAAAAAGTGTAAGTTCTAAAGAAATAATAAGAATAAAAAAACACATTAAAGTTTAAAGTTTTTGGGTGGCTTGGGCTAACATTTCAGTAATGTCAAAGTACAATGTGTTTTACACACAAACAACTGTTTTGACAGAGGATCCTGGTAAAGTTTACTAAGTGTCTTCCTGAATTGTTCATCTTTTAAGCTACTCTCAGAAAAAAAATGTATATTCATTCAAATTTTTAACAAAAAAAAAAAAAAAAGAAAAAGGATGTATTTGGTGTAGGTGTCCAGGTGTTGGTAATGGGGGAGCTGCAGGGTGGCCTCTGTGAGAAGCGGCTGGGGCTGCCCCAAGCCAGACACAGCTGGTTCCAGCCGGCTCCAACTGACCCCCCCCAGGGCACAGCCTAACCCAGCAGCCAAGGTGGTGGTGCCTCAGAGAAAACAGATTTAAAAAAGAGCAGAAAACAGCACACAGGCAGTGAGGAGTGAAGAAAAAAGTGTGAGGAACAGCCATGCAGACACCAAGGTGAGAGAAGGACGTATGTCAGGTGCTGGAACAAATTGCTCCCTGCAGCCCCTGGATGACCCCATGTCATAGCGGGTGGATGTGCCCTGAGGGAACTGTGGCCCATGGAGAGCCCATGCTGGACGATATTTTTCCCTGAAGGAACTGGAGCCCAAGAGAAGGACCCACACTGGAGGAGAGGAAGAGTGTGAGGAAGAAGGAGTGGCAGAAATGAATGGTTATGGACTGACCACAGCCCCCATTCCCCATCCCTCCTGCATTGACTGGGGAGGGGGACATTGAGAAGTCCTCCTGAAATCCTTGCTAAGGCACATGGAGAATAAAGAAGTGATTGGAAACAGCCAACATGGCTTCACCAAGGGCAAATCGTGCCTGACAAATTTGGTGGCCTTTTACAATACTGCCACAGACTTGGTAGACAAGGGCAGAGCGACTGACGTCATTTACCTGGACTTATGCAAAGCATTTGACACTGTCCCGCACGACATCCTGGTCTCAAAATTGGAAACTCATGGATTCGATGGATGGACCACTCGGTGGATAAGGAACTGGCTGGATGGCCGCATCCAAAGGGTTACAATCAATGGCTCAATGTCCAGGTGGCGGCCAGTAACGAGTGGTGTTCCGCAAGGGTCGGTACTGGGACCAGTACTATTTAACATCTTTGTCGGTGACATGGACAGTGGGATAGAGTGCACCCTCAGCAAGTTTGCTGATGACACCAAGCTCGGTGGCGCAGTTGACATGCTGGAGGGAAGGGATGCCATCCAGAGGGACCTAGACAGGCTGGAGAGGTGGGCTCGTGCAAATTGCATGAAGTTCAACCAAGCCAAGTGCAGGGTCCTGCACCTGGGACGTGGCAACCCCAGGCACAAATACAAGTTGGGTGGAGAATGGCTGGAGAGCAGCCCCGAGGAGAAGGACTTGGGAGTGCTTATGGATGAGAAGCTCAACATGAGCAGGCAGTGTGCACTGGCAGCCCAGAGAGCCAACCGTGTCCTGGGCTGCATCAGGAGAAGTGTGGCCAGCAGGTCTCGCGAGGTGATTCTGCCCCTCTACTCTGCGCTCGTGAGACCCCTCCTGGAGTACTGTGTCCAGCTTTGGAGTCCTCAACACAGAAAGGACATGGACCTGTTGGAGCGGGTCCAGCGGAGGGCCACGAGGATGATCAGAGGGATGGAGCACCTCTCCTATGAAGACAGGCTGAGAGAGCTGGGGTTGTTCAGCCTGGAGAAGAGAAGGCTCCAGGGAGACCTTATAACAGCCTATCAATACCTGAAGGGAGCCTACAGAAGAGCTGAAGAGGGACTCTTTGTCAGGAAGAGTGGTGACAGGACAAGGGGCAATGGTTTTAAATGGGAAGAGAGGAGATTTAGATTAGATATAAGGAAGAAATTCTTTACAGTGAGGGTGGTGAGGCACTGGAACAGGTTGCCCAGGGAGGTTGTGGATGCCCCATCCCTGGAAGTGTTCAAGGCCAGGCTGGATGGGGCTTTGAGCAACCTGCTCTAGTGAGAGGTGTCCCTGCCCATGGCAGGGGGGTTGGAACTAGATGATCTTTAAGGTCCTTTCCAACTCTAGCCATTCTATGATTCTATGATTCTAAGTCAGGAAGGAAAGAGTGAAATTGAGTCTGGGAAAAAAAGGGGTGTGATAGGGAGGAGTTGTTTCGATTTTTTTCTTTATTTCTCACCATCCAACTCTATTTTAATTGGCAATAAATAAAATTATTTGTCTTGAAATTTAGTCTCTTTTCCCCATGATAGTAATTGGTAAATGATCTCCCTGTTTTTACCTTGGCCCATGAGCATTTTAATGTTATTTCCTCCCCCATGCTCCCCGTCCCCATCCCTGTCCCCGTCTGATTAAGAATGAGGACTGAGAGAATGACTGGGTGGTTGTCTAGCAGCTGACCAAGATGAACCCATCACAAAGTGAAAATAAAATTCAATTGCTCATATTATAAATGCCACTAATGTTATTGCACCCTAAAGAGTGTTATACAAGGTTATCTAAACTCAGTTCCA
Organism: Numenius arquata; assembly: GCF_964106895.1. Lineage (NCBI taxonomy): Eukaryota > Metazoa > Chordata > Aves > Charadriiformes > Scolopacidae > Numenius > Numenius arquata. The sequence continues at coordinate 98,967,398 of NC_133576.1, forward strand.
AATTGTTTCTTCTATTCTGGTTATAACTGAAGGGACCTATATGTTAGCATTCCAAACTTTTTTTATCTATCATAATAAATGTTTAAATGGAATACATGAAAAGCTGCTTAATTATATGCCCTTATCCTGGTTTGGGGTGGAGCAGAGCCTGCTTTCTGTTCAGTGGGAGAGGCTCTTGCCTTATTGCTGTGGCAACCAGGGTCAGCTGACTTGTTTACCCTGTGGAGGGTTTACACCTGTGGGGAGGAGTGGACAGGTGACCCAAACTCACAAATAGGGTATTCCATCCCATCTGCCATGCTCAGTATATCAAGGGCCTCCTTGTCAATTGCTCTCTTTCTTTGATGACTGATGCCTGGGGAAGACCCTGTCAGTTTGTCTACCTTTGGTCTCTATCAGTGAGTTCTGGAATCCAATTCCCATTTGTCACTGAGACCAGTCTGGAACTTTTTCAGTGCCTGCTGGTGACATCTTCCTGGGAACTTGGTATGGTTTTGTATATATTTATATATACTGTATCTTAGAATCATAGAACCATAGAGTGGTTAGAGTTGGAAGGGACCTTAAAGATCATCTAGTTCCAACCCCCCTGCCATGGGCAGGGACACTTCCCACTAGACCAGGTTGCTCAAAGCCCCATCCAGCCTGGCCTTAAATGCTTCCAGGGATGGGGCATCCACAACTTCCCTGGGCAATCTGTTCCAGTGCCTCACCACCTTCACAGTACAGAATTTCTTTATCTATTTCTTTTTTATTATTATTATTAATATTTCATTAAAGTAGTTTTTTCCTAAACTCATAAATCTCTTTATCTCTCCTCTTCCTCTCCTTGGAATGAGAAGTGGGGCAGAGCATCTGTCATCCTATAATTCGCCAACCTGGCCCAAACCACAACAGTCCCTTGCTATTGGCTGTTGCATACTCTAGGATTTTGGAAAGAAGGAATATTGTCAGAGAGATTGCTAGATAAAAATCTCAACAAGTCAGAGACTTTTTACTTCTGAACTATCTCTGATGACCATGAGTAAAGTAATAATATCTTTCCATACTTTATAATAGGAATATAAATATGCTTTTTTTAAAACAAAAATTCTGTATCTAGGTATGAAAAGAACATTATAGATACTAAATGGAATTATGATAATGATTCCTTATGTACTGTTCACTCCTAATGCTATGGAAATCATAACAGGCAGTGAGAATAAAGAGGATCCTATTGTCTGTTCTGTCCAGTAGATTCTTCTGGAACAAAATTCCTGTCCTGGAGTCTTTGAGTACTGCTATTCTACAAGCATTTACAAGGGTCAATAGATGACTTCTCTTACTTATCTAATAGCTGTAAACACAGTGGAAGCAGCAGACAATGCAGAAAGAAATGACGTTGTTTCCTTCAGTTTTCAGATGAGAGAGAGACCAAAGAAGGAATTCACAAAAAAAGGTTACTGAGTAGAGAATTGCATAAGCAAATAAGTGGGAATTGGGAAGAAGAGGAAAATCAAGGTGAACACAAGTAGCAAGTAAACTTCTTGGAACTACTCACCAAAAGTATTCTCTTGAACCCAGATACCAAACCTTGGGCTATATTTTATAATGAAAAAAATTGGAAAAAATAATTTATTTTAGTTAATTAAATATGGAATATTCTTGGGAAGTAGAAATCTGTCATTTCAATTTCTTACCCCAGTAGATTTGAACACAGATATGCTATAGGACAACCATCCTAATAGGCTTTAAATTTAATCTTTTTCTTTCTGATCTACACAACAGGGTGTAATTGATATTCAAATTAACTAATACAAGGAGGACAGGTTTATAAGCAGGCATTGAAAATACCTTATTCCAGAATACCCAACTGACTGAAATCAAGCATATTCCTCTGGGATATGACTAACATGCATTACCACACTAAATCACATGGAGGATATAATTTAGTTCAGCTAATTTTAGGTTTATACAGTGTAAGGGTGTGACTCAGCTGCGTGAACATAGGACTCTAAAATAATTTCAGTCTGAAATAGATGTCATTTGTCAATTTGAACAAATCTTTAGACACCACTGATTGTAACAATTAAAACATTAACTCAGTTGCCTACAATGGGCACCTAGCATTTTTTGAAGCATCATAAGCTGTCCTGTCCTGACTCTACCCCCAGCGGTGTGGTGGGTTACCATCCACTTGGTCACTCCTCTTCCTTGCTGGAATGGGGAAAGCTGAAAAAAAAAACCAGGAAGAACAAGAATGAAAAAGCTCATAGGTTGAGAAGAAGAAAAGAAAGAAGAAAAGAAAGGGAGGTTACTTGCCAATTACCATGGCAGGTAAAAGGCGCCACCTATTCCTCTGTTTGGTTCAGAGGTGCCAACTCAGCTGAGGGGCTCAGCCATGCCCTGTGGTGGTTTTGTTGGAGCTGACTGGAACCAGCTGTGTCTGGCATGGGGCAGTCCTGTCCTGTCCTCTCCTCACAGATGCCACCCTGACAGGTTCCCCACCCCTCATCAAAACCTTGCCATCTATACATAATGCAAGCTATTACTGCAGAAGGTCAAATTTTCCCCAGATACTCAGAGTTATAAATGCTGGCTCCTTTGCGGTATCTTGGATATTTTAGAACATCTCAATAAGACTAGACACCTATGTAAAGGTAACTGAAACAATCCCTCGATCTCCTGGAAATTTAATGGCACTGCTTACATGTAGACTTTTACATTATAGGTCTCTAATGTTAAGAGAAACAAATCCCATCCAGAAAGTTGCAGCATTTCTCAGTGCCTAATTAGACCATTACATCAAAAAGTAAAGGATGCCACCAACTAACCTTGAAAACAAAATATGAGTGCTGCTAGTCTGCTCACTCACCAATGCTCTGCCCTTCTTTGAGAGAATAGTTATACTTGTCTACCCAGGGCAGTACAGGGAGTATGTAGCTCAGGGACATTAATTCTTAAGTTCATAAAAGGCTCTAAACTCTCTAGAGGAACATCATTTAGAAAACACTTTGGTCACCTAAACATTCTGTTGTTTGAACTATCCCCTGGGAACCAGCGTTTGCCTCTTACTTGCTTAAATTCTAAGTTTGGGACAAGACTGTGTAGTTAAATTCTAGTTAAATTCACAATATTCACAGAAAGCACCAGAATACTTTAAATGGTGAGAATTTTTTCTTTCAGAAAATAGTTGAAGGATTCACGGAAATTATCTTTTCTCTTCAATTCAGTCCTTAAAATCTCTGTCTTTGCCTCTGATACTAGCTCACCAATCTCTCTCCTCCTTTACACTGAGTGTTGTCATTTGAACTGTAGGCCTTAGGAATAATTAAAAAAAAGGTTGAACTGTGAACTGAAAGCAATAATAAATTTCCATTATTTTTGAAGGGGGGAGGAGTAGAAAATAATTTTGTGTCAGGAACTACATGCTCAAATTGACATGAATTTATATCACTAGTTTTAATTTAATCCTTAAAGAGTCACAGATTTGTTTGGGATTTTTTGGGGGTGGGATATAATAAGGCATAAGAAGCAACTTTAAACCATAAACTTGGCTGTTCTTACGTTGCTTGTATGGAATCTAATCACTCTAGATTCCTTCAGTGGGCAGAAACACAATCTTGTAGTGATTCAGTATGGCTACAATGCGAATTATTCTTTGGAGAGACCTTTCTTATTTGTCTGACAAAAAAGGGCTGCCTGGCATAAGTAGGTTCAAAACAAAGTGAATTAACTAAGGTCAGGATTCATGCCCTTAAGATGAGACACTGAGAGCTTTATCTTAGGAAAAGTTGAGCTCCCTCTTTGTGGCAGGTTGCCTGTTTCTCCTAAGAGATCAAAACCTCTGAGGACACATAGTTGAAACATTGGAAATCAAACACTACCTATACTTGTTTGGGTTCCTCCCCAGCTATCCAGGTGAGATAAATCTGCAGTACAACACATTTCCCAGCAAACATGTATCATATTTGTCAAAACGAAGATACAATAAGCTATTCATGAATAGCTTTTAGGAGGCTGGAATATAGTGAGCAGATTGAACAACCGAAGCCTAGAAGTATTCTCATAGTAAGTACTTAAAATAAGGAAAAATGAACCCAAGCATTAACATGCAGGCAGTGCAATGTGTGTACTATACCATTGTTGGCACTTGTTTTCTTACCCAGTAAAACAGCTGCCAAACTTAGTGCCATAGCAGACTGGCGACTTCACTGTGCATCACAGCTCACCTTACTAGCTCTGCTTAAAATAACTCTTTTTCAAACACGTTCTACTAAATGTGGGTGCTGTGACAGCCTGTCCAATGTGTGAAACAACCAAACTGAAGGCAAAGTATAACACCCAAACTCATTGACCTGTCTCTGCTGCTCTGGCAAGAATACCAATATGGAGTTATATCCTGGTGTGCTATGGGAGCGCAGACAAGGCACTCTGCTCATTATGCTGTACTGCGGTATGATGCCAGACTGCTATCTGTCCTTCCTTTATGAAACAGAGGACTTGACAGGAGGAAGTGAGTTGCTCTGCCACAATGAGGTGAACCATACTCTAAATAGGTTATAGATTCAATTCACCTTTTCCTAGATGAAATGCACTTTTCTATTTTTTTTTTATTTGATGTCTGTCTTCCAATATTTTATTAAACCTTTCAGATCTATGGCCAGAGCAAGAGAGGTTGGCCTATAAGTCTAAGCTACACTTGCATGAAGCCTCATCTGAGTACTGGAAATGACAGAATGGTTCAAACCAACATTAATTCCCAGTTTCTTGGACAAAGTACAATGATTTGCTACTGTTACATCTAGCTCCACATCTAGAATTCTTAGTTTTCCCTTATAGTACAGTTCTCACAAATCCCAGTTTCTTTTCTTTCTAACAAATGGAGACAATGCCAAATTCCCCTCAGTCATATACAGAAAAATGAAATGTATACATAAAGCCTGTCCTAGTATATCTGGTGTGGCTTTTTTACAAGAAAGTGTTCTTTTTGCTGCTTTTTGTGCTAAGGATTTAAATTATATTCTAGGCAGTACAGACAGCAATTTCCATTTGCAAGTATCTGTATGCTTTATATAGAAAGACAGTAACTTTTCTGTCTTTTAGAGATGGGAAGAGTAAGGCACAAAGAGAAGAATGGTTTCGCCAGTGTATTTCAACTTATTCACCACCACAACAGTACAGGCAGAGCCCAAGTGCAATATTAGACTTCTTATCATAATTGAAGCAGTTGCTTAACTTCCTGCAAAGTTTCCCATAGCAAAACTGTCAGTAGGGAAAGAAAAAAAAGAAAATATCAAGTTTTTGACTCCTTTTATATATATGAGTATTGAAAGAACTTTATCGATAAGTTACCTATTAATCAAGTTCTCACAGAAAAAGAGTTTAGGGTTTTTTTCAGTCAGTAAACTGCATTATAATTAAATAATAATCAGTAATTAAATTCACGGTGGCAAAGAAATTATAATAGCTGTTAAAGTTTTTGTTCTTTAAATTACAGTAATACTTGTATAGTCTTATCTTCAGCTCTGCAAACCTTTTTGCTGGGCATTTTTTGAAGATTAGCCTAAGCATCTTCATAAAGTGTCATTCAAAAGGAGATGAATGTGGATGGCTAATGAGTAAAGAGGTAGCAGTAGAATTCTGTTTTCAAAAGCTGAAGCTCACAAGTACATTTGAAAAATGTCTGTACTATTTTTCCAAATTAAACAACAACAACAAAAAACAGGAAAAAAAACCAAAACAAATTAAAAAAAAACCAAACAAAACCAACCAACCAACCAAAAAACCAAAACCAAACAAAGCTGAAAAAACAGAACACAGCTATGTTCAATTTTCTTAGTTTAAAGGGAATTTAAATTTCAATTGGACAGTAGTTCATAATAGCTTACAAGTAATAATTCTTCCAATTGCTGTACTGTAGAAATGACAGTTGGAGATTAAAAGGCCATAGAAGAAAGACTCTGTAGGTTCTATGGATTGGTCTTTTGTTATGTATATTCCCATAGTTGTCATACCCTTTCTAGAAGCTAGGTCAGAGAAGCAAGATCGGTTTGAAATATATAGAAAGCATATGATCAAACAGAGAACTTAGATGACAGTAAGTCATCAGGGCTGTACAGCATCTGCCTGAGATATCTGACAACCATCAAATATGAAACTGCAGAACTGGTGACCAATGTGTGCATAACCTATCATTAAAACGAACTACAGTGAGACAACAGTAATTTCAGAATTGCTATCACCACTCTGACAAAAAGAGTGACCGATGTAAGCTCTAGTTCTATGAATGTCTAGTCTTTTTCAACTAAGCTTCAGTATAAATAAACATAAATCAAGGCAATTAAGCAAAACAATAACTAAAAATTACTGAAAAACACTGATGTGATGATGAAATCGAATCTGGCAGCTGCAAGTGGGGAAAGTGATTTTGGACCTCAACAGAGGCAGTGGCCTAAAATCAGTCTGCAGTGGCAGAAAACAAAGCCAACAAAATCATGGGCATCATCAAGGAGGGTATAGAGAGCAACACAGAGGATAATATTTAACCTTGGTCTGGTCCAAGGCTTGTGTGGGAAATATAAGACAGAACAGAAACATTTTGAGGTCTCTGCAGTCTTTAGTTCCTGGAGCAGAAACTTAACCTTTGTCTCACATTCCTCTTCTTCTTAAAATATGATCCATATGATCCACTGAAAAGGGAAAAAAATATAATTATGGGAATTAAAATGGACTGTGGGTTTGGAAATGTTTTAGTGTAGCATGAAAAAAATAGGAGATCCAAAGAATACGGTGTTGCCGTGCCAAATGGTTATAGATATTTTGCTAGTTTGAATGCCAATTCAAAACTCAGTTTTCACATAGAGATATAAATGTCAATAAACTTGTCTAAAACCTTACGTGACTAATGAGTATTTTGCCAGTAGAAAAAAAAAAAAAAAGTATATGTACAGGAAACATTTTTATTCTAACTCTAAATATATTCCTAGGACTTTCCCTTAGAAACAAGTTGTTTCTAGACATTTCCTGATGTCAGGCCATTCTGAGATTTTTTGTACACGTTTATGTTCTTTGTTGTTAATACAAAGCCTATAAATCAACAAATTCCATTTCTGTACATACTGAGTAGAGTTTTTTGAGCATTTAATGCATAACCTGCAGCTGGAAGATGACAGCAAGCTACTTTGTCTATGATCTTAAATTGTCCCATACTGAAAAGATGTAAGACCAAGCAGAGACCTGTAGCTTGTTTCCTTACTCATTTAGAACCAATTACCTAGGCTAAAAATCATCCTCTGAACCAACGGGAGTTACGCACCTAACTGCCTTTATAAATCTAAGGCCCAGTCTTTACCTCTACAAGTCTCAAATGCAGCAGAACATTATGTTACCAAGATATCAGTTGAATATTTAGCAGCTTATAAATATGGAACATAGAAGAAAAAAATCAAGCATTTCTTTATTCTTTTTCTCAAGGTTTCTGTTTACTGGCTAAAGAATAATCTCAATAGTTTTTTGTCTTCTAGTTCCCATTAAAAAACCTGCTTCATTAAACATCCAAAAAAGATTGTTCTCTTGTCCTGACATAAAATTGTCAGATGCAAGGCATTGTTGTTCTTGTCACAAAATAGACCTGTCTGTAAAGAATCACTTTGAAATTCCATCTTTTACTACAGATTCCAAAACAACTTTTCCAGGAAGCCTTTTTCAGGTTGATCTTTTAAATTTGTCTGACCTGTGTAGCTACAACTCACCCGTGGTTATCACCTCATGGCAGCCTTTTCAGATAAAAACTCTCTCAGCTATCTTATTGGAAATAGTGAAGAGATCTGCTTTTTCACTTTGTTAAAAATGGAACCAGCAAGGAATTAAATAAGGCACAAGGCCAACTTTAAGTCTGTTTAGTTCTGGCTTAAAAGTGGGTCAAATCCAAGTTAGAAGCAGAACAATCTAAGGAATTAAGGGAGATGATAATGACATAGAAAAATTACATGAGAGAAGCAGGAAATAAATTACTATACTGAAAGATTAAAGAAAGATTGTATAATATATGAGGATTGTATAATATTTAGAATACTGCTGACTTGTCATGTTAGAGTGCTGGAAAACTCATCATTGCAACTGCTAGAACAGATTTTTCAACTTCCATTTCTCTGTCCCAGGTCAGTCCAAGAAGACAGGCAAAAATATTTGTCCTAAGATATGTAATAAAAAGGTTACAACCCTTTTTATCTTCCTTGTTCTGAGGTTCAGTTTAAGATTCTGTAGCAGCAGCTGAAGGTAGGCGTAAGGTGGGAGATGAGCAGGACGTCAGTCCCAAAGCAAGAAACTAGTTCCTAGAAGAAACTGGTAAATGGCTTTCTTGTATTCAGACATGCCAGTGAAAACAGAAATTTTTTCAAGCATAAGAGAGGCTGAGTAGCAGGCATTCCAAATTGTTGCAATGTAATGAAATATTTGTGACTGAACCCTGATATATATTTAGTGTATTGAACATGAGTATTAGATAGTTGTCTTACTCATCACTACAGTAACAAAATTGAGGTTTGGCATTTAGATTTTCCCTGCATGTTATTTTCTTTGTTTACACTGTTTCTCTGAGTCTCCTAATTGGGGTCAAAACTACATGCCTGTCTTATATTGACTGTACTCACTGTATTGATTAGCATTACATAATTATATAAGGTATGATCCTGCACATTCTATTGATTATTTTTGTGTGCATTTACATTTTTTCAGGGAGAATGTTTCACACAAAAGCAGTAGCTGAAGGAGTCTTTTTTTATGAAACATAATTAAAGAGTTTGAATAGCATGTAGTAGGAACTGGATTTTTTTTTCTTTCTCTTTTTTGTTATAAGATTGAAACAAAATGTAGGGAGTTTTTACCAGTTTTGAAGGGTTGCTGTGCTGTAGCATTTCTCCTGTGGTAAAACTGGAAATTGAAAAAAAAAAAAAATTAAAAGTTACATATGTTAGAATACTTTTAAGGAAAAAATTGTTGTGAAGTTGAAATTGAAATAAATTCTTCTTTTCTTTTTCAACTCTATTTTAAAATGTTGATTCTAGTGATACCGGAAACATTTATTCCTTTTTCCAAGTAAATCTCAGTTTGCACTCCTAGGTTTGTTAGGTATTACTGTTGAAAAGTCTTTAAATATTTATTTGTATCACACTCATGAAACATATACAATGCATTTTCCCCTGTATTTGACCACATAAGTGTCTACCCATAGAAAAAAAAATATACTCCAAAATGTTTATTATTCTAGATCATAAATTACCTTTGAGTTTTTTAGATACATAGACTTTAAGGCGATAAGTAATTGCTGGATTATTTAATCTTTTCCTGTTGAATAAAAAGTACAATTGAGTATAAAATGATAAGACTCTCCAGAATGGCATGAGCAAACTCTGTAATTCTTTCTTTCTACTTCTACTTTATCCAGTGTTATGAGGAAGCTCTAAGGACTGCAGTCTATTTTAAAACATTCTCGACTGAATCAAGGCTTGAAGTTATATGGCTATCCTGTTAAAATTTCTTTAACTGAAATTCATTTTCACTTCTTGTTCCACAATACAGAAAATATGAATCTGTTAATTATAAATTTATAATAACTATATTCCATGTTCTACAGCCATGCTGTAGAAATAGGTGCATATATCCGACAGGTTACACTCAATATTTTATATGTATTTTTGAGTAATAAGTAAGTTATATTAAAGATGTTTACTGCGTATTCAGAATTCCCATAATTTGCTGCTATATATAACTTTTTTATTAGCATCAAATAACACAATCTACAAGTAAGCACTCTCGTGTTTTGTGGTCAGCAAACAGAAAGCAAGCAAACAACAAAAAAACATGGAGTATCTAATCCCAGAGTACCATGAACTGAAATGTGAGAAGAAGGAGATGCAAAAAGGCAAGCAAGAAGTTTGTGAAAACTGGGAAGCAAATTTTGGTATAATAGTAGACAGTAGACAGTTAACTTAGTATACAATGAATTTTTGCATTTTTGGATTTCAAGGAGTGACACCATTCTAGATGTTTACAAGCTGCCTCCTTCACTGTTAAGGGCAGCATAAAAATAGAATTGTGAATGCTACTTAAAATCTAAGTGAACAATGGCAGTTGAAATTACTGTTAGAGAAAAGGTCAGTCAATTTTTTTTGTGACTTTGAAGGGGAGGATAGGAATAACAGCCTTGTATTCATTTCAATTCTATGTATTATATAAAGAGAAGCCAAATGAGGGATGTACTGCTATTGTTAGCATTGGTTATTATGTTGCAATTTTCAATTTGTTTCCATAAATTCTTCTAGAAGCAAGATCTTCCATTTAAATTAATGCAATATTTTGTGTAATTGAAAGTAATATCTACCTTGCTATACCTCTGTAACAAAGTTAAGAAAAATTGAATGAAATGGCTGCAGAAGGTTGTATTTTCTTGTTCTCCCACTACTGGGACTGCTCGGCAAGAAAAAAATGTGAGGATATCAGACCCTATTTCTCATTAGCCTACTGAGAAACAGATGTGAAAGGGTTCAGTTGGTTAATTTTTCAGCCAGCAGGCATTGTTACAATTCTACTAACAGGCACAGAAGATAACAATGAAAAAAATTAATAACTGTAAATCAGCTGTGTTGGCTAGAAGGTTATCAGTATGCTGGGGTGATCAGCAATCCGCTATCACAGGAAACTGATGGAGTAAGTAATTTGGGGGTTATTTTGTTGCAGTAAATTCAACTCAAAATAAGAAGAATCATATTAAAAAGAATAGCTTCTTTCCATAAGATGACCTTTTTTAAAAAAAACCAAACACCCAAACCAGATATTTGATGGTGTCCTATGCTAATGTCATGGCTAACTGGGGAGGTCTAACTGGGGCTAGCTGGGGAGGTCCCAATGGACTGGAGGGTGGCAAATGGAACACCCATCTACAAGAAAGGCAAAAAGGAGGATCCAGGAAACTATAGACCTGTCAGCCTGACTTTGATACCAGGGAAGGTCATGGAGCAGGTCATCTTGAGTGCCATCAAAACCCACATAATGGGCAACCAGGGGATCAGGCCTAGTCAGCATGGGTTTATAGAAGGCAGGTCCTGCCAGATGAACCTGATCTCCTTCTATGACAAGATAACCAGATTATTGGATGAGGGAAAGGCTGTTGATATTGTATACCTGGACTTTTGAAAAGCATTCAGTACTGTCCCCCATACAATTCTTGTGGAAAAACTGGCTTCACACAGCCTGGTTGAGCATACGATCCGCTGGGTCAAGCAATGGCTGACTGGAAGGTCCCAAAGAGTGCGCTCAAAGGATTTAAATCCAGCTGGCGGCCGGTCACAAGTTGTGTGCCTCAGGGCTCAGTGTTAGGACCATTTCTGTTTAATGTCTTTATTGATGATCTTGACAAGGACATAGGGTGTATCATCAGCAAGTTCGCAGATGACACCAAGCTAAGCAGGAGTGTTGATTCCCAGGAGGATAGGGAAGCTCTACAGAGAGACCTAGATAGATTGGATCATTGGGCCAAAATCAATGGTATGAGTTTCAACAAGGGCAAGTGCCAGGTTCTGCACTTGGGCCACAACAACCCCAAGCAGCGCTACAGGCTTGGGGAAGTGTGATTGGAAAGCTGCCTGGAAGAAAGAGACCTGGGGGTTCTGATTGACAAGCGGCTGAATATGAGCCGGCAGTGTGCCCAGGCGGCCAAGAAAGCCAACGGCATCCTGGCTTGTATTAGAAATAGCGTGACCAGCAGAAGTAGGGAGGTGATTGTGCCCCCTGTACTCAGCACTGGTGAGGCCACACCTCGAGTATTGTGTCCAGTTTTGGGCACCTCAATACAAGAGAGATATCGAGGTGCTGGAGCGAGTGCAGAGGAGGGCAACGAAGCTGGTGAAGGGCCTGGAAAACAAATCATATGAAGAGCGGTTGAAGGAGCTGGGACTGTTTAGTATGAGGAAGAGGAGGCTGAGGGGAGACCTCATCACTCTCTACAACTACTTGAAAGGACACTGTAGAGAGGTTGGTGCTGGTCTCTTCGCACAGGTAATTAATGACAGAACGAGAGGGAATGGCTTCAAGCTCCAGCAGGGTAGGTTTAGACTGAACATTAGGAAAGAATTTTTCACAGAAAGAGTGGTCGGGCATTGGAATAGGCTGCCCAGGGAGGTGGTTGAGTCACCATCCCTGGATGTGTTTAAGAGCCTTTTAGATGTGGTGTTGGGGGATATGATATCAGGAAGAACTTTGTAGTATAGGGTAGATGGTTGGACTCGGTAATCCCAAGGGTATCTTCCAACCTGGATGATTCTATGATTCTATAATTCTAATTAATGGTGCTACTCAAATGTCTTACTGTCATGAAAAAACAACAAAAAAAAAAGGATATTCACACAAATAAGTCACTTCAATAGGGACTTAAGTATGTTTATACTTATTGATTTGTGAAGATCATGAAGAAGACTTAAAAAATGGGTTCTGATTCTTCTGTGTCAAATATACACTAATTTCTGTTGGAGTCACTTTTAAACATCTAAAACCAGAAATAGGTTTTGTTTTTAAGTGTAATAATATTCTAAATTTCAAGGTCTGACATTTGGTTTCTGGAGATATCTGTACATTTGGACATTTTTTTATGAGGAAGTTTTAGGAAACTGCAGAATATGACTGCAGTTTCTGTATAGGAATATGAGCTGGAGCCAGTCGTAGATCTTGTCAAGTTCATAACCTCCAGCTTTCTTTGTGCTCGATTAAAGATTTAGGTGGAAAGAGGAAGGAATCTTGATGCATGTTTATGTCTCACCCCAATCAAGTCAGGGCATGTATCCAGACCAGATAGCCTGAAGCTATTCTAAGACAGTACTAGGGAGCTACCCTGTGTTTATCAGTTCCAAAGATCAAGATGACTCTTCATTCACTTTGAAATTATTATATTTCTTTGCTAAAACTTTGGATTCACAAATAAATCTGAGAATAGTTTGTTCATCTATGAAATTAAGTACAGCAATGAGCCTTTTCATAGCTGGAAAATACAGAATGCTGAGAATAATAATGTGCAGCAATTATGTAGGGCAGTACTTCAAAGCATTTTATTAACTTTTCATCTACTTCTGGAATTGCTTTTACATCCTCTACCAGCATTAAGAAATAATAATAAAACCCGTACCTATTAAATTACATATTCTCAATTTGCTCATCTATTAAATGGTGCTGAAATAAAAATACCTAATACTAAGGAAAAAATTAAAATGAACTATTAAAAAAAATTGAAATAAAATCCACATCCTCAACCTCGCTACACTGAAGACTTGATGAACTATTTTGAAAGTCAACAAACTTCGATTCTAGTAGACCAGCTAAGTAAATGTATTGTAAAACTAAGGACCTGTGATTTTGGAAGGGTGAACTGTAAAATACTAAGTACACTAAAGCACACTGTAATATGCTTTGGATAATTAATCTAGGGCAATTAGTTCAATGTGACCAACTTCAGAACCATAAGACAACCAGATCTAAACTAAGAATAAATCTGGAAAAGCTATATAATGAATAAATAATTTGCTTCTACATATTACTTGTGGTAGTATTTTATAATCTTTCAAAGGAAAAAAAAAGGAGCTGGAAAATTGAATGTAAAAGTTCCAGGATAGAAAAACCAAGGTATGCAGTTAACTCGCAGGTAAGTATTTGAGTTTTTTCTAGCTAAAAAATTTTGGTCAGTACTACAAAGATTAAATATGTGATTTTTACTAGTCCTACATTTTCTAATTCATACCTAAGATAAAATTATTAAACTTAACATTTGAAAATACATTCCTTTCTAAATATATTTAAGGCCACATCCACGGTGATATGAAACAATATGACTACAGTTCAGTGGGACAATAGAACCTTGATACTCAACATCTTGCACAAAATTCTGAGTGCACTGTTATTGTCTGAATTAAATACAGAGTTTAGTTTTAACCATCTTTCATGAACTATTTTTTTTAGGGTTTTTTATAGGTTTCTGTTTGCTTTTAATACTAATTGATTTTCCTGATTGTTTCCTTTACTTGTAGTTGTTCTAATTAAATCCCTATCCAAGTAATCATGATGATCTAATTAAGATGTTCTAGTTAATCTCTATCTGTAGTAGATGTTTTCTTCATAAAGGTACTTTATGTAAGAAAGTTTTAATCATTTGTAGACTCTCATGGATCCTGATCTCTGCTTCCTCCCACTTAATCTTCTTCCCAGACTATTTTTTCTTTAGAAATGGGATCTCAAAGTACTAAAGTAATTTATAGTTTCTGTTCCCTGTTCTTCAAAGACCAGCAATCGTGTTCTAACAGCAAAATACTCACTCTGTTACGACAGCAGATTCCTGGGTCTTTGCAAATGGAACTTTGGTGAAAAATTTAACAAGGATTCAGTGTTTAATTGTATTTTAAGTGTATATTCAGCAGCTTCAAAATTTCTTAGGTCCAAAATTGTTTTTAAATCACAATAGTGGGTTAAAAAAAATTGCTTTTTATACTAGACATTAATGTAATTTAAGGACTTTTTGCTGTGATATTTGTATAGTACAGGAATGATTGTGACAACTCTGCAAAAGTTATGCTTTTGTTTCCACACAGAAAACCCATAGAATAAAAGAAGTGAATAGCATTCAGTAGAATAATTCTTGAGAATTTCAAGTCTATATCACTGTTTAATTCATAAAACAGAGCACTACCTCTGCCAAACAGTCTAATGTTAGTGCAGTGTGATCAAGTGGGTGGCCAGGACCAGGACAAACACAGTCTTGTATAAACATTAGTTAGTTCTTGGGTTGCCTTTTGATCTGAACTAGATGATCCAACAAGACTCAGTGTAATTCAAGGAATGGTACACAGAGAGGCTCTTGCTTATACTTATTGCTATAACAATGAGGATCAGCATACTTTGTTGTGTGCCCTATTGGAGGGCTGGAAGTGGAAAAGTGTAGAGGGGTCGCACTTGCGGGGAGGAATGGACAGGACAGGTGACCGAAAATTGAGCAACAGGGTATTCCATCCCATCTGCCTCATGCTCAGTATAAAAGCTGAGGGATCAAAGGGTCACCCTCTTTCTTAAGTGGCTGGTGTACAAGGAGGACTCAGTCTGTTCATCTGCCTTTGATCCTGATCCATGTATTCCTGACTCCAGATCTGGAATCCAGTTCCCATCTGTCACTGAGTCCAGTCTGGGACTTTCCCTGTGCCTGCAATGATGTGATCGTCATCCTGGAAGCTTGATACAGTTTCGTAAATATTTAATTATTTTCTTTTTTTTATTATTATTATTTTATTAATTTATTAATATTTTCATTAAAGTAGTTTAGTTTTTTTCCTAAACTCCTAACTGTCTTTCTCTGTCTCCCTCCTGTCCTTTCTCTGTCCCCTCCTAGAGAGAGGTGGGGAAGAGCATCTGTCATTCATTTCAGTGGCCAGTCCGGCCCAAATCATGATAACCTTTTAGCTTGAGTTCTGGGGATCGTTTCTTGGGACAGAGTCATTTAGCAGTGTGGATCTAGCCTCGTTTATACATTCTCTCATAGGAACTACTTCTATACCATTTCTAGAGGTAACAAAAACACTTGCACTTTAAGGAAAGAGGCTTTCTGTCACAGAAATGCTGAAAGCCTCAGTGAATTAGAAAGGATAACTGTTACCTGCTGCGAAACTGATTCACTTAAAATTTTCACTGAATTTCACTGAATTTCACTGAATTTTTAGAGTTGGAAGAGGCCATAAAGATCATCTAGTCCAACTCCCCTGCTGAAGCAGGATTGCCCAGAGCATGTCAGAGCATGTTACTCAGGACTGCATCCAGGCGGGTCTTGAAAATCTCCAAAGAAGGGGACGCCACAACCTCCCTGGGCAGCCTGTTCCAGGGCTCTGTCACCCTCACCGTAAAGAAGTTTCTTCTCATATTTGAGTGGAACCTCCTATGTTCCAACTTGTGCCCGTTGCCCCTCGTCCTCTCACTGGCAACCACTGAAAAGGGTCTGGCTCCCTCCTCCTTCAACCCACCCTTTAGATACTTATAAGCATTGATAAGGTCTCCCCTCAGCCTTCTCTTCTCCAGGCTAAAGAGTCCCAGCTCTCTCAGCCTTTCTTCATAAGGGAGATGCTCCAATCCTTGAATCATCCTCGTTGCCATTTGCTGGACTCTTTCCAGTAGTTCCCTAACCCTCTTGAATTGGGGAGCCCAGAACTGGATGCAATACTCCAGTTGTGGCCTCACCAGTGCAGAGTAGAGGGGCAGAATGACTTCCCTCGACCTACTAGCCACACTCTTCCCTATGCAGCCCAGGATTCCATTGGCCTTCCTGGCCACAAGAGCACATTGCTTGCTCATTGTCATTTTGCTGTCTACCAGGACCCCCAGGTCTTTCTCTTCAGAACTTGACTCCAGCAGGTCCACACCTAACCTGTATTGGTGCCTGACATTCTTCTTGCCCAGGTGTAGCACCTTACACTTTTCCCTGTTGAACCTCATGAGGTTCTTCCTTGCCCAGCTCTCCAGCCTGTCCAGGTCTCGCTGGATGGCAGCATGGTCCTCCGGGGTGTCAGCCACCCCTCCCAGTTTGGTATCATCAGCAAACTTGCTAAGGATACACTCTGTCCCCTCATCCAGGTCACTGATGAATATGTTGAACAGGACTGGACCAAGTATTGACCCCTGGGGGACACCACTGGTTACAGGCCTCCAGCTTGAACCTGTTCCATTAACCATTACCCTTTGGGTCCTGTCACACATCCAGTTCTCAATCCACCTCGCTGTCCCCTCATCCAGCCCACACTTCCTTAGTTTCCTAATGAGGATGCTATGGGTGACTGTGTCAAAAGCCTTGCTGAAGTCAAGGTAGATGACATCTGCTGCCCTCCCCTCATCCAACCAACCAATTATAGCATCGTAGAAAGCTATCAGATTGGTCAAACATGATTTACCCTTGGTAAACCCATGTTGCCCACATCCAATAACCCCCCGCTCTTCAACTTGTTTGGAGATGACATCTAGAATGAGTCTCTCCATTACCTTCCCAGGGATGGAGGTGAGACTAACTGGTCTGTAGTTCCCAGGGTCCTCCTTCTTGCCCTTTTTGAAGACTGATGTGATGTTGGCCTGCCTCCAGTCTTCTGGCACCTCTCCTGTTCTCCATGACCTTTCAAAGATGATAGAGAGTGGCCCAGCGATAACATCTGCCAGCTCTCTCAGCACTCACGGGTGCATCCCATCAGGGCCCATGGACTTATGAATGTCCAGTTTGGCCAAGTGGTCCCGAACCTGGTCCTCCTCTACTGGAGGAAAAACTTCCTCTCTCCATACCCTCCCCCTGGCCTCCAAGGCCAGAGATTCATGAGGGACAGCCTTAGCAGTGAAGACTGAAGAAAAGAAGGCATTCAGCAACTCTGCTTTCTCCGTGTCTTCCACCACTAGGGTGCCCATCTCATTCATCAGTGGGCCCACATTATCCCTAATCTTCCTTTTACTGTTTACATATCGAAAAAAAACCTTTTTGTTATTCTTAACTGTAGTGGCCAAGATGAGCTCAGCTTGAGCCTTGGCCCTTCTAATTTTCCCCCTGCATATCTTCACCGCTTCCTGGTATTTCTTCTTGCCTGCCAGGCCCCTTTTCCAAAGATCATAAACCTTCTTTTTGTTCCTGAGCTCCAGCCAAAGCTCTCTATTTAGCCAGGCTGGTCTTCTTCCCTTCCTGCTTGTTTTTTGGGACTTGGGTATGGCTCTTTCCTGGGCTTTTAAGAGTGCCTCCTTGAAGTCCGACCAGCCTTCCTGGACACCTTTGCCCTTCAGGACTGTCTCCCAAGGGACACTTTCAACCCTGCTCCTGAAGAGGCCGAAGTCTGCCCTTTGGAAGTCCAACGTGGCAGTTTTGCTGGCCCCCCTCCTTGCTTCAGCAAGAATTGAAAATTGTATCATTTCATGATCACTCTGTCCAAGACAAACTCCAGTGTTTACATCCCCCACAAGACCTTCTGAGTTAACTATCAGCAGGTCCAGTATGGCACTTTCCGTTGTCAGTTCTCTCACCAGCTGCATTAGGAAGTTGTCTTCCATGCACTCTAAGAATCTCCAGGACTGTTGCCTCTCTGCTGTGTTATATTTCCAGCAGATATCTGGGAAGTTGAAGTCCCCCATGAGTACAAGGGAGAGTGATCGTGAGGTCTCTGCCAGCTGCTTATAGAATATTTCATCTGCCTTTATATCCTGGTTTGGGGGTCTATAACAAATTCCCACCACGATGTCTGCCTTATTGGTCTTCCCCTTGATTCTTATCCATAGACACTCAACGTTGTCATCATGCATATTGCTAAGTTCGAGGCATACAATACTGCTCTTAACATAAAGGGCCACCCCACCACCTCTCTTTCCTTGCCTGTCCCTTCTGAAAAGTTGGTAACCATCAATCACAGCACTCCAGTTATGCGAGTCCTCCCACCACGTTTCTGTGATGGCACCTAGATCATAGTTTTCTTGCTGTACGATGGCCTCCAGCTCCTCCTGTTTGTTACCCATGCTGCGTGCATTCATGTAGATACATTTCAGCTGGGCTAATCATCCCACTATTTTTCTGGGAGGGCAAGCACTAATTCCCACCTGTCCATGTGCAGACATTTCTGCAGTTACCATCTTATCACTATTCATGTCTTCACTACCACATGTGTCCTCTCCCTCATCAACTGCCACAACAGGCTGCAAGGCCTTGCTGGCACCTTTACCTACTAGCACTGGCACGCTACTCCTGGGCACCACTTTAGTAACCCTGGTTCCAACCCCGTCCCCCTTCAAATCTAGTTTAAAGCTCTCTCAATGAGCCCTGCTAATTCTTGTCCCAATATCCTTTTTCCCCTTTGGGTTAGGCTTCCCCTACCTGCTGCCAGTATGCCTGGTGAGCTGTAGATCTGCCCGTGATCAAAGAATCCAATGTCCTGCCGTTTACACCAGTCTTTTAGCCACGAATTGATCTGTTGAATCTTCCTATTTATCCCCCCATCCATCCCTGTGACTGGTGGGATAGAAGAGAACACCACTCGTGCTCCTGATCCTTTGACCAGTCGTCTCAGCACTCTGAATTCCCTTTTCATTGCCTTTAGGCTT
This sequence comes from Numenius arquata, assembly GCF_964106895.1. NCBI lineage: Eukaryota > Metazoa > Chordata > Aves > Charadriiformes > Scolopacidae > Numenius > Numenius arquata. The sequence continues at coordinate 98,986,514 of NC_133576.1, forward strand.
CTGGTGGCTACCTCATCATTGCCCACTTGAAATATCAGTAGTGGGTAATAATCTGAGGGCTGAACCAGGGAGTGAATTTTCCTCTGTATATCCTTAATCCTGGCCCCAGGGAGGCAGGTGACTTCCCTGTGGAACGGGTCTGGTCTACAGACCTATCTATCAGATCTATTGCCACATTATTCTGCAATTTCTTCTGACAGCAGAAGTATCTAGCCATACTAAAAAAAAAATATTAAAAAAAACCCAAAAAAATCTTTAAAGGCTCTCATTGCATCAGATAATTCTGTGTGTCATACGCATCATTATGTATGTGTAATGATGGTTTTCCTGTGGTAAATTAAGAAAAATTATATGAAAAGAAGTATAACTTACTTCTGAAATCTATCATTCATTACCTTACTTGTCTTTTTTCCCCCATGGATTATGAAAATTTAACATTAGTATAAGATTCCCTTTCTAAATTATGCCTACATGAGCCTTCTCTACTGACATTATTTGGTCTTACACTCAAAACAATATGGACTATGAATATATATGTCATCAAATCTTAAGGCTAGAATTCTCAGTTTATTAGTTTACTTCTACACATTATTTGAATCCTCCAGTTTTTGGAGGATTTTTGTTCATTTTCATATTCAGAAAAGCCATTTTTAACCAATATAGAGGGAAATTAAACTCCTGACCATACATGCTGAATACAGACATCTAAGTGTGTCTACACAGGTGCTCTAGGATATCAGCTTAATCCCTCAAAAGTATTCTAGATGGGGACTGGTATTTTATAAGTCCTTAGCCATAACCATCAGTTCTGCTATTCTTTCAAATAGCAAGAGACAAATAGAGCATATAGTCAAGAAGTCGTGACTCAGTTCCTGATACATAAGAGTCCTGAGAAGCCTTAAAATAGGCAATCCATGCTCCATGCAGCTGGAAGGTAAGGAACAGGACCCATGGAAGATATGAACCTCTTAAAGAACCATCTGGAGTTACGTGGATTAGTGTCATGTTTTTAAAATGACACTAGTTTTTCTAAGTTCAGGGAACCGAGCAGCACTTTACAATGTTTTAAACAGTGCTAAAAACTGTCTAAGTGTAGGCAATGGAATCAAGCCCCGGAGAATTTGGAGACCTCCTCTGCTGAATAAATACAGGATCTTGATTCAGCTTCTTAACCTTAAACATATGCAGGATTTGAAACATCTTAGAGTATCTGGACTGTTTTTCAGGTGCCACTCCAGGGAGACAGGGATCACCTACAGGTCTGACAGCCATAAGCAGAAGGGTCTGACAACCTATGGCATTCAGGGTGGCTTTTGTGTTTAGACCATGAATCAAGTCCTCTTAGGTTCTGTTGGCAGTAATGACAGCTCAGATACCTAGTTATCATGCAAATCTGGCATCTGTACATTTGGATTTAGGTAGACATATTCTGGAGTTGAATCCCATCCTTGGTATTTTCCACATTGAAGCCATGTACTTTTGAGGATACAGAATCAAATTTACTTCAGTAAAAAGTAAGTTTCTGTGAGATTTTTCTTAGTCTGGTATAATGTAACATTCACTATGAGCAACAGAAGCAGAATATGGTTAATAATGTTTTTTTAACAGTAATGTGTGTTGGTTTTTTTTCCCAAACAGAATGTCCAAAATAATTAAAATCCATTAGATATTCTTCCTTTTCACCTGTAATACTTCAGTGTGTAGTGTTGTATAATATAAAGACTTATAGAAAACATTAAAGAAAGATGATATGTATGACAGTTTAAATGTGTTGATTAACAGTAGTAGTACATTTATTGTAAACTTAGAACAAATTATACACAATGTGCAGGTATGCAAAGCCATTAACCCACGATCACCTGTCTACTGAAATCCCCATACCCAATCTAGAAGTGATATGAAGATGCAAAAAGTAGGAGGCAGTATTCCTCAGGTCAGAATGGCACCGTATCACATCGTGCTTTCTTTACTGGACAGACCGGTCTGATTTCACATTTAGGTAGTGTGATTCTGATGAGCCTTTTCATCTGAAACCCCATGCAGTGGGGCAAGATTTACTGATCATCTTCGCTTCATGGTTTTCAGAATTTTTACAGATACTTTATGTATTACTAAAATGCATGGTCTGTTTCTATAGGCTTTCCTCTAAAAAATCTCTCTATTTTTAGATATTAACAATTCAGTGAGAGCATGATTTTCATCTGCATAAAATTATTCACAGTATTCATTTTTGCTTAATCTTAAATAGCTGTTATTCAGAAAGGAAATTATCTGAAATTCAGAAAGTATGTCTTGAATTTAATCTTCTAGTCTTACAAAGATGAGGTTTAAATATGATTATGAAAAAATGAAACATGGAAGACCATTAATTTAACATATATACTATCAGATTACAAAGTTGTTTCCATAAATCTCTTATGCTTGAGCAAAAAAAAAAAAGGGGGGAAAAAAAAAAGTAGATCTTTATGATATATGTTAATATAATTTTAATTATGTTAGTGTCAGCTTTCATATGGTGTTAATAAACACTTATATTTATATAGTACATTTATAGGAATCCATTCCTTCACTAAGTTTTAGATCTAAATCCAGCATAAAAAACCTCTCTCTTGTGTAGAATGGATAATATGTAGGGTAAGAGAGGAAAAGTACCAGCTGAAACTACTGCAGGAATTTTACATTTGTGTACAATTAGCTCATCATTTACACAGTAAATTTCCAAAAACCTCCAGATGGTCTCTAGCTGGGCTTCAGCTGATTGGCATATCAGACTGACAGACTGAAAGAAACCAGATCAAAAGCATCCCAGAGATTGTAATGCATGGAACCCTCTTTAACTGGTTGGGGTCAGCTGTCCCAGTTGTGTCTCCTCCCAACTTCTTGCTCAGCACCAGCCTACTTGCTGAGGGGGCAGAGTGGGATCAAGAGAAGGCTTGTCCAGCAATAGCCAAAACACTGGTGTGTTATCAACACTGATTTAGCCACAACTCCAAAGCACAGCACCACATGTGTTACTCTGAAAAAAGTTAACTCCATCCCAGCCAGACCCACTATACTCATGTTTAATTAAAATGAGAAGAAATAATAAGCATGAACCACAGAAGGTAGAGCCAAAGAGAGCTGCCTATGACAAGAGCGGAACTCATCTCATATAGTTTTAGTTGCATGTTTAGACTAAGGCATCTTTGCAGAGTCTCTTCTTTAATCTAGAGAGAGACAACACCAAGGGAAAAATCATCACAGCCTACATATAACAAATGTTATGGCTTGTGCTCTGGAGTTGGGTATCTTTCTTCATTTATTATACAGGTAGTCTAATGGAACAATTCATCTCACCTAACATAGATAATTAAGCTCCTTATACTTTCTTTAAAGTCAGTAGAAATTAAAAATCACTGCCACAGAGTGAGAATCCTCTTTGTCTCAGGTACTATTTTAAGAAGAGATGGATCACAGATCAATGGGAGTTTTGCGTCTGACTTCTGAAAATCTACATAATCTGCATAAAGATGAGAAAACATCAGTCCAGAAGAGTTAAACGGGTGTGTGTGTGGGAAATTCTTATAAAGTATAACTCATGTCTGGTCATCCTGACTGTCCTATATCACTAAATGATCAGGTACATGTACAAGGGGAGAGTAGGCAATGTCTTTTGCTTCCGTTTTAGCAAGGCTTTTGACAGTTTCCCACAACATCCTTGTATCGAAGTTAGTACATTATGACTGGGTGTGTGAACAAGCAGATAAAAGATAAACTGGTTGGATTATCGGGCTCAGAAGGTTGTGGTTCATGGATTGTTCTCCATACCTGGAGTCAACCAGAGGAGTACTGGGTCTGCACACATGGCTCTGTACTGACAGGCTGAAGGAATGAGATGATATTAAACTAATGAAACTCAACAAGGACAAATTTTGAGTCCTGTCCCTGGGAAGGGAGACCCTGGCATTGTCACAGATTGGGGGACTAAGGGACTGGGACACAGGTCTGAGGAAAACTACTGGGGCCTTGAGGGCAGTGAGCTGAAAATAAGAAAGCAGTGTGTCCTGTCAGCAGAGATGGCCAACAGTGTCTGGGACTGTGTTAACCAGATTATAGTCAGCAGATCAATGGGAGTGATGATCATCCTCTACTCAGCACTGATTAGACCACATATGTAATAAATCATCCAGTTTTGGGCCTGCTGAGTACAGAAAAGTCATAAATAAACCGGAGCGAGTTCAGCAGTGGGCTACCAGGATGGTCAGGGCTGGAGTACTTGTGCAGAGGTTGACAGGGGCTCATTCAGCCTGGAGAAGAGGCAGTTTCAAGGGGACCTAAAAACTTTATCCCCAGTAATTAGGGGGGGATGACAGAGGAGAAGGATCCAAGCTTTTCACAGCCATGCATGGTGGGAGGATTAGAGGCAACAGGCATAACCTGAAACAAGAGACAGTTAGACTGGCTATAAGAAGAAGCTTTTTTTTCCTAAGAGGGCAGTCAGGCAGTGGATCATGTAACCCACATAGATTGTGTAGTCTTCTCTTTGGAGGTTTTCTAAACCTGACTGGATAAAGCCCTAGGTAAGTCAGTTTGATCTCACAGATGAACCTGCTTTGATCAGGCGGTTGGCCTTGATCTCTCCTAACCTAAATTATTGTATTATCCTATGAAATACTTTTATTTGCTTCTTTAGGCGCAGCTCTTAGTAGAGTTTCTCTGGAGATTTTTAATAGCATCCAGAGGAAATATTTATATGTGCGTAATTACTAGTAATTTTCTACCTCTCCTTAGAGAGACAGTAAAATATTATTGAAAGACAGAAGCTGTTATATCTTTCTATTGAGTAAGAGTTATTACAATGAGTATCATTATTCCTCTTCAACGGAATTACTGGCTAAATAGGTTACTCTTGAGAAGATCTGAGCTTTTTTTTTATAATATTTGATGAAACGTTTGTATGTTTTTACTTATAGTAGCCCAAAACCAAGCAAAATTGCCAATGAAGTCATAACTTCCCCAGGCTATGATTTTACACCGTTACTCTTCTGTAAATTTCAGTGCTATGTTTTGAGTCATTGTACAACAATTCTGGGGGTAATTGAAGGGAACTTGAGGATTCAACTCTTTTCAAAATAAAGTAGATGACTGCTTAGAATCATAGAATAGTTGGGGTTGGAAGGGACCTTTAAAGGTCATCTAGTCCAACATCCCTGCAATGACCAGGGACATCTTCAGCTAGATCAGGCTGCTCAGAGCCCCATCTAAACTGACCTTGAATGTTTCCAGGGATGGAGCATCGACCACCTCTCTGGGTAACCTGTTTCAGTATTTCATCACCCTCATTGTAAAAAATGCCTTCCTTCTATGTAGTCTAAATCTACCCTCTTTTAGTTTAAAACCATTACCCCTTGTCCTATCACAAGTACTTTGTATATTTGTGGTAACACACCTTAAAAGTTACCAGCCTAGTATGGATAGCTTAGTATGTAAGAGTAATCTAGCTACAAGAATATATATTGCAGATGCCTAAAATCAGCTGATACGATTACAGTATGAATGCTCTTCTGTTCTTTAAACTTTAGTAGCATTGAAGAACACACAATTCAGTGGCAAAATTAGGGAAGACTTTAGGATGAATTTCAGAGAGTTTCTAGATCCATTAAAAGGTGACATTTTTAGTTATGATCTGATCTTGGGAAAGAAAGGGATTGAGTGGTTTGAATAAGCTTACAAAGTACTGTAGTTAGAAACAGAAAAAGATAGCCTAAAAGATAACCTTTACTCAAGAATACCCTCTGTCACACATTATCTTCTAATTTTCCTCATGAGGATATTTTGTGTGCCATTTGCAGCACTTCTGAAATTAAAACTAAACAAGTACAGTCATTTCCCATAATGTGCACTATCCAGTACAATGATGCTCTGATTCAATTTGTCCTGTTTGTGGCATGTGTCTAATAATAAAATATGTAGCTGATAGTAATATTTAGAATAACCATCTATTGACACTTCATTGCAGATATTCTGCAAGCTGTTTTGGTCTTGTTGTTGCATAACTAAATGTATAAATAAAATAGCTTTCTGAAAACTAGAACCTTACAAAGTTAGAATGTTTGAGGAAAATATTAGCATTTTTTCCTAATATTAAGCTGGTATCTAATGAAAATTAAGAAACAAGAAGCCAACAATATCACAAATTTGCAAACTTTATCCACTTTCTAGACATGAATACGAGTGCATCTTGTAGTCTTTCACACTCTAAATTTTTTTCTAAATGAAAACCTTGCAAACCATTAGTCTACTTAGTGCATTAAATGTATGAAATATATGTCAAATGAAAATTAAAAAGCTGAAAATATGTTTCGTATCCTGTTTCACTATTTATATTCACATTATAATAATTAAGGCATAAGAGCCTTAGATTTTATTGCTTTTGCTAGTATGTGTTAAAATTTTAAAGCACTACAGAAATGTAGTTTTTCCAGTCCTAATATGCAACCCACACCAGAGCAATGTAATATCTGTACTTCTTGAGCTTAACATCATTAATGAAGGTAATAAAAATATTTCATGCATAACTTTTGATTCTAATGACACAAACCCAACCAATCAGCATCTTGAAAACATCAGCATTAAATATCATGTAATTAGATAAACTATTTATCTTTCCTTACAGCTTTGATCTGCTATCAGGCAGTTAAAATAGATTTGCATGTAAATTTATACAGCTTCAATAATTTTAGTATTTTAATTTGTTTAAAGCTTGTGAAAGAAAATAATGAAGACTGGGAAACTGGATATTGTGAAACCGGGCTGATTTGTTTGTTTCAATAATATTAATGATTAAAAATAGCTTTGTGAGAAGCTGAGGTTTGACAGATTCCTGTTTATTTCTATCAGATATCATGTAGTTATATTATATAACAACCTTAAGAAAAACTGTGAGTTAATTGCTAACGTATCTTAAACAAAGGATATAGTACAGTTTTGCTCAAAAAGTGTTACTGAAAGATATTCTACTCACCACTCCTTTTACATAAAGCATCTGAAAAATACAAATAGTGCACCGTTCTTTTTAAAGTAGCTACAGCTAAAAGATGGTTCAACATTCTTGCGTGGATTCTGTATATTACCATTGGTTTTATTCTAATTCTGAGACTAATTTTGCTAAGACATGAAATAAGGATCCTTATTCATGCAACTGTCCAATATATTACTCTACTGTATAAAAGGTAACTAATTTTTCAAATAAATCCATCGTTGTACAAAAAAAAAAAAAAAAAAAAAAAAGGTTTGAAGGAGAAGTATCTGCTGAATGAATGCCACAAAATGTTTAAGAAAGTTATTATAAAATTACTTGAAATCAAAGTTGACAGAATTGACAACTATGGAAAGCTGGAGAGTTTTAAACCTCATAAATCTGAGTAAGAAATAATGAGAAATGGTTGGTATAACATGGAATAAGAGGAATTTAATTGAAAATCTATTTAAATCTCACTTTGCTTAATTCCCTGGTTGGATTTGACTCTTAAATGTTATATCAATTTGATTGTTTTTCATTCCACTATATAGGAAGACTTTTTAATATATTCATTCCTTCTGTGTATCTAAAATCCTTGTTCTTTGAGGATTATTTTTTTCCTAAGGTGAAAAGTCATTATTATGTGCATATAGTCATTATTATGTGCATTAGGAAGGCTCTACAGAGGGACCTGGCCAGGCTGGATTGATGGGCCAAGGCCAATGAGATGAGGTTTAATAAGGCCAAGTGCTGGGTCCTGCATTTCAGTCACAACAACCCCAGGCAACATTACAGGCTTGGGGAAGAGTGGCTGGAAAGCTGCCCAGCAGAAAAGGACCTGGGGGTGTTGGTGGACAGCCGGCTTAACATGAGCCAGCAGTGTGCCCAGGTGGCCAAGAAAGCCAATGGCATCCTGGCCTGTATCAGGAATAGCATGGCCAGCAGGAGTAGGGAAGTGATGGTGCCTCTGTACTCGGCCCTGGTGAGGCCTCACCTCGAGTGCTGTGTTCAGTTCTGGACCCCTCACTACAAGAAGGACATTGAAGTGCTGGAGTGTGTCCAGAGGAGAGCCACCAAGCTGGTGAGGGGTCTAGAGAAAAAATCACATGAGGAGAGGCTGAGGGAACTGGGCATGTTTAGTTTGGGGAAGAGGAGGCTGAGGGGAGACCTCATTGCCCTCTACAACTACCTGAAAGGAGGTTGTAGACAGGTGGGTGTTGGCCTCTTCTCCCAAGGGAATAATGACAGGACCAGAGGAAATGGTCTGAAGTTGCGGCAGGGGAGGTTTAGATTAGGTGTTAGGAAGAATTACTTTACTGAGAGGGTGCTCAGGCACTGGAACAGCCTGCCCAGGGAGGTGGTGGAGTCACCATCCCTGGAGGTATTTAAGAAACGTGTAGATGTGCACTTCAGGGCATGCTCTAGTGGCCAATATTGTAGGATTTGGTTTTTTTGTGTGTGTATGGTTAGACTCGGTGATATCAGCGGTGCTTTCCAACCATGACAATTCTGTGATTCTGATTCTGTGATTCTGCGATAGTCAGAGCTGTATATAAATCATTATTGCTTCTAGTATAAATAGTAGACATTTTATGCCTGGCTACAGACTGAAAATTTGAATACGAGGTTAGTGCATGTTGTGAAGGTAAAACAAGAGAAACTTGCAGCTGAGGACTGTTCTTTTATATAGGGTTTGTTTGTTTTCTTTTGTTTTCTAACCTTTCTTTTTGCTGTTTATCTTGCCCATGCTCCATTTTAATATGCTGTATCTGTCAGTGTAGTTAGACTTTTGTATCTGTTATGGAAGTTCACAAAAGTGAAACTAGTGTTTTGGAAAAAAAAAATTAATTAAAAAGGGCAGGGAGGAGGGTTTGTTTGTTCTCTTTTCTAGTTTCTTTGCAGTGTTTTGTTTTGTATTGTTTGGTAGGTTGTTTGGTTGGTTTTGGTTGTTTGGTTGGTTTGTTGGCTTTATTTTTTTTCAAGTAGTTGTCAGGTAAGGCCCTTGAGACTATTGCAACCACTGCCATACCCTTCATGCTAATGTATCAACCTGAAACTTGTAACCGTGAGTGCTACAAAATACTATCTTATTTGAGAGACTGGTTACAGCAAGTGTTCATGATTAACTGAGCAAGTGATTCTTTTGCCCAGATGGTTCTTTATATGCACAGTGTTCTTTTATAATAGCTCATTTTGTTAAAAGAAAAATATTATTGATACTCTCATACAATTAAAAGAACAGAACTATTTAATAAATAATAATAAATATTTATAAATATTTATTTTAATAAATAAATGAGGGACTCTCGAATCATTTGCTCAGTCCCTATTACAGTTCTAAGGCTGAGATGTCCAAAACTGTATTTCAAAAATTTTCTATATGAAAACCTGAAAATTTTTAGAAGGTGCCTGGTTATATTGGGGCATAATTCACAAAATCTTCTTCAATATCAGAATTCAACAGATATAGAGAGTTCTAGCTATGGCTAGATCTTCTAGGGGCCTTTTCAAATCATTGTTCACTTTCTTCCAGAGCCCAGTAGGGACGTAGGGAGTAACCAACCCTCTAACAAATACCCTTAGATGGGTTTAGTTATTGTTAGTTACTGTTGGATAGTGATCTCTGTTAATAACTATCAGTTTAATGGTATTTGCTGTTATATGAATAACAGCTCAAGGAGCTACAGAAGTGTCCAATAAGTGTAAAACCAAACTCCGGAGCTCTTCAGGCTGAAGGTTTTGCATATATATCTATACCTTGAGAGCTTCCTAATCACAATAAAAACATGAAAATTCCCAACTCTACTTGAACACTGTATCATTAAAGATTCACTAAACTAGAGACAGAAAACAAGTAACTCATTGCTTAGGATTTTCAAGTGGAAAAAGGACATCCAGTGTTCTGGCCTTTGTTTCTAATGTTGTTGCTATTTTCTTGTATTTACCTACTGTGTAATGTATATTACAAAAATAAGGTTGAGAATAGATAAGAAAAAGCACGCCTGATACTTTCCAGGTAAATGTCATGAACATAGGAATGCTAAGTTTTACAAATTTATTTTTTTCTTTTCCTTTTCTTTTTCATTAGCGAAAAGGAAATCTTGAGAATTGACCGGCAAAAATCAAAAAGAAAATTCAAAACAGAATTTGTGGAAGAGTGGTCAAATCAATAAGAAAATTTAAATTAAAGTAACATAAAAAATAAGTTCAGCAGATAACATCACACAAGAAGTTAAATCCATGATAAAGATGTAAAAAGAATACTCTTGGATTAGAAGACTACAGCAAGTGAATTCTTAGTTAATGCTCTCTGTAAATTCTATGTTGGGGATATTCTGACAGATTTTTTGATCCCTTCCAGAAGACAGGCCAGAGGAACTAGAAAAATTAAATTATTTTAACACCTTCCCCCAAAAAACCCCAATCAAAACCCCACTCACAAACAAACAAACAAAAAAAACTAACCCAAAATTTGCATGAAATATCAGACTAAATAGAGAATTTACAAGGTAACATATGATATTGAAAATGCAGGTGATTATTCCTACAGGATAAAGAAAAAATACATTAAAAAATTAAATAATGTATATATGGTTTGATTACTGTCACCTTTTGTCATGACACATCAGACGTTAAAACAGGATTGAATGTCTAATTGTAATCAGTAGCTGATTTGATAGGAACATACTGAAGAAAACAACTCTGATTTTGTATGTTTTATAAGTACTACCATCCACCTACCATCCACACAGTACTTTCTTGTTAAACTGAATTGAGTAAAATTTAGGGACTTTATCTTAGTTTTTCCTTATATAAAATTATTACTACCAAACCAGATCAGATCAGTAAAATATTTTAAACACACCACCACCATAGTATTTCTTTATCCCTGGAGCACCAGAAGTATAATATCTGTAAGTAACTCTGAGGCAGGGGCAATGATACTTGTGATTCTGAAAGTAAATGGATCTAACCTCGTAACTGATTTCACAGAATTGATGGAAGTGGTGGCCACAGAATATAAATCCTGCTGACACAACTATTGGATTTTAAAAGATTGAGTTCAGAATGTACAAACAGAAGTCAGAGCATGTGACTGTTTCTTTACAAATGGTGAAACTCATCCAAGCAAGCTGCATTAGTTATGAAGAGTAGTTTTACAAATGACTGTGCCATGTTATCACAAATCTACTCCCTGAGGTGACAACCAACATGACTTGTAGTTTAAATAGACCCAAGAAAAGACTGAGGCTGAATCTGATTTAATCATACTTATCTTTGAAAAATAATAAAATTGGTTTAAACGTTCCCTTCTTCTCCCTTATGTTTGTACATTGGTTCATCTGAATATTTCAGAATGGAAAGAAGTCATGCGAAGGACACAACTACATCATTTTTGGCCCATGTTTCAAGGAATAAAAGAAATGAAAGGCTGTCACATGCCATCAAGACTTGTACTTTTCTCCATTCATGTTCCTTACCAAAGTCAAAGGCCAAAGAGTGCAAATACATTTTTAATTGAATTTTAAAACTATACAGCCTAATAAAGTCAGTGAAGTGCATACAAATCATATTATCCAATGCTTCTAGAAGCTTTAACTCATTTTGCCTTACAGCTAAAGAAAAATGTGTGCTCATCGTAGGAGTAATAAACATGGCTAATTATGCATAATTATAGAGATTAAGCTCCAATTAAAGTTCAATTTCTGTAATAATCCCATCCAAAAGTCTTTTAAGGTTTTTGGTGGCACTAATAAAGACCAAGGTAACTCAAGGTAGTTAAGATTCTTAGGATTATAAGCAAAAATGATTGCAGATTTGGATGGTTTGAATGCACTGATGTACTTTAATAGCATTAAATTTTAAAGTGTGTATTTTCTTTAGCTTCAGAACTTTTAATGTTTCCTTATAGCATCATCATAGATCAGAAGAATATTTTTTATATCATACAGAAACACTCAGATAGCCATATTGAAAGAGGGTTTGTTTTGCGTTTTGCGTTTAATAGAAGAGAATGATGCATGTCTGCATCTCAGTCATTTGTACCTTTGCCAGTTCTGCTATGCTAAAAAAAAAAATTCCAAATCTTGTTCCACCTAAATTCCTTTATGTTGTTGCATATTCATTACTTTAATGAGCTTGAAATATTTAACATCTTATTTTATTAATAAGGAAAATAAGCTTAAATTACAAAAATACAAATTAATACAATTAACATTTCCATGTGATACTCTTCAGAAATAGTTCCGTAGTAATAAGAATCTATGGAGAAAATAAATATCACTCAACTTTTCATTATATAATTTCACATACATTCAACTTTTTCTAATTTTATTTGATAAACAAGAAGCTTATTATAGCAATATGTGCAATGCTTTAACTTAATAGTCTTGCACAAGACTAACTGTTCAACTCCAAGTGAAATCTCATCCTAACTTTTACTTTCAGAATTCCTGAAGACAGTACCTCAACGACAGAATACTCAGGCTTCAGGGATAGGTTGCAAGGTAGGCAGGGATGGATGAACTGATATAACTACAAGTGATATGGGCAAAGAAATGTGCATTCAGGTCAGCTGCAGGCAGTAGTTTTGCAGTTTATTAAAAATAAAGAATTAACATGTATTAATATAAAATATTTTTATATATTAAAATTATGTAAGTTCAACAATAACCAGAAAATTATGGCTTTTGATAGGAAGAAGCTTTGGTATTCATGTAAGTACGACTCACTTTGTAGACTGTGCTTCTTAAGGCTGCATACCTAAAAATCAAAAGGATACCTAAAGCCTTACTAAAGGAGAATTCACCCACTAATAAAAACAACAAGAGGGTAGGAAACCCAATACTCACTAATATCACTAATTATTTCCATTTTGAATTAAAAAAAAATAAGGACATTTCAGGGAAAAAAAAAAAGGTTGTTCAGCATAAACCAAAATATGGTCATGTTTAGATGATTTAACATATTTAATTTTATATCTATGCATATGTAAGTACATATCTATGTACAACTTTTTGAAGTTATATATATATAAAATATATAGTATATATAGTATTTATAATATATATACTACATATAATATATAATATATGCAATATATTTATATAAGTATTTTATACATAACTGTATATATATGGATCAGGGGGCTTTATTTAATCATAACAGTTTTTAATAGCACAAAACCTGATATTTTCTTATGAAATATTTAGATTGGACCATGATAAAAAAAAAAAAAAAAGTAATTGTAAAGTTTTTATTTTTCTGTGTTTTCTGTACTAAATTTGTCTACCAGTCTTAGTAAAATTTCTTACAACTATATGACACAGATACAGTCAATATCATACAGTGTCATATGATACAGATGGAATTAAAACATTTTACACATACAGCTATAGCTATAGAGAGGTATTCTGGCTTTGTATCTCTGCGTATTATCTATATTTAGCAGTAAGTTATGGCATTGCCCTGTTATGTTTGAAGCTAAACCCAAAAGGAATGCCAGACATGAACACTTTTGCCACTACAGAACACCAGGGCCATAATATATATGATAATGTAAATAAAGCCATTATTGATACCAATATTCACAATGGTGCATAATTAACAAGAATCATAGAATCAATATATTCACATCTGAATTTACATAATCTAGGTCACTAAAGATCTGAACTCCAAAAGTTCAAGAGTGTTTCTTTTTGTACAAGTATGAATAATTTATCCTTTAATAACGTGTTCACTGAAATAATGAAGAATTCAAAAAACAAAAGGCAAAAAAAAAAAATGCAAAAAGCATATTACTTGCTTATTTACCAGTAATGTTCAGGTTCAGAGGAAAATTTATATTTTTTTTCTCCACTCATTTCCTTACTGATTTCTCTTGACTGCACATCTGTTTTAAAAGATCATCTCCAGGAGATCACAGCTTCTCCCTAACCACTGAAAACCAATAATTCAAAAAGGGTCCCTAGTGAGATGTTGGTGCCCATCCTGAGTAAACTCAGCCATTGTATGTTTCAGCAGATGGTTAAGTCAATGTGCAGTGAATCATGAAATTTCCACGATGGGTTTTTTTGCAGCTCCCTCTCCAGAAATAGGTCAAATTATATCAGAAACAGTAGTCAACCACTCTAGTTACTTACAATAAGAAAGATAATGGTTATGATTGCTAAAAATAAAATCCTTTAATTCAAAGCAGTTATTGCTTGACCTTGTCTTTCAGGAATTATTTTTCTACCTATTGGCATAACTGTGTTAATCGTTTCAGGTGTTTACATGTAAATGTGTAACTTAAAACATCTTAAAAGTGATTATAAAGTAACATAAATTTACTTAAGTATATTCTGACTATTAGTCAGGTGTAATTACCATCAAATACACCATTTTACATTTTGGAAGTACCTATGCAAATTACATAAGGAATAGTCATAAAGATAAGAGGAATATTAGGTAAACTTTGCTTTGCAACTAGCAATAAAAAATAATGGCGTGGTTTGAGGTTTTTCATTTAGCCAAGCGGTGACTAGAACCAATGGGTTTATACTGTGTGAAAATTAATCTGTGTACTCACTGTCCCTTTTCTTGCTTAATTCAAAGATAATTGTGATTCTTGCTACTTTGACTTTTTCCAGTTTTAATAATGTAATTGTTTGGAATTATGGTGCAAACTTAAAGATGAGAAAAATCTTCTGCCACATTGCTATTGGAAAAATGAAACTAAAAACCCCACACCATCAGTTGAACACCATATATAATCACAGAATCACAGAATCTTCATGGCTGGAAGGGACCTTTGAGATCATTGAGTCCAAGCACAACAAAAAAAACCCAAAAACCAAAAAATAAAACAAAACAAAAACCACCCACAACCACCCACCATACCCACCCACAAACAGACACAAACCAACAATCTTGGGCACTAGAACATGCCCTGAAATGCCATGTCTACACGTTTCTTAAATACCTCCAGGGATGGTGACTCCACCACCTCCCTGGGCAGGCTGTTCCAGTGCCTGACCACTCTCTCAGTAAAGTAATTCTTCCTAATATCTAATCTAATTGAGTGCATCCTCAGTAAGTTCGCAGACGACACTAAGTTGGGTGGCAGTGTCGACCTGCTGGAGGGTAGAAAGGCTTTGCAGAGGGAACTGGACAGGTTGGACCGATGGGCTGAGACCAACGGGATGAGGTTCAACAAGGTGAAGTGCCGGGTCCTCCACTTGGGTCACAACAACCCCAGGCAGCGCTACAGGCTTGGGGCAGAGTGGCTGGAGAGCTGCCTGGCAGAAAAGGACCTCAGGCTGTTGGTGGACAGCCGGCTGAACATGAGCCAGCAGTGTGCCCAGGTGGCCAAGAAGGCCAACAGCATCCTGGCCCGTATCAGGAACAGTGTGGCGAGTAGGACTCGGGAGGTGATCGTCCCCCTGTATTCGGCACTGGTGAGGCCCCACCTCGAGTACAGTGTCCAGTTTTGGGCCCCCTACCACAAAAAAGACATCGAGGTGCTGGAGCAGGTCCAGAGAAGAGCAACAAGGCTGGTGAGGGGTCTGGAGCACAAGTCTTATGAGGAGAGGCTGAGGGAACTAGGGTTATTCAGCCTGGAGAAAAGGAGGCTGAGGGGAGACCTTATTGCTCTCTACAACTACCTGAAAGGAGGGTGTAGAGAGGTGGGGGTCGATCTCTTCTCCCAAGTCACAGGTGACAGGATTAGAGGAAACGGCCTCAAGTTGTGCCAGGGGAGGTTCAGGCTGGATATTAGGAAAAATTTTTTCACTGAAAGGGTTTTCAGACATTGGAATGGGCTGCCCAGGGAGGTGGTTGAGGCACCATCCCTCAGTGTTCAGGAAGTGTTCAAAAGACAGGTTGACGTGGTGCTGGGAGACATGGTTTAGTGATGGTGTTGCATTTTGTTGTTTTTGTGGGTGTTTATTTTTGCCAGTTAGGTTGATGGTTGGACAAGATGATCTTGAAGGTCCCTTCCAACCTAGAAGATTCTGTGATTCTGTGATTCTGTAATCCTCCCCTGCCGCAACTTTAGACCATTTCTTCTGGTCCTGTCATTATTCCCTTGGGAGAAGAGGCCAACACCCACCTGTCTACAACCTCCTTTCAGGTAGTTGTAGAGGGCAATGAGGTCTCCCCTCAGCCTCCTCTTCCCCAAACTAAACATGCCCAGTTCCCTCAGCCTCTCCTCATGTGATTTTTTCTCTAGACCCCTCACCAGCTTGGTGGCTCTCCTCTGGACACACTCCAGCACTTCAATGTCCTTCTTGTAGTGAGGGGTCCAGAACTGAACACAGCACTCGAGGTGAGGCCTCACCAGGGCCGAGTACAGAGGTACCATCACTTCCCTACTCCTGCTGGCCACGCTATTCCTGATACAGGCCAGGATGCCATTGGCTTTCTTGGCCACCTGGGCACACTGCTGGCTCATGTTAAGCCGGCTGTCCACCAACACCCCCAGGTCCTTTTCTGCTGGGCAGCTTTCCAGCCACTCTTCCCAAAGCCTGTAGCGTTGCCTGGGGTTGTTGTCACCAAAATGCAGGACCTGGCACTTGGCCTTATTAAACCTCATCTCATTGGCCTTGGCCCATCAATTCAACCTGTCCAGATCCCTCTGTAAAGCCTGCCGACCCTCAAGCAGATCAACACTCCCACCTAGTTTGGTGTCATCTGCAAACTTACTGAGGGTGCACTCAATCCCCTTATCCAGATCATCAGTAAAGATATTAAACAAGACTGAGCCCTGAGGGACACCACTGGTGACCGGCCGCCAATTGGATTTCACCCCATTAATTACAACTCTCTGGGCATGGCCATCCAGCCAGTTTTTTACCCAGTGAAGAGTACACTTGTCTATGCCATGATTCGCCAGCTTCTCCAGGAGAACGCTGTGGGGGACGGTGTTAAAGGCCTTACCAAAGTCCGGGTAGACAATGTCCACAGTCCCTCCCCTGCATCGAGGAGGCGGGTCACATGGTCATAGAAAGAGATCAGGTAGGTTAAGCAGGACCTCCCTTTCCTAAACCCATGCTGGCTGGCCCTGATCCCTCGGCTGCCCTGCACTTGCCATGAGAGCTCACTCAAGATGATCCTCTCCGTGATCTTTCCCAGTACCGAGGTCAGACTGACAGGCCTATAGTTTCCCAGATCCTCCTTCCAGCCCTTCTTGTAGATGGGCATCACACTGGCCACCCTCCAGTCATCTGGTACCTCTCCTGTTGACCAGGATTGTTGATAGATAATGGAGAGAGGCTTGGTGAGCTCTCCCGCCAGCTCCCTGAGTACCCTTGGGTGAATCCCATCTGGCCCCATAGACTTATGCATGTCCAGGTGCATAAGCAAATCATTAACTACTTCCTCCTGGATTACAGGGGTATTGTTCTTCTCTCCATCCTTATCTTCCAGCCCAGGAGGCTGAACACCCTGGGGATAGCTGGTCCGACTATTGAAGATGGAGGCAAAGAAGGCATTAAGTATCTCAGCCTTCTCCTCGTCCTTGGTCTCAATGTTTCCCCCCTGCATCCAGTAAGGGATGAAGATTCTCCCTGACTCTCTTTTTGTTGATGTATTTGTAAAAACCTTTTTTTGTTGTCCCTTATATTAATGGCCAGGTTGAGTTCCAGCTGGGCTTTTGCCTTCCTAATTTTTTCTCTGTATAACCTAACAAGATCTCTGTACTAATAGGTCTTGATAGAGTGAAACATGTAGAAGGCATTTATCAGACAGGCAGATGCAAACTAAACTGAACATAACTTCACTGTTGTTCTTGAGGTATGGTGTTTAATTTGCATATTTCCTTTAGCCACAAATTAATAGTGCATTAGCACAAAGAAAAAGGAAATTAACTGGTGAGAAAGACCACAAATGAAGGAACGTACGAAACAGTATTGAGATTACATAAATTTATTCATAATCAATATTATGCATTGGATAAATCTGCTAGGATCCAATGTCTTGTTAAAGGAAAATTGTTTCCTTCGTTATATAAGTAGTAGTCATTTTTATACATATGACAGAAATTCTTGTCACCATTATAAGCCTCTCATGACAGAAAATGATTGTGCCACAGTGACACTCAGTGATGTAGAAAACAAAGTGTGAAAAGGACTGTAAAAGTCTGAGTGCATTTAGCATTTTTTATGAAACACTACGTAGTCCTATGCAGGAAATGACCTGCTCTGGTTCTACTGTTGCTGGTGTGTCATCTTGTGTATTTTTCAATAAAAGCCAAGGGGCATTCCGTTTCTGCTCAGTGTCCTAGGACTTTTTATCACCTTGGCATTCCATTGCTGCCTGTTTGCATCTACGAGCTCAAAAGAGTTGCTTGGTAAATTATACTCAGTCATGCATGTCCTTAGGGTACCCTTGAAGCACTTCCTTGAGTCATCATGGCTCTTTATACACTCCAGTTAAAAAGTACAGTATTTTTTTTTAACAGAATGTGTTCTAAACCATCATTTCTATTAGTCACAATGGTTGAGAGTGGTGAGGGATGACGAGTATAAAAAATTTTTGCACTGCGCCCTGAAATATAATGCTCCAGCTGTTTTAGATCAGTAACAGATTCAAGATTCCCAGGCCAGAGTTCTGTGGGGGATTCTGTGGGTTACTATAGCCAGCTGTTACAGATAGCGAGATACAATTTAGAGCAAGATGTGATAGTCCTAAAAAGGAACAAAAAAACAGAGTAAAGATGTAGAAAAGTTCTACCTCTTCAGCCTGTAATCCAGCAGACTCCTGGTGAAAATAGTCTGTAAAGCAGTAAAAGTGAGATCATAATGACTACAGAACTTTTTTTTTTACAATTTTTTTATCTTTTCCTGGTAAATGTATTCTGACTCTGTGACTCAGTCAACTCTGTACAACTTACCTACGTTGATTATTTCAGCTTTTTTCCCAGTTGCATTAATGTTTTTTTAAATACATCTGACATTTTTATAGATCCATTACAAGATTATTGTAACGGAATCAAATTACTGTATTCAGGATCAACAATGTGGAAAGTCTGTAATACCTTATTAACACTGTGCAGCAATGACTCTTGAGTTAATAACTCATTCATTGTTGTGAAGGAACACATGGATAAGTTATGCTCTAGCTTGTGGTGCAATGACTTTTAATTGCACCCAAAGAAAACTAGGCTGCTTTTGCTATCAAATACTACCAAATAGCTATTTCTCTATATATTGTACACAATTTTACAAAGTAGATATAAAATATTGTGAGTAGAGGGAGGGACGGGCTGATGAATATTGCATGAATAAATACAGCATAGGTATTGTTTCCTGCAGTATCTCTTGCAGAAGGATAGTCTCTGAGATTTGAAAGATTCCCTTGAATATTAATCTTTTGAATTTGACAAAGTTGGAGCCATACTTGGAAATGATCTGCAAATTCTCATGCTCTGAAAATCAGGGTTAGATCTCTTTCATATTTGCTTACCACATGAGAGTAATCTTATTGTATAGTATATAGTAGAGGTACCATTCTGATATTCTGAGCAGAACTGTGCGTTGAACTGCAATGTTTTATTCCCACGGATGTTACGTTAAGAACTTCGGAGACATTCCTTCCGTATATATGTATCTCACAGTTATGCCCTCAGTTCACTTCCACCAAACTTAAAAGTTATCTGCTTAGTGTTCAGAATGACTTGAGTATCTCCAGGCCAGGTAAGATTGGACAGAAATATTAATCTTTTTCTTTTTTTCCACGTGTCCCTGCTTGCTTGGTTTCTGTGGGTCATGGAGCAAGCTCATGCACTGTAATGCTGATGATCAGTACAGCTTAACTGATATCTTATTTAGCAGGCTCTGTTTTGGACCACTCCAAATTGCTGTCTTGGAGAAAAATGCATTCTAGAAAGACTAACTGTAATCAATGTGAATGCAAGCCAGCTGGTACAAAGTGGTCTCAAGACTAGGGTTTGGTCCAAGGTAATACTTTATTTAAAAGTATAAAAATAACCTATATATTTCAGTGAAGAATATTTACTCAGGGATACTGTCATGGCCTAAAGGGTTACCTGGCCTGCTGGTGTATAAAGATTGTGACTGTAGGCTCTAAGGATTCTGGAATACACAAGGACATGGAGACTTTATCCTCTAAATTTCTCTATTTTATTACAGATTACCACAAACAGAATCACCACTAGCAAATATACCTATGACTAGTAAAGCAAATATATGTATATCTCAAGCTGTTACAGTCAGCAATTGATAATATAGCATGAATCATTATTATAGCAACAACCAAGTAGGTATATACTTTTACAAGTTACTACAAACTTATCATTAGTGAAGCAAATTTAACTATATAACAGCAGGTATATTTATGATATGTTAGTTACTTATATGGATGTATAATACCAGCGTCAAGTGAATCAGACAGATTTCAGAAGGCACCAAACCATCTCAGTGAGGAGGACAAACCAACTGCAGAAGGGGATCCAACCATCCCACAGGTGGGACGACAAACCAAACTGACTCCAGAAACAGACCCAGAGGGGGACCAATAAAGTAAAAAACAGAGTCTCACTTCAAAAATCATCTGACACAGCGTCTGGAATCAGCCCAGCATCCCCAGTGAGAGTCAAAGATCGTGTAGAAAGTTCATCTAGGAAATTCAACCTGTTTAGGAAAAGAAGAATTGCATGCAGCACAATAAGATCTCAGAGAGGGACGCTAGTGATAGTGCTACCTGTGGGAGGCCCTTATGGGAGGGGACTATATTGTAGGTCATATATGAGGTGTGTTTCTCTCTGGAATCTTAACTAGAAGGAAAGCAAGATACCCCACGGAGCCTAAAATTGTATAAGGTGACTAACTTAAAGAACTGAATCTTGTGTAGTAACTCAGCAAAAGAGATTGGGTTGTATTTTTAGATTAAGAACTTTGAGGTAACATTTACAAGGAGGTGTATGGATATGAGCTAGCTTTCTAAGCCTCCATTACATTCAAATGAACTCTAGGACTTGATTTGGTTATACACTAATAGTTATTTAGTGTAATTTCACATGCCATAGTGCAATCAGGACATACGTGGAAGGCTGATACAAGACTCTGGACTTAGAGCTCTAAGAAGAAAATCTTTCTAGAACAGATGTTACAGGCCTCAGAGTGATTAATACAATAGCAAACATAAATAGGCAACTGAATCTTATGTCTATTTTAGGCTGAGCTGAATAGCTCTTCAGGCTTTTCGGGCTACTCCTCGGTTTGAGATCCTTCTTCTGAACTTTCCTATAACTTATTTGATAACTATTAAATCTGTACAGTTCAAAAGAGTTATTTAAGCAAGATCATAGCCCAAACTTACCCGAGCTAGATGACTGACTTAGTCATAAGGCCAAGTTCCTTTTGTGTTATCATCTCGGCTAAGATCAATGACTTCTTGCCTTTTTCTGAGATACTATTTTTATCCATTTTCCCTCCAGAAGGAAGTAATGGCTTTCAAAAGTGTTTTCACAAGGCACTTTTGAATAAAGTTTTGTATTCATTGTGCTTAAATTCAGTGAATTATTTGTGGATCTCAAGTAGTTGATGGACTGCCTTATTTGGCAATTAACTATCATCTTTTTAATTAGCTTAATTAATCAGCTTAATAAAGGTTGAGGTGCTCAACGCCTCCTTTGCCTCAGTCTTTAGCAGTGGAACTAGCTGTTCCCTGGACACCCAGCCTCATGAGCTAGGAGACAGGGAGGGGAAGCAGAACGAGGACATCATGATTAAAGAGGAAGAGATCAGTGACCTGCTACGCTGTTTGGATGCACACGAGTCTATGGGACGAGATGGGCTACACCCAAGAGTGCTGAAAGAGTTGGCAGACGTGCTCACCAAACCGCTTTCCATCATTTACAGGAAGTCATGGCTAACTGGGGAGGTCCCAATGGACTGGAGGGTGGCAAATGTAACACCCATCTACAAGAAAGGCAAAAAGGAGGATCCAGGAAACTATAGACCTGTCAGCCTGACTTTGATACCAGGGAAGGTCATGGAGCAGGTCATCTTGAGTGCCATCACAAACCATATAATGGGCAACCAGGGGATCAGGCCTAGTCAGCATGGGTTTATGAATCCCTGCCAGACAAACCTGATCTTCTTCTATGACAAGATGACCCGATTATTGGATGAAGGAAGGGCTGTGGATGTTATCTACCTGGACTTTCAAAAAGCATTTGACACTGTTCCTCATAGAATTCTAGTAGAAAAAGTAGCTGCACATGGCCTGGGCGAGCATACGATCTGCTGGATCAAGCACTGGCTGTCTGGAAGGTCCCAAAGAGTGCGCTCAACGGATTTAAATCCAGCTGGCGGCCGGTCACAAGTGGTGTGCCTCAGGGCTCAGTGTTAGGACCATTTCTGTTTAACATCTTCATTGATGATCTTGATAATGACATAGAGTGCATCATCAGCAAGTTCGCAGATGACACCAAGCTAAGCAGGAGTGTTGATTCCCAGGAGGATAGGGAAGCTCTACAGAGAGACCTAGATAGATTGGATCATTGGGCCAAAATCAATGGTATGAGTTTCAACAAGGGCAAGTGCCAGGTTCTGCACTTGGGCCACAATAACCCCAAGCAGCGCTACAGGCTTGGGGAAGTGTGATTGGAAAGCTGCCTGGAAGAAAGAGACCTGGGGGTTCTGATTGACAAGCGGCTGAATATGAGCCGGCAGTGTGCCCAGGCGGCCAAGAAAGCCAACGGCATCCTGGCTTGTATTAGAAATAGCGTGACCAGCAGAAGTAGGGAGGTGATTGTGCCCCCTGTACTCAGCACTGGTGAGGCCACACCTCAAGTATTGTGTCCAGTTTTGGGCACCTCAATACAAGAGAGATATCGAGGTGCTGGAGCGAGTGCAGAGGAGGGCAACGAAGCTGGTGAAGGGCCTGGAAAACAAATCATATGAAGAGCGGTTGAAGGAGCTGGGACTGTTTAGTATGAGGAAGAGGAGGCTGAGGGGAGACCTCATCACTCTCTACAACTACTTGAAAGGACACTGTAGAGAGGTTGGTGCTGGTCTCTTCGCACAGGTAATTAATGACAGAACGAGAGGGAATGGCTTCAAGCTCCAGCAGGGTAGGTTTAGACTGAACATTAGGAAAGAATTTTTCACAGAAAGAGTGGTCGGGCATTGGAATAGGCTGCCCAGGGAGGTGGTTGAGTCACCATCCCTGGATGTGTTTAAGAGCCGTTTAGATGTGGTGTTGGGGGATATGGTGTAGGGAAAAACTTTGTAGTGTAGGGTAGATGGTTGGACTCAATGATCCCAAGGGTCTTTTCCAACCTGAATGATTCTGTGATTCTATGATTCTATGCTATATTCACACTGTTGTATTTTTTTCATGGGAAAGACCTGTGGCCAACAGGCAAATTATTCTGAGTAGTTCACATATATACTGTTCTCTGATTGCACCTTCTAAAACGGATTGACTAGATTTTCTCCCCCCTTTCTCCCCCCAAGATGTCCTCTTGAGTCAACAAAATATTATTTTCTTTCTGTATTTTTTGTTTATTTCCTTCAATGCAAAGGGTCTGATATGATGTGAAGGCTTTGTTACAGATTTTTCAGAAGTGTGTTTTGAAACATGAAAGTGACATTTGGGGTTGCAAAGTAAAAGTGTGCAAAAGCTTCTGGAACAGCGTTGAAGAGCTGAATAGACCAGAATGGGTTGAAGTGCTTGCAGTCTCATCTATACTACCTAGCATTAATGAAAAACTACACTTTCCAGGAAGTGTGCCAAATACCAGGAAGTACTGATTTCTATCAATTTTTTTTTATCAGTATATAAATATGAATTTTACAGAAAAGACATCTCAAGATTGGGAAAAAACATAGTAGGTGATAATTCTTCAGTGACCTAACAGTTTCTCTCTGAAAAGCAGAAAATGAATAGACTTTGAAACAATATCTAATGAGAGTTTTCATAACCCCTAGAAAACATAATACGGTAAGAGAAACCAGAAAACATCAAAGAAAAACATGCAAATTTCAAACAATTAGAGTGATTTTTTTATACAGAAGTGATATTATTCTGTATTAAACTGTTCTACAGAGGCATGTGAATGAAAATAGAGCTTTGTCTTAGAGCTAAGTCAACAAGTTCCTTTAGAAATATAGAAATCAAATGGTTATTTTTAGACCAAAAAATCCCACTTCTGGCTTTACAAAGAAATCTATTGAGTGTATGAAATACAATTGGAATTTTAAATACAAAGAAACAGAGTTGTTACACATGCAAAGCTTTCCTAATAATCATTATGTTTTACCTAGAGCTCTCTATTTTGGATTTGATTGAATATGTCTAATTTAATGTGAGAGTACTTCAATAGATAAAAATGATTTAAAAAATCTCTGTGATTAAGGGGTTACTATTATCTATAGGTAAACATCTAGGAGTCTTGAACAAAGTAAGACTTTATAATTATAATATAAAGAAGTTAATTATAATAACAAAGAAGTCTTTATAATTTCCTTTCTGTGGTTTGGGGTTTTTTTTCCCTTTTAATATTTAATGCAAGTCATCAGGGATTAGAAGTCAGACAATACTTCCTAAATGATCAGCCAACACACTCATAAAACTCATAAGATTTTTCAGTGTCAGAGAAACAAATTTCCTCAGTTCCCCTGTAGTGTCCTATGCAATGGATTACAATTATTGTTTAGATTAAATGTTCCATAAAATGTCCTACGGTGAAATACTTAGACAAGATTTTAAAATATTGCATTCCTCTACCAACTGCAGTGATTGATACTAGACAAATATACAAAACAAAACTATGTTTAGTTTATTTATGAATCTTGGCCAAAGATGCCGTAGACTTCAAACCAAACCAAAACTGCTGAATTGCACCAAACTCTAATTTGGTCTCTGCTTGTCCTGAATGGAATTTCAGCAGAGACAGACCAAATTAAACTATAATTGCAAATATGCTATGAAATGGACAGTTTCAAATCCTAATCAGAATCTATTACATGTGAATTTCCTTACATATAATTACCTCTTTGAACTATTAATTATTATCAAGATAACTGTACTACAAAAAACCCATAATGATTCCCATCATGAGTTACACATTCAGTCATTTAGTTCTAGGTCCTTCCATACTTCAGCGTTAAGCTATCAGTTATCTGCCACTTAATATTTGCTCTGAACATTAGATACTAAATTATTATTTAATTTCTATTAAAGGAAACATCCTGGGACAATCAGTGAAAATACATTTTTAATTCCTAGTATGCTCCACGGACATAAAGAGTAGACTGGAAAAGATATAATATCAGGAATTGACAATTTCTTATTAAGACTAAATTACAGTAAAACTGTTTGTCCCCTTTACTGTCTTCTTTTTTGGTTTCACTCACAAAATCCCAAATATTGATGAATTTGCCTGAGAAAAGGAGATTACAGTTATTATTCTTGCATCATGCAAATTAATGCGCTTGAAAATCTTGATGAATTGAAGATTTAGCCACATTAATTCTGTGTGTGAATGATACTATGGCTCGGATTATAATGAGCCTAGTCAAAGTACTACGTTCCACTTTCTTTCATATTGTGTTACTTCAATTAAAAAAAAATCAGTACAACTCCATATAACATACACTGAGATACACATGGAATAAAATTATTGCATATTCTTTTCCATCAAAAAAGAAGTTCCAACATTCTGAAACTACTCTAAATACAAATTAATAATTCTATTAATGGAGTTTAAAAATGCACAGGCATGAATTCCTGTAAACATTATCAACTTTTTAAAGTACATCTGGATCTAAAGGTATTTTCTGGAGATGTACATGTAATATATTTTATTTTGTCATATTACTTTTGGAAGAAGAGCAGGACACTCATGCCTATATATACAGTGCGTATTCATAAAAGCACTACTTATACTAGTAATGTTATTTTGATTTTTGTATGTTAAGAATCCACTCTTTGAGTTTCAATTTCTATTCTAGATCATAATGGGCAAAAAAATCAATATTTACATAGTTTACACGTAAAATGGAATGCATGTTAAAGTATTTATATTATTATTCATCATTAACTTCTTACAACCAGAGACAATAGACACTCCCAGGAAGTGGTGTGAACAACATGAAGTGTGAAGATGCTGATACTAGAAGTGGAAAGTCTATAGTACACAAATACTAGGGATCCTTCTGGAAAGATAAAAAAGGGTACTACAAAAAAAAAAAAAAAACCCACAAAAAAAAACCCCAAGGAAGACAACTGAAGGTATCATCCAATCAGTTTATGCATTAGCAGTTGTGCATCATTTACCCAGATCTGTTACCTTCAACTTCTGCACATGCTGGTATGTACTTGTGGTTGTTCTGCTTCCCTTCACAGAACTTGGCATCTTGTGGCTAATTTATAAACTTCAGATTTTGTTTTTTACAAATACTAGAATTTAACCAGGTTTAAGATTCTTCAAGAAAAATATGAGAGTTTCTAATTTTGGATGTTTATATTTTGTCATCACTTCAAAAGCTGAAAACTGACCGGAGTAGATGGGATCCCAATAAGCAACAGAAGCCCACACTTGTATAAATATACAGTTATAGTTCTAGTAATCAAACATTTTCTCTACTGTGCTTTAGTAGAGCAGCATTGTAGTTCATCATAAATATAAGTGTTCCAGCTAATTTTAGGCAATTAGAATGTCAGGAAATTTTAAAAAAATAATCTTTCCTCTGCTCTCCAAAAAAGATCACCCCACTAAATCAACAGAAACAGAACAAGAAACTTATAAGTAGTTAAGATTTCGCTGGAGTTACGGTGATTTGCCAACTTTTTTCAGTGCATTAGTGAATTACAAGTATCTTACGATATGATGACTTGTAGTATTATCTTGCACTCTGGTGCAAACTTGTCTCTGAGATCTCTTTGATCCCAGACTTCTTTATAATCATCCCTAATTCTGTTCTGATTTTCATAAGAAGTTTTCTTCACTCAACCTTTTTCTCCTTTCTGATTTTATTTCTTTTGACATTGTATTACTGAGCCTGGGAGCCTTTTCTGGGTTAATTGGTCCAGGTGGATTAATTTGGCATCTAATTACACAACCTGTTTTTTGATACTGCTGTGAGTTTTTCAGGGTCACACTAAGTGAACTGCGTTCAGATACTTTAAAAAAAAATAATCAGGAATACTTTTTCATTATTTATTTTCTCATTCTGATGCTGAGCTCAGTCCAACTCTCATTGAAATTAGTGGCTAAATTCTCACAGACTTGATTGGGACCCAATTGACTTGACTGGAACTTTATTGACTTGAATTACAACTGAACTACATATATAGATGTATGCCAACTGACACATTTTAGGCAGTGCATTAAAAAGCATACGCTGCCTTTGGGCTGTTTGAAATACTTGCAGACCAGTCACACTTCTTAGTCTCCCTCTTTTTTAAAGCATACATAGGCAGATACCAACTCATATACACACATGATAATATATACACAATTGGTTTCTACAATTTCAGTGGGCACTACTCTTCAAATACATATAAAGTCCCTTTTTCAAACCATCATGACCAATGTGTACGGTTCTACACATGATATTTCCAGATTTTGAGAACCCATAAAGGACGGATTTTGACCTTAACTTATATGCATAAAGGTTAAGTATATGCATTGGCTGGATGTGTTTCATCAGTGATGTATGTCAAGTGTTTTATCTGCTAATATGTCATCCTTGATTTTGTGTCATCACTGCACACAATGAAACACTCAGAAAGGTAGTAATGAAATGCAAAATTCATTCTTAAATCTGCATATGATGCTACAAAACGTATTTTAAATTTCTAAAACCCCACCACAAGAAATCAGATCAGGATAACTGGTAGTCACAGTTTATTATTATTATTGCCATTTTCCTCTCATAACCACATTATTTTGTACACACTTTTAACAGCTATAAATTATTAGGAACAAGCTATGTATTGAATTAGAGAGTTAGTAAATGCCTTAAATAGAGCCATACGAGTCAAAGCAGGATGAACAAATATTGTGACAGGAGAACGACAAAAATACGAAGAGAAATTATACTAGTGCCAGAGGAAGAGGACAGAGAAAGAAATGGGCATACAGAAAGGACTAAAGGGAAAAAAAAAGGACTACTGAAATATGGTTTTACTGTAGCTATGAAACTCCTATAAATATCCTGAAAATAGCTTTGCAGTAAAAGAGCTGGGATTCTGGCGGACAGCAAGTTGAACAGGAGCCATCAATGGGCCCTTGCCACCAAGTATAATGGTAACCAGAGTTGCACTAGTAGAAACATTGCCAACAGGTCAAGGGATGTGTTCCTTCCCCCCTACTCAGCACTGGTAAGGCCACATTTAGACTACTGTGTCCAGTTCTGGGCTCTCCAGAACAAGAAAGGTGTAGACTTACTATAAGTAGCCCAGCACAAGGACACTACAATGAATAAAGGCATGGAGCATCTGACATAAATGGAGAGGCTGAGGAGCTCAGACTGTTCATCCTGCAGAAGAGAAGGCTCAAGGGGGATCTCGTCAATGGTTGTAAATACCTGATGGGAGGGAATGAAGAAGTGGCAACCAGACTCATCTCAGTAGTACTCACTGACAGGACAAGAGGCAATGAGCACAAATTATAAAGCATGAAATTCCATCCGAAGATAGGAAAAATGATTTTTACTGTGAGGGTGGTCAACTGTAATAGCTTGCCCAGAGAGGCTGTGGAGTCTCCATGTGTAAAGATATTAAAAACGTAACAGGACACGGCCCTGGGCAACCTGGTCCAGTTGACCCTGCTTGAACTTCCAAGGCCAAGTGTTCTGTACTACTTTGATTTTCTGATTCTATGATTCTTTGACTGCACACACAATTAAATTACCTGGGACAGAAAGTGGGGGTAAGTCTGGGTAATATGTTTCATGCATCCGGAAAGAATTCTTTGATCACTGATGTGTTCCGATCATCTCTTGCTCTGACTGTAACTACATAATAATAAAAGCCCTATCTGTTCTAGCATATTCTTTGCAGATTATTTAACGATGATTCTAAAATGCCTGACCATTGGATCTTGGTTGGGTGACTGTGAGATAAATTCCAACTGTCTCAGCAGAATTAAAATTAAGAGATGTTGGGCCATGAGCTTCAGGTGTCAGGGTAATACTAAATCCAAACTGGATTACCAGTAGGCTAAGTAGCAACTGCATAAGACTTTTCAGAGTATCAATTTGGATTTAGATTCCTAAATTGCACCAGTAAACTTTGTGGGATTGCAGTTAGAACAGAATATATATTTATTTATTTTTCTTTTTTTTTTTGCACCAAATTTCCTACATTATCAATAACTATAGACCATGTCTTCTAAATATTTAAGAGCTATTTGAGTCTTGCACAATACAAGTCTGAGTATGAAGGTTAATATGAGTATCTGACCCAAATCTAGAGGCAACTGAAGACACTTTATTTATCACGTTACATTTTTGATTCCTTGCAAGGTTTTTTTCAGGTTAGTAATAAATTTATTTTCTTCTTGAGGTATAGCACTTCTCACTGACAAAACACAAAATTTAATTATACTGAATTCTTTGTACTTTTATAATATATTTGCAATAAAGTTGTAATAATAAAAGTGTAAACAGAAGTGGCACCCAGGTCTAATTCACTCCATTGCTCCAGGGTGGAACATTCATGTGTAACACTTCCTAGCAAATGACTGTTTAAACTTTTCTTAAAGTCCTCCAGAGGTGAAGACTTAATGCACTACCTTGGCAAATTAAATTAATTTGAAACTTTTCTGACCGTTAATCTAAATCTTCTCTGTCATAACAGTGGACATGGAAAACATCTGTTTTACTCACTGGTGTTGCATTTTGTGTATTTAAATCTCCAGTCTTCTTGTCTTTCAGCAAATCAATTTTTCTTCTTTTCACTTCACGTTGCATGGCATATTTTCTGAAGATATAACCATTTTTGTATACCTCCTCTGCATTTTAACCAATTAATCCATGTTTTTTTCCCTGAAATATGGTAAAAATCTCGACACAGTTTCCATGTTAAGGCCTTATTGAGGCTATAAAACACAAAAATTACTTACTATTTTAGAGACAATAGTCCTACACATAATTTTTTTATGTTTTAATATAAATTTATGTTCACTATATTTATATATTTACCTACAATGCATATATTTGTTCTAGATACTCTTTGATAAAATATATTCCTGGACTGGCAAGTAAATAATTTTAGTTCCATTTTGAAGACTGGTATTCCCTGAAAAATTAAATCACTCTTAAAATACAAAATCAGATGAAAAGACGGAGGCAGAATAGCTGTTTTCATAGCTGTTATACTTTTTTTCTCCTTGAACGTAGCAGAAGGAAAGAGAACAAAAAATTTTCTACATCATATGTAGTTTTTTTTTAATTTTTGAAGTATGTCACCCTAGTACATCACCCATAACAAAAATATTGTACATATTCCACTTTCCTTTAAAATGTGTGGAGGTATAGTGTATAATCTATATCACTTAATAAATTGAGTGCAGACAAGATTCAAGGACAAACAAGGTGTAACCTTTCTATCAGAACTAAATTTTGTCCTCTGTTTGATCAGGGCATATTCTAGTGAAATGGTTCCAAGGAAACATTTTCATCTTTATTAATCTTATTATTATTGTTGTTGTTATTAATTTCAGTGAGAAAGAACTAGAAATACATTAAAACATTCCTTGAAGCTCAGGAATATGTATATCATGTAGACTGGAATACCTTCAAAATATTTGAGAATTTGCAAACTATGTTTTCACAGGATACAGTGTGAGTACTCCTCTGTAAGAAAAGAAGTCTGATATCAATCTCTCCTTCATTGTCCTACACTTTTTTCCTATATGTTTCCTGTCAACATTAGCAGTATCTCTTCCTGCCAAGATCTAGAGACTCAGAGTTTATATCTGCGTAATTCAAATTCTGTCATGATTAATCCATTATACTTTACTGAAGTTTCACTTTGATTCTAAATTTATCAGAAAACAATGGTTTTGGTTTTAGTTTAAAATGTTTAGTCATAAAATAAGACACATTTTCCTTCCGAATTACATTTTTAGGAGTATGTATATTAGAATTTCTTCCCTATTTCTCATCATCATAAATGCTAAGCTTAGTATCCCTCTAGTGAACAGAGTATATCAGTTTCTCAATGGTATTAAAATCTAGAATGTTTTAATGGCAAAATTTTATTACTGAAAAAATTTACAAAATACAAGCTTCACACTTATGTTACAGTCTCCAGTAACTGAATTCTTGTTTAGTGTTGCTAGTTGTCTAAATAATATTAAAGCCCAAATTAAACTTCCTTTCACACTTTTAACCAGTAAACCTTCAAAGGTGTCTGCTTAGAAATAATTCTAAATACCAGTGGGTGGTTTTTTTTTTTTTGTATTTTTTTTTTTTTTTTGCCACTGATGACATTTCCACATTATTACATTGCCAAACTGCAAAACCATGTTTTAGTACTACAGGAGGTGAATAACAATATTTTTGAACTGTGAACTATTGTTTCTGTCTGTGCATGTATAGTGCAGTGTAAAGAAGGTATAATTACTCTTGTGAGAAGGAATATTGTTTGGGGAAATAAACTCATATAAAGAATACTGTCGAACAATGCCAAAAGCTTAGAAGAGAAAGATGTAAAATAAATACTTCATTAATTAGCCAGGATACTGTAGGGATTGAAGGCAGTTCTTACTTTACTTCCATCTGAATTACAAATTGTTTAAAATTGCTTTAATTCTTTGTGATTGGGGCTATGTCTTTAGAAAAGCTTAAATTTCATAAAATATGCATTGAAAAATGTTCATTAGCAATCTTGCAGCCATTTTTGGTAAAGCATGGAAGGAGTTCAACCCCTTTGAGATCCATCATTTTTAACTTTGCTGCAATCAAGCTATAGTTGACTTTGGTTTACTTCAGGGTTTTTTTAGAATTCTCAGAACTACTGGTAGTTTCTTGACACAAAGTTCCCTGAAGCACGTTTTCAGTTTCCGACTTCAAACTTTTGAGTTCTATGAATTTTTCCACCATAATGTCTTCCAATTGTATGTCTTACACTAGTCTGAGGTACATACATGCAGGATTTGGTTTGAAACAGGGCCTGAAAGTGAATTAACTGCGTTTAAAATGTTCATATTAATTCAAATGCATATGTCTTACATGGCTGATATGCACGTGTGGAAGAAAGCCTGATGTGTTGGACTTACTACACATATATGAAGGAGTCTGCATTGCATGCAATATGAAGCACCCAGTCCATAAGCCCATGAAGTTTCCAGTACCTTCTTGGATCTTAAAATCATCTCTTTTTATCTCAGCCCATTGTTTCTCAAGGCTGATAAACTGACTTAATAAGTTCAGTTATCTAAAATTATCTCCTGTTATCAACCCACGGGACTAAACGTTAGGGATGAACAATTGTGACCTTTTCACAGAAAAGGTTAATTTATTGTTCATAATTAAATGGGCCATTTGTAGCAATACTTTTTAGGAGTTAGTCTTCCACCTTTTGATTTTCTCCTTTTTTAAGGCAAGGGCATCATGGTGTTTTCCCTCAATTTCATTTGCTCAAAATTACTCTAAAGTGATCACTGCTTCATTCTCCACCAGTCGTTCTTTGTAATGTTTTTTTTTTTTTTTTTTTATGCTGCATTTTCTAGTTATATTTTTTTTAGATCTGGTTGTCCAAATAAGTTTTACACTATATTTTGTATTCTCTGACTGAACAAAAATACAAGTATTTCCACCAATATTACTTGCCCATGGGACTGAATTTAGTTTCTCTAATAATTTGTATATGTTAAACTCAATTGCTATGAGCATTAAAAAAATAAAGACAGAAGTATGAAGCTCACCAAGGCAAATGCATTTTAAAAAGAGTCAACCAGCATTCATATTTTTTAAGCTTTATTCTCTCACTGTAGCTCTCCGAGAATCCCATATCACAGAATCACAGAATTTTGTGATATCTTACTAGTCCCTCCACTGATGCTAAATAACATTGTTCAAAGTAATTTCTGTGATATTCAACCTGTTGAGTTTATTGAGCCAATAAAAATAATGTGCTAGTGTGAGTAAGAAGAAAGTAATTTTCCTATTTTGTGATTGTGACTAAAAATTCAGCAAAAAGACACAAACTGACATCTGTCAGCAAATCCTTTGTTATTTATTTTTGGAACCATAATTCTTCTGAATATTTCTTTTGAAAGTGCCAATTTGGAAAAGAAGAAGTAGATTTTTTTGTCATTTCAGTTTATCAGTCTTTGGAATTCTGTGGATTTGAGATAATTTTTTTGTTTGCTTGTTATTTTGTTATCTTGTCTTCTGGGTGTGAATTAAGCAGCTGAGTGGGGTTGTTTTTTCTTTGGGTTTTTCTAACACATATCATTCAATTAAGTTTGGAACTGTGATACTAGGTATTACAATGTTCTCTTATTTAATCAGTGTTTAGGAAGAGTGGATGATAATGTTTGACCATTTTTTACTTTTTGTGAATATTTATTCTAAGAGGAAAATCTAACTGCAATGGAGATTTGCACAATTTAAAGTCTAGAGAAGGATGATTGTTACAAAAATGTGTTTCTTAAAAGATGAATTCCGTATGTTGGTGGAAAAAAAAGTCTTGTAATAAATTTGAGGTAAGAGGATAATAAGATTTACTACCTGGAGACCTATTTTTTCTCTATTAATGATGAAGATATGAGGTTAGATAATTAGTTTAATATGTTACTAGGTGGATATCAACCTTTGTTCTACCCATTTCTTTATCAGCTGAATCTGCAATAATGCAGAGACACAGGGATGCAACCTTAAAATGGATAGCCTGGACATCAGCAGCTTTCTAGCAGTGACTTCTTAGAAAGGACTTCAAAATTAAACCAGGAAACAAAGTATATTTGGCATTGTTAAGCTAATAGATGTTATGTCATTCTCTGTTGTTATCCAAAAAGCTAAAGATGACCCAGTTCCATCTGTATTCTTGTAAACACAGCATAGAAATCCACATAGATTATAATATTCTGAAAAAAAAAAAAAAAATCACAAAAATATTATCATTTTCTACAGACAGTAAAATTTCCATAATGTTTCCCTGGTATTAATGTAAATTCCCAATATCTTTAGGTTGTTGACCGTATCACTTTGCTCATCTTTATTGCTACACTGGATCACTGAATTGGGGGAGCATTTTCAATGGCTAGAGAACATTCCAAATGTTACATTATTTCATAATGTCAGATTATTTCATGTGAAACATACTGAAACTGCTGTCAAACTGACTTTATCTTCTAGGAAATTAAGCAGCATTATCTCACACAATGCAGACTTCTTATAAAAGCAGCAAGGCAAATCTAGTGGGTAGTTGTCAGGAGATAATCACCCCCCTTGGGAATTATAAATACTCTGCTAAATCTCATATCTTTTACAGCCTTAGGGATATGATTATATTATGACAAAAATACCTCTGTTGCATTACTTACATTTTTCAGTCAAGGACTACCTGCAACCATCTAGTTGAAATACTATTGCTCAAGAGAGTATTTCTTTATGCTATTAAATTTCAAGTTTTAAATAACCACATAAGAGAATATCCATCATTCAGCTATATAATTCTAAAACTTCGTTAAACTTGGTAACTGAGAAGCATAAAAGTAAGAGGTTTCTGTAAGAATATTTAATTTATGTTAATATTATACAAAGAAATTAAATAAGGCCTATGCATGGCAATAATCATAATCATGAAAACCATACAAACAGTACTGATAACAACAATAACATCTAAAATAATAAATTAGAAATAGTATTAGAATCAGAAATAGTACTATTTTTTTTCTGTTTTCAAAGCCCTAAGAATACATTAACTAATTCCAGGATCAATGCTAGCCTTGTCTCTGAGCTGAGTAGAACACTATGACAGGAAAACTGAATTGTGGCATTCTGGTATCTTTTGACCATGACTATGTAAACAATATCCTTCATCATAGAGTGACTTTATTTAAATTTAACTTTAAGAAATACCCAGCTATGGATTTGGTTTAACATTTGATGAATATATTCATGAAAATCCTGGGATAAGTTAGTGATTGCTCACTTCAGCTGCAGAAAAAAGGAGCACTGAGGGGGAAAGAGAGAGGCTTTTTCACTTTTTTTTTTTTTTTTTTTTTTTGTGGAAATGAAACCCTGGGTTTTTTTTGTTTTACTTAATTGCAACACTATTTGAAACTTAAAGGGAATGTTTCTTTGGGGTATCTGTGGCACAACAGATGAAAGAAGGTCTTCAGAATGAAAGTTGTCGGTGAAGGAACAGGCATCATCATTTATTCAAAGGCCTATGGGGCAGAGCAGCTAGCCTTCAGCGCCTGACCCCACATTCTCTTTTTCCAAGATTCAGGCTTGAACCTTAAGGTTACACATTATTGTGGCTTTATTATACAGTGGCTGTATGCCTAACTGTAATAACTGAGCACTAGTTGAAAATATCTAAACTAGATTTTAACAAACTACCTATTGTATCAGAAGTACATAGTAGTGCAGTGCTACAGCCAAGGCAATTCATCTGCTCAATAAAAACTTTAAGGTAGATTAGGAGTACAGACAGAATATTAAGCCAAAAAAGTTAAGCTAAACCTTGTTAGTTCAGGTGTCTCATTGTAGTATTGAATTCTGATTGTTAGAGACAAACCTTTAATGCCAATTAAAAGTTTACGTGTATATTTACACACTGGAGACAGTCCAACAAAAAGAAAATGTGTTTACCCTGTAGATTTGAGATTAGGACAGCCTTTCTGAGTTGAAAGTCCAGGTTAGCTTTAACTGAGAGTAAACTAAACATTACAGACATTTAGACAAATTGTTTACATCACCATGCAAACTAGATTTCTAGGATCCCATGACATTTACTAGAAGACCAGCGGAGAATTAATGCTTCATTCGGTTTACTTGATACTTGGGAGCTTGCTTTTCAGAGGAGGTACCAAGGAGGTCAATTTGTGTCATTCACATTGTGGGAGAATGTCTCCCAAGAATCTGAAAGGGATCTGAGTGCACTAATGGGCTTTAACAGCTTAAGGCCTCCTCTCACTCTGCCCATGACACAGGATCCCATTTAAATGCCCTGGGGCTGTCAGTCTCTGCCCCAAAGACACTGCAGCAGGGTCGGTCTCCAGCTCCCCACAGCCCTGCCGGGCCATGGCCCTTGCCAAGCCAGGTCCACCCACACACCAACATTCCAGCCTGGCCTCTGCTCATCCCCATAGCCCTGCCTGGCCATCCCAGAGATGTGTCTGACCCTGTTTCCCCTCACCAGGCTTGACTCTGATCCCCACCTGTGGGTTGATGTCTTGGCCTGGCCTTGACCTGGTCACATTCCCACATACATGCCTGATGCCCTGGGTTGGGATGTTGTCTAATCCAATGTCCCTGCTCAGAGCAGGGACAGATATAGCAGATTACTCAGGACCACATCCAGACAAGTTTTGAATATCTTCAAGTATGGAGACCTCACAACAACTCTGGGCAACCTATTCCAGTGTTTGGCCACCCTCACAGTGAATTTTTTTTTTTTACTGTTTCAGTGAAATTTATGTTTTTTCAATGTGCACCAATTGACTCTTGTCCTGTCAGTGGGCAACAGTGAGAAGGGTCTGGCTGCATCTTTTTTAATTGCCCCCGTGATATTTTTGCACACGTTGATAAGATCCCTCGGGTCCTTCTCTTCTCCAATCTGAATAATCACATCTCTTTCAGCCTTTCCCCCAGTATCAGATGCTCCAGTTATTTAATCATCTTAATTACACTGAAGACTGGTTTTAAGGAAAGTGTTTATGTGGTTGTAACAGGATACTGAATATTTTCTGAAGTTTTAAGTCCAAATTCTACCATGAATATTACAGGTTTCTGGATTAAGTGTATTTTGACTGGCAAGTTTAATTCAGCATTAAGATCCAAAACTGCCTAAAAAATAAGAAGTCCAAATTGTGCAGCATGAAAGCAAATTTTCTTACATTATTACAAGAAGAATCTAAACTTCTTAAGGAACCTAAAAGGTAAATTGCTGTTGAAGCTTATAAATTGATCAGAATCTTGCCACTTCAATTTTTGTGCTCTCTGTCCATATATCCAATAAAGTAGTAGATACTAGATTAGCAGTGTTACCTGGTGAAAGATGATCTTGAGTCTTAATAACAAGAGGTGGGGAGCAGGAGAATGAAGCAGCACCAGAAGAAATAATGAAACTTTTACATCGCACTAACGCTATTCAAGCAATAGCATGAAAACCAAACCAAACCAAACAACAAACAAAGAAACAAACCCCCCAAAAATCTAATGTAGAACTGGAAACTGCACCAGCCAGCCTCTTCAGAAGACTTTTATGCTAAATTGAAATTTGTCAAGAGATCAAATGAATGTGGATGTTGTCACCACTGAAGGTGGCTGTCATCTATTTTATATTAATACAGATTGGGAAAGTGAATTGAGTTCCAAATGACAGATACCAACTTTTAGTTATCTCAATGTTGCATCTAAATGAAAGCCAGTTTGTTTCAGCTGCCAAAAAAAATCAAGTCAAAAGTCTAGTAAGCTATTCAGCTAACCAAGTATAGAAGTCTAAGTTGTTATTTCAGCTTGTCTATATTCACCATCTGTGGAAATATTGAACATTTAATAACTTTATTTAAAGAACCCTAAAGCCTAAATGAAGTCAGTGAAAAATCACAGTAACACTGATAGAAATAAGGTGTGTACATGAGTTAATGTAATACATGTGTTGTATGATATTCTCCTTGAAACTTCAAAAAAAAATAATTTGGGTTTGATATTGGAAAATTTATGTGCAAAAATTGATTGACAGCACTACAAACTGTAGTTCCTTCCCTGTAGAAGGGAAGTGGATGAAAAAATTAGATCTCTTCTCTGTTCTGCTGGCTAGGACAGTTTTCTTCACAGCAATTCATATGGTGCTGTGTTTTAGATTTTTCACCAAAACACTACTGACAATACACTGGTGTTCTAGCTTTTGCTAAACAGTGTTTCATGATATCAAGGCCTTCTCTGTTTCTCAGTCTGCCCCCTCAGTGAGTAAACTGGGAGGGGCACGGCAGGCTGGGAGAGGACACAATGAGCAGATGACCTGAACTAACCAAAGAGATATGACATGCATGAAACATGTTTAGCAAAAAAAAAAAAAAAAAAAAGGGGAATTTTAGGAGGGCTTGTTTCTCTTGCTTGGTAACTGACAGGACATCAGTCTATCTTATCCCTCACTTATTAAACCTTTTTTTTTTTTTTTTTAAACTTGCCCTGCAAATTTTCTTGCTTTTGTTCTTACTTTCCTCTTTCCCTATCGTACTTAGGGTGATGGGGGGAAGTGAGTAGCTGTGTGGTGCCTAGCTGCCCATTGGGGTTAGCTCATGACAACTGTCAACCTCGATGACATTCATCTATCACACAAAGATTGAGTAATTGTTTCTTTCTTGAAAACTATGGGAGTGGCAAGAAATTCAATTTTACAGTTTGTAGTCAGGATTCTATCATGCTCTTTCTCCACCAGTACTATTCTAGTCTGTGGTTTAGTGTCCTGTTGTACTTAATCCAGAGATTATAAAACCTTGAGGAGGCACTGATTATCTAGCCTGACTTCAGCGTAACAGAAGTCACAGGAGTTCTTTGAATTAATCTGATTCTGAACTAGGGCAGCTTTTCCAGGAAAGCATGCATTTTTAGTGATGGATTCTCCACCACAGCTTGCAAGTACAGCAGATTATTACCACTACAATTAAAATTATATTCCCTATTTCTAATCTAAATGAGTCTATTGTCAGCTTCCAGGCACTGGACCTTATAACTCAGTCTGTTAGTCTGGAATGACAGGATACTTGTTACAGAATATTTTGCTCCAGATCAGTGTGGGTCAAGCAGAGTTTCAGGTTTAAGATGTGACCAGTTATCATTGTAACTTCTTTACTTTTACTTGTTATTTTCTATTTCTGAATTTTAGAATTCACAAACTCATCAGACTAGATTCACAGTCGGAATGTATGACTTAACATTTGACCTCACTAATTGATATTGATTATTGGTTTGAGTTGGTCACCCTAATATTAGCAAACAGTCCCATTCCTTATTTGCCACTCTTTCATTGTTCTTTTCAATTTTGGTTGTTAAAAAATTTATGCTTTCTTGCATATCACTGAATACTAGCACAAAACTAGAATCAGTACCAGAGTCAATCCCTGTTATGCATATGCAATCATTATCTATGGATGATCCCTATTTTGACACCAATGGTGAGTCAGTTTTCACTCCATTTAATATTTGTCACACTCATACCATTCTAGTCTCTTTATCCAAGTGTTCCAAAACACTAAATCACATACATGCCTTACAGTATCTACTTATACTGCATCTTCACTATTATTTATAATAAATTCTTATAATGCCTCATATAAAAAGATAGTAGACAAATCTATTTTTCATACACCCATCTAAGCTGTCATTTTTTGAAGTCATCCTGATTTCTTATTTTAAGTTATTATTACTGAAGTCCTCTCTAAAGTTTCCCTATAGGAAACTGATTTTTCTCTGACTGTGAACAGGGAGGAATTCCAATTGCTTACACTTAACTGTTAATATCAAACTGGTTTTAGCTTTCTCACAAATGTGATTTTAGGTCTATAAGTAACTTCAGGATCAAAGGGAAGGTACTTTAGCTGTCATCGTTTTATTATGAGGTACTTCAAAGAGAACCTTGAGGTTTGGAGATTTATTCTCAAGATACTAGAAGGGAAGTTACTCATCTGAGTCCTTCATAAGTCTTTTTGCAATACCAGCTCTTAGGGCAGTCATAGCATAAGCACATGATGATATCCATGCCTAAAGGTTAAATGGGAGGCATAGCTTTAAAAGAGTTAGAGTAGGCATAACACCTTTGATTTTTATCATTCTACTGAGATTTACATGATACATTTAAACTCTCATAGGACAAGGGTCTGACTGTAGTGTGTAGTTCTTTTGTTCCGTAGCCACATTTCAGTCATGTATATACACAACAGAATTTTCATAGCAGAAGAAACATGATCGAAAACAAGCTCAGGCTTAACTACATTTCAGAATTCAATATGCTATATTTTAAAAGAACAGCACAATCCTTTGCAGAGAAGATGAGGTCAATGGTAAAAGTGCTTATGTAGCTTTCTATTCAGAATTACTTTGGAAAATAATTATGGTAGTCAAGTTTCATGTTCTTTAAATTTATACTGCCTGTATATCTTTGTTAGTCTTATTTCAACACTCTCTGTGTATTGAGGAAGGCTGTTCTATCTCCAGACAAACCATAGTCCAATTTTGCAGCATTATTAATTTATAAAATTCTGTAGCTATTAACACCACGTATAATTTAATTCAGTTGCTATAGAGATCTCTACAGGGACACAAAAAATAAAAAGAGGCAAAATTAATCCACCTTATAGTCTACTTGCCTAGAGTGCACCCCCTATAGTGATAGTGCAATAATTAAGTCTTGTTTACTGTGGGTTCCATTAAACCTTTGTTGTTACTGATTATATCATTGTCTGATTGATTTTTCAGGTGTGGAAAACAACAAAAAATTAATTGCCTTAGTCTTCATGAGCAAATGACATGTGCATTGTGAGCTGCAACTCAGAATTCTTCTTGAACAGCTGGAGCTTTTCTACTTGCTCTACATTTTATTTCCCATTGTATCAGGGAACTCATTTTGAGGTAGGGGAAATCGCTTCTATCCACAGATTTGGATGTTGTATGTGATCAATGTTATACAGAGAATGAAAGGATTTGTTCTTTAATTAATATAAGACTTTCCTGTTACAAAATAACAGCAAGAAAGAAAATGTTTTTCATCATCAGGAAACGTGTTTAAGAAAAATGGTAGGACAGATTTTACACTATATTAAATTTCAACTGGTGGTAATAAATGAATCAAGCAAGATAACAGATAAATTTCACAATCTATTTTATTGCTTCATTAGAAGTATTTTACTTACATATTTACTGGAAGAAAGGTATAGATTCTGTGCCTCAGATGTATTTTTTTTTTCATGCTCAACCATTATTTGCAATATGAACTTTATTACCATATCAATATTTGATTCAGACACTAAGGGTGGATACATTATTAGTTTATTTAAGGACAAGGAATACAGACTTTTAGGGGATTTGTACAAGGTATGAATATTGAAAGTACCTGAAATGCAGGTTAAACAAAAGACAATGCTCTTTTCTGAAATGTAATTATAGTTGGATTATTGGAAAGCAACAAAGGGCAATGTTTTATTTAACCAAGTAAAGTCTGATATGTTGTGTACTATGTATGCTGAAGGTAACACATGAAGTTTTGTACTCTTCAGTAAACATAGTTATGCCTTTTTACTAGATATTAGTCAGGAAAAGCAGTATATGTGTGGTTGTGGGAGAATCAGTTTATCAGATTTTGCTCACCTTCAGATGCTTGATCACAAACAAGTTTGTGTCCTACGTTGCCTGCTGTTGCTACACTGCACTTTAGGGTCAAGGATGTGTTCTGGATTTTCACAACAAGATCTTCAAAGTGACAAAAATCAATTCCAGCATTTATAAAGACAAAATTGCAACTAGTCACTTGGTCATAGCAAACACAACTACAAGCAGTAGCAACTTAAAGGAAAAATACATGATAAGGTACATCTGTTCTGTTACTTCAAAAGGTAGAACTGTGAATTCAAACACCAGTAGAGCTATGCTTTTGTTACACAGGATCTCAGTTTAGCAACGCCAGTATGCTACACCGATACTCACACAAAGAGCTCAATTTCATAAGTAGGGACAGTTTAGAAATATCACTGCTTGTTTTTCAAAAATTATGCTCTTTATACTTGGAGCCTTATAACTTTAATATTGGATTGTTTATGAAGAAGTCATTTGTGTTAATATTTCTTCAGGATAAAAAATAAATTTATCTCCTAACTTTTCATGGCAAATGTATTAGTATATGTACATCTCATTTTCAGGCTTGTTCATTAACCATTGGCTAAATACCATGACTAGATATTGTGGTTTAACCCCAATAGGCAGCACAGCCCCATGCAGCCACTTTCTCACCCCCACCCAGTGGGATGGGGAAGAGAATCGGAAGGGTAAAAGTGTGAAAACTCTTGGGGTGATATAAAGACAGTTTAATAGGTACAGGAAAAGCTGCAAGCACAAGCAAAGCAAAATAAGGAATTCATTCACTATTTCCCACCACGTGGCAGGTGTTCAGCCATCTCCAGGAAAGCAGGGATTCATCACACTTAAGAGTTACTTGGGAAGACAAACGCCATAACTCCAAATGTCCCCCCTTCCTCCTTCTTGCCTGTAGCTTTTATTATTGAGCATGATGACATACAGTATGGAATAACCCTTTAGTCAACTGAAGTCAACTGTCCCATCTGTGTCCCCCTCACAACTTATTGTGGACCTCCAGCCTACTCACTGGCAGGGCAATCTGAGAAACAGAAAAGGCCTTGATTGTGTGTAAGCACTGCTCAGCAATAACTAAAACAGACCTGTATTATCAACACTGTGTTCAGCACAAAATCAAAACATAACACGATACAAGCTACTATGAAGGAAATTAACTGTATCCCAGTCAAACCTAGTACACTAGAAATCCAGAAGATTGATTTTAGCATATAATTGTAATGTTTTTAGCTGGTTTTGTATCTCAACAAAAGACTGCCCTGCCCCCCAAATAAAGTACAAAAGGAAAGAAGTGCAAGATACATCTTATTTCGTACTGTGTAAGTTAGCTTAAGTAAAATGCATTTGGCAATGGAAATTTAGCTTTGCTAAAAAAAAAGAGAAAGTGAGATTTCTGATCTGGAGATTCCAAGTAGTAACTTCACTAGTTACTTCAAGCTCTCTTATATTGTATTTTTGTGTCCTTTTAATACAAGGCTATAGCACAGACCTCAGTCTGAGTAAACAGATTATGGTAAAACCAAACTGAAACAGTAGATAGAACTAGAGGTAGGACACCTTAGAGTCCAGAAGAATTTTAAAAAATTGCTTTTTGCAAGAATGACAAATTTAAAGTTTCTCCATGACCAGTAACTGTTAACATAACCTCACTTTCTATGGAGTATTCTGGTAAAAGATTATGTTTATGCCAGTGATAGAACCAATAGGTGTAGTTTTAATTTTTAAAGAACCATAGAATCATAAAATAGTTTAGGTTGGAAGGGACCTCTAAAGGTCATCTAGTCCATCCTCCCTGGAATGAGCAGCGATGTCTTCAACTAGATCAGGTTGCTCAGAGCCCCGTCCAACCTGACCTTGACCAAGAATGGTGCATCTACCACCTTTTCCAGCAACCTGTTCCAACTTTTCATCTTTAAAAATTTCTTCCTCCTATCTAATCTAAATCTACCCTCTTTATTTTAAAACCATTACCTTCTGTCCTATCGCAACAGCCCTGCTAAAAAGTCTGTCCCTATCTTTCTTATAAGCCCCCTTTAGGTACTGAAAAGCTGCAATGAGGTGTCCTTGGAACATTCTCTTCTTCAGGCTGAACCCCAATTCTCTCAGCCTTTCTTAATAGGAGAGGTGTTCCATCCCTCTGATCATTTTTGTGGCCCTCTTCTGGACCTGCTCCAACAGGTCCATGTCTTTCCTGTGCTGAAGACTCCAGAGCTGGATTCAGTACTGTATCTGGGGTCTCACCAGAGCTAGAAAGGACTAGAAAATTAATTAAAAATTTATGTTTAGGTCAAATCAAAAGATTCTATATTGTATCTGCCAGAAGT
Source organism: Numenius arquata (assembly GCF_964106895.1). Taxonomy (NCBI): domain Eukaryota; kingdom Metazoa; phylum Chordata; class Aves; order Charadriiformes; family Scolopacidae; genus Numenius; species Numenius arquata. The sequence continues at coordinate 99,030,343 of NC_133576.1, forward strand.
TTCAGCTGAAAAAAAAAAAAAAAAAAAAAAAAGATTGGATGTTGGCAGCATGTTGAGTTTACAGTTCCCTTTTACATACTATGGGAGCACTAGTCCATTCATTTAGGAGACCAAGTTTTAAGTAATCTGCTACTTGAAGGGATCTAAATCCATACTCACAACAAGAATCTCCTGTCCACAGGGTTCCAGGGTATCTTGTGCTTGATATTTCCTGTTAACTATTCTACTACTTATAAATACTAAATTTTCCTTCATAAGAAGAGCTCTGGGACACAAAATACCGTGTAGATTAGATTAGATTAGATTAATATCGTGTAGATTAGATTCACAGAAAGGACTCCTGGCCACCGGTTGCCTGTCTACTATAAGGGAAATTGTCACTTCAAGAAGGATGGGCTACAAAATTACATTTCTGGATCATTTTCATATGAATCAGATGTTGTTTGTTAGAGTACGTTCAGCTCTGACTGAAAAAGATATACACCTCTTCTTTCAAAAGCTTTTCCTTCTTCTCCTTTGACTGTCAGAATCAGATGTGCATTTAAATATGCTCCAAGACCCTCAAGATTCAATAGATCACAGTTGTTACAGTCTTACTTGAGTATGGAGGAAATAAGTGTTTATCAACAGTTTATCAATATATACGAATTAAGCAGTTCCAGGTAAAATTCCCAGACACTGTCTGGGGACATGTTTGTTTATACTCTCATACTGTCAGAATGCTTCCTGGACAGTTTAGCCCACAGCAGCCACCACACTCCCAAATAACTTTTAGGCACAGTTGATAATCAATGGAGGTAAAAGGCCTATGTGAACTATGCAATATGGGCAAGGACATATCTATAAAAATAGTATATGATGCATAAGGTCCTCAAGTGACGAGTTCTACATTGTTAAGATCCAAAACACAACAGGCCATGAGGGATTCAGTAGGACAAGCATCAAGGTGCTTTGTAGAAATAGGTAGAGACTGAGTAGAACAATACAGATTTTAAAGATCATATGTTACTTTGCAAATCTGTAAGGCGAAGCAAATTCAGAGATCTATGCATATACTGTTTTATCTTTTTTTTTTTTTCTTTTTAAATTTTGGGGAACAGGGATGTTAGGCTGCAATTACCATCTAAGAGAATAAACTATATCCCAAACTTAAAGGTTTCAGTCCCACTAAGATAGTCTTACTGAAGCTCCTTAGTCTATTTTTTGTTATCTCCTTTTGGTTAAGGAAATTGTATCACAGCTCCAACTTGGTCTGGGATAATTTATCACTTAAGTACTTTAAATTGAGTTAAATCCCCATTGTTCTCATGCTTTCCACATCTCATGTTAGTGCTCTAAATCCTGAGTTTTTCAAAAAGAGAAAAAAAATGCCTCCTCCATGGAAGCCATTTGCTTTCCTTACATATATAGTTAATTTTATTTTTTTTAATGAGAAAAATTGAAGAATTTGTAAAATTCGTTAATTCAATTTTTTTTCTACTTCATTTGATTCATAAAACTCCCATTTAATTTCACAGCATACTAAATTGACTCTTGAGCTAAGCAATAATCAGTTATAGACTGCTTAGTGACTGTGACTCAGTTCCAGTACACCACTTGGAAACAACTAGTAATACTAGTAATAATGAATTTCAGACATAATGTATAACATCTAGTTTTCAATAACTGGACTAGAACCAAAAAACTCTATACTCTATTACCTGTCCCCAAGCACATAGGATGGTAAAATGACAGTTGCTAGGTACATTTTTGGAAGGATGACAGTTCTGCTAAGTAATTCTGGAGTACTTCTGAGGACATTTCAGAAAATTCCTGTATAAGTACTGTACTTCTTAATGAACAGGTTTCCAAGATTCACATATATCTTAAAGCTCTGCATGAATGCTCAATAGAGAAAAAAAAACATTCTTCCTATTATAAAAAGACAGTTGTTATACATAAAAATTGCTCGGAGACTCATTCAGAAAGTGAAATGAAGAGAAGATATCACATTATACTTGTTTAGAGACAGAAGCCAAATTATACGTCACAGAATTTTACATTTGCTAAGTGACAAAAAAAAAAAAAAAAAAAAAAAGAGTAACTGTGGGATGAAGGGGAGTAGTGTGGTGTGTGAATTTTTCTAACCTTTGAGTAGCAGTGAATGCTATCCTATCCTATCCTATTCTTCATGTTGTGAAATAATAACATTTACACGTCATACATAAAATGCAAATTGTCTTCTTCATCTGTTTTTTTGTTTGTTTGCTTGCTTGTTTGTTTTCCTGAAAAACATATCAGATGGGATTCTTCTCATCTAAATCCACAATTAGTATGGATGTGTGTTAACAAACAGGCCTTGCTCTGTCTCCTCAACTCTCTTATACTTAGGTGTTTCAAGGTGGGTGTGAGTTTACTTACAAATTTTAAAGCTTTATACAATTGATTAAATTTTATTTTGATTGTTTGATTTTTCTTTTGTACAGAAAATGCATTCATGGTGGTTTTTTTATGTGTGTACAAAACCATATTTGACATAAGGAATGGCACTAAGTGCACAGACTACATACCATACTGAATAATAGTAATTATGATAATAACAACAGTAACGGCTAAAAGCAAAGTCTGTCAAAGTGAGCCTGGCAAAACTCAGTACAATTTCATTCTTAACTGTAATTTATTATAAAAAATAAAATGCACATTCCTCGTTAACAATAAAATATGAAGATGCTTTTGCTTAAAAGCTGTTTTGTTTCACATTATTTTCTGCTCTGCAAACACTGGAGAGTTTTTGTGCAATTTAAGTTTTACTCTTGAAAATTCTGTTGCTTCAAAGAGAACTTTAGTTGTGTGATGAATGATCAGCATGCCTCCACTATTCTTACCAAGCCTTAAGTATTTTGTTATACTGCCACTGTTCTGATTTTACAGTGTCCTCCAGTCGTGTGCCAACTTCACCAAAATGAATTTTGTTGAAATGTTTTATGGATTTTGAAAGCTATAATTTCAAGTATGCATTTTGAAAGCTATAATTTCAAATATGCATCCCACAATATAGCTAAAACATTGACATTAGACTTTTATTATACTTTTCATGAGTCAACCTATAGCACAATGGACTAGAGTATATTTCTGTTTTTTCTCTCTAAAAATACATCCCACAAAAGGCACTAGAATAAATTACACATGAACTTTTTACTGTTTGCTCAGACTGATTTTAAAAACATAAGGAAATATGAAAATGCTAATGAAATAAGCTGCTGGGCTCTGATAAGTGACTCAGAGCGACTTCAAATGTTTCTATTAAAGTAAATCACTGTACTCCTCACTGTTGACATGTGTTATCTATTCAGCCACTACAACATTGTAGCCTTTTTGTTCTGTGACATGTAGTACCAGCCTGTAGAACTTTTTCTAGTAGTAACAACAGAAACCAGGAGCTAAAAGTTGCAATAGCAAGCAACTGTGTTATCTTCTGATGATGCAGAAGTGGTATACATACTCATTGTGGCAAAGAGTATTTGGAGTTTTAAAGCAATTAAAATTTTTATTTGCATCATATTATTTTATAATTACTAATTAGAGATTAGTGTCTAAAAATGACCAACACAAACCTAGCTGGACGAAAACAATAGAAAGTCCTAAATTAATGGTATAAACTGAAACAGACAACTCTAAAAACAAATGATGAAAATTTAAACACTTTCAGTGCATTCAGCTAAAATGAAACAAACAAATAAATAAAATATGCCCTACATTTCCTCTGTAAAAAATCATTGTATTATACTGAATGCTGGAATAATAGCTCTTCTGCTGTATAATCCAAATCCACTGACAGATAAGAGAAATGAGCATTATGAATATGGAAGTCCTGCAGAAGCCTTATGCAGTATTACTGGAAAGTCAGCTTATTGAAGGTCTCTTTCTGCATAGTTCAGCTCTTACATTCGCAGGGGTTCCTCTGTCTGGTTTCCTACAAGTTTGCTGTCACTTACCTGACATTTACAGTGTCCACCACATGATTAGTGTGATGTTGAGTTTGAGTGCTATCAAATAGAGATAATATATAAACTCTTAATGAGCCACTGGATCCATGCCTTGCTAGGTTTGTCCTTACAAAAATGTAAATTTAATATCTACTTATTTTAAAAGTTTCCTGATTTATATGGAAATTTATTAATCAGCTTCCAAGCTCAACTACTTGCATTGTACACTGAAGATTAGAATGATAATTTGACTATTTAAAGACAGCAATATCATCACAGGAAACTGTAATAGATTTGTTAGGTAGAATAATCAAAGCATTATAAATTACAGGAACCAAACTCAGGAAAGGCTGAATAGGAATATTCATGTGGAGGGGGCTGTTTGTTTTTTGTTAAATAACTAGTGTTGAGTTTATTCTCTGCTTCTCACAGGATTAGTTAACCCAGAGCTTTCAAATGGTGAATCAGAATCAATCCCACTTTTCTAAAGAAAAATCAACTCTCATGTGGAAATACCATTTTGTATTGTGATTACAATGGCCAGAATTATTTTCAACCTGAGTTACTTTTGCTTACAATTTTCATAGGTACAAAGGAAGTTATCTAGATATTCTGATATGGTCTTGATTATTTTAACAGTAAACTGAAGTTGGAGGGTAATTCTCGGGCTTCTTTTCATTTTTATGACATGTAACTACCCGTGCCTTTCCCACACTATCTTTTCTTGTTTAATCCTAGATTTTCCCTCAAATGGTACACCTTAACTTCTAGCAGGTCAGTGGATGTATTAGTTAATTGCACTTAAACTCCATCTATATATGTAATTTTTGTGTTTAAACTTACTTACTTTTCTTGACTTTCTTTTATATCAGAAGCAAGGTGGCAAGATCTTATTTTGGTCTCAATAACTTGTATTGATTTTTCTTAATTTTCTTTTAAGAGAGAGTTTTTTTTGAAATTTGTTAATTTCAATTAATTAATTAGCTAATTAGCTAATTAATTAACTAATTAGCTTCTTAGTAGGTTTAGCATGACAAAGACAAGACAAATGGTAGATATGTTTGTACAGCAAATTATTTTGGAATAAGTTTACTTCTGAAAAAAGAAAACTCCACAGTGTTAAAATTTTATAGCTAATATGTTGATTTTTTAACAGTGGAATAATAAACAATAAGCAATAAAATTAATATTCATAATAAAGCAAACATTTTTTGTAATAGGAATAATGACACTTTAAAAATATATATATATAAAATAAATCGCGATAAAATGGAAACAGTAGATTTTAAACAAAAATTCCACCAAAGACAACATGTTTGTCTAGGCATAATGACTCATTTTCAGAATAAAAAATAGTGCCACTAGAATCTATGTTAAATATTAAATGTTAAATTATACAAAAACACATGTATTTGGAAATTACTATTACTGTTATTAAACAACAAAAAAAATACAACAGCAGTAAACACATCAGATAATATTTTTCTCATCAAATGGTCAGTCCCAGTTTAGAATTTCATTTTGACAGCCATGATCGTACTGTGGTGAAAAATCTTCAACCTTTCAGAGACTAGAAACACTCATTTAATTTCTAATTAAAAATTACAGATGAACAAATTATAAACCAAACTCTCTTTGTCAATTTAAATCTCCATGTCCCTAATCACTTTTACTGGCCTTCCTCTCACATACTCCACATATTTCTTGGCTGTGGATGCACAGAATTTCAAAAGAAATCTTATCTTTCTTTGTATACTGGCCCTATATACTGTATACTTTGCATACTGTACCTCTAGCCCTACCAAAATAGATCATTTGATATAATCCTAAATTTATATTTCCCTCCAGTGGTTTCCCTTATGTCTCTTTCATGGTTTATCATCATCTGTGATTGCCTAATACACCCAGAAGAGAAATAATTACTTTAATAATATTGTGGGTGTGGTTCATCTAAGTGACATCAGATGTTCACATTTGAGAGAATAATTCAAGTTTCCTAGTAAGAACTAGTTAATATTGTCAATTGGGTCCAAAGCTTGATTCATCTCCTGAACTGACATGAATTTGTCCCTGAAAATATCTACCTACTGAGTACAGAAAGAGTCAAAACTATAATGTAGATTGTTGTAGTTGACTGTATTGTGTATGTTTGAAATAAGATGAGCTGAATCTCACCTTTTGACATATTTTGTTGCTTAATTAGGTGCCTTGGCACTTCTAAATATTACACCTTTCTTTTGGTAGAATTTTATTTTACAGTTATATTGCAAAAGGAGAGACATAGAAATTTGCTATATGCCTTTTTTATTGTCAGTCATTTTTCTGCAGCACATCACAGTTGGAACTGGCCAAATTATTTGATCTTTCTTTCCAATAAGCATATGAACATAGCAGATATAAAATTAATTAAAACAAATTAAACAAATATAACAATCTACTCTATGTTGATGTTGTCTAATTAAGATCCAGGAAGTGCCAAAGCCTAACTTTTCTCATGGATCTTTATCACCTTATACAAATTAAGAGTGTATATTCTTTACGTTAGTTCTTAGCGAAGATCAAATGTGAATTCTGTTCAAATAGATAACAAACTGTGCAGTACTGGCTGTTTTGAGCAAGGATGTGAATGCCAATAGTGGCTGTTTTGACTATGCATTTTAATTCAACTAGAAAATAAAAGAAATATACAACTTGAAGCTCAAGAAATGTTAACATTGTTGGTCCTGCTTTCATTTTATAGAACAAGTAATTGCATTTTCCACCATAAACAGTGATACACAGACTTCTACTTAACCCAAGTTCAACAATGTGGCTTTCTTAAATTAATTTGAGCTACTGTAATGTTATTACTGTATGTATTTACACATTTAGTAGATATAATATGTCTTCAGGTGTAATATGTTGAATATATTCTATACCCTTGGTATAAATTGGTCCACAGCATATTTATGTAACAAGATGATTTTTTTTAACAGATCAGATAATCATTCTGAATCAATTTTTTTTGTATGCATGATTTTATTAATGCAAATATGGTTTTGCTTTTTCCATAAAGAAAGTATCAGTGGTCATAAAGAATAAGACCTTAACAGCAGATATGTTCTCCCATATGACATGAAATCTCTGTTCTATCCATACTTACAAGTTAGATTCAGAGAACAGGAGAAAGCTTTTTTTCCTTAGGTCTTTTCTGTCTTTCATCTTTCTGTTATTTTCGGGAGCCCTACCTTATTTCTAGAAAGGGGTCTAAAAATCCTCCATGGTAGTCTCTGCATTGGTATCCTGGTCTTAGTATATGAATCATGTGTATTGATAAATATGTCAAATTATCTATAATTTCAAAGTAGACCCCTATGTATATAGCATTATTTAGTTCATGACGAAAACACTGGATACCTATAATGAAATTACTGCAATATGGTTATGTTTCATTGATGCTGATAAGTCATAAACTGGGAGAGAGGGGTGCAGTATAAAGAGACCAATCTGGGAAACAGTGCTTTTGGAATATTGATAAAAGATGTAAATACACAAGTAAGTATAGACAGATAAATAGGTATAGCTTTTTTAAGCAGTCAATTTATTACATTGCTCTTCATATCTCAGGTTTTGCACTGAAGCATATTTCCTGGATGCTGATAATATTAGCAATAGATTTGTGAACTCTTGAAAAGCATAGAACACTAAAATATATGATGTAGATACTGACATTATAATATTGGGACCCCAAAAGTGATTGGCACTTTTTCACAAGCACCTTTGTACTGGAACATGCTTGTATCAAATAGCAAATGGTTCCTTTCTGGTTTTTTTTTCTTCCCTACTTATAGTTGATTCTTTTTTCCTTTTTTTTTTTTTTAGCGCTGATGAATTTTTCATTGTGATATATATTTTTCAACTTAAATACTTAAATATATGAAGCCCATACTCCATTTATAAAGGACGTTGTGTTGTGGTTTAACACTGATAGGCATCACAGCCCCATGCAGCTGCTCACTCAACACCCCCACAGTGGAGTAGGGGAGAGACTTGGAAGGGTAAAAGTGCGAAAACTCATGGGATGATATAAAGACAGTTTAATAGGTACAGAAAAAGCAGTGTGCACAAGCAAAGCAAAATAAGGAATTCATTCACTACTCCACATTGGCAAGCAGATGTTTAGCCATTTCCAGGAAAGCAGGGATTCATCACCCGTAATGGGGATGAATGGTGGGAAGACCAATCTCCTTCACCCTTCCTCCTTCTTGCTTGTAGATTTTATTATTGAGCATGATGTCATACAGTATGGAATATCTCCTTGGTCAGTTGGACTGAGCTGTCCCCTCCCAACTTCTTGCAAACACCCACCCTACTCACTGGCATGGCAGTCTGAGAAAGAAAAGGCCCTGACTTTGTGTAAGCACTGCTCAACAATAACTGAAACATGGGTGTGTATTCAACATGTTTTTCAGCACAAATCCAAAGCAGCACCATACAAAATACTATGAAGAAATTTGACACTATCCCAGCGAAAAACAGTACACTTAGGCACAAAAAAGGAACTTCAAGTCAGTCATTTGAAAATGGAATGCTAAATCCTGGATTATATACCTTCCCTGTATATACAGTGTTAGAAATCAACCAGATTCTTTAAAAAGGGCTTCAAAATAGTCAATAAATGGAATCAATGAATTCATCTAGCTTACAGAATCACATAACCAAGAGGTGATTGTGCACCTCTTGGAACCTCAGTAGGGGACGTCTCATGAAGATTGGTGTAGGCGCTTCAAGATGAGAAGCTCATTTGGTTTGTGATAACTTTAAAAGACTGCATAGGGTGAAAGGGATCAAATCTCTTTATGTTTTATTAATGATACTTAATGGAGGTGGTTTCAAAACTTTTCTCATTCTGGGCAAGAGTTCTAAACAGCAGTTACAATATAAATCTTGCCATCAGCTTTTCCCTTGGTAGATTTTAAAGGATAATAATGAACCCTGTTTTCCAGAAGACATATTGGGTCTCTGGATCTGTGTATGTAAATACTTTCCTTTGATCTTAAGTTTCACTCTTAAATCACTGTTACAGAAAGGAGTCCAAACAACTTTCTGCATTTAGCTGTTGAACATTTCTTACTGGCTAACTTCCTGTTGCCAGTTGTCTCCAGTTGTGACTGACACTTAAAAGTTTTCTCCACAGACAGCTTGGCATTTAACTGTGCAATTTATCTCTAGACAGACAAGACAAGTTGGTTTGCCCCCAGTAGGTAAATGGTTGCATCCTGTTTCAGATTTATTCTTTAGATTTTATTTGGCTTCAACCAAAAACAAGGAGGAAGTTCAAGGTCAGATAACTTATTCCTAAAACTCTTTTTCTCACTCTTTCACCATCTAAATTGAGCTGGATTCTGTGAGATAAATCATTTTCACAGCTAGCTGGGAGATAACTTTACTCTCTATCTGTTTACCAGACCTAGAATGTCTTGAAAATAAAAAAGCTTGTTACTACATTCCCAAATGGGATTTGCTTATTTCACACTGTTGGCACTTATTTTGTGTGTGATACATGGTTACTTCTAGAACTCCCCTCTTTTCTATTGATGCCTACACAGATATTCCCCATTAGTATTTGTCCTCCTTCTGAAACACAGCATTTTGCTTTTGTCTCAGTTGAATTTCATTTTCCTGATTTCAGATCCTGCACTAATTTTTCATGACCATTTTGAAGTCTGAACGTCTTTGTCAAACTGTACCTCCTTTCAGTTGGATGTCATCTGCAAATTTTAGAAGTTACACTCTGTTTTCTGTCATAACATCAATGAAAATCTGACCTTAAGAGAGACTGTTTTTGAAGTTAAGATGCTTCATAATTATACACCAAATTATTGATAGCTATTCTTGGAAAATAATTTTCCAGACACCTTGAATGGCTGTAACAACTAGAGTTTAGTTTATATATGAGATCTTTTGTGGAACAAATTCAGTCATTCTGCTGTAGTTTTGATATGTCACACATACTCCTACAGTTCATAAGACAAAGATTCCCCCTGCCAAACATAATATACAAATATATTCAATTTCCCAGTCACCTGTGACCCCATCTATTTTCTCAAGTTCTTACAGATACTGGAGTGATTCTAAGTGACTGCCATTAAGTCCTTTGGCATGCTCTGGTGAATTATTTCATCAGGCCCCAAGGAACAAAACACAGATTCTATACCAAGACATCCTTTAATCTGATTTTGTTATGTCCATTTTCTTCCCCCCTGAACTCCAGCTTTTATCCCTGGAGTTTTTATCCTCTATGTTTATCTCCTCGCTCAACTTAATTATTTTATGTACCTTGTCACAGGTTACTTTTTAATATACACCTAATCTAAGAATGCAATGCAACACCCTGTAACTTTTCCAACTTGAAGTAGGTCTGTTTTCTTGTGTATTAAGTACTTATACACTCTCTTCTTGTTGCTTTTGTTGTCTCTTGTTACTTAAAAATAATTATTTTTTTTCCTCCTGATTTTTCCTGTATGTACTATTGGTGTGAAGCTAGGGGAAAATAGAGCTAAGCAAAAAGTACAACTCCCACTTAATCTCACTTTGTGGCCTGAGGTAGAAAGTAAAGCAAAACTGTTGCTATGTCATTAAGTATATGTCCCTTGGGATAAAAATTGGCTTTGCTTGCTAAGCAATAGTACTCCAGAATGTAAAGTAAATGATGGAACAAATTTTATGCTTCTCTAAGCTTAAAGAAATCAAAGGAGTTTCATCTAGAGTGATTTTTCACAATTAGTTTAATTTTCCTTAAAATTTAACTAATTATTCTTGCCAGTTAATTAGAAAGTGTGTACAATACTTTGAAGTTGGCTGTCACTGCAGATGTTCACAGGTCAAGAAAATTGGTTGATTTCATTTTTTTTCTTGTCCTGTATTATGTTAAATACACACAAAACCCACTAACACTGAATGTGTCTCCATGTATTTTTTACAGGATAACTATTTGGAATACTAGAACATATATAAATATATATGTAATATATAAAAATATATTTATAAATATAAGTATTTAAATTCTCTATGAATTATATATATAAATCTCTATACATTATGACAAACAATGACATTGTAGATTTTATGTGGAAACTGCAAAATTTTGTCTATATTTTGGGATTTTTTGTGGCACAGATGCATTTTTTAAATATTCAGCTTGAAATCTAAATATAAGCAAGTTACAAATCATGAAATAATTTCTGAGTAAAAAAATAAAGTATATTTTGCTTAATATATTTGTAAAATAATTCTATTTCACTCTCCTGAAATGACCCAATCTTTTATAAAAACACTAGAAAAATGTATTTGAGAAGAAATAAACAAATATTATAATTATTTTGGGCATTCTCTAAGTCCCAGTATAAAAACTTAATAGAGATTCTTCTGAAGCTCAAATACAAACAAGACGTTTATAGGACAACAGATGAACTTCCCCTCTGAAGCACTTATACTATGACTATGTTTAATTCAAAATTAGAATGTGCAATGGACAGAATGTCAGTAACTATCTCTTACTTGGAGATTCTCAGCTGAGATTGACTGAGTGAATCAGAGTGTGTAATTAAATTTGTTTGGGCAAAGAAACAAGGATTTTCTATATCCATGTGCTTTCCAGTAGGAAAGCATCGTTGGTTAAGGTCATTTTTTATTGCACAAAAATGCCAATATTTCCAACTCTGAAAAACAAGTCCTCTTAAAAATGCAGGAACCTTTCATCTCTATATGTTTTTTAGAGGACTACAGCCCCCCCCCCCCCCCCCCAAAAAAAAAAAACCAAACCAAAACAAAGATAATTAAATAAATAAATTAATTATTAAATAAATATTAAATAAATATTAAATATTAAATAAATATTAAATAAATAAATTAAATAAGAGCTGATTTCTCTGACAAGGAATTCTTGGAATTCAAGGAATTTCTCTGCCAGAGAAAATATTCCATTTTAAAAGAGGTGCTGAGATGAGAATAAACCCCATCATTATTGAGTTAGAAAAAGGGGAAAGAAGAAAACATGGGAAAGTGAAGATTTCTTTCTAAAACCATTCACTTTAAGATATTTAGTTTAAACATCTGAAATTTCTACTAGAATTACAACTTTTGTTTGTAATTGATTGTGTACAATAAACTTTCTTTCTGCTGCTCAAATAATCATCATTATTCATGTTATTGAAGAACTTTCCAATCTGTAATTTTTAAAGTATAATCTGTCAGTTTTCCTGTGTCTGAGTCAATTTCTGAAGTTTTTGTGTCCTCATTTATTTGCGTCTAATTTAGCAATATATTAGATTTTATATTGAAATTTCTAATAGAAAAAAAAAATTGAGAAAATTCATAAATGCATCTCAATGGACTTCATATTCATGTGTTGACATTCTTAAAAGTATCTGCTGTAAGCAAAACAGGAATTAGACACATATATGAAAAATAAACACATAAAATACCCTCAGTGACCTAGGCTGTTGCTCAGCTCAAATTTTCATGAAACTACTTAAAATTTCTGTTTCTTGACATCTTTAAAAATCAGCAAAAAACTGCCTCTATATAGATTAGAGCTCAGTTTTCATAAGATTGATCATTTGGCTTAAAGAGGGTACAACATAAGGAGTTAAAAATGCATACCTGTTTTGCTTAATCTAAAAATGCCTAATTACCTATGATCATGTGCTATTTAAAAATACAGAACCTAGAAAGAAAAAACACTAGTATCTTTAAAAGCAGAAGAGAAAATGAAAAACAAAACAAAACAAAACAAAACAAACCCAAAAAGAAACCACAACAAATTTTGATCAAAAATCGATAATTTTTATAAAGAAAAAGATTTTTTATGAAGCCTGAATTTGTCCCCTTCAGAAAATGTTATATGGATATAAATGCAAGCGATTTTAGATGTAGATATCTTTGTGTACTTTAGAGAAACACAGGAGAACTGCTGGAGAGGGTACAGCAGAGGACCACAAAGATGATTAGGGGCTTGGAGCATCTCTCTGATGAGGAAGAGGCTGAGGGACTTGGGTCTTTTTAGTCTGGAGAAGACTGAGTGGGGATCTGATCAAGACCTATGAATACTTAAAGGGTGGGTGTCAGTCTTTTTTCAGTGGTGTCCAGTGACAGGACAAGAGGAAATGGGCACAAACTTGTACATAAGAAGTTCCATCTAAACATGAGGAAGAACTTCTTTACTTTGAGGGTAGCAGAGCACTGGAACAGTCTGCCCAGAGAGGTGGTAGAGTCTCTGTCTCTGGAGACATTCAAAACCCGCCTGGACAAGTTCCTGTATAACCTGCTCTAGGAGGACCTGCTTTGGCCGAGGGGTTGGACTAGATGATCTCCAGAGGTCTCTTCCAACCCCATATCATTCTGTGATTCTGTGATTTAATAAATTCATTAATAGTTGACATTATGGCTATAGTGTTTTTCCAATTGATGGAAAACAGCAGTGTAAATATAGCTGTAATAATTTTATTCTGGATGCATAGATCTGTCATGTACAGCTTATCCAATGTCTCTTGGCATTTCTCCTACTCACCATAATTTGCAGTCTTTTCTGTGTATCTATGGGTGATTCTACAAATCTACAACTTCTGATCTCATATAAATAGGAATACTTTGAGCAATACTTTGAACCTAATCAAGTTCAGTGTACAGACTTATTTTATATTATTCTGGTGTAATTTCGAATCACTCTTTTAAGCTAAGTATTTGCAATTTTATTAACATAAATAATGTCATTAATTTAAATAATACTATAAAAGAGAGAACAGACTGAGTTAAAATAATTACTTGTTTAAGTTAGTTACTTTCTAATACATTTTGCTTCTCAATATATTAATTATAGCGATCTTTGTTTTCCTGGAAAGTCCTTTCATTTTAGCAAATTCAAACTGATTACCATAGGAAATAAGTATAACTTCCTTTACTTTAGCTTAGTGCTTACCAGCACGGACCATTCACAAAAGCCTGATAGCAATGTCATGTAAGGAACTTGCAAGAAGATAAACAGGTAATTGACATGCGAGAGAGAGAAAATAAAAGTTAATCAAACAGGTGACCTATCCAAAAGAAAAAAAAATAAAATGTTGATATAGCTATTAACTGTTCAGTAGTGTTATATGAGGTTTTAAGTGAAAGTGAAGAAAGAGCATCCTTCCCTTTGTATGCTTTACCAACAGATCCAATTCAAACAAAATTTTTATAATCTACTACATTATTTAGTTACATTTCTCTGAGACAAAATTAATTTCTGAGACAAAAACAACTCTATGAAGTTGTGAGAAAATCAGGGACTCCTATGAGTCCTATTTCTAATGCATGAGATATATGTCAAAATTCCTGTAGAAATAGGATTTTATTACTATATTGTTATTGTATTTTTTCCTTAAAAAATGTAATTCTTCTAATTCTAATTCTTCTACAACACACTTAAAAAGTCATCCATTCAATCTTTCTTGTGGTTACTCCTCATTAAAATAACATCTTTTTCTTACTCCATTGGATGGGTTGACTTTAGATAGATAAACTATATGGAATGTAGACTGTCATCCTTACTAATGTGAAACTGCTTTGGAGTTTAACAGATTTTTTTATTAAGAAAGATATACTGATTTTTTTCCACTTCTACTTTTTCTGCTTAAAAGATTTGAGTAATTCTAATTTATCCTGAAACAGCCAAGAATGAATTGAAACTTATAGAAAATATTTTCCCATTTATGGAAAAAGTAGAATAACATACTACCATGACACTTTAAATTAGCTAATATGAATAACTTTACATTGACTACAACAGTCAGATTACACTGCTAAATCTACATAAAACCAGACCTCGTTATGAACTGCCAGTAAACGTTAGTGAATTCACAGTATACTCACTGTCAGCTCTATTTTACACTAATGTGTATACAGCACTTATTCACACTTACTTATGTTTATTGCAAGCACAAACATAGGAGAAAGTTCAGTATTTCCGTCTTTCTGTATCCAGAAAAAACATCTTAAAAATTACGTTTCATTAATATAAACATGGTAAATAATACTAATTATGCTATGTTGATTTGGCTGATTCAAGTCGCTCACTGTTAGGTATTTGGATATTCACTGAATATTATAAATGCTTTTTAGTAGTTATCTTCAGTTAGTGACTGTTACCATGAAACTCATGGCTATTAAACTCATAAGATAGTATGCTGTCACTAAAGGTTTTTAAGGGAACATAACAACAGGAAACGTAACATAGAGTTATGATGGATTTCTGTTTTGCACATAAAGCAGGATACATAGCTTTTTTCTACTTAGAAAATTAGTTCTATTTCTGGTTCAACAATCTTTACTGCCAGAGTTCCACATAAAATATCTGATAATTTTCATGCAAACATGTTGGTTGTTTAAGAGAGATAACTACATTTTCATTTGTGGTGGGTTTCTCACCAAACTTTAGATACCTGTAGTAAGGAGATCTATAGTTAAGAGTTAAACTCTAGAGACGCTCCTTTCTCTCTCCTCATTCTAATGTCTATATTTTCACCCAAAAGAAACCTATTTCTCCTACATGTAGAGATAGTCTTGTTGTAGGTTTCCAGAAATAAGCAAAAATACGTTTCCAGAGATAAGTGAAAAGATCCAGTTTTTCCTCAGTTTACATCAGTAATAGAACAAGTGAAACTTTACATTTACATATGTTTGAATTATTCATATCTTTTGTCTAATTCTACTGATTATATTGGACAGTGAAAAACTTAAAGCAACTGTGAGGTTACTGCCTAAAGACTCCATGTTACATTTTAAGTCAACGAATTATCTCAAACCTGCAAAGCTATTTAGTAAGAAATATTTTCTGAGGTGAAAAGTTTTTAGGGTAGTGATACCCACTGGTTTGACTGTTTCTGTCTTTTAAAATCTCAATGCTTGAACACCATCTGGACATTAGTTTGAAACACTCATTAGGGATTATTTGCAGTTCATTACAATGCAACTGTGGCTGGGGACAGAGATTAAAAGAAGCAGCAACTCCCATGTAGACCTGTTGGTTAGATCCAAAGAATCAAATGTCAGAGATAGATGTCTGAGACTTCTTTAGAAAAGAAACTTATTTATATATTAAATATTTTAATTTCCTTTTTGTCATCATAATCAGCAGATGGGTTTTTGTTTTGATTTGTTTTGTTTTAACGTGAACTTAATTCTAAAGTTGGTGGGCATACAAAAGTTAATTTATGGACAATTAACACCCCTGTGATGTTTTATGCTTAAATTTCAAAAAAAAAAAAAATAAAAAAAAAAAATCACTATGTAACTCCCATAACATCCTGGGAATAAAAATAATACCAGTACTGGTCATTCGTACTTGGCAAAGCCTAATCTGTTCATTACATGTAAAAGAGAGGTGGCAAAGAAGTGTTGCCTACATAGCAGTTTTCCATGGATTGAGTGGATGTTCCCCTGCAGATCCTGTGTTTTGTACAAGAGCAGGAATTAGAATGAAGAGGGAAAGTATGAGATTTTAATGGCAAACAAGAGAAGCCCTGAAGCGCTCGCAGTACAGGACACACTCTTTGCCTCTTCCGCATTGGAAATACTTACTAAAGAGAAAAATAGTTCTTGTAGTGTAAACAGAAGAAAGCTGAGACCTAATGTTTTTATAATAGTGTTTCACATGTTATTCACATTAACATGTACCATGTCCTACACATAGACACAAATCACAGATCTCCTGGGATTTTGTTCATTGTGCTTGTGCTATTGATTTTTGCTTGGCGTAACTGTTATACAATGAAAGTTGACTTACCCAACAACCATGAATGTGGGAAATTATCTTGTTTAATCCCTCTTGACTACGTACCCGAGGGAGAGCAGGATTTTAATCTATTCGCCATTCTCACTTCTTTGCATTTAATATATGAATTTATAATTAGAAGAAAACTTGCAGGGAAAGATGAGAGACTTATTCTGTGTATTTAATACAGTTAGCAATTTTGTGTGCATCTGACAACAAGCCACAAGGCAGTGACACATAGGTCAGTAATATACAAGACAAGAAAATAGAAACGTCACCAAATTAAGAATTCAGAATAGATTCTGGATGTTAAGAACCTGGCCTAGAAAGAGATTTTAAATTTTATCAATTCCTTTAAATGTTGCATTTTATTTGGAGTAGTAATCAGATGTTGAGAAGTTTTACAAAGCCAGGCTTCCATAAAAAAATCAGCTTTATCATCACTGCAATAATTTTATAAAGAAAGTGGAAGTTATAAAACAATGTTTCAAATAAGCCAGTCAGCAATCCATGATGAGATAATAGAATAAAAGTTGGAGTGTTTGGATGTTAAGGGGAAATTCTGAAAAAAGATGTAAGAAGAAAGAACTGAGTTTATTTATTCTCAGTTTTATCAGCTTAAAAAATGTGGTTTATTTTTTGATTGCTACAAAACCAAAGCATTTTTCGTGAACAGCAGCTACTTTTTCCAAAGACATTTACCATCCTTCCCTATCATAACATACTGAGTGGACAAAATCTTTGTTTCTGTGTCCTCATGACTAACTTTTCTCCTAATTTTCCAATATTTTCTCCACCAGTCCTTACTTACAGAAGTTGAATTTTTAACTCTATTATAGGCTCCATATGGATAAGCTCCAAGAAGCTGATTTACATAGCTGTCTCAGGATAAAATGACCTCTGGAGATGTCTATTTTTGTTCATATACTACAAGAACATGGTGGATCTCTTAGAGTTATACAAGTATATAAGCACACATACATGTGTATATATGTATGGATATAAAAATATTTATATTATTCCACATGTAAAGTTAGATGAAAATAACACCATTTTAGGAGATTAATATCCTAATTAATATCATATGGAATTTATCTTTTTTTCTTACATGGAGCTAAATAGTTTCTTTTATAAAATTTGTAATGTGAAATGCTCAACTCTTTTATTGAATTAGTTGAATACCTTCTTGTTAGTGAGACAATGTTTGTATATTTTTCTTCAAATCACAGGATATCAAAATACATGATGAAACACAAGTTTTCAAAGTATAACATACATATTAGCATCAATATTCTGTGCAAAGCACCAAGTGTTATGTCATTGAAATATCAGCTACAGGAAATGATGTTCTAAAAATATTCTGAGTTTCTCTGGTATTTAGTTCATATTAAAATTAACAGCAAGGAAAACAGCATAAATCCAATACATAGAAAATAAGATAATTATGAAACAATTAATATGAAATGCTATAATTAGTCCAATTATGTCATTTGTTAAAAATTTATTTAAACTCAAAATCAAAATAAAAACGAGTGTTTACTAATCTGATGAGGAGTCTTAGGCTATTAGAAAAATGTGAGTCATTGAAACTGGAAAGATATTCATATTTAATATCTGATGTGGTCCCCTGACTGACTGATTAGCAGCATACTGTGCTCTCCTGTCCTATTAATGTTGTTTCACAAAGTCAGAGAGTGGTAGAAGTTGGAAGAGACCCCTGGAGGTCATCTAGTCCAACCCTTCTGCTCAAAAGAGGCCACCCACAGCTGGACTGTGTCCAGATGGCTTTTGAATATGTCTGAGGAGGGAGACTCCACGACTTCTCTGGGCAGCCTGTGCCACTGCTCAGTTGCTCTCATGGTAAAAAAGTGTTTTCTGGTGTTCATTTGGAACCCTGTGTTTTGGTTTGTGCCCATTGCTTCTTGTCCTGTCACAGGGCACCACTGGAAAGAGCCTGGCTCCATCGTCTTTATACCCTCCCCTCAGGTATTTATACACATTGATAAGATCCCCTCTGAGTCTTCTGTAGGATAAGCAGTCCCAGCCTTTCTTCATAGGAGAGATGTTCCAGTCCCTTCATCATCTTTGTAGCACTTCATTGGACACCCTACCTTGTACTGGAGAGCCCAGAATGGGACACAGTACTCCAGATGTGGTTTCATCAGCGCTGAGCAGAGGGGAAGGACCACCTCTTTCAACCTGCTGGCAACAATCTGCCTAATGCAGCTGAGGATGCCATTAGTCTTCTTTGTCACAAGGGCACATTGAATGTTCATATTCAACATGGTGCCTGGCAGGATTCTCACGCCCTTTTCTGCATGGTTCCTTTCCAGCTGGACAGACCTGAGCATATACTGGTGCATGGGACTGTTTTTTTCCCATGTGCAGGACTTTGCACTTCCCCTTGTTGAATTTCATGAGGTTCCTGTCAGCCCATTTCTCCACCCTGTCAGCTCCCTCTGGATAACAGCACAACTCTCTGGCGTATCAGTCACTCCTCCCAGTTTTGTGTCATCTGCAAACTTGTTGAGGGTACACACTGCCTCATCATCCAGATCTTTAATGAAGATGTTAAACAGGATTGGACCCAGTATTGACCCCTAGAGTATACCATTAGTAACTGGCCTCCAAAAGGACTTTGTTCCAGTGATCACCACTGTCTCGGGCCAGCCTTCCAGACAGTTTTTTCAAACCACCTTACTGTCTTCTCATCAAGACAACCTCAGTGCCTGTTCCTTTTCTTTCTATTCACTTTTAATTTCAAATTCCAAAGACTTTCTTTTAGTAGAGCCTGTTAGTCAACAGCCCAAAGATAAATCTATCCTACTGATAGATTTGCTAGACATGTTTAGTACAACTATAGGAGTATTTATAGTTAGTGCCCTGTGTCTATGAGCATAGAATTCTGCTGCCATGGTTTCTAAACTTTCCTGTGACTTTCAACGTCTGACAATTCCTATTCCTAGAAGTATATAATAGAACAGTTTCTGTAACAGAGAATCAGCTTTTGTAGGCCCTCAGAAACAAACCCTCTGGTGTTGCAAAATCTAAACTTATTCCTTTCATAAAAAAAGAAAAAAATATAAGGTATTATACTGCTCCTAAAGATTTTTAGGATTGTTTCTTTCTGGTATTTTGCTTGTTTTGTTTTTTGTTTTGTTGCCTTTTTTTTTTTTTTTAAACAGTATGTATATACACACCAAAGAAATGCCCCAAATACATATTGTGAGGGAAGGAAATTCACAAAAACTCAAATTACTTGAACAGTATTTGAGTCTTAACAATAAAATAAAAAAACAGTAATCTAGCAGTTGCAATTAGAATGGAGGTATTGAAGAACTGACAAATTTTCAGGAAAACAGATATAAATGGAAAAGTTTGGAATTGCATGCAAATAGAAGGATGAAACATAAAGAAATAAGCAAAACTATATGTAGTACAAAATATTTTAAAATATAGGAGAAGATTTACTGGATTATTTATCGAACCACTACGTTAAATCAAGAACCAGAACATAAAATTTGGGGTAAAATACAGATACTGATAGATTTATTTTTAATTATTCCTGGAAACAGATATAGTACTAAAAGCGTAATTTTTAGAAAAACAGATTAAGTAAGAAATAGTATTATCATAGAATGGTTAGAGTTGGAAGGGACCTTAAAGATCATCAAATTCCAACCCCCCTGCCATGGGCAGGGACACCTCCACTAGAGCAGGTTGCTCAAAGCCCCATCCAGCCTGGCCTTAAACACTTCCAGGGATGGGACATCCACAACTTCCCTGGGCAACCTGTTCCAGTGCTTCTCTACCCTCACAGTAAAGAATTTCCTCCTAATATCTAATCTAAATCTCCCCTCTTCCAATTTAAAACCATTACCCCTTGTCCTGTCACTACGTCTCCTGACAAAGAGTCCCTCTCCGGCTCTCCTGTAGGCTCCCTTCAGATATTGGAAGGCTGCTATAAGGTCTTCCCGGAGCCTTCTCTTCTCCAGGCTGAACAACCCCAGCTCTCTCAGCCTGTCTTCATAGGGGAGGTGCTCCATCCCTCTGATCATTTTCGTGGCCCTCCACTGGACCCATTCCAACAGGTCCATGTCCTTCCTGTGTTGAGGACTCCAAAGCTGGACACAGTATTCCAGGTGGGGTCTCATTGGAGCAGAGTAGAGGTGTAGAATCACCTCCCGCGACATGCTGGCCACACTTCTCTTGATGCAGCCCAGGATTCGGTTGGCTTTCTCGGCTGCCAGTGTGCATTGCCGGCTCATGTTGAGCTTCTCATCCACCAACACTCCCAAGTCCTTCTCCTCAGGGCTGCTCTTAATCCATTCTCTGCCCAACCTGTGTTTGTGCCTGGGATTGCCACGTCCCAGGTGAAGGACCCTGCACTTGGCTTGGCTGAACTTCATGCGGTTTGCACAAGCCCACCTCTCAAGCCTGTCCAGGTCCCTCTGGATGGCATCCCTTCCCTCCAGCGTGTCAACCACGCCACTGAGCTTGGTGTCAACGGCAAACTTGCTGAGGGTGCACTCTATCCCACTGTCCATGTCTCCGACAAAGATCTTGAACAGCACTGGTCCCACTACCGACCCCTGAGGAACACCACTCATCACTGGCCGCCACTTGGACATTGAACCATTGACCACAACCCTTTGAGTGCGGCCATTCAGCCAGTTCCTGATCCACCCAGTGGTCCATCCATCCAACCCATGACTTTCCAATTTTGAGACCAGGATTTCATGCGGGACAGTGTCAAACGCTTTGCATAAGTCCATGTAGATGATGTCTGTTGCTCTGCCCTTGTCCACCAAGTCTGTGGCAGTATTGTAAAAGGCCACCAAATTTGTCAGGCATGATTTGCCCTTGGTGAAATCATGTTGGCTGTCTCCAATCACCTCCTTATTTTCCATGTGCCTTAGCAGAGATTCCAGGAGGATCTTCTCCATGATCTTGCCAGGCACAGAGGTGAAGATCACTGGCCTATAGTTCCCTGGGTCTTCTTTTTTTCCTTTTTTGAATATTGGGGTTATGTTCCCCTTTTTCCAGTCAGTGGGAACTTTGCCAGAATGCCATGATTTTGCAAATATGATGGAAAGCGGCTTAACAACTTCATCTGCCAGCTCCCTCAGGACTCGTGGATGGATTTCATAAGGTCCCATGTTCCTTAAGAGGTCTCAAACCTGATCTTCTCCTACTGTGGGCAGTTCTTCATTTGCAGAGCCCTTGTTTTTGCCTTCCATGACTTGGGCAGTGTGGTTAGAGCCCTTGCTGGTGAAGACTCAGGCAAAAAAGTTGTTCAGTAGCTCAGCGTTATCCGTATCCTGGGAGGCCAGGTCTCCCGTTTCCTTCCGGAGAGGGCCCACAACTTCCCTAGTCTTGCCTTTATCCCTGACATATCTATAGAAGTTCTTCTTACTGTCTTTGATGTCCCTGGCATTTTAGTTTTTTTTTTTTTTAGATTTAGTTCTGCCTGGGCTTTCGCTTGCCTGATCTGGTTCCTGGGCACTCGGACAGTTTCTCTATATTCTGCCCAGTCTACTAGGCCCTGCTTCCACCCTCTCTAGGCCTCCTTTTTGGTCCTGAGCTTGTTCAGCAGTTCCTTGTTCATCCTTGCAGGTCTGCTGGCTATTTTGCCTGACTTCTTTTTTGGGATGCACCTCTCCTGAGCTTGGAGGAGGCAATCATTGAATACCAACCAACTTTCTTAGGCCCCTCTCCCGTCCAGTTTTTTTCCCCATGCTACCCTGCCAATCAGATCTCTCAGGAGACCAAAGTCTGCTCTTCTGAAGTCCAGGGTAGCGAGCTTGCTGCACACCCTCCTCGCTACCCTATGAATCTTGAATTCTACCATTTCATGACCTCTGCAGCCGAGGCTACCCTTGAACTTGACATTCCCCACCAGTCCCTCATTGTTGGTAAGGACAAGGTCCAGCACAGCTCCTTTCCTTGTATTAACTGTTTTGAAAAGCAATTTATCCTAGTTGTAAGGGAATTCTCTAAATACTTAATACTCTAAATTCTCTAAATTATTCTCTGAATGCTTAATTTGTTTTTAGTAAACAAAGAGGACATTATAAAATTGCTCAGAGAAAACAAAATGTCCTAGAGATCTGGGACTTGATTCATACAAAAGGGCAGACATAGCAAATGAAAGGATTTTTTAAGTTCTTTACTTTAAAAGGGCAAATTTTAATAAATTATATATTTTAATAAATAGCATGTGCATAATGAAGGCTAACGTATCATGGTCAGCCTAGTGGTTTTCTTTGATAGCAAAGTGGTGGCTTTGGGGCTTTTTGTTTGTTTGTTTGTTTGTTTTTTGGGTGGGGGGGGCTTTCTCTTGTTTTTTTCCCTGGTTAAACAAAATTCAGTGGATTTCACAGAATCATAGAATGGTTAGAGTTGGAAGGGACCTTTAAGATCTTCAAATTCCAAACCCCCTGCCATGGGCAGGGACAGCTCCCACTAAACCAGGTTCCTCAAAACCCTGTCCATTCTGGTTTAATCTATTTGAATTTAAGCACAGGATTTCTACCTGCACTACAAATTATATACAATAGATGTGATAGGAATAAGTATCATAATTGTAGATAGGAAAAGAATGGTTAAAAGAAGAATGATATTTTTTTTAATGTAAGACAAACAAATATAAGGATAGAGAAATATTAACAGTGAAATTCATCAAGGATAGGATTGAAATAATTTTTACAATTTTTTTTAATATTTGTTAATTAACCTGGAAAAAAAAAGCAGGGATATACAATATTTTTTCTGATGACACAAGACTGAAGCAATTTAAAATACAAAGGAGAATAACAGTAATATGGAGAAAGAATTGCTTGATTTTGTAGTAACCTGTGTTATAGAAATGGGATCTAAGACAGTATTAAAAGACAAAGATCATGTGGCAACTTTTTTTCCTATTTATTGAGGAGGACAGGGAGATATTTGAAGATACGAAAGACAAGATTATGCATTATCATAATGTTTCTTTGGTCTTTTGCATGGGGGAATGAGGAAGCTTTGAACTTACTTAAGTCACATCCTACTACAGGCACCTAGTAATTCCTAATATAGAATCATAGAATCATAGAATGGTTAGAGTTGGAAGGGACCTTAAAGATCATCGAGTTCCAACCCCCCTGCCATGGGCAGGGACACCTCCACTAGAGCAGGTTGCTCAAAGCCCCATCCAGCCTGGCCTTAAACACTTCCAGGGATGGGGCATCTACAACTTCCCTGGGCAACTTGTTCCAGTGCTTCACCACCCTCACAGTAACGAATTTCCTCCTAATATCTAATCTAAATCTCCCCTCTTCCAATTAAAAAACCATTACCCCTTGTCCTGTCACTACATCTCCTGACAAAGTGTCCCTCTCTGGCTCTCCTGTAGGCTCCCTTCAGATGTTGGAAGACTGCTATGAGGTCTCCCCGGAACCTTCTCTTCTCGGTGCTGAACAACCCCAGCTCCCTCAGGACCCGTGGATGGATTTCATAAGGTCCCATGGACTTACGCACCTTCAGGTTCCTTAAGAGGTCTCGAACCTGATCTTCTCCTACTGTGGGCAGTTCTTCATTTGCAGAGCCCTTGTTTTTGCCTTCCATGACTTGGGCAGTGTGGTTAGAGCCCTTGCTGGTGAAGACTCAGGCAAAAAAGTTGTTCAGTAGCTCAGCGTTATCCGTATCCTGGGAGGCCAGGTCTCCCGTTTCCTTCCAGAGAGGGCCCACAACTTCCCTAGTCTTGCCTTTATCCCTGACATATCTGTAGAAGTTTTTCTTATTGTTTTTGATGTCCCTGGCTAGATTTAGTTCTGCCTGGACTTTCGCTTGCCTGATCTGATTCGTGGCCACTTGGACAGTTTTTTTATATTCTGCCCATATTACGAGCCATTTGTAATCAGCAACCACTTTTCTCTCTCAGCTCAGACTGAAGCATGAAATAATGTGTTTCTCCTCACAGCAAGGATTATTAGCTCAGGACGGATGCCCCTCTAGACATAGAAATACTTTTGTTGTTGTTGTTGTTGTTCTTGTTGTTTAGAGCTACCTTATATCTAGTAGGGTACAATGACACAGAGTGGGTTTTTTTACATCTGTCTTCAAAAGACTGTGCATTTGGGGCTTTTATGAAATAGCTATAAATCCTCAATTTAATGTGGTCATAAGAAGATATAGGTAGTTTGTAGTGCACCAATCAACATTTTCAATAGAAGTGAGAAAACGTGAATGACATTACAAAAGGCATTCAAATATTGCATATAATTTTGATTAACCACGTTAAATAAAGAGGGTTTCAAACTGGAACAAGGCTTAGATGATTATCATGGAGATGAAGAAGCTATACTGAAGCTGATCAGCAGATTTTGGGACTTCTCATTTCTCAATGGCTTATACCATACTTAAGACATAGGAGTTCATGATTTCACGTACCGTTGTATTTTCAGGTAATATCAGGTTTTTACCTCTTGTGTTAAACTGACCCTCATAGAGAGCTGCAAAGGCTTCACATATCAATAATGCTTGATATTTATATATTATGAAAACGGTGGGTATTTAGAAGCCAAATTAGAATATTCAAATAAATAGAAATAGATCTTGAAAAGTGATGGTTATTTTCCATGGAGAAATTTCAAAGGATGTTATAAATAAAAAAAAATGTGAATTATTTTTTTTTTAACAAAAATATGTTTTCCATTTTCAGTTAACATGTTTTATTTTAGTCACAGAAGTTTCATCAAATAAAACTTTTGAGACTTGAAATGAGTAGTAATTTCTCTGCCATAAGCATCTACAACAAGCGAAAATGTAGCCGCTCTGTTGCAGACCAAGAAAATCAGGGAATTGGCTTCTCAGCGGAAGATAAAGCTGAAGCACAGCATCAATTGATTCACACAGCGGAAAATTCGGTGTCTCTTTTAGAAGGTAAGAGGTGCAGTAGCAAAGGATGCTAAGACTGGTGTTTCTGCTTGCTGGTAGATACAGACAGCAGGAGAGTTCTCTCTGCTGAGGTGATAAATAATTAAAACATGCTTAGAACCTAGCATATAGAGTGGCAGGATGTATCAGACTAGCTGTTGGAGGCAACAAAAATGGCATCCTATTGACTATTAATGTGGATACATGAGTAATGCTGACTTTTAATACAGTAAAAGAATGCTGAGAGCACCTAAGTTGAGGATTTTATTTTCTGATGGTTATTACAACAAAACTATGCAGGCAGAGTGACATCACAGTAGTTAGTAAGTTGTTTCCTTCCCATCATCACAGTGATTCAGAATAACTGATGCTACCTTGAGACAGATAGAATAGATTATATCTTGCTGTTTCTTTCATCATTCTTTTTGTTATAATTTGAGATTTTTTCCAGTGAGAATTAAAAAGATAAAATGATAGAAGATATTTTTTTCTACCTTTATATCCATTTTTGATGCACGAGGCACATGAAATCCTGGTTAAACATACATATTTTTCAGTTAACACCTAGGGAGTTGTAACTATTAAGCAGAATCAATAGGCAAACATCAGCTAAGTGCATACAGTTGACATAATCCTCTTGTGAACCAGCAACATACGTCCTGCTGAGCTCTAAAGTATAAAACTGACAGTGTTCAGCTAACATTACATGAAATGCATATAAGGAAGGCACTGAACTATCATTTAACTTTGTCAGTTAACAAGTTAGGGAAGTATAAACTTATATTAGGATGTTGGAGAACATGACAGGATACGTAAGTGCTTCCAGAAAACCTTTAAAATTCAGCGGTATTAAAACTGAGCATGGCTTGTGTTCTGGAGAACTCCTTTTTCTCAGTTTTCTGGCTGCAAAGTGGTCAGATCATGATTAAACAGGTGGACTTTAAAACTGAGAAAAATTACGACAATCATTAAGCCTGTACTCATTCCATTATTCCTGTGTTACTGGAAGAATAATAGTTTCCTGACCTTTATATAGGTTTCAGGATTTTCACAGCATAAGGCTGTAATTTTACAAATATGGGTGTTGTCTAACAACTTCCAGGTGGAAACATAAATCTGCAGCTTATGAATAAGAAGCCAAAGAGAGCCTCAGAAATGAATACCAATAAAGAAATGTGAACTTCGGAGAAGCAATTCCTAGGAAATTCAGTTGAGTCTGACTCATTGAAACTGCCTCATTAACTTCCCTTATGCTTTATTTCTTATTCTCTCCTCATATAAAAAAAGAGAATAGTCTGCCTTTCCAGTGCAACAGAAAATGACATTTCTCAGAGCTTTGCTAGAGAAATTATAACAGATAGAATTAAAAAAAATGCAATTATTTCCAAAATGCAAAATTATGTGATACATATTATTTCCATCCTTGCTTTAGTCTCCAAAATTTATAATTTCTGCCTCATTTTGTTTCTTATTAAAGAGTGTCTGAAACTGTGAGGAAGAGCAGGATTCATCTAACTTAACTTTTGCCTTTTACAAATCTAGGCTAATTAACTGCAACTTGGTTCATTTGTACACACGTCAACATCTAGTGGCACGGAGACAGCCCAGAGAATCCCACCCATTTATAGGTTCATAGATTCATAGATTCATAGATTCCTCAGTTGTCTATCAAGAAATACCCGTCTTCTATTGTATAACTCATAGTACTATGAAGATATCACAGTTGAGCCAAATTTCAACTCCACTAGGCATATGTTTATGCAGCCCATAATTCTACAGCTACCACATAAGACTGATGTAGGAAATGGTCTCAAAAGACCCCTTGAAGTTGAGATAGGCCTTCTGCTTTCTCTTTTTCCTTGTAGCCCATTATTTAACAGTAGAAGGCACTCAGTTTGTCAAGGAAGATTGGCCTTGGTAAATTTTAGTACCAAACTGTTCATCATGCATTTAGGAATGGATTCTGAGATTACATGTTTCATGATCTTTCTAAGGACTGAGGTGAGACTGAATGGCTTTTAGGTTCTTGGGTCTTCCTTCTTTAAAATAGATACAGCATGATTAATTTTCTGAGTTGTTGCTGACAGCTCCTGAATAGTGAGAATTTTCACAAATGAATGACAGCAGTAGTCCAATTTCATCACCCAGTTCTCTCAACACCCTCAGGTGAATCAAATGATCAAACACTCATAACAATTAAAATGCTTAGAGATGAGGTACAGACCTTTTAAATTCCACCTCTGCTGTTTGTTCACTTCCTGTATGCTACCTTTTTATATTTTAGTTCGCAAAAAATTTCTGTGCTTAGTCAAATAGGTTTTCTGCCAAAATTTCCAGACTTTCTGAGTCCATCCTCTTTGTTAGATGATCAAAACTAGCCTTCTTAGCACAGGATCTTCTGACCTTCATCTAGAGATACAGAAAATATATCTCCGGCTTCATGCTGGGGCTCTACACAGCCAGGGAGCTGTTTTACACAGAATACAACTTCTCCTCCCCTCCCCTCCCCTCCCCTCCCCTCCCCTCCCCTCCCCTCTCCTCTCCTCTCCCCTCCCCTCCCCTCCCCTCCCCTCCCCTCCCCTCTCCTCTCCTCTCCTCTCCTCTCCTCTCCTCTCCTCTCCTCTCCTCTCCTCTCCTCTCCTCTCCTCTCCTCTCCTCTCCTCTCCTCTCCTCTCCTCTCCTCTCCTCTCCTCTCCTCTCCTCTCCTCTCCTCTCCTCTCCTCTCCTCTCCTCTCCTCTCCTCTCCTCTCCTCTCCTCTCCTCTCCTCTCCTCTCCTCTCCTCTCTCCTTATCCTTCTTTAACAGTCTACACTCATTCATGTGTTCCTGTTGTGCTATCACACCAAGTCTGTGATTCCCATTGTCACATAACCTTGTCTCAGTACAAACAGTTCTAATTCTTCCTGTTTATTTCACAAGGTACATTGTGTTAATACACAGATGCTTGAAAAAACCTTCTGAATGTCCTCTCTTCTGAGAGGGAATGTGAGTCTCCCTTTTTCCACAAGAAGCTCCTGTGCTGTGGCTCTTCCTTAATTACTTCTGGACCTAGGCACCCATCATCCAGTCCACTCATGTTAAAATTCCTCTTCCTAGGTTAATGTTTGCTATGCCCTGTCTTTATCAGGTGTATTTTCATTTCTTGCCAGTAGTTTTCCTCCTTCATCAAATTATGCACCATTATTGAATAGGCCAAACTGTGTTCACTGACACCAGATATGCAGCCAGGTGCTGATTTTCTGCATATGAATTCTTTCACCATAGTCTCTTTCTTTGACTGAAAATATTGCAGAATATACTCTTGAGTGTTCCTCCTCCTCACTCTGAAGAGCCCTGAATCTGTTTTCCTATCAGTTACAAGTGGAGAGCGGGACTATCTCTTGCTCTCAAGAGTACCCATTTTCCAGCTGCCACCCACCTGAGAGCTTTTGTTATCTTCCTGGTTTTGTGTTGTCCTAGACATACCTTCCTTGTAGGGCTCAGGCCATTGCCTCTGCTAACTCTTTTAGGAGATGCTGTTTATCTTCTGTTCTCATCTTGGGTGCAATGAAGCTAGATCACCTCTTCTTGCACCTCTTCCCCCTAGCACCGCAACACCTGTATCAGAGCACACATCCTAGATGGAACACCCCCAGTGATGTTCCTGGCCCCATCCCAGGGAGGAACACTAGGCACACTCTGTATCTGAAGACAAGGTGAAAGACACTTAGACTCAGGATTTTATCTTCCTTTTTTCTAGTCTTTTTCACATGTATCAAAATGATGTACACTAAGTCAAGAAAATAAAAAAATGTGTTTTGACCTGATAATACCTTGAAAATAATATAAAATTTATATCAAATTCTCTTAAAAACTCATACCAAATGTGAATTAAAATTATGCAGAAATCAAAACAGAAACCATACTTTTACACATTTACATATACGTTGAATAGTATCTGCTGGAATCATGAATGTCACTTCAAAAGCTTTTTACAATTTTGAGAAAGTGTCATTTTTTTCTAAAGAAAAAAATAGATTTTTTAATGCATTGGGAAAACAGTAAATTGGTCACTGAAGCATGTAAAGTTGCCAGCATTTCCCAACAGTTCTTTATTAAAAAAGAAAACTGTAGCTCTGAGAAAGCTCTTTCCTTTGTGACAGATCCATGTAATACACGCAAAAAAATCCCACTGTAACTAGACATGCTTCTCCCATATGTGCTTCTCAGTTGTAAACCTGCAGGATCTACTCCTTAGCAGAAAGCAAAAAAATGAAAAAAAAAAAAAAATCATTTGAAAATCATTATAATAGAGTATACTTGTTCAGAGAAAAGGCTAGATAGTTTTAAGGAAGAACACTGGCAAAATGAGGGGAAAACTTGGAAAAATAAAATGATCATCAGCTTGTATGAAAAGACAAATACCTTCTTTATTTCCACCTTCTCCTCCAATTAAGTGTGACTCAGGAGTCAATATGTGACCCTAAATCATGGCATTAATGTCATTTCATCATTCAATTAATTCTCAGCATATTTCACAACCATCTTATAAATGAAAAAATACAAACTGGGTATGGGAGAAATCATTTGCTGGATATGAGGGAATACATGCAGCAATTTGGATATCTCATATAGCTTCTGTTCAATGAGAGAAAAGCATCTCAGCTACCACTGCAGATAAGATTATTATCCCACTTTCACACCTTTGTTCTTGTCTTTGTTCTTTCCTTTTATGTTTTGTTATTTTTGTAAATTTCTTTTTCTTTCTTTTGTTTGCATTTTTGCAATTTGATAAATTACAAATTTATGAAACTTTATCAAGGCTTCAGTCAAAATATTCTAATAGACATTCAAACATTGGCCATGGGCTAAGGCATGTTCTCATGACCCCCGTCTATTCCGTCTGCTTGCAAAGTTTTTAAATAGTTCCAGCCTCCTCCACTTCATTTTTCTCAATAATTAACAATAAAATAATGTATCTCAACATGTGACATCAGTTTGCTTTATTTATTTGATTTTATTAATTTTACTTTTGGGGGTTTTTGTACAATGATATTTACCCCCTCTCTTGCAAATTTTAAATTTGTTTGAATTTGAGGTCCTACTTACTTTTTCAGGTATCCACATGGTTCCCATTAAAAATTGTCACAAAGAAATAATGTAAACTGGATATACTCAAGCTAGATTTACAAAATTCTCAAAAGGGAATACAGTTTCTTTACGCTAAACAGAAATGTGTGCTAACTAGCTAAATGTAATGGCAAAGGAGAAACAGATTTACTGCCTGATACATTTCTATGATCAGCCTGATTTTGAGTATATTAATTCAAGCCAAGTCAGATTAATTCTAATTTACAACCTGAGGTGATTTACTTTTAATGTTGAGAAAGATAGACCTGAGTTCTTAACTTTGAAAGTGAAATTAAGTCTGAATGTCTTATTCTGGGTACAGTGTTGGAAGCCTAGGATCTAAAAGTGTTTTCTGAATTCCTCTTGGAATGATAGGAACCTTCCCCAAAAAATTAGTTAATTTTTAAATGTCTGTTAATTAGGCATTTTCACTTTTAGTCTTTTGTGACTTGCATAAAATTGCAATTGTTCTAACACAGCCAAAAGCCAAATTTGTTCCTGAGCTTTAGCCTCAGGCTTTATCTTCATAAGCCTAATTTAAATATTTTAATTAATATTTAAATTGTTAGCAGTTTGGTTATTTGCATGGGATCATGGAGAGAACATATATTTGATTTATAGGTTATAGCGCATTACAGAAACCAATCCTTCAGATTGTGTTTCAGTATTACTGAAATTAATATTGTAACTGTGGTGAGATTCTAATAAAATCACTGCTGCAAGGATTGTCTCCGTTGTACCAGGACTTTCCCTAATTTTTATGTACATATATATATGTGTGTAGGTACATATATAAATGACCACGCACACATACAGTGAAATAATAAATATGCTTTCATTAACTATCCAGACAAATAACCATTTAGTTCTTCCTCTAGTTTTCATCAAATTATTGTACTTTATATTCACATTATTTTTTTCAAACAATCAGAATGCAAAGATGCTGTCTAACCAAAAACATGTAACAAGGATGAATCAAGAATCAAGAAGAAATGGTTATTCTGTCCTCTTTCCTTCAGTTTGATTATGGGACCTGATCAACACAATCAGATAATAGTTATTTATTTGTAACCATTTAGTAGTTGATTAATTTGGCAGTCTTTTCTAACCATTTACATAACAATAAGGAACTCTAAGAAGGTGTATTGTATCTATGAAAATAATCACTAGCTGGTTATTTAAAAAATATTTGTACTGTAAATATGTGAAACTTCTGATTAGCTATAATAACACCTTCTCTTATAAGTTCTTCTACTGAAAATTTCCAAGCTGTTTGTTAGCAAAAAAAGGTACAAGCTTTGTTTTTCAGTCAATCAAGCTCAAAAAGAAAAATTATGAGGCTCTAAAGACATGGAACAGATAAAATAAAATTGTGACATAACGGAAAAAAACACTATAAAAACCATGGAAAATCCTTTCTCCTCATTCCTTTTCCTCATCCAAATCTGTTTCCTCTGTTAGATAATGTATTGGTCTAGACCATGAATTTTTCTTACTTTACTACCACTTCTAATGAGAAAGGATACATGGACTAATTCTGAGAAAAGTGACTTTGCTCAGCTTATTAGATGGAAGCTGTTGAAACAAGAGAGAATGAAAATAGACACGACACAAAGGACATAAAGAGAAAAGAGAAAAGGAGAAGTTTACCAAAGGCACAATCATTTAACTTCAATCATGTCAGCTGGGTCAGATCTGGTGCCTGATAATTGGGAAAAAATGTTTGAGTTAATTGTGAAGGAGTAGAGCCATAAAGTCGGTAGGAACTCACTTAGTATACCACATAGAAAGGACACAAATTCTGTGGAGTGAGACCATTCCTTGAGAAACAAGTGACACAGAGGAATGAGGAAAGATGTGGTGGATTGACCTTGGCTGGCTGCCAGGTACCCATCAAGCCACTCTGTCATTCCTTCTCCTCAGCGTTACGGTGGAGAAAAGGTTAAAAACTTATGGGTCAGGATAAAGGCAGTTTGATGAAGAAAAGCAAAGGCTGTTTGGAAGTAAAGAAAAGCAAAAAGATTTATTCTCTACTTATCAGCAGGTAATGTCCAGACACTTCCTGGGAAGTAGGGCCTCAGTACATGTATGACAAATACCTTAATAATGAATGTTGTCCCACCTCCTCCTTTCTCTTATCTTTTGATAGTGGTGGACTTGGTAGTGTCAGGTTTATAGTTGGACTCTATGATCTTAAGTGTCTTTTCCAACCTAAATGATTCCAAGATATGGAATATCTCTTTGGTCAGTTTAGGTCAGCTGTCCCAGCTATGTCTCCTCCCAACCTCTTGCCCACTGCCAGCCTACTTGCTTTGGGTGGGGGGGGACAGGGAGGAAGTGGGTTGGAGAGACAGCCTTGCTACTGTGCAGGCACTGCTCAGCAATAGCCAGAATATTTGGTGTGTTATCAACATCCTCCTAGCTATCAGTACAAAACACAGCACTATAAGGGCTGCTATGGGGAAAGTTAACTCCATCATAGCCAGACTCAACAAATATAGTTTGGTACTTTCAGCAGGCTAGAAGAATTCCTGATAATATAAAAGCACGTCCTTTAATTTGGCTATAACAACTTACTCAGAATGCTTTAAGGAGTAGTATCTTTCACTCTGCTTTAAATTGTGTCTATGTGCTACACATTTGTTCCTCACATGTTCTTCCATTCTAAGCATATTTCTTATGGAAAGTCTGAGAAAGTATCTCAGAAGCAGAATGGATCTTTGTACAGCAAGGAACAGGATGACTATGTCACTTCAACTGTTTCTTTTCCAAAATGAAGTGATCGAAGCAGGATAAGAAGTCAAGCTGTTTAAAAGCTCAATTTTAAATTATTATTGTTTTTAGCTTTAGTTTTAATTCTGGATCAGACAAAAACACACTTTAAAAAAAAATTGGGTACAGTTTATTTTAGAAAAACAAGCATGGAACAGCTTCTCCAATATGAAAACGGTCCTATGGACTTTCAGCCACTCCATGATATTGATGCCATTAACACTTTTTTTTCAGCAAATAATCTATAGCATCAGTGAAATCAAAACCATGCCAATTTTTTTCAGCATCTTTTTACACACATATCTGCTGCTTCTCATTAGACCCTTGGTCATATGAATCCAAGCCTTGTTAGACACAGAACTTTCAAATATTTAACTCTACAGATGTCCCAGGGTTTTTGGCTTTGAAATAATCTCTTTAATGGTCATAGAGCCTGGACAGTCCAGTTACGCACTTTGAGGTTCAAGTGAGAAATATGTTATTCCTAAAGTCTGAGCCAGGTCAGCATTAGTTCAAGGAAGGCTTCCTGGAGAATCATCACAGGATTTGGTGAAATTTTTTTGGGAAAAAAATTAATTCTAGTTTCAACAAATGGCTGTAAGATTGTGTAGGAAATTTCTGAGCTGTTTCAATACAGATACAATTCCTAGTCTTAAAAGATTTACCACAGAATCCAGTATATCTCTTGGTGGCAAGTTCTACTGCCATGGGTGGATTTTTAAAGTATTATTTATTTTGTATAATATTTGAATTTCTATCTCAAAGTACAGAAGCTGTAAATTCTCTCTGTGAATTAGCTAATGAGTGTTTCTCTGCTCTTTAAAATCTTCTTTAGTGTTTATTTTCCATTAATATTTTGGCTTTATTGGTTATTAGCTTTGAGGTATGAGAAGGAAAGTGTTTGAGTCATCATATTCCAAGCAACCTCAAATTTAAAAGTTTTGCATACTGTAGTCTAGAGAAATAAAAATGGTATAGGTAATTCTTTTAGTGCTAATCCAGAGAAGTGACTTCTCTTTTGAAATAATTTTTTTAAAAATGTGTCTCTGGGGATATGGAAACAAGAAAAACAATTACTATTATTAACCAGGACTATTTTGCAACTAAATAAATAGGAGTGGGAGATGTTCAAAAAAGCAAGTCATACACATTAACAAATAATTATTTAGGTTTCAATCTCTTTGAATACTTCCCAGTGGACAGGTCTTGAAAGACTGCAATTATGAGAGTAGATTTAATTTTGAAAAGTACGAAGTCTCTTACTATTCCTATCAGTTGTGATTGCTGCCTCATATTACCATCAATAATGCATTCCAGTATTTCACTTTCATAATCAAAACATCTTTATCTGTTACAGATGTGTTCTTGTAAGATAAGTATCTTGAAAGTTTGTATGCTTGAAAGAAGTCAGTATCAGGCACAATATGTCTTGTTCTTTGAGGAGACTTCTGTTCATTGTGTAACTCTTAATCAAATAGTCCTATCTTTGCAAACTGTTATTTCCAGAAGATATACAACTTGCAGATAAAAACTTCTGTTAGATGTTTTCTACAAGGTAAACAGAAATTCTTACAGACAGTTAGAAGACCTCATATGCATCCTCTGAACTTCATTTTAGTGGGAAAGGAATACCAAAAATTAAAGCCAGATAGGGGGTGATTTCTGCTAAATCTGTGTAAGTGCATGTAGACATGTTACAGTCTAGATTTGCCTTAGTGTGATAGAAATCAGCAACTGTTGCAACAATCATCTGAACATTAATTTAAGGGACTTAATCAATTCCAGAAGGAAATATAAACAAGTGTTACTTATGTAAATTAAGTTTATAACAACTTACATTATAAAAACTAATTATACTTTTTTACAGATAACTGCTTTTCCTGTGGATAATGAAGTCCCCATCTTGCATGTTTTATCATTTGTGTTCTTACAATAATCCAGAAGATAAAGACTGAACCAAGTTAATGTGAGTCTTCTGAATAAAGAACAACTTTCCTTCTGGATTAGGTCATTACTGTTCTGAATATTATTCTCACTGGTAAATTAATTAGCCATATTTAAATAAAAATAATAAAAAAAAACTTATGTAAATATGTGCTACTATAGCTATAATAATGTAGATATGTGTAGATGTAGATATCTTCCCCTTAAAAATCTGATGCTGAAACATTTTTGTATGCACCTTTACCTCTGCCTCAAGCTTTTCTTAGAAGTGCTGCTTTTTAAAATGTTGAGATAATGAAACCCCAGCAGATTTTCAAGCTTGTTATAACAAATGCATGTTTTATATTAACTGGGGGAGGGGGGGAGGGGGAGGAGAGAGGGGAGGGGAGGGGGTAAGTCAAAACACTAAACTCTTAAAGAGGACAGACAATTTAGAAAACAGCTTGATTTAAAAATACATAAATCTCTGTTCCAAAGTGGAAATGAAAGCTTACAGACTCTTCCACTCTTTCTCTCTAAGTGATATTAGCACTTGCTAGCCTTGCCTTTTAAAGGAAATTGTAAATCTAAATTGTGCATACACTGAACTGAATCTTTCTGAAATACCATAGAAGATGAGAAGCAACTTGACTGTTCCAGATATTATCAGATACATTAATTTTTTCTTTCTTTATTAGATGGATATATCATGATTCTTGAGAATATTTCAGAAAAATAAAATTACAGATCAGACTTTGTGTAGTTAGTAAACCTGAGTGCTGTAAGGTCTTCTCTGAAGCATTAACTGTACTACACTTAAATTGCCATTCATGAAACTTGTTATTATGAATTAAGAATATGGGCATGTGAACATTACATGCATAATTTCCTTCCTTTCTGTTTGATTTATACACATGCATAGGGACAACTTAATTCACAAGAGATGCACAAGTAATTTATTTCCAGCTACTGAAACTTACAATAATTTCTCTGACTTTTGATGTGATGCTGTTGCTCAGGCATAAATGTTAACAAGTAATACTGAAGAGTTGTAATTTTGGTGCTGATCTTTGGTTTGGAGTCCTTAGTTATTTCTTTTCTTTGCAAGGCCAAATTGCTTCTCCTTTTATACATATGCAAAAACAGATCAGATATTCAATGGAAACCAAATGAGCAATAGTCATTGTTAACTTCTTTTACTTAAATTGAGTAGTTACGGTGCTGCAATCAAAAAAGAGGACTGAAAATATTGTAGTGTTATGAGATGCTTTGAACAACTTAATGTTCATCTTATCCTTGCCACTCTATATAATCAACATATTTCAATCTGTGCAGAATTCAATTTGCTTTTTTTCCTCTGGTTTAGAAACAAAGGACTGCAAACTGTGCACTTTCTGATTTTATTCAATGTATTGAAATAAAATAAGGGATACTACTTGTAATCTATGAACTATGAAGAATAAAAGTTTCTATGTTCCTTGCTCAGCCAAAACCCAGTGACTTATGAAAGGTATGAATGTAAACATTCAAAAAGATGTCTTAAAAAGGAGCAGATAATCCATATTTGGATAAAGAATTTAGTGATTCAAAGTCGTCCAGAATAAAAATATCTTGAACATTTTTCGATTGGACTCCCAACCCTGAACTGAATCTAAACTTGGTACTAAATGAAAATTCTGACCATGGAAATTTGACCTAAGTCAATAAGGAATATTCTTACATATTACTGGAGGAGTTGTAGTTAACAGGGACCATAATTACAGAATAATAGAATCATAAAATTGTAGAATCGTAGAGTGATAGTTTTACAGAATCATGGAATGTTTTGGATTGGAAGGAAATTTTAAAGATTATCTAGTCTAATGCCCCCTGCCATGAGCAGGGAAATGTTGCAATAGATCAGGTTGCTCAAAGCCCTACCCAGCCTGACCTTGAACTTTCCAGAGATGGGGCATTCACAACTTCTCTGGGCAACGTGGTCCAGTGTCTCCCAACCCTCACTGTAAAAAAAAAAATTTCTTCCTTATGTTCAATCTAAATATACTCTTTTTAAGTTTAAAACCATTTTCCCTTGCCCTGTCACTACAGGCCTTGTTAAAAAGTCTTTCTCTATCTCTTAAAGGCCCCCTTTAAATACTGAATGGTGTCATGGCTTAAACCCAGTTGACAACTAAGCACCACAAAGCCACTTGCTTACTTTCCCCAAGGTATGATGGAGGAAAGAATCAGAAGGTTGAAAGTGAAAAAAACTCACGGGTTGAGATAAAGACAGTTTAATAGCTAGGCAGGCAGGTGTTCAGCCACCTCCAGGAAAGCAGGGCTCCATCACGCATAGTGGTTACTTGGGAAGACAAACGGCATCACTCTGAACATTCTCCCACTTCCTTCCTGCTCCCCCAGATTTTATTTCTGAGCTTGACATCATATGGTATTGGGTATCTCTTTGGTCTGTTGGGGTCAGTTGTGAAGTTCCCCTTGGTGATGTCATGTTGACTGTCTCTAATCTATCTAAAAATTACGTGTCACCTACAAAAATCAGTTTTAGAAAACAGAGGTTCATTATGGATCTAGAAATAGAAAAGAGATAACTAACATGAAAATCTCTTTTATACTTCTCAAATCTTAGAGAAGTATACTTCTACTTGGAAACATACCATGGGGGAAAGAAAACCAACAGATTTTAGACCTACTCAGTACAGACATACTTAAATTTCTATGTGTATTGTTATATAGAGCCTCTGGATGCATTGCTGGGAAAAGTTAATTCTTACCAAAGATCTATCTAATCTAAGTGTTCATAAATTGTGACCAAATAACACATTTCTGGCCATGAAAAGCATAAGAACAGGCATAGTACATAGTGATAGATAAAAATATTCTCTGAGATTTAGTGAACTTCAGTGGTCCGTGTGATTCAAAATCTTTCTCAACTAGTGTTGGCATATTTATATTTAAAAGCCCTCTAAGGTGGCTTTTTTCCCCATGAGTTTGTTCAGATTTTTACTGAACTCATTTACACTTTTAGCATCCACAGTATAGTGTTTCATAGCTTGACTATACATTCATCGCTGTTTGTCTTAAATCTCTTATTACCGACTTTCTTCTTTTGGCCTCCAGTCCTTCTACTGTAAACTTGTTTCATGTGTTTCTCACTGTTTATTTGCTTTCATAAAGTTATCCCTCAATTATGTCTTTCCATTTCAAGAGTCATACTCTATTTAACTGAAAGGCAGGAGCCATCATCTGTCAAGAAGTTAAATGAGAGCTGCGTTGGAAATATTTTGGTTATTTATTAGAGTATTCCTTCAAGATGGGGGGGGCAGGGAGCTAGAAAAGAACAGCTTGATTAACAAGGCAAATTCAGTAATCCTATTAAAAA
The DNA here is from genome assembly GCF_964106895.1 of Numenius arquata. Taxonomy (NCBI): domain Eukaryota; kingdom Metazoa; phylum Chordata; class Aves; order Charadriiformes; family Scolopacidae; genus Numenius; species Numenius arquata. The sequence continues at coordinate 99,069,197 of NC_133576.1, forward strand.
TATACCTTTTTCATCTGAAAGTGCAAAAGAAGAGAGTGAAATACTACAGCAAATCAGGATATTTGTTGAAGGAGACATGAACACAAGAAAAACCTCTGAAAACAGATACAATTCTGGGAATTTGGTGACCTGCAGTATATGAATAGGCAGAAAAATAGAGAAGTTTGACTAATTCACTTGCATGATACAGTTCATCTCATCATAAATTCCTTTTAGTCTCCATCAAAGTTAAGCCTAAGTGAATTAGTCAGTTACAGTGAATAATCAGATACAGTGACTAATTCAAATATAGTACTAATTCAGATACAGATGCCTTCATTGTAGGAGGCTCTAGATTAAGACATTTAAATTTAGGTGTCTGCATGAAAGTGCCTATATCAGCAACAGGCTTGATTCATTTTCCTAAACATAGAGCATGTAGCACTATTTGAGATTTTCTAGAGTATCTGAGAAAATCTGCATGGACATGGCAGCTATGACAGAAGATCTACAGGAAACCCATACTCCTCTGGAAAAGCAACTGGAAACCAGACAGATTGAAGACAAGCATTTAAAATGTCATAAGATTCCTGCATTTTGGCAACTGAATAAAGCTGTAGATATAAAAATTCCCGTAAAAGTCAATAGAGATCTACATCCCATATACATCTATTTTTCAGCAATCGAGTCAAGACGCAGTGTTGTGGTTTAACCCCAGACAGAAATTAAGCACCCCACAGCTGCTCACTTAGTCCCAGTGGGAGTGCTATTGATAGGTACAAATAGGAGCTAGGCTTAGGATGTCATTCTGAAGATGGAGGTACAAACAGGACCAATCATGTTCCTCCTCTCCAGCTGACCTTGGAATTCACTCATGAACATGCATTTATCCTCATGCTTGTGATCCACAAGTTCATGCACATCCATTAGTCCCTCAAATCCTTGACCAGATCTGAATCCATGACCAGACCCTGGACTCCATTACCTAGTCTTCAGCTTCAACTTTGGATCTTTCCAGATTCTGTTCTCCTCCTACTCACTGGCTAATCCATATTGAGTTTTCTAATAAATCATATTCCTCCCTCTGCCTGCCCTCAACCTCCATAATAGAGAGCAAGGTCACACAGAAAATAAGCAAGAACAGAATTTAGTAAGATGTGACAGGCTGTGGTAATTGGCCAGGGGGATTGGCCAGTTTAGTGTCCTGAACATCAGCTTGTTTGTACCTGACCAGCCTTTTATGTCTTTTCTTCTTCACTACCCACTTGTTATTCCCCAATCAACTTTGATCCCTCATTTTCCTACCTTTTGTGCTTTCCCTAAACATTCCATAGTAGGTTTTTTACATGCCATTCACCCCTTAAAACACCCTATTTTATGTTTTACCCAACTCCATCAGATCTCTCAAATATCTCATAAGAAATCTGCTCCTGCTTATGAGACCCATGCTAATCTGGTCTGCTCTCTTCTTACCAGTTACAAAAGAATTCCTTCAGTGGCTCATCAGTCAGTGGCCTGAGACTTGTGGTTCTTGTTATTGTCTTTATCACCTGCTGTTGTTTAGACTTTGTGTATTTAGGTGTTTAACTTATTACTTTATTACCTTCTAATTATTTGTTATATTTAACAACCTTTATTTAGATTTCCTCCCAACATGGGTATGATTTACACTCTATTATCTGTAGTACAAGCATAAGTCTTAGGACAATGGGTTCTGAGTCAGGGAGGAAGAAATTGTTTATCTAAAAATATAAAATTGTAATACAATCTGACCTTTAAAATAAAAAAAAAATATATCTAACATTCCTCTTTTTAATTTATGACAGTGAAAAATACCGATGAAAGTAGAGCACAAGTTCAAAAATGTTCTTTCAACGTTTCACTTCCAAATGTATAAACAAAAATAAGGAAAGTGCTAAAGACTGTCAGACAAAAGAAACCCCGAATAGCACTGTTTAGGGGAATTCATTTTTGACTGTACTGGTATGAACTTTTTAGTGAAAAATTATTTTTAAAAGTTTATTATTTCTTTATGGTTTAAAAAAGATGTTAATATGATGTGTATTAAAGCATGTAATTCTGCCAGCAGTGACGTCTATAATTCCCATTACTGCTAATAGTAGTTACGCATATAAATCTCTTCTGATCTGAAGGGAGAAAAGATCTCTAGATTTTGAAAATGCATAATGCTTAACCACTAGACTATAGCAAGTCTTCAGAAGTCATAGCAGTCCATTGAGTAAATTCCTATTTAAGTAATTCATGGTGGTGAATTTTTAACTTGTCAAGCAAAACCCCTCTTTTTAGTTTATAGTTTTGATTTCAATTTCTCTGCTGAACCATTACAATCATTATAAAACTTTGAATGTCATTTTTTCTAAAGCAAATATAATGTTGGACAGATTATTGGTAGCATTATTTTCTCTCTGTTTAGTGAAATTCACCAAAGTAAAAATATGTTAGGCACAAGACTAATATCTTTTAATCATTTACATAATCAAAACCTCATATAACACAGAAGTGTACTGTGAAGCATCTAGAGTATTTCAGTTTTTCTTCTTTTCCTTGGTATCTGATTTTGCATCTCAGTGGAGTTAAAAAAAAAAAGGAGAAAGATTTTGTGCTAAGAAAAGTACACTGCTGGGTATGTTTTTTGTTTTCTTTTTTCATTTTACTAACCAATTTACAGGTCAAGCATATTTTTTATTTCCAGTAACATCTTTTTACACCTGTCAGAAAGCTTAAAGAAACTAATACCAAACATTAAGATTCAGTTATTTTTCCTTCCTAATTTCCTTCTGTCTTGGGTTTGCATGGTAAGGTTTTGGTAGCACAGGGGTGGCTTCTGTGAGAAGCTGTCAGTAACTTCCCCTGTGTCCCGTAGAGCCAATGCCAGCTGACTCCAAGATGGACCTGCTGCTGGCCAAGGCTGAGCCAGTTAGCGACAGTGGTAGCACCTCTGGGTTAACATTTTTAAGAAGAGGGGAAAAAACTGCTACACAACAGAAGCTGTAAGAGAGGAGTGAGAATATGCGAGAGAAACAACTCTGCAGGCACCAAGATCAGTGAAGAAGAAAGGGGAGGAGGTGCTTCCTGGAGAAGACAAGGCTGAGGGGAGACCTTATCAATGCTTATAAGTATCTAAAGGGTAGGTTGAAGGAGGAGGGAGCCAGACTCTTTTCAGTGGTTCCCAGTGAGAGGACGAGGGGCAACGGGCACAAGCTGGAACATAGGAGGTTCCACTCGAATATGAGAAGAAACTTCTTTACAGTGAGGGTGACAGAGCCCTGGAACAGGCTGCCCAGGGAGGTTGTGGAGTCCCCTTCTCTGGAGATTTTCAAGACCCGCCTGGATGCAGTCCTGAGTAACATGCTCTGACATGCTCTGGGCAATCCTGCTTCGGCAGGGGAGTTGGACTAGATGATCTTTATGGTCCCTTCCAACTCTAAAAAATTCAGTGAAATTCAGTGAAATTCAGGCACCAGAGAATCCCCTGCAGCCCATAGTGAAGACCATGGCAAGGCAGACTGTCCCCTGCAGCCCATGGGTGTTAACGGTGGAACAGATTTCACTGAATTTTCACTGAAAGCGGCAAAGATGACGTGTGATTAACTGATAGCAACCTCCATCCTTGTCCTTCGGCACCACTTGGTGCAGGGAGGAGGTAGAGAAATCAGGAGTGAAGTTGAGCCTGGGAAGAAGGGAGTGGTGAGGAGAAGGTGTTTAAGTTGGGTTTGTTTTTTTTTATTTATTTCTCATTATTCTACTCTGATTTAATTGTTAATAAATTAAATTTTCCCAAGTCAAGTCTGTTTTCCCTTTGACAGTAATTGGTGAGTGATCTCTCCCTGCCCTTAACTTGATCCATGAGCCTTTCGTTATATTTTCTCTCCCCGGTCCAACTGAGGAGACAAAGTGATAGAACTCGGTCGGCGAGGCGGCGGCAGCAGCACCGGCAGCACCGGCGACGAAGACTGAGGTGAGCAGGCGGGGAGGGTTGGATCACGCTGTACGGAGGGGTTTCCGAGCTCAGAGACCCCCCACTCACAGCCCGAGCCCCAGCCGGAACCCGGAAGTCCGCGTCAGCCTATCAGGCGCGGAGGGGGCGCGGCCGCAGGGATTTAAACGCGGTCAGAGCAGACACTCGGTCGGTCGGCGAGGCGGCGGCACCCGACCGGTCTGGCAGGTGGCGCGCGACACAGAAAAAAAAAAAAAGTCACTTGGCAGAAGAGATTTTTTGAATCATGGTTGGAACTCGGCCAAAGGCTATTAAAAAAACTGTGGGTACACGCGGAGAGCGACAGCGGCAGCGGTGAGTGCTGCAGCTTTAAATTTGATTTAGATCAAGACGGAAAGGGGGCTTCCCGGAGACGGAGAAGCCAAGGGAGAGCGGAGAGGCCCAAAACGAGTCGGGAATCTCGCGAGAGAGAGCCGAGTGGCAGGGGGCGGGCCGGGCGAGCCACGGCAAATTTAAAAGCGGCTACAGCTGCAGCAGGTTCAGAGCGCGAGGCGGGCGCGCGCGAACGCAAGGGTGAGTATATTAACGTGTAGGCGCACGTGCGCAGAGCTTGTGGGAAGCAGCAATCAGAGCACGTGGAGAGCTAGACTAGGGCAGAGAGGGGGCTTCTCGGAGACGGTGAAGCCAAAGGAGAGCAGAGAGTAAGAAAGGAGGCAGGAACCTCACAGGGGAATGCGAGGCTGAGGGTGAATGGTCCGTTTAGGTTCAAGAGAGGAAATGGCAACGAATCGCCCCAAAGCCCCTGTGAAGAAGAATGTGGGAACTCAGACCGAGCTCCCACGCAAAGATGCATCCGTGCAGTGCCCTGGCTGCACCGAATGCCTGAGCCTGGCTGTGGTACCACAGGGACCCAGAGACACCCATTGTGTGCGATGTGAGCAGATAAACGACCTGCTCAGGCAGGTGGTGGAACTGAGAGAAGAGGTGGAAAGGTTAAGAAGCATAGAGAATGCGAAAGTGAAATAGACTGGTGGAGCCGTACCCTGAGGCAAAGGCAGCAAGAAGAGGCTCTAATAAAAGTAGATGATCCCCTCCCACCCTGTCACCAGGCAGAGAGAGGGGACTTAATAGAAAGGGGGGAATGGAAGCTGGTCCTTCCTCGGAGAGGCAGGCGGAACCCCCAACAGCCTCCCTCACATTCCCAGCTGCATTTGTATAATAGGTTCGGAGTTCTGGATTTTGGGGAAAAGGTAAATGAGAATGGAGAGGACGATCTACCCAGTGAGGCACCCAGGAATAGTCACCCACCCCATTGCCTCAGGACCTCACCAACCAAGAAAAAAAGAAAGGTGATTGTAATAGGTGACTCCCTTCTGAGTGGAACAGAAGGCCCAATCTGTAGACCAGACCCGTCCCACAGGGAAGTCACCTGCCTCCCTGGGGCCAGGATTAAGGATATACAGAGGAAAATTCACTCCCTGGTTCAGCCCTCAGATTATTACCCACTACTGATATTTCAAGTAGGCAATGATGAGGTAGCTACCAGAAGCCAAAAGGCAATGAAAAAGGACTTCAGAGTGCTGGGACGACTGGTCAAAGGATCAGGAGCACGAGTGGTGTTCTCTTCTATCCCACCAGTCACAGGGATAGATGAAGGGATAAAAAGCAAGATTCAACAGATCAATTCGTGGCTAAAAGACTGGTGTAAACGGCAGGACATTGGATTCTTTGATCATGGGCTGATCTACAGGTCACCAGGCATGCTGGCAGCAGGTGGGGGAAGCCTAACCCAAAGGGGAAAAAGGATACTGGGACAAGAATTAGCAGGGCTCATTGAGAGAGCTTTAAACTAGATTTGAAGGGGGACGGGGTTGGAACCAGGGTTACTAAAGTGGTGCCCAGGAGTAGTGTGCTAGTGGGTAAAGGTGCCAGTAAGGCCTTGCAGCCTGTTGCAGCAGTCGATGTGGGAGAGAAAGATACATGCAGCTGTGAAGACATAAGGAGTAGTGATAAGATGGTAACTGCAGAAATGTCTGCACATGGACAGGTGGGAATTAGTGCCTGCCCTCCCAGAAAAATAGTGGGACGATTAGCCCAGCTGAAGTGCATCTACATGAATGCATGCAGCATGGGCAACAAACAGGAGGAGCTGGAGGCCATCGTACAGCAAGAAAACTATGATCTAGTTGCCATCACAGAAACGTGGTGGGAGGACTCGCATAACTGGAATGTTGTGATTGACAGCTATCAACTCTTCAGAAGGGACAGGCAAGGAAAGAGAGGTGGTGGGGTGGCCCTTTATGTTAAGAGTAGTATTGTATGCCTAGAACTTGGCAATACACATGAAGACAGTGTTGAGTGCCTATGGATAAGAATCAAGGGGAAGACCAATAAGGCAGACCTTGTGGTGGGAATTTGTTATAGACCCCCAAACCAGGATATAAAGACTGATGAAATATTCTATAAGCAGCTGGCAGAGACCTCACGATCACTCCCCCTTGTACTCATGGGGGACTTCAACTTCCCAGATATCTGCTGGAAATACAACACAGCAGAGAGGCAACAGTCCTGGAGATTCTTGGAGTGCATGGAAGACAACTTCCTAATGCAGCTGGTGAGAGAACCGACTAGGGAAAGTGCCGTACTGGACCTGCTGTTAGTTAACTCAGAAGGTCTTGTGGGGGATGTAAACGTTGGAGGTTGTCTTGGACAGAGTGATCATGAAATGATAAAATTTTCAATTCTTGCTGAAGCAAGGCGAGGGGCCAGCAAAACTGCCACGTTGGACTTCCAAAGGGCAGACTTTGGCCTCTTCAGGAGCATGGTTGAAAGCGTCCCTTGGGAGACAGTCCTGAAGGGCAAAGGTGCCCAGGAAGGCTGGTCGCACTTCAAGGAGGCACTCTTAAAAGCGCAGGAAAGAGCCATACCCAAGTCCCAAAAATCAAGCAGGAAGGGAAGAAGACCAGCCTGGCTAAATAGAGAGCTTTGGCTGGAGCTCAGGAACAAAAAGAAGGTTTATGATTTTTGGAAAAAGGGCCTGGTAGGCAAGGAGAAATACCAGGAAGCAGTGAAGATATGCAGGGGGAAAATTAGAAGGACCAAGGCTCAAGCTGAACTCATCTTGGCCACTACAGTTAAGAATAACAAAAAGGGTTTTTTCCAGTATGTAAACAGAAAAAGGAAGACTAGGGATAATGTGGGCCCACTGAGGAATGAGATGGACACCCTAGTGGTGGAAGACACGGAGAAGGCAGAGTTGCTGAATGCCTTCTTTTCTTCAGTCTTCACTGCTAAGGCTGCCCCTCATGAATCTCTGGCCTTGGAGGCCAGGGGGAGGGTATGGAGAGAGGAATTTTTTTCTTCAGTAGAAGAGGACCAGGTTCAGGACCACTTGGCCAAACTGGACATTCATAAGTCCATGGGCCCAGATGGGATACAACCGCGAGTGCTGAGAGAGCGCTGCCATTGCTTTTATAATGGTTTAGAATGGTTATATTACGGTTATAATCACTTGAAACCCATTAGTTATGAAGACTGGTTTCAAAAATTATATTTACCTATCTGTGAGGTACATGCTGGCTTCAGGTATCTACTATTTCCATTTTCGTTTGAATCAGGAAATAGACCCTTACATTGTAGCCTCAGCTTGTCCTTTCCATTTAGTCCATCATGCATTTGCTCTTTAAACATTCTTTTAGCAACATTTCCTTTATTTCAGAATTCATGAAAAATGAATTTTGCACTATAAGGTGATGTGAATATTGGTCACAAACAAATGTCTCTGTAGAGTGACAATATCCAACATGTCTCTAACAAAAACATGTCTAACATGTTGCTAACATATCTAACACTGTAGATCTAATAGTAGAATTCTATTCTATAGGCACACATCATGTGCCAGATATCCAAATCAAGAGAAGGCCTTCTTACCAAAACAGAGTTGTTTGATTCAAATCTTCACGTCTTGGACAGTAATTATGACGATCTTAGTATACCCTTCCCATCTGTGTTTGTAGGTAAGCGCCAGCCACCATAGTGAATGGTAAGCAGACTACAAAGATGTGAAGAGAGGAAAACACTGAAATATGAGTATTTGTGTTATACAGCAAATACACGCATTAGGAGTTGTTTAACATTCTGCAGGATACTACTTGACAATGAGGCAACACCGTGAATACCTTTTATTCGATTTCGTTTTAACTTTCCTCTGTTAACACAGGGCAAAGAAGAAAAAACTTCAGAATATGTCACAATTTAAGAACATCTCTTTTCAGCCTCTCAGAACAGTGTATCTGTATGCCTGCACTGGTTGGTCCACGTCCTACCCTTTCTGGATTGTCTCAGACACTATTTATTATAGCAGTTTAAGAAAGAAATCTGTATTTCCTTGAATAAGTTAATCATACTTGAGAACTTCCCTTTCGAGTTCTTCCATTTATACAGAAAGAAATTGCACTCAGCTCTTTTCAATGTCATAATATATTTTGCATTCCTTAAGTTAAACACATATTTAAAAATTTTCAGCCTTTATTTACAAGCTATATAATATATTGGAAAATATTTAATCATGGTTTTGGGAAACTGGCTTTTTTCAAAGGATATCAGATCAACCTATTAATATACAACTTTAAAACACGTTCTTTTGAATGCAAAACTAACAAGATGTACTATTTACAGCATTCTATGTATGCTATTTTGTCAAGACAAATAGAAACAACTGTACATTATCTTTTTCATTGGTAGCTGCATAACTACTGTGATACCAAAAACAATCTATCTGTGTTTCTAGGCTTGAAAATTGAATAGAAATAGCTTTGGCAGGGAGCTCACTGAGTAATGTGAAGACACTATTTCCATAAGGTTTGTTGCTTCATTGCTTTGGAACACAGTAATTCAGACTTCACATGATTATTTTCTGTGTAGATGGTTAATGCTTTGTTGTTAAGGGAAAGCATGCTCTAACTCCTTCCAGTTCAGTCAAATCAGGTTATCTAGACAGAGTTATGTGTCTGGCAAATTTCTCCACCTTCCTGTTTTCTTTTGGAGATTTTTCAAGTGGCTATTTGACAGATGAAGAGCAATGCATGGATTAGGGACAAAATTGGCTGAAAGTTGAAATTTATGAGACTGGAAATTCTGAAAACACATGCAAGAGATCTCTGAAAAATAAATGTTTCCATGCACTATTTTCTTCAACTGGATGTGAGTAGCAAAGCCCATTTCTCTGTGTGTTCAGACATTTAGAAAAGTAACAACTTCTATTTGTGTATGTAAAGACAGTACTGTCCCAAGAAAGATTTACTGTGATAAATTTATCTTCACAGAAAGAAATCTAAACCATTCTTGATACTTTCTTTCTCTCATATTTTGTTTGTAATCAAGATTCATCAGCATTTTTACACTCTGACAGGGATGGGGAATGGAACATGATTTACTTTGAATTCCATTCAAAATATCTCTTTGTCAGAAAGGGTTACTGTTGAAATATATGATGTCAAATTATCTCTAAATTTCTATACATTTACACAGTGTTTACACAAATTAGAAAAGACATTTTCTCTAAAAACCAAAAAATGTTTCTCCTCTGTGTCCAGATTTTTTTACATTTGGACCAGTCAGAAGCACTCACAGTAAGATGCTTACTTTAGCTTTTATTACTGGTGTGAACTCTATAAAAACAGTTCTTGGTGAACTTTACCTTCCTTTTTTACTCATTTTACCTACCTGGAGATTCTGTGCTGCAAAGCAGACTTATGCATGGATTCATCCTACTAACTTTAAGCAGATATTTAAGAGCGCCCTTCACTGTTTGTACTATTTGTGAAAACAAATATGTATCGACGTAGATGCAGATTACCTAAGACATATGGCCATCTGAGGAAGCCTAGGACACCCAGTGTCTTAAATGAGGTGTCATAAATAGATGTTCGGATTTATACTGGATGAGTCTGAGTCATATCTTGCAGTAGCAGCTGGACTTGATAAATTTTACTGACATGAGAGATGCTGTATAGGAGTATACAGTATTTATTTCTGCAGGTACAACCAAGGCATGAATATACATCCTGAGGTATTCCTATCTCCATGTAGATGAATGCCTTTAACACTACAAAGAATTGGACAAATTGTGGATGGAAAGACGAAGCCAAGGGTACATCAGAAAGTAGTAAGTGCTAAGGGTGGCAGACTGCAATCACATGAGAACAGAAATTACTTTCAAGAAGAGATGTCAGAATGTTAATGGTAAATAACAAATGACATTGGCAAGTGATTTAAATGACGGAGACTTATCGCAACACTAAATTAAGCCAATGAAAGAGCATTTGCAAAATCAGGACTTCACAGAAAGCCTAGCTAATATTAACTTATGTCCTTACAACAAAGGAAAAGAGAATGCTAGTAGGACTATTTGGGAAAAAAAAATTAAATTATTTTTCAGTGAGCTACAGCTCTCGACTTATCAGTGTGCATCGTTACACAAATTCCAGAACTATCGTAAATAAGGTGGCACTGACAAGAGCTTTCAAACAGTTAAAAACTAAAAAGTATTTTAAAGATTAGCAGTAGTTTTCGTCAATTAAGACATTGTATTTTCAATCTCACTTTTCCAATCTAGTGTAAAGAATTTGTAATATTATGTTGGTGACCTAATATTTTCTTTCTATGGAGAAAATTTTAATGAGATAAGCAAATGATGTGTGTTGCATGGTACAACTGGAGCATTAAAAAAATCAGTAATAAATGATCACATGTACTCTATATTTTGAAAAATGAGCTTGAACAAGTCTTTAATAAAGTCATTATTTCTCTTATCATAAATCACTAAGGCTTATTTTTGCCCAGTAGATATAAGGCAGTCAAGGACAACTGTTTTAAATTTGTCCTTGCTTGTAATTTACTGCACAAGAAGTTTCTTATAATTTTTCCTTGACTGATACAGAGCAGTATACTCTATGTGTTATTATAATGTGCAAAATATTTAGTAAGATAAATAGAATTTCCACTCTAAAAAGTGCTTGCAAAATACTAGCAATCACACTGTCATACATTAGTAGGGATGGGTTTGAAGTACCATTATGGGGAGAAACAACAAAACATTTTAGATTCTTAGAAATAATATTTTATAAAAGTTGTATAGTTTATTGATCTACCTGAGCCAACGAGCCATTGAACTGCAAGAGTTTCATATTGGTACAGGGGCCATCAGTGACTTCTCTAGTCATAGTCAGTGAAAAATTTGTGTCAAGTGATGACGACTGAGCCATTTAGTCTTCTTCAGCCTGTTCTGGAGTTTAGAGATTAAGAATCTTGATCTTTACTTTCTTCCACAAAAAAAAAAAAAAAAAAAAAAAAAGAAAAAAGGTCAGATGTCTCCGATTTTTCTGTTCTACTCCGGAGACTAATTTAGCACACTGAAGCCAAGAGGAACAAATTCAATACTTAGTTTTTATACCCATGTTTTACCATAAATATATTGCATCTATGTACAGCATACAAGCACATGCATACACACACACTAATTACAAGGGTCTACAGCAAGTATAATTTTTGTCTCTCTTAATCATATTACATTTGATTTTTGCCAGTTTATAAGTATTTAAAATGCTCCTATTTTTAAATTCCAGGGATAAATAATATAGTTTTAAGCTTTTTTAATGAATAACATTGTAATAATTTAAATTCCCAAATGCAAAAGTGGCTACCCTGTAATTATGAGGACTTAAACTAGACATTGTAGCTTTTTTGAGCATGTTTTTAACATTTTAATACCCTTTTTCTACAAGACATCAGATGCATTTAAAAAAATTCTATAGTACTGAAACGCGTAATCATTACTTTAACCATTACGTGTCATTACCACAGGTTTTCAGAATATATGCATAAGGGTAATATTTCACAGTTTTCTGAATAATTCTCATAATTCTATTTCTGAAAAATGACAATGTAAAAATAATCCATGCATTTTTCCAAGGAGTTAAACAAATCTATATTAATAACAAAAAATGAATCTAAAATTTCCTGGATGATGTAAATGAGCTTTTTTGGTGGTTGCTTTTTTTCCTCTCCATTCTTTTTTCTTTTTCTTTGTCATTCCTTCTCCTCTGCCCCCTCCCATCCCCTAGCCCATATTAAGGAGTCCTAGAGTGCTTCTTTCTGTTTTAAGATGCAATAAGCAGCTTTTTTTTTTTTTTTAGCAGATCAGTAAGAATTAATAGTTCCCTTACACTCAGATTTCATCTTCTATTGAAGTTTCTGCTGTTACAGGGTATCTATTTAAAACTGAGGTGGTTGAAATGAGTTTAGTATTCTTTTATTTTTTTTCTGACTGCAATCTGAAGTTTTACTTCCTCTTCCTCATGTAACTACTGCACATTAATCTTTATCTCTTACTTCAGTATTCAGAAGAACAACTACCTTAAATTTTTGAATTTTAGTAGTTCTCCTTACTTCTGAAAGGAATAAAATTCCTGCTTGAATTTTTGTTTGTTTCTGCCTCTTCCAAAACACTACATGTTTCCCAGAGGACTTGCTATATTTTCTTACTAGATGTTTTTTCTTCCATTTCAGTTTTTAGATTGTTTTCAACTTCTGCATCTTTCTCCTGATGCTACGTTGTGTATTCTGTTGATTATTGATGAGAGCTTTGCATAACAACATGGATTTGTCATTAATTTTCAATTTAAAAAAATGTGTTAGGTTAACGTTTAGTAGGAAAAGACCTTGTGAAATACGTGTATTTGTATTGTTAATGCTTACTAGTACTCATTTATTGTCACAGTAACTATCAGGTTCTAGAAACTTCAAGAGCTACTGTATTTTTACCTGATCTCATACTGACTTAATGGTGACATCATCATTATAACCAGCCTTCTCTGTTAATTTACCAATTTTATCCTGAAGTAGATGTTTAAACTTGAGAAGGCAGGTTCCATTTTCGTGTCTGTGCTATTGTGGTTTTTCCAAAGGGCTGTGTGATTTTCCTCGAACACTGGCTTTGCTTCAAAAATCCCATTGAAAATAATTTTTATCTATAGTCTTTGGCCATTTTTACTGGAGGACCTGAAATAAACAAATCAGGCTTAAGCAAAGTTGTTTGGTTTGCTTTTTTGTGTTTTGTTGTTGTTGGGTTTGTGCTTTTTTCAAACTTTCACACTTTCTAGGTAGAACTATCATTAAGGTACTGGACATCACCACTACGTCCTTTCTCAATATAGGAAGCAAATATTGAAAAGGCCTAAAAACACTACATGATGTAAACAAAATACATAGATATGTATTAAAAAGTTATCAGTATTTATTTAGGAGCTGCTGTTCTCACATTTTAATTATAATGAAAGATTTCAGAGCCGTTTTCAGAAGATAAAATATACTAAACAAACCCCAGCTCTTTATAGAGATAGTCTACAGGCATAAATGGTTAGAGTGAACAAATGTAGCAAAAAGTGTCACGTGATATCATGGCAAGACTGAGTTGCAAAACAGATAAATTATTACTAGTTATTAGAAGGAAATAAAGGAAAGTGCTTTCTCTCTTAAACAGTGAAGCATATGACTTCACTCTTTATTTCACACATCCAGTAATAAAAAGGGAAGGAAAACAGATTTGCACAGAGGAAAAAACTGCATATTATTTATGTGTCAAACAAGATTGTGCAGAAACAATATATATATCATTTATAAAAACATATTTTATATAAATATAAACTATATACAAAATTCTATATAGTTTTACACATATAATTTCTATACTAATAAGATATATATAAAAACTACCTCTCTATATATAATTGGCATATATAAACTAAAGTTAATCCCAGATGGTCACATGCATTTATCATAAAATATATCACTTCGAGGTTTGATCATGTTCACTTCATAATCTCCTCAGATTTTTTTTGTACCGTTAAAAATCCCTAGTGTTTATATGAATGTATTCCCCTGCCCCCAGGTAATAGACTGTTACTATGACAGCACTTTATGATGGGAAACTTTTTTTTCCTCAACTAAAAAGAAGAATCTGGTTTTGTTGTGTGTTTTTTTCAGATTTTGGAGGGGTTTGTTTGCTTGTTTTGTTTTAATTTCTCTTTCTTCAAATCAAAAAAGGTGAAAAAGATGACCCTGTATAACTTTATTGCACTTCCCCCTCCCCTTTTATTTTGTGACTTTTTCTTTCATCTACAGATCAAAAATAAATCTGGTCAAAGGCAGATATTATGTCTTCAAATAAATCCTTATACTTCAGTTCTGGGATTTTCCTCCCCTTATGAAGCAGGGAAACAGACTTGTTGAAATGAAAGAAAACATAAGAATAAAAGGATTTCATTCCACGTCCTAGTGAGGCATAGATTTCCCTGCAAGTGCCAATCATCAGTCTTTGGATATACTGACAGGACAGCTATGTTTCATTTGACAACTCTAATGCAGAATGCAGAAATAGTTCTTAACTAATAGCTCTCTTCATCTCCTTTCCAGAGGATTGACCCTATAGACAGCTACAATGTGACACTCCATTACTAATTCTTTCATCCTCCTCCACATCTTTCCATCTTAGTTTTCAGAAGGCCTCCAGACCTTTGACACAAAACAATTAGCTTGCAGCTCTTCACCTATGGCCAAGAATCCATGCTTTCCCATGCAAATCCCCTGCAACTTATATGCACACATACTGCAATGAGCAATCTCTTCATCTCCTTGAAGGGAAACTTGTGTTTCAACATCAGGTAGCTCATCTTCTCCATAGGCTACTTTACAATGAATTCCATCAGGCATGGAGCTAGGACCTGTTCTTATCTGAGTTTAGAAGCTAGACTTGCAGGAAATTTCAAGACATTCACAGCATTAAGCCTCTCGCTCTCAAAAGAAAAAAAAAAAAAGAAAAAAAAACATTTACAGGAAATAAGTAGATGTACAAAAAAGAAAGAAAAATAATGTCCACAAATTTTTAATAAATGAAAACTTATACAGGTTGTCTCAGAACTCCACAGTGAGTCACCTATCACTATGTTATTACAGAGGACAGTAGCAAATCATAAGTAAAACCTGTGGGTCTGTTTTTCTCTTGACTGAAATGAATGTTGTTCGGGGACATTAGACATGTTCTGACCAAATATTCTAGATCCCAACACTCAGGGATAAAACAAACAAACAAAAAAAAAAGTGGAAAACATCCTGCATATTGCTAAACTTTATAATGGCTAATGATTTGCAGTTAGTGTTGTTATGTTGAGAGATTTTTGTTGTTATATTGCTTGAGGCAGAGCTAGAACATCTATTACTGCACATTTATATAGATCATGTGCAATATTGCAAAATAAGATTTTTGTCAGAAGAAATTCAGTGTATTCAGGTATCCATTCTTAGTGTTTAGTCATTACACCACGAACAAAAAGTTTTGTTAATAGCACTTAATTTTCAAAGTAAACAAACCCCTTTTTTCCTCTTTTAAATGCAATTTTATTCTAAGGTATAGTTGAGATGAGACTTATTTGTATTTGGAACCCAAATTTATTTCATCAAAATATATAAGAACAGTATAACAGGCAGCTAGAGTCCTCATCAGTTTGGAGAAACCAGGAACAAGAGAGCCAAACCTGAAATGTTCCACTCTCTATGTAAGAATATTAAGTGTATCACATAGGAAATTTATGGATCAGAAAGCTAATCCCATTCCTGGGCTTCATTTCATTTTAAATCAGGAAATTATTTGTGCATTATATTTGGCAAGTCCTTATAACAAAGAATAGTAGACATGGAAGCATATCCTTTGTTTTTAAGAGACACAATAAAGACTTTAGAGTCCCAGCTACTTCAGATTCATAATAGAGTCAAAACTTTCTTGTCTCTTGCTTCTACTGCACTTCTCTTTTATAAAGAGTTGCAAAGTTGCAAAAATCTATACATGCATATATAATATATATATAAAATTATATGTACACATATTCTGAACCTCCCTTATGCTACCTCTAATTCTACAGAAAACAAGTAGAGTACAGCCTGTAACTCTTAACTGAAGTGTTTACACAGAGGTAGCCTTTCTACAGATAAGAACAATGAGACACGCATTCCAAGTGAAGCTTTATTACATGAGACTTGTTTGATGGAGGACTACTCCTCATCATACAGCTGCCACAAACAAGACGACGCTAATCATCCTCTGCAAAAGTTTAACAAAATAGTTATGCTAAATAGGTTTAATACCCTACTTCAGGTATGGATTTACAATTAACACTGAGGGAAGAAGAAAATACCCATCATTTGTAGCTGCTGCTCCTCCTACAAGTTGTACTGAAGATTCAAAGTTAAAATAACTGTACAACCAAACAATTATCATAATAAACTAATAAACCTAGTTTCTACATGCTTAAAATTAAAACTTTAAAATACAGTTTAAATAATCAAAGTACATTATTACCTTTGTCAACTGAAAACTTTCCTGTAAAATAACTGTTGAATAATAGAAAAAAACCCACAAGAAACCTAGAGATGAAAGAAAATACATAAAGATAAACTAATTCCCATTAATTTATCAAAATTCTGCTGTAGTAGCAGGCCTCCCAAGCCTTCTCCTCTATCTAGGAACTAAGCTTTCAAAAAAAGGACAGAAACAGTTGTTACCTACAAGATGAGAGAACCTAAACACTAACTGTATCCTTAACATCTACTTATTTGTACCATGCCTATGAATTTCACAAATCTTTCAATTAATTCTCATTTTTATTCCTACTGCTTCAACACTTCTGCCTGAAGTGAATCCAAGACTTCTGCTGCAGGGCATTAGCAGAGCAGAATGCTCATAGGGCCTTTCCTCCTGCCAACTAGTGATTGCTGCACCTGTGACTCTTTAAGTTCATCACAGCTGGGCTGGATCTGCTATAATAGAAAGCAATTGTCAGGAAGTAGCTAACAATCTTAGTGTGTGTCTCCCTCTATCTCACAGACTGAATCAAGAACAGATATAATTCTCTTTTCTAGCCTGGAGGTAGGAGTGTCTACAGTTGTAATCTTAGCAAGAAATAAATAGCTAAAACAAAATTTCATTATTTTTTTTTAGAGACGTAAGTTCTCTTTCATCTGCAAGTAGGTCTCTGGTATGTGATTTAATTTTTTTAGATATTGTTAATCCATTTAGCAGAGTTGACTCAGGGCTTTATAACAAAGCAGGCAAAACTGTTTTTTTCTATCATGAATATGAGGTGTTAGGTACAGTCTGCTACTGCAACTAAAACAGAAGAAGATAGAGTATACTTGAGTCAGGGGAGAGAAATGTGAATTATGTCTGGTAGAATGGATTTTGTTTTTCCTATTGGGATTTTGACTTTAGCTATTGCTGCTGTTAGAAGGTCAGTTTGCTTACCACAGCACAAACTGTTGTTCTGTGTACCTGAGCTGCCCCTCCAGCAGCATTTACCCTAGTTGCTAGCTTAGCTTTGTAGCTGCTCTAAGCAACTGCTTAGAAAGTTGTCTTTGCTGCAAGTTAAGCTGCCCTTTTTTCTCAATATTCTTCTGATAGAAAAAGTGAATAAATTGCTTATTGTCCTAAATATTATAACTTGTTGTGAACTGTGAGACTGTTACCATGTCTTCCCTTAGTATTTGGTTTTCCAGATTCCTCAATGTGGTTACCAGGACTACCTATCCATGAATTTGTAAATTCAGAAGGTATTACCTTAGTTAATTTGAGAGTTGTTAGAACAGTTGCCAGTGTTCTTCCCTACACAGACAAAAGTGCTGTTTTAGAATAGATGGGCACATATATGCTAAAGCAGTTCTAGGCCCCTGAAAAAGTGACCTGTGACAAGCTAAAATTAGTAATAAATAAGTTTCCATTTCTACATAATAGTTTAACAGTTAAAGCAGTCATTCATGAAGGGAGAACACTGGGAAACCTGTTATATTCCATTCAGTCCAAGATGAAGTAAATCTCTTGGAGAGTGTCAAAATCGCTAACTTGTAGAGAAGTTGGACTATGCTTATCTATGGGAGCTGAGCTGCAGTTTCTATAGTAATTAGGGTCTTCAGTTTGATGAAGCCCTTAGATGCATCTTGTTATAAGAAGTTTTCAACTTTGAGGGTAGATTCTTCTTCCTGGTTATGGGCCAGCAAGACTTGGTTTTAAGGTTTTCTTGTTTTATTTTTTTTTTCCATATGAAAGCAACATGATGGAAAGGTAGTCCAGTGATGTTCTAACACAAAGTACTTTTATGTCTCAGAAGCAGTGCTAAAAATCTATGCTTGCATGTACAATTTGTGATCACTGGAGTTGGCCAACAGCTTTGATCACTTAGTATCACGAATAGTCAGGAAAGCCTCCAGATATGTAAACACTATGGATTCTGTGTTTGCTCCAAAGTGGAGTTTAGTTTGCCCAGATGCTTCTTTCCCTGGATACTATTCAAATAATTTGACTTTGCTGTAATGATATTGTCAACAAAGAACTAAAGAAAGTAAATGGAAGTACTTACCACTTCCCAGGTTTTCTATAGTCTTAAAGACATTTTATTTAATGATGTTGAATTGTCCCCAATAGTTTTCCATTACTTAAAAAAAAAAAAATTAAAAAAAAAGCTTATTCTAGGTGTGCTGGATTGTCCTCAAAGATCTGTACCTGAAATTCTGGTGAGACAATACACAATATAAGCAGACTAAACTCTACTGCCTTTTAATTAAGGCTCAGTTAGAGTTGCCTTTTTAACACCTAAACCATAATTTAGACTGCTATTAAGTTGGAAATCAGTTAGATTCAATCTCCATATCCTTTGCTGCTTATCCAAATAGTCTCCATTGTGTGTGTGCATGTACACATGCTTGATTCCCGCTTTTGATTTTGCATGCCAGCTGTGGTCTGCAACCACGCCTAAGTCAGGTTGGCTGATTGAAGGAATACTTCCAGTTTCTGTCCACCAGCTGACTCCAAAATGAGTAAGACAAGGGAATGTTTGCAGTCAAGGGAAGTATTTATTTCAATTCACTTTAACACTTATAAACACAAACAAAGAGATTAGCCAGTCACGTGAGTAGTGCTGCCTTTAAATACATGTGGTGTATTTGCCGTAAAATACAAAAAATTTTCTCTACGATACTACAAATATGCAAAACCACAGTTAAAGAAGATTTGATCTGATCCAGGTTCTCATTTTGTTTTTAAGTTTTTTGTGCTGTTCCTTAATGTTATTAGATCAGAGCCTTCTTTCTGTCATGTTTTTCTTTCCCCTGCTACACCCATCAGTCACTCTTTATAGGTTTTTAAGTGTTATGGGGAATGAATTTCTTCCATCTAGTCAGAGTCTTTATTACATTTGGCACAGACCGCTGACCTTTGCTTTGCATTCCCTTCTACATATCTTCAAGCTGCCTCAATCTAGTTTATTAGTTAGGTTAAATGCCAGTAGTATATTTCTCTGTTACGAGGTCAGCTTTTCTCATTTTCTTCCTAGTTTATCTGGCTGGGTAGTTTTGGGGCCTACAATCATCTCTGAATAACAATGCCCACCATAGTTGATGTAAAGTTCATTTGTAACATATGATGTGCTTCAACAATCTGTTTTGTACTGAATTTCTCCTCCTTGATTTCAGATTAGTTTTCCAGTTTAGTCATCTTATTTAAAATTTCCCTTCTTGTTAATGCCTTTAATCTTTTGACTTCCACCTTGGGACACGACAAAGTTTTATAGTTGTACAGACCATCCATGTGATTGGTGACAGCACCAATCAAAAATTAAATGACTCCTTCAAGGTTGTGCTTAAAACACCATCTCAGTTTGATGGAGAATTGCTAGCAGTGACACTTGGAAAGTCGGTGGGGGTTTTTCTTCTGCTTTTTTTTTGTTTGTTTGGTCAGTTGGTTGGTTTTGGTTTTGTTTTTTAAATCAGTTGTGCTTTTGCCTTAGCCATTTACTCCGAATATATTTTCCTAGATTTTATGGAAGTATCATAGAAGAAATATTTTAAAGTTCAATCCACATATGATACATGAATACCAACTCTTTTTTCACAAGGTAAGTTGTAGTGACAACTTCATGTCATATCCATTTTTTATGAACTCATGAATGCTTTACTTGCAGAAAAGTTACATCACCTAAATGAAGCCCTAATTTCACTCCTAGTTCTGTTTTGAACCAGATCCAAATGGCTCCCCTTATTCAATATAATCATAGAATCATAGAATTGTCTAGGTTGGAAGGGACGTTTAAGATCCTCTAGTGCAACCATCAACCTACCTTTGATAAAAATACCATCACTAAACCATGTCTCTAAGCACTATGTCTACACATCTTTTAAATACTTCCAGGGATGGTGCCTCAACCACTTCCCTGGGCAGCCCATTCCAATGTGCGATAACCCTTTCAGTGAAAAAAATTTTTCTAATATCCAATCTGAACCTCCCCTGGTGCAACTTCAGGCCATTTCCTCTTGTCCTATCGCCTGTGACTTGGGAGAAGAGATCGACCCCCACCTCTCTACACCCTCCTTTCAGGTAGTTGTAGAGAGTGAGAAGGTCTCCCCTCAGCCTCCTTCTCTCTAGGCTGAACAACCCCAGCTCCCTCAGCCTCTCCTCATAAGACTTACTCTCCAGACCCCTCACCAGCTTCGTTGCCCTTCTCTGGACCCAGCACCTCAATGTCTTTTTTGTGGTGAGGGGCCCAAAACTGGACACAGTACTCGAGGTGGGGCCTCACCAGTGCCGAGTACAGGGGGACGATCACCTCCCGAGTCCTACTCACCACGCTGTTCCTGATACAGGCCAAGATGCTGTTGGCCTTCTTGGCCACCTGGGCACACTGCTGGCTCATGTTCAGCTGGCTGTCCACTAACACCCTCAGGTCCTTTTCTGCCAGGCAGCTCTCCAGTCACTCTGCCCCAAGCCTGTAGTGCTGCCTGGGGTTGTTGTGACCCAAGTGGAGGACCCGGCACTTCGCCTTGTTGAACCTCATCCCGTTGGTTTCAGCCCATCGATCCAACCTATCCAGTTCCCTCTGCAAAGCCTTTCTACCCTCCAGCAGATCGACACTGCCACCCAACTTAGTGTCGTCTGCAAACTCACTGAGGGTGCACTCAATCCCCTTGTCCGGATCATTGATAAAGATGCTAAAGAGAACGGGTCCCCGTACCGAGCCCTGGGGGACACAACTCGTGACCGGACGCCAACTGGATTTAACTCCATTCACTGCCACTCTCTGGGCCCGGCCCTCCAGCCAGTTTTTAACCCAGCAGAGAGTAATCCCATCCCAGCCATGGACAGCCAGTTTCTCCGGGAGGATACTGTGGGAGACTGTATCAAAGGCCTTGCTAAAGTCCAGGTAAACAACATCCACAGCCTTTCCCTCATCCACCAAGTGGGTCACTTTGTCGTATGAGGAGACCAGGTTTGTCAAGCAGGACCTGCCCCTCGTGAACCCATGCTGGCTGGGCCTGATCACCTGGGCGTCCTTCATGAACTGCATAATGGCACTCAGGATGATCTGTTCCATAACAGGAGGATAATTTCCATAATCAAGGAAAGTTCTTTTCCTTAAGACTGCATTTATATTCTTCAAAACTGTTTCACAGGTTAATATGTTAGTGTTGAATGGTTTGACTTTGAATACAATCTTTAGCACAAAAACTGATGACGAGACTTTTATCAGAATAAAATGTCTTACTCTTGAAATCACTGTCCTGGGGTCCAGCATTTTTGTTGATGGATACATCTGTCTTGCTGTTATGGTGAAGTAGCCCTTTCCTGTGTAGTGAACTTTTAAGTGGATTTTGTTTTGGAAAGCAATTTAATGTTTGCTGATAACGTTGATTGGTACTTTGTCAGTGTTAGCTTTTAAGCTTCTGTTCTGGTCTGCTTAATTTTTTGAAATAACTTATTTGATTAAGTGATGCTTTACCACCAACAGTTCAGCTGGCTTTCTGCTGATAGCTGGATTTTCTCTCTTTGGTGTTATTTTGCACTTTCTGAATCTCTTTATCGTTAGAATTAAAAAGTGTAGGTTAGATTCAGACCTCTCCTCCCCCACTTTGTTATTCCTTTTCTAGATATGTTCCTAAAACTGGGGCAGAGTGTACCCTCTGCAAGTTTGCTGATGACAGGAAACTGGGAGGAGTGACAGATAGGTCAGAGGGTTGTGCTGCCATCCAGAGGGATCTCAACAGGCTAGAGAAATGGGCTGACAGGAACCTTATGAAGTTCAACAAAGGGAAGTGCAAAGTCCCGCCTCTGGGAAGGAGCAAACCCTGGTGCCAGTACATGCTGAGGACCACACAGCTGGAAAGGAGCTTGGCAGAAAAGGACCTGGGGTCCTGGTGGACACCAAGATGAACATGAGTCATCACTGTGTCAGAGAAGGCTAATCGTACCATGTTGTTCATTAGGCAAAAGTATTGCCGGCAGGTCGAGGGAAGTGATCCTTCCCTTCTGCTGAGCACTGGTGAGGTCACACCCGGAGTACCGTGTCCAGTTCTGGGCTCCTCAGTACAAGAGAGACATGGACATACTGCAGAGAGTCCAACAAAGGGCCAGGAAGCTGATGAAGACACGTGAGGTTTTTCTGAGAGAGCGGGGACTGTTCAGGGAAGGGAAGGCTTATGGGGGGATCTTATTAATGCCGATAAAAACCTGAAGGAATGATGCAAAGAAGACGGAGACAAGTTCTCCAAGATGTTCTATCTGAACACCAGGAACATTTTTTCTGCTGTGAGCATGACCATATACTGGAACAGGATGCCCAGAGAGGTCTTGGAGGCTCTTTTCTTGAGATATTCAAAAGCTGGTCCTCAGCACTGGCTCTGGGTGTCCCTGCTTGAGCAGAGCAGTTGGGCCAGATGACTTCCAGAGGTCCCTTCCAATCTCAACCATTCTGTGATTGAGTAGTTGCAGTAGCAGTTGTAATAGCAGACCTATCTTTCTAGATCAAGGTACATTTATTGGCCTGGTCCGTTATCTTGCTTTTCCCAACACATATCTTTTTTTTTTATAATAAAAACATCCATTCTAGTAATCTCCCTCCCGCCCTTCCCTCAATAGAAAAGGAAGTCTGGCTTTGTAGGGGGGTGGGGAATCATTATTAATCACAGAAGGTAAAGAAACAATTTATTTTATGCCTTTCAGATTGATAAGGAGCTATTTGCTAGAAATCCGTAAAACCTGGTTGTGGGGTTTTTTTTATTCTTTACTTTTACTAACTTCTCTAGAAGATAGGTGCTTT
The DNA here is from genome assembly GCF_964106895.1 of Numenius arquata. Classification (NCBI taxonomy): domain Eukaryota; kingdom Metazoa; phylum Chordata; class Aves; order Charadriiformes; family Scolopacidae; genus Numenius; species Numenius arquata. The sequence goes on from NC_133576.1 coordinate 99,092,324, forward strand.
TGCACAGTGTTTTGGAGGAACACTACAAGCCAAATACTCTGATCTATTGCTGCCTCAATAATATCATGAAATGACAGGATATCACTATGGAATCATGGAATTGTCAGAGTTGGAAGGGACCTCTAGAGATCGTCTAATCCAACTCCCTTGCTGAAGCAGTATTGCCTAGAGCACATTACCCAGGACTGCATCAAGGCAGGTCTTGAAAATCTCCAGAGAAGGGGACTCCACAACCTCCCTGGGCAGCCTGTTCCAGGGCTCTGTCACCCTCACCATAAAGAAGTTTCTCCTCATATTTGAGTGGAACTTCCTATGTTCCAGCTTTTACCCATTGCCCCTCGTCCTGTCTTTGAAAACCACTGAAAAGAATCCAGCTCCATCGTCCTTCAACCCACCCTTTAGGTACTTGTAAATATAGATAAGGTCTCCCCTCAGCCTTCTCTTCTCCAGGCTAAAGAGTCCCTGCTCTCTCAGCCTTTCCTCATAAGGGAGATGCTCCAATCCCTTAATCATCTTAGTTGCCCTACTTTGGACTCTCTCCAGTAGTTCCCTGTCTCTCTTGAACTGGGGAGCCCAGAACTGGACGCAATATTCCAGTTGTGGCCTCACCAGTGCAGAGTAGAGGGGCAGAATGACTTCCCTCGACCTACTGGCCACACTCTTCCCTATGCAGCCCAGGATCCCATTGGCCCTCTTGGCAACAAGGGCACATTGCTGGCTCATGGAAAGCTTGCTATCCACCCGGACTCCCAGATCCTTCTCCTCAGTAGTGCTTTCCAGAAGATCCACCCCTAACCTATATTGGTGCCTGGGGTTCTTCCTCCCCAGGTGCAGGGCCCTACATTTGCCCTTGTTGAACCTCATTAGGTTCTTCTCTGCCCATTTTGATAAGGACAGTTTAAATATGTCTCATACAACAAGACTTAATAATTTATCCTTGAAATTGGTCATATTTTACTTACCTTGTATATATCTTGTAATTAGTAATTTAAATAATCTTATTGGATTCAAAAGACCAACTATGAACAGGAGATGGTTCAGCAATCAAAAGATTTCAAAATATAGCTTTATGGCAACAAAGAGTTAATATTTTGTTTGAAATATTTATATTTTTAAATACTTTTAGAAGTGAAGGTTGTATATGAATGTCCTGGGTTGAGAGACACAGGACTAACTTTTCTTCTAATGCTGGGGGAAACTGCACTTTTAGAAGACTCTAGTGTCTGAATTCATGAAAATATTTACTTTAAAGCCAGCTAGGCTATGTGGGATTCAAGACCTTAGTGGTTTTGAGCCTTGCCAGGTGCAGGGATGAGGAGGAGCAAGGCCTGGGCATTTGACCCAGGCTGGCCAACAGGATTATTTCATACCATGAACATCACATTCAATATAAATTAGAAAAGTTTGCTGCGTAGCTCTCTCTCCCTGATGGCAGCAGTCCAGACAACTCCTTGCCCCGGTGCCAGACCCCTGAGGCCTTCCTTTCCTCCCAAAGCCGTTGCCCTCGCAGTGTCCAACATTTGCTGTCCCTGCTGGGAGTGCACAGCTTCCTGCTGATATAATTGGCTGAATATAATTCTTGTATATTTTATATCAGTATCGGGATTAATACTGGTTCTTTAGTATTATTGTTAATTATTTAGTCTTATTCTATTAAATCTATTTATATTTCAACCCTTGCGTTTCTTTGTGTTCCCCAATTCCTCTTTCTGCATGGGGAGAGGTCATCGGGTGATAGAATAATGGTCTAAACAACAATAAATTGTTATGGGTTTTCTCAAACTATAACAATGAAGAATGAACTCTTAATATATGAAAGTAGCTTATCAACTGTGTGTAACATGACATCACTGAAGTATTCAAAGGTATGTCAGTATAATATCCTGTAACAGGGAATGGACATCTGCTGTGAAACACAATCCAGCAAACATCTTGGAAATTTTACAAGAAAGGTGTACTCCTCTCAGCAAGAGAATAATTTGTCAGCTAAAGAGAAAACCAAATTCTGCACAGATAGGAAAATATACCCGCAGAGAAAATAGTTAAAAGTTATTTGGCAATAAAATGCATTTATAAAAGGCTGTTATGATAGAAGGTTCACTCAACATTTCAGAAGCAGTAATCACAAATGAGCATATAGGACTGCTACAAATACGAACTTTTCAACCACTGACCCTTTCAAATGCAATGGTTTGAAATTGTAGTCATTAGAACAACTAACATTTCATGATTATGTACCATGAAAAAACGTCAAAGAATATTGATCATAGCTTTGAACCTGCCAAAACACAAATGCAGAAACTTGCTCTTTCAGGCATGGGATTTGTCTGAAAATGAGAGTCCAATCCTGTTCTACCTAATTCAAAAAGAGTGTACTTCAATTCTGAACAACCCAAGACTACTAAGAGAAAAGAAGCCTGGAAATTGTGTTAGATATTTTTTTTTTTTTCTGATTCATAAAAGTGTATCATAACCTGTCTCTGATTATCTGTGCTTGAGCAATTTGGAATGAATAATTTCAATTGAGCAGGAGAGGCTAGCGCAGCAATTTCTGAGTTAACTGCAGTGAAAGTGTGATAATTTTGTTTTACTCTGTTAAACAGTGCCCCTGAAATTACTGTGTCAACAGTGAACCATTTCTCAAGATCTACGAGAGATCTTCAGTGTTCTGTGCTGGTCAGGATTCATCCCTCTCTTTTAAAAGCTTTGTCTCCTTAGGCTTGGTACAATTAGAGAGAGAAATATATACCACCAATATGTGATTCAGCCCGCGAGCTATAACGTCCCTAAAAGCAGCTGTGGTCTTGGTAGATAAAATCAGTTGGCATGAGGCTAGGTCCTGTCCATAATGTTTTTGAGCTCTTTGCTGTTCATGCCAAGTGTGAAGTTACACAAGCTGCTCAGCAAAAGTTATCCTTTTTTTGTCTCTTATTCTTTTTGAAAAGCTCTTATCTTTCCTTTCTTTTCCTCTCTTCACCTTTTTAAAAACAGTTTTGGGATCATTTCCAGTGCTAATCCCTTGAGAAAATGATGATGTTTTTTCTCATTAATTTATTAAAAAATAATTCTTTCCTTACAGTTGTTTTATGTGTTTTATTCAGTAATAAGAACATTTTTTACCAGTAATAATAACGCTATATACTATATAATAGTATATAATAACACTATATAATACTATGTACTATAGAGTATACTACTGTATACTACAAATTATAATATGGGTTTGGTCAAGCAACAGTGCATATATACTTATCATATTCATACAGACTGTATTCTGCTGAAGATGTCATAGAATCATTTCTGTGTCAAAAAAATATCTAATTAATCAGGCTCATCGCTCTCTTTCTATACAGTATTTGTAGTGTTCTTTTCGATCACTGAAACAAGTTAAAATAATCTCTCAGATCAAATGCAGCTCACTTTAGTACCATGCTATGAACCACCTGTGGAATCTATGATGAGAAAAGCTTATTAATTTGTCAGAGTGAGCATGTCATGTTAAATTCTGTTTGGAAAGATACGTCTTTTTTTTTCATGTTGGGAAGCTTTACCATATCTTTCTTACCAACAAGCTACTTGTAGAAAAGTAATTGATCTTATCAGGAAGAATTTGTGAAATTGATAATTCTATAATTAATAATTATAGTAATTGATAATGATATCAATTATATCAATTGATAATTACATCAATTATATATATTTAGGGAGGGACTCTTTATCAGGGAATGTAGTGACAGGACAAGGGGTAATGGTTTTAAATTGAAAGAGGGGAAATTTAGATCAGATATTAGGAAGAAATTCTATACTGTGAGGGTGGTGAGGCACTGGAACAGGTTGCCCAGAGAAGTTATGGATGCCCCATCCCTGGAGGTGTTCAAGCCCAGGCTGGATGGGGCTTTGAGCAACCTGGTCTAGTGGGAGGTGTCCCTGCCCATGGCAGGGGGGTTGGAACTAGATGATCTTTAAGGTCCCTTCCAACTCTAACCATTCTATGATTCTATATGTTTATTGAAACTTGGCATAAAAATACATGTAAAATGTTCTATTTTGCATAGACTTAATAATATAGCCTAAACAAAGCTGTAAAAAGAACTTTTCAAACTAACACCAATTTTCATCAGGATCATGAATATACGAAGCTGTTACAGAATCACACAGATCACAGAACGATATGGGGTTGGAAGGGACCTCTGGAGATCATCTAGTCCCACCCCCCTTCCAAAGCAGGTCCACCTAGAGAGGTTGCACAGGAACATGTCCAGGCAGGTTTTGAATGTCTCCAGAGAAGGAGTCTGATTTTTCCTCTGCATTATAGTAGACCATAGATAATGATTCAAAAACAATATACAGCCTGCCATTCACTAATTAAGATACTTTTTTTTTTCATTCTGCTTTTTGTAGAACCATCATATCACCTGGAATGTTTTAACTTTAATTTTACTGTTTCTGCTGAGCCAGAGTGGTAATTTTAATGAGTAACGTATTAATGGTTTTCTTTTTTTCCCCCAGAGGACTTTTGCCAAGAGATTATACTAATACAGGTCAAACTTTGAGCTAAAATAACTTAATAGTATCCTTTTAAGGAAGGATGGTAGTGTTTCTTTTGTTTTGCTAATGATATTACATAGTAGCATATTACTGAAAGGTAGGAAAATCTGCAGAGATTAAGAGTATTATTCATATTCACATTTCACTATGAAATCAGGTCTTCTCTTCAAGCACAAATCTTCGTGCCAATCTGCTCTATTTCAATGCCTAGGGGAAAAACTGTATCTGTCAAAAAAGTTTCCTAACACAGCTTAAATCAAATGTCAGGATAAAGTTTGTACTTGTTCTCTTTAGGGACATATCTTTATGAATGTGTTTAATACTCAGAGGAGATTTACAAATAAATAGTTAAAAGAAAATTGTATCTATTTTGCTCAGCCAGCAGTCTGAAACTCAGAAAGTGCTCCTCGGTGTGAATAAACTGTATTTGAAAATAAAATTTTACTTCATAATTGGGATATCTGAGTCTTCTGCTTGTGGCAGCCATATTGCTGACAAGATATTGGTAGAATGATGCCCTGTGTCACATTCTATTGAAAAAAAGAGCTGGTTTTAATATTGCACTGCCATATTAGTAGCTGTTAGTTTTGAATTTCCTTCTCTGCATAGCTAACTGGTGAGAAGAGTGTGGCCTTATGTGCACAGAACAAAGGGACACATTTTAATTATGACAGGTAAATGATATATATGAATAATTTATACTAAGGTATGAGTACCAGTTAGAAAAGATGAATTTTTTTCAAATAATATTGTTTTGACCCTTGTATATGGGTAAACAGAAATCAAATCTTGATGTAATTACGAGTTTACCAAGTGTCTCAGTATTTTTGTTGTAGAGGGTAGATTTACATAGTATATTTTAAATAAATGTCTGCAATCTTTGACCTTCTAGCATAACACAGACCCCAAACAAATGAATGTTAATTCTTGGCAGGGTTTATTAACTCAGTCTTGGCACCATATTATTGTGGTCAGGTAGGTTTCATCTGGCTTTGAAACTTAGGCAGAGCAAGCTCATGTGTCCTGAAATTACTATATTGTCATACTTTGTCAGGGTAAACTTTGATCCTTATTATTACTATTTAAAATGTATACTGATGTATAATGTTAGAAAGTATCCTGTTAGAAAAATTCTGCTGAATTTTTTCTAGAGATGTGTGTCAGGTAGCTTATAACTCTGGCTATCTAGGTATTTATGATAAGCAGTCTTAAGACTAATATTAGCACTATAAATCAGTGTTTTTTTCTTCTACTTCAAGTTTGGAAGGTGGTAGGTTTGGGTAATTATGTCCTGCTTAGGCTGATATTTCATAAAATATTCTTAGGACAGATGCCACAGAAGGCAACATGAGTCCTGCAATGAGAAGTCTACAGGAAGGCTGGAGACAGTCTGTTTACAAAGGCTGGCAATGACAGAACAAGGGGTAATGGCTTTAAACTGGAAAAACGCAGATTTATATTAGACATTAGGAATAAGTTCTTTACCGTGAGGGTGGTGGAGCACTGGAATAAGTTGCCAAGGGAAGTGGTTGAGACCCCTTCCCTGGAGACATTCAAGGTAAGGCTCGATGAGGCCCTGGGCAACCTGGTCTAGTTGGGGGTGTCCCCACTGACTGCGGGGGGGCTCGGACTAGATGAGCTTTGAAGGTGCCTTCCAGCCCAGATGATTCTATGATTCTATGAAGTCCAAAGAACTTTTAAAAAGTTGTGTACACAGGTATTGTCATTTGTATAGATACCTATGACTAATTAGGTTCAATATGCCTCGGTATTATTAGCCTTGTTTAAAAAAAATAATTGTCATAGTAATAATGGTATTCAGGACTGTCTTTTGTTATGCCATTGTTGAGGAATTGTAGCATGTTAAGTTTCCATACCCTACACTTTTCCTTCAGGAGATTGTATATTTCACTAGTTATCCTTTCTGCCTCCTTTTGCCAAGTGTCTTCTTGGTTGTTTTTTTATTGTTTGTTTTTGTTTTGTTTTGTAAGGCATTTTCTGTTGATTGTTGTTTGGGTTTTTTTTTTGTTTGGTTGTTTTTTTTTCCCTGATGCAAAAGCTTTCACCTAAAGGCTAGAATCATAGAATCATGAATAAGGTCAATGCAAGATGATGAGGATTTATTACCTGAACACCTTTACCAGCAGCACACTCATTCTCCTGTGACAAGGTGACCCACTTACTGGATGAGGAAAAGGTTATGGATGTTCTCTACCTAGACTTTAGTAAAGCCTTTGACACCATTTCCCACAGCATTTTCCTGGAGAAACTGGCTGCTCATGATTTGGATTTGGTAAAAAACTGGCTGGATGGCTGGGCCCAAAGAGTTGTGGTGAATGGCGGTAAATCCAGTCATTGGCCGGTCACAAGTGATGTTCTCCAGGGCTCAGTATTGGGACCAATTCTGTTTAATATCTTTATCAATGACCTGGGCGGGGGGATAGAGTATACCCTCAGTAAGTTTGCAGATGACACCAAATCAGGCAGGAGTGTTGATCTGCTTGAGGGTAGGATGGCTCTACAGAGGGATCTGGACAAGCTGGATCAATGGGCCTAAGGTATGAGGTTCAACAAGGCCTAGTGCTGGGTCTTGCACTTGGGTCACAACCACCCCATGCAATGCTGCAGGCTTGGGGAAGAGTGACTGGAAAGATGCCTGGTGGAAAAGGACCTGGAGGGTGTTGGTCAATAGCCAGCTGAATATGTGCCCAGGTAGCCAAGAAGGCCAACAGCATCCTGGCTTGTATTAGAAACAATGTGGCCAGCAGGACTAGGGAAGTGATTGTCCCCCTGTACTCAGCGCTGGTGAGGCTGGTGAGGGGCCTGGAGAACAGGCTTATGAGGAATGACTGAGGGAACTGGGGTTGTTTAGCCTGGAGAAAAGGAGGCTGAGGGGAGACCTTATTGCTCTCTACAACTACCTGAATGGAGGTTGTAGTGAGGTGGGGGTCAGTCTCTTCTCCCAAGTAGCAATCAATAGGACAAGTTGCGCCAGGGGAGGTTTAGGATGGATATTAGGAAAAAGTTCTTCACCAAAAGAGCTGTCAAGCATTGGAACAGGCTGCCCATGGAATTGGTTGAGTCACCATCTCTGAAAGTATTTAAAAGATGCTTAGACGTGGCTCTTAGGGACATGGTTTAATGGGGGACTTGGCAGTGTTAGGTTTGTGGTTGGACTCGATGATCTTAAAGGTCATTTCCAACCTAAATGAGTCTATGATTCTAATATGAAATGGCCCCTATATTGCCTGTTAACAAGGCCTTGGAAACATAACGTTTCATGCAAGCTTCCTGTTGAGTATGTCATGGATGTTCCAATTTCTGAGCAATGCCGCTAATAGTTTGGGAGGGGATTGGAAGCCACGACCCACAAGCCTGCCAAGGAGCCTTCCAGCACTTCCATAGTATGGAGGACTGAACTCCTGAGTGCTGTTGAATTTATTAGTGTAAGTCACTAGTGTAGCCAGAGAGTCTTTGGTATTTCTGTATTCTGCTATGATTGCTAATATGTTTACCTCTGTGCTCTCCTGTTTCCCCACCCAGATGTTTGGTGGTTTTGTTGGTAGGTTTTTTGTGTTGTTTTATTTGTTGGGTCCCTTATCTATCCCCCCAGATAAGGCACATGGACCATTTTTGCTTCATTTACTGTTTACGCTATTCACGTATTTTACTCTCCCTCTTTTAAGTCTTGCTTGCTGTTGGATTGTAGCTACTTGTTCACCTCTTTCTGCTAGAGGAAGACTAAGTAACTAAAGCCACAGTGACTAATATGTTGGATTTATTTTAAGCAATTAACCCTCATCTAAAGAATTAGGCTTATTAAGCTTAAGGATCTGCAAGCAAAAAGACTAATAGGAACTCTAATATACTTTATTCCTGCAGTCTGGTGATCAGTGCAGTCTGTCTGGTGTAGGATAGACATAAGCTGAGGAAGCTAACAGCCTCGAGTAAGAACACAGCTAGGAAAACACGATCCTTTGTTGTGTGAAATATTTGCATCAGTAAAGTGATTTGGACTGCTACAGGATTGAAACCTTCTTTTATTTTAGTTATCTAAAGACGTAACCTTGAATCCCTGCAGCAAAAATCTGATTGTTCATAGCTCTCATTTAACTTTGGGAATGCAGAAAAACAAAAGAGAGCAAGACATTGAGGTCTTTGGCTGTTTGTTCCTTCACTCCTTGTATAATTTTTGTTCTTTACAGTGGTGAGCATAGTTTTCCACACTCAATATTGTCCATGAACAGAACATCAGTATTCTATCATACAAGCTGTTGCAAAAAGAAAGATAATGCCATGGCTTGAACAAGCATATACTTATAAGGTGATTTTGTATCACTGCTGGTTTAAGCTCTGCAGTATAAATATATATATGTGTAAGTAGTAAAGATGGCTCATTTGACTTCTTCTAAAAGAACTTATACACATACTTGTCACAGACTTGTCCTCAAGCTATTGCAAAGGGGTTGGAAGTGACCGTCAGAGATCATCCAGTCCAAGCCCCCTGCCAAAGCTGATTCACCTAGAGTAGTACTTGAAAATTTTGACAGTTTTAATTAGTGTGTAGATAATTCCCATTCTTTAAAATAAGCATGGTATAAATAATTAGTGAGATATAAATAATTCAGGTAGACGAGTCATTGGGAGCCTCCTAGAGATCATAATCTATCAACAATTGGGAACATTAAGATTAGGCATTCCAGCCATCTTTCTAATAAGAGTATTAAATATGCAGCCAGGTCCAAAAGATGAAAGTAGAGATCTGACCTCCATTCAACAACATAAATAATTAATCTATCTGTCTATCTATCTACCTATCATCAATCCATTCAACTCAATTCTTCAGCTTATTCTGTAAGTTTTGTAGAAAGAGAGAACTTGACTCAGTGAATTAAAGAAGTCTGTAACTAGAACCATGCAGCTTGAAAAAACCTTCCTTGAACGCACTTGATCTTTTTAGGAGAGTCATAATTTATTCTTTCCTTGTACTTGTGCTGATTTCCACTCTTAACTTTAGGCTATCGGGGTTGAAAAGGTAGTTTGCTACCCTGATTATTTTGTTTACTCTAGTGTTATATACAAATGTTTTGTTTTGATCTTGTTGTCTCAATGTTAGAAAGAACATTCAGCGAGAACATCACATTCTGTGTAAGGTGCTTCACAAACATTCACAGACAGGATTTGTTTAAAGAAGTCCTCATTTATTGGCATCTTTGAATAGGGTAATGCTCACGTGAGGAATCAAATCCGTTGAACAGGATGGCTGCTTGTTTTTTGGATGGTGATACTAGTCACTGCTGCAAGGGCCCCTTTCAACAGTATCTTCACCCGAATCAACTGAGAGTTTCTAAACTGTTCTAATGAATCTAGATGGTTGATGGTCCTATGTGACCACTTTAGAAAATGCATGATCATTCTCTGAGTATTATCTTAAACGATGTACAAAACATTTCTTGTCTGTCCTCACTATATACAAAAGACTGTTATGTGACCAAACCTGCATAAGCAGGAACAGTTTACGCTATTTTACATTATTTTTATATCTTTCTGTCAATTCTACATCAGGAATGGTAGAGTCTCTGAAACTGCCAGATTGCCCACCCAAGAGAACCAACACAATTAAGTGCACAAATAGCACCTACCAATTGGCATATGCATAGCATTGGGGAATGTCTGGGACTGTTCAAAACTCCCACTTTCTGCACCAGTTAATCATCAAATGTTTTGTTTGACAATGGCTAGGAGTTCAGTCAATCATTTTATCTCAAGTCAGTTTGCTGTTTCAAATTGGTGCATTGTCTCATCTATGCAGAGACTATCTGGGGAGTTTCTAGACAACACAGGGAACTGATGACTAAGAGCACAGTGGCTGCATGCAGGAACACCCCTCATACCCAGCCAAACAACTGTTACAGCTGTAGGGAAAACTTTAATTTCATCCTTATTTCACAATTATAACTTAAATTCCATGCTGACACAAGTACACAAATTACTTGGACAGGTAAGAGTGTACACATAGAGGAGCTAAAAATAATGCTCAGGGCTACTTCTTGGAAAGGGAAGATGAGTCTTTCGGTGCTTTGCAACCCTCATTCTGGTTTCTGTACTAGTTAGAATGAAAATCATAAAGCTAGAAATCACTATCCAACTTCATGCATTTATCACTATGCCAGTCCACGTTAGGAATTTATTTATATTTGTGTTTTAAAATGTGAAGGTTAACTTTGGGTTTTTTGACATGTCTTAGTATTTATATATACTCTTATAGGGCTTCTCAGCTAAGGTCCTGTTCAGATTGCAGGTTGCATTAGTACTTCTACTGCCATTACTACAGCCAACTTTTTCTAAATGTGAATAATTTGAAAAACAAAACAAAATCAAAAAAACAGGCAGCTTTATATCATTTGTATTAATTATATTCTGTATTCCATTTTTTTATGTGTAATTAAATACATTTGGGAAAGGACTCATTTTTATTATTCCTACATGTGTTTTTTCATGATAATTGTTTCTATTGCAGAACTAATTAAATATCATTCTGAAGTTCTCTCCTTTAAATGTAATTACCTTTTAATGAAATGCATATATATTTCTCACTATTATTGGTTAACATTTAGCTACTTTTTCTATTTCTCTTCCACTTATTGCTACAATTACACTTTGCACTTATATAATGTTATTAACATGGGAATCTTGGCAGAGGCAAGAGAAGTGCAGTCTGTTTTATACAGATTGGATAATCACAGGGTACTAGATCCTACATTTCAAGAAACAGGTCTCAGATTTTTTTAACCCTGAAATTTTGATGTCTGGCTTAGAACACTTCACCTTTATTTGCCTGAGTATTTACATGTTCTGCACTTCTCAAATTTGAAAACTGGAAATATTAATTCAATAACCAGAGCAAAGAGATGTCTTTCTTAAAGAGGAGGATTCTAGAAGGATTTTCTAAGGTCAGGAATCTGATTTGGCATCTGACTTCCTTAATGCCCTGGTCCCCTTCACTGCAAAGAAACTTCTAAATTTACCATAACCAAAGCTAGATAGCTAATATCATAAAACAGATTAAATGGATACCTCCTTAAAATGCTTCAGATTGCAGATCTCAATCAATGCTACTCTGAAACAAACTGTCTTAAAATACAGTCCTATGTGGCTTGACATTGGAAGTGAATATGAGACACGAGTTTCCTGACTGCTAGAACTTTCCTTCTGATCACTCTTGTGAGCACTGTCTCATGTGGGTACGGTTAGCCTGTCAAGCCTACAAATGAGGATTAATTCTAGCTGTAATTCATTACAAAAAGTTTGATGGTGTGATCTTTTTGCAGCTGCTTCTCTAAACTCTAAAAGCCTAAGAAGTCAGGGAAGTCAGAACCTACAAAGGCGGGGAAGTGATAGAGGTAATTCAAAAAGATAGACAAATATTAGGGGATGGAAGAAATTGACTGGACAATGATGATGTAAGCCACATCTTCTTAGCTTACTTTTCTAAAATCTATATCACTCCATTAATCCACTGGATATGTTACATAGCTGACAGGTAAAATTAGGATAGATGTAGCGTGCTCAGCTTCCACCCAAAGCCACTTATGAATAACTTAATCAAATCTACATGTGTGGAAACAAGATAAGGATTGTGTTCCTATTACCTTCTGGGCAATAAATGAGTGCAAATATGTAAGTGAAACATCAATCCAATGTAATAGCATTTTATGTTCATTTTATAGTCCCTTTGTGCAGATACAAGTAGAAAAGTATAGAAGAGATTTCTGAAGCTCTTTCTAAGAAATGGAGTGTTCCCCAATCTGTATGCCTCTCCTGAAATCATGTCAGCTCCAAATCTGTATAAAAAGTAATTGACTTTTGCCAATGCTTTGTGTAGACATGATAGTTTCTCTTCTGTTTGGATGTTTAGCTAATTATCACTAATCATTATCATGGTTGTTGGATTGATATATTGACATTGTTTACCATACGGTATACACAAATACTATCCCTTATGGAGGAAGGGTGTGTGAATGTGTTGAAGAGTGAGTGACAGGTCACATATGCAAAACCTGTTAGGTGAATTAGCAATCCTAAAATGATGTATGGTTGATTATTGTGGATAGGTTCTTCATTATTAATGTGAAAGATGTGCATGAAAATAGTCTTTGTCATCTAAGCATCACAGTTTGGCTTTATACATTAAATCAAAAGGATTCTGTATTTTATGCAGCAGTGTTGTGTTACTGGAGTTGGCTCCTGCACCTTCTTTTCAAAGATCTTATCTGAAAAGGAGAAGCTCGAATGTTTTTGGTAACCAGCCAGACTTATCTGTCAAATAATGGTTTCATAATAAAGATCTCTCAGTGCAGGTTATGCTGTGTTTGAAAGGGTGTGGGAAGCATGAACTACCTCATTTAATAATAAGATAGTAATTATTTCATTAATCTATGAAGATAATGGCACAGATTCATAACTGCTCTTATATGCATGGCTGGAAAGAATGCTCTTTTTGAAAAGTAGTGTAATGGCAAAAAGAAGTAGCATTTCTTCGCACTCGAAGGTACTTGGTATAATATAACACAAAATCTTAGAGTGGGCTGTGTAGTTCCCTGCTAGAAACAAATCTTGTATTTCTAAGTTTGCTGAATACAACAGAGAAAGAAAAATCTCAGTCTTTTACAGCTGTGATATAGAATTATATTAATTCTTTATGTCTCAGACTGTCAGACTCTTTAAAATTTAATAATAAGAAATGTAGATGAGCAGTTGAAGGCTATTATTCCTGAACAGCAATACTGAACAGCCAGTAAAATATGTTCTAAAGTTACCAAGAGATTATTTTCTGTCTGCTTATGAAAGAAGTATTTGTTATTTCCCAGTCTGTACTGAAAGCAGTTAAAATCATTAAATCATAATCAGAAAAATCTCTAACCAGACTCTTTTTTTGCCAGGCCAAAACCAAACTATTGAAGCCTTCTATTTTAAAATGTTATGCAGAGCGAGGGACGATCACATACAAAATGTAGAAACCAGTTTTGAAATTGTAAACATTATTCCAGACTAGTTTTCTTAATGTTTTAGAGTAGATGATTCTAAAACTGCATCATCTCTTTTATACATGTATAGTCATAGAGGTATCAGCGGACTTACAGTTGCCAAGATCTGGAATAATGCTGCAGCCAGTTTCCTCCCTTAACAAGTACATTAAATGTGCATAGAGGATTCATAAAAACTTTTTGTGGTGTTCTTTTAATTGTAATTCTAATGTGATCTGAGGACATGGCATGTTACCTTGGCTGAAGTAAGGTGTATCACCAGGCTGTCTATTCATACAAGTTGTACACACACCACATCAAGTAAACTAGGGTAGAAAGCTGGAGTTTATGACTCAGCAAGAGCATTTGTGTCTATACACAGAGTGAATAAGTTTAGCAGTTCATTCTCCTGCTAATATGCAACAAGTTACATGGTTACCTTACTAGGAGCTGCAGCGTACACTTAACCAAAAGAGAAATAGTTCCCAGCATTTGATGAACAATATTTTGTGCAAAGTTTCTTCCTCTTCAAAAGCTCCCCAAGGGAAAAAGGTACTGGTAATTTACTTTTATTGAAGCAGACCTCACTTGGAAGTAAACATGTGAGGAGGATGACAGAAGATAGATAAGGCAAATTTCCTTTCTGTGCTTCCCCTTTTTAAATCCAAAGAAAACATCAATGATGCAACTTTTCATGCTGTGCCTTTCTAATTCATTCAGCTGGGTGCATTTAAGGCATATTTTGGTACATTTAGAGAGCTTGCTCAAAACAGTAGAAGATGCTGCACTTGTATTCGGCTGTTACACATCATGTAGACTAGCATGTGCTGGGACATTTATCATGAACACACTCTTTGAGAGGAAATCCAGGTGAGAAGGTAAGTGAGAAGATCTGGAGAAAAGGCAACTGTAATGTGCATGAAGATCATGTTGCCATGCTCAGTGTTGATACAGTGTTGCTGTTTGATCCCAGCTCACTCATTTTCCCCCAAATTTTATTTTAATATGTCTTGCAATCTTTCCTGTTTCAGTGCTCACCATGCCCCGCTGAATGCAACCATACAGGATAAAAATATGCAAAGCAACCTTCATCTTTCTCATGTTTTAATACCTAATACAAAGAAAGCATCACTGCTACTGAAAGCAATGCCATTTTAAAGTAAAAAAAAACTTCAAGCAGCATAGAATTTACCTCTCCATTACGCATCTCAGAAGCCTGAGACCTTCTCATCCCTGGCATCTCCCCTCAGGCAAATATTCTTTTTCATGCTTCCACTAAGATCTAGGATCAACAAATTACAGGATGCCTCACATCCTTTACACTAATTCAGCCCCAGGAAATACCAGTCATCAGTTTTAACTTTAGTTTGACAGCTGCAGAGTGGGTCAACAGTATCCTACTTCATCAGCAATCACAACAAAAACTGCCTTGCTAAAGGTGAGCAAGTTCAACAGTTCACTTCCAAAGCAACACCCACCGCAGCTCACACAGAAGTTTTCCAGATTTCAGACCCATACTAGCTTTTTGACTTCAAGTTGTAAACCCTTTCAGGACAGAGGTTATGTAAAGACTTGTATGCATCAGAAACTCTTTTCCTGCAATTTACAGGCTGATTCTGACACTTGAACCCAGGAATCACCAGCAGTTTGCCAGATGCTGCTGAACCTTATATTGCTATGCTGGTCTGAAAGACTCTCCACTCAAGATCCCTGCTGCCACTTTCCCTCTAAGACTGATCTGTCATAACAAGACATGCCTATTTTATTTCCCAAAATGCCACAGAGAGAGGAAAAAAAGTGAATTATTTTATTAATATGTTTATGTAATTGTTGTTGGAAAAACTTTGAATACAACACATAATTTTTCGACAGTGACTGAATCCACCTGGGAAGGAGCCAATATATGTTATATATACATACAGACTTTTTTCACCAGAATCACTGCAATATTAGAAAAAAGGAAAAAGTGGGGCTTTACAAACAGCTGTTTTTACTCCTGGGCTTAAGGAAAAATAATAACTTATATGTTGTTTATTAGATATCGGGCCAGGATTATGTTCAAGCGAGGTAGTTCATTGTGCCTGTGAATACAAATAACATTTACATTTTTATTAAGTAGAAGAGTTATATTTACACTGCATGTTAGCCCAAAGCTGAATACTACCTTTTGTTCATTGAGTTAGAACATCAAGACTTCTCATTCAGACCTGAAAAACTTTTGCTACTTCTGGGATCAGTGTGGCATTTTAAGTTTTACTCTAGATTTACATGCAATATATGTGCAACTGTAATATAAAGAGTAGTTTATTTCAAGTATTTTTATTTCTCAGGGATAGTAAGTTTATTGTCAATTTTCTCATATTACTGTTGCCATTTACAAGTTTTCTAGTGGACAACTATTCTCAGCTTCATCAGTACTTAGCTCCCATTTCACAACACGTCAAATGGCTATTCAAGCAGAACACCTCCCCACACCCCCCCTCCCCTTGCAGACTGAAAATTTCTCTACTTATAGTTATGTCTCCCCATTGGAATTACCACTTCAGTGATTGCTGAAAAGGCTGCCATCACTGAAATGAGTCACTAGTGATCATTGAAAAAAATAATATAATGTAATGCCAGTGATCTCTACTTCAGATGAGTTCAGTAAATTTTGCCTGTTTCCACACACCCCACTGCTGGCTTCACTATACACTTAGCTTTGTAATCTAGTTATGAAACCAGTACTCAAGTGCTTGTTTTGAGCCACATGTTTTGAAGCCACAAGATAGGATTTCTTTCATCTAACTTTAGACATTTACAATGTAGACTTCTACATATGAGGTAGTTATCCTAAGCTTCCTTTATGCTTGAGACAGTTAATCACTTAGAGATATGATTCATCTGACCTATGTTAGACATCTGTTTTAGGATAAATCTACGGCTGCTCAAATTAATCCTATCTAATGTGACTTTGTCACAGAGCAGTAAGACTATTAGAGACTTAGGAATAAATGTAAATATTACTAATGTTTTTTCTTCAAGCCTCTTTTGATAAAATACAGAAAATTAGAACTTTTAATGTCTTTTCTGACAGAATATGATAATACCAGAAAAATGCAGATCAAACTCGCTGGGTTAATCAGGGTTCTCCATGCAGTATAGGATCCAGTGACTTATTAAATATTTTTAATTTCTTCTCGACTTACTCATAATAATAAATGTAAAAATATCATTAAGAGGAATTGGAATTTTTTTAAAAGGCAGATTCAATACAGATAAGTAGGAACATTCAGTTATGTTTAACCTTCCTTATGAGTGGTTTGACTGGATGATCTGACCTCTTAATCAAGTATGTTAGGATTCTGATGAGTTGATGTCTATGTTTCTTAAATATTCATGTCGATAATTTATAGAACTGAAGGATTTCTTCCACTGATATCTTAAAATAGCAATTCTGATGCTATAAATATCTTAATATGGTAGCATTATTTCCTTGCTATTTCCCACTAAATCTAAGATTTCTTTTTAGTAAACAAAATGATATCATATATCAACTTCATTTTAAAAAAAAATGGAAGAAAACCATTAAATTAGTATTCAACTAGACAACAACTCAATTTTTCTAGGATTAGGAAACAATAGAAATCTGTTATGATACAACACATGCACTTTATCCAACCCTTGCTTTCTAACAGTAGTTGCCATAACTACTAAAATATTCCTTGTATATGCTTCCTGCTTCAGTTTCATACACAGCAGTCAGAAATATCTGTTACATGTGAAAAAATATGAGCTGCTACAAATGCTTTAAAAAGCTATGTGATGCTATATTTTGCTCTACCACATGTGATAAAGGAGAGATGAGCATAGGCCAATGAATACTATCAATTACTTAGGGCTCACATGAAAACAGAGTTTTATGTAAGTGTCCTGTGTATTGTAGTCAATCCATTTTGAAAGTCAGGCCATTGAGTCTACTGTTTATCCTGAGGATATGAATGCCTAAAGACAATAGTTTTCCTCAATGCTATTGGTCTAATGGTCTGTTCCTGTGTCAGTATGTGTATGGCTGATCCTGGAAGGCTTGTGAGGTGATCACTTCAGTCCCTTCTACAACCTTTCCCATAAATGCTCTAGCTCTCTCATTGTGCAATAATCTTTGAAATAACTGCATGCAAGATCTCACCAATAAATTCTAAGATAAAAAGATGTCTGCAGACATCACTATTACTGTTCTGTCTCCAGCTGGGGCTGGGAGACACAATTAACCTACATGTCAAACTCCAAAAGAGATATCAAGGATGTGATTCTCAGTTAGAGATGGAAACCCATCTGCAATATAGAGCAAGATGACTTGGAAAACTGGAGCTCAAGGTATATTTTTCTCCAACATATTTGCTGTTACGCTGGTTTTTGGTACTTGGCACCCAGAACGTTAGATTTTGTATATCCTGTTTTGAATATTTAGCTATTCTGACTGCATAAGGAAGCCAGACATTCTGCTCAGCCTCCAAGTCTTATTAGATACCTATATGTGTATAAATGGCATGCCAAAAGATGTTGAATTTTTTTAATCTTTTAGTAGACATTGTCTTGCTTAGCTTATCATCTCTTCAAGATTCTTCTGGTTTTGTCCAGTATTCTGTGAAAAGTGTAAGGCTTCCTGTAGAAGAAGAAAAACTCTTCAAATGATTATATTACTAATAATTGTGTATATGAGAGAAGAGAGAAGACAGTGGTGTGTGTGCAGGAAGTCTTAGCAGCAGAATTTTCTAACCTGTGTGTTTGTGTTTGTAAATATAACAAACCACTAAGTCTTCCCTTCATTGAACTGCTACTCCTTGCTACAACTAAATCCATTGTGTATGGTGTGTTTTGCATATCTTACACAATGTTTCATGTTTTCTTTGCCCTTAAACTGTTTTTCTTTCAGTTATCAAGTCTGCATTTCTTTAGCTATGAGTAATTGACCGTTGGTGACCTGATTATAGTCTTGGGGATAGCAACTTACTTATTACTAGCATCTATTTTAAAATTATGGTTATACCACCCAGTTATACAAATCTAAGCAAAAATATAGCAAATTAAGTAATAATCACGTTTGATATGTTGGTGTTCTGTTTTTTGTTTTTGTTTTTGGTTTTTTTGGTTGGTTGGTTTTGTTGGTTTTTTTTTTGTTTGTTTGTTTGTTTGTTTGTTGTTATTACAGCTAAATAAGCCAAATTAAAGCTCCAGAAAAACTAACACATGTTCAGACAAAGGGTGAAAAAGTCTTCTCTTCAGAGCTTTGCCAAGTTAATATGGTGACTGTAGCTTGTTACTAGCAGTGGCACTTGTTTGTGCATTAGTCTGCAGAATATACTCTGAAAGTTTATTTTATGGGTTTGTTGTGGTTTGTTTGCTTGTTTGTTTGTTTGTAATATAGAAAATTTCTCTTGGAATTTTAATGAAAGGAGAAATAATGGAGAGTCTTTACACAAAGATAACATTGCCCACCACTTGACAACGGCAGGATTCATAAGAAATTGTAACTCACTGGTTACAAAAGTTTATAAACAGGACAATACTTTAAAATAAATCCTCAAAATAATTTGTAATATAGGATAGAAATACCAGGAAAAGAAAAATTTGCCACATAAAAATAGAAAAAGATAACAAAAAAGTTTTGAGATGCATTCAGGAGGGCTGTCTTCCCCATTTCTTCTTCACTGCTTACCACTCAGCTTGTTCTTCTGAATCACAAATATACACAGCTTATAAATTACTGTTGATTTAGTCAGTTACAAACTGCATAACTTCCCAAGCTCTGCACATTTATGTAGTTTATGTACGCACATTCGCTATTTTGGCAGGATGACTTCTGTAGGGGCTTTGCTACTGGTTGGCCAGCAGAGAGTCAAAGGTCTTTGCTTGAAAGCAGTTCACCCTGAAGGGATTTTGTCTGAGGTATGTGATTTTCTATATGCATGGAAGAAAATCCCAGCCAAAAAACTGTAAAGGTCACAAGGAACTTAGAGAAATGTAACTTTCAGTTCTCATTTCATGGCAGAGGAGAGAATGTAGCTTTATAAAATTAATCTTTTACTGCTTTTTCCCTCACTGTATACTATAGCTATCAAATTCTGGGATAAAAGGGTTAAAGGATTTTAATTTTTTTTCTTAAAGTGTCAGCATGTTCCATATTTCTTCCTCCCACAGAAGAGAACAGTAATTCTCTAGACTGAATCAAATTTTATTTGAGCATTCAGCAAAGTAAATGATTGCTTTGGATAACGTTTTAGAGTGATAAGATGTCAGCTAATAGACTTGATTAGAACTGAGTCAGCAAATAGTTTTGCTTTTTTCCTTAATGGGACTTGAGTACATAGAAATGGCTATAAAATGCTGAGAATGGACGGCAAAAATGTGTCTACTTTTGTCAATGTGTAAAAATCCAAGTCAGGAAGAAGTCCATCCTGCCTTATGGGGTGAGATGTTATAATGGCTTATAATGAGATTAAAAGTTTGTTTCAGAAATAACTTTTGCTTCATAAATAGCAAAAAATTTCAAAATGTGTATGGCTAGTCTCAAACTAACCCTGTTTTCTTCCTGCCAAATGAAAAGTGTCCAATATTTGTGCATCTGTATGTATTTGATGTGATTGCATTTGTGTTTGTGAGATATTAGTAAAGTCTGATATTTTTCTTGCTAATGAGATTCAGTCCTTAGAACTTAGAATCATAGAATCATAGAATCATAGAATGGTTAGAGTTGGAAGGAACCTTAAAGATCATCGACTTCCAACCCCTCTGCCATGGGCAGGGACACCTCCACTAGACCAGGTTGCTCAAAGTCCCATCCAGCCTGGCCTTAAACACTTCCAGGGATGGGGCATCCACAACTTCCCTGGGCAACCTGTTCCAGTGCTTCACCACCCTCACAGTAAAGAATTTCCTCCTAATATCTAATCTAAATCTCCCCTCTTCCAATGTAAAACCATTACCCCTTGTCCTGTCACTACATCTCCTGACAAAGAGTCCCTCTCCGGCTCTCCTGTAGGTTCCCTTCAGATATTGGAAGGCTGCTATGAGGTCTTCCTGGAGCCTTCTCTTCTCCAGGCTGAACAACCCCAGCTCTCTCAGCCTGTCTTCATAGGGGAGGTGCTCCATCCCTCTGATCATTTTCATGGCCCTCCGCTGGACCCGTTCCAACAGGTCCATGTCCTTCCTGTGTTGAGGACTCCAAAGCTGGACACAGTATTCCAGGTGGGGTCTCATTGGAGCAGAGTAGAGGGGTAGAATCACCTCCCGTGACATGCTGGCCACACTTCTCTTGATGCAGCCCAGGATGCGGTTGGCTTTCTCGGCTGCCAGTGCGCCTTGCTGGTTCGTGTTAAGCTTCTCATCCACCAACACTCCCAAGTCCTTCGCCTCAGGGCTGCTCTCTAGCCATTCTCCGCCCAACCTGTATTTGTGCCTGGGATTGCCACGTCCCAGGTGCAGGACCCTGCACTTGGCCTGGTTGAACTTCATGCGGTTTGCACAAGTCCACCTCTCAAGCCTGTCCAGGTCCCTCTGGATGGCATCCCTTCCCTCCAGCGTGTTGACCGCGCCATCGAGCTTGGTGTCAACGGCAAACTTGCTGAGGGTGCACTCTATCCCACCGTCCATGTCTCCGACAAAGATGTTGAACAGCACTGGTCCCAGTCCCGACCCCTGAGGAACTCCACTCATCACTGGCCACCAATTGGACATGGAGACATTGACCACAACCCTTTGAGTGCGGCCATCCAGCCAGTTCCTTATCCACCCAGTGGTCCATCCATCCAACCCATGACTTTCCAATTTTGAGACCAGGATGTCGTGTGGGACAGTGTCAAACGCTTTGCATAAGTCCAGGTAGATGACGTCTGTTGCTCTGCCCTTGTCCACCAAGCCTGTGGCAGTATTGTAAAAGGCCACCAAATTTGTCAGGCACGATTTTCCCTTGGTGAAATCATGTTGGCTGTCTCCAATCACCTCCTTATTTTCCATGTGCCTTAGCAGAGATTCCAGGAGGATCTGCTCCATGATCTTGCCAGGCACAGAGGTGAGGATCACTGGCCTATAGTTCCCTGGATCTTCCTTTTTTTCGTTTTTTGAATATTGGGGTTATGTTCCCCTTTTTCCAGTCAGCAGGAACTTCACAAAATTGCCACAATTTCTCAAATATGATGGAAAGTGGCTTAACAACTTCATCCGCCAGATCCGTCAGGACCCTTGGGTGAATTTCATCAGGTCCCATGGACTTATGCACCTTCAGGTTCCTTAAGAGGTCTCAAACCTGATCTTCTCCTACTGTGGGCTATTCTTCATTTGCAGAGCCCCTGGTTTTGCCTTCAGTGACTTGGGCAGTGTGGTTAGAGCCCTTGCCGGTGAAGACTGAGGCAAAAAAGTTGTTCAGTAGCTCAGCCTTATCCATATCCTGGGAGGCCAGGTCTCCCGTTTCCTTCCAGAGAGGGCCCACAACTTCCCTAGTCTTGCCTTTGTCCCTGACACATCTGTAGAAGTTTTTCTTATTGTTTTTGATGTCCCTGGCTAGATTTTGTTCTGCCTGGGCTTTCGCTTGCCTGATCTGGTTCCTGGGCACTCGGACAGTTTCTTTATATTCTGCCCATTCTACCCATCCCTGCTTCCACCCTCTATAGGCCTCCTTTTTGGTTCTGAGCTTGTTCAGCAGTTCCTTGTTGGATATTTTGCCTGACTTCTTTTTTGGGATGCACCTCTCCTGAGCTTGGAGGAGGCAATCCTTGAATACCAACCAGCTTTCTTGGGCCCCTCTCCCCTCCAGTTCTTTCTCCCATGCTACCATGCCAATCAGATCTCTCAGGAGACCAAAGTCTGCTCTTCTGAAGTCCAGGGTAGCAAGCTTGCTGCACACCCTCCTCACTTTCCTATGAATCTTGAATTCTACCATTTTGTGGTCACTGCAGCCAAGGCTACCATTGAACTTGACATCCCCCACCAGCCCCTCCTTGTTGGTAAGGACAAGGTTCAGCACGGCTCCTCTCCTCGTTGGCTCCTCTGTCATCTGAAGAAGAAAGTTAGCATTAATGCATTCCAAGAACTTCCTGGATTTCACGTGCCCTGCTGTGTTGTCCTTCCAACAGATATCGGGGTGGCTGAAGTCTCCCATGAGGACCAGGGTGTGCGAGCACGATGCTGCTTCTATCTGCCTATAGAGGGCCCCATCCTCCCTGTCACTCTGATCTGGTGGTCTGTAGCAGACCCCTACTGTAACATCACTTGCCCCTGTTCTCCCTTTAATCCTGACCCATAAGGTCTCTGTTGGGTCTTCATCCATCCCCAGGTGAAGCTCCACACACTCCAGCTGGTCATTGACAATAGAGGGCAACACCCCCACCCTGTCTGCCCAGCCTGTCCTTCCTGAAGGGTCTGTAACCCTCCATTCCAACCCTCCAGTCATAAGAGCCATCCCACCACGTCTCAGTAATGCCAATAAGATCGTAGCCCTGGAGGCGTGCGTACATCTCTAACTCCTCTTGCTTGTTCTCCATGCTTCGTGCATTTGTGTAACAGCTGTGCGCCCAATGGGGCTGACTTACTAGCTGGAATGGCTCCATTTCCTTTGTGTCACTCTTCAGGTGGCCTTCCTTGTGGTGCTTTATCTGTGTTTCCCGGATTCCTTTTGCCTCAGGAGCCTCAAGGACAGGCCTGATGTTATCACCCTCCTCCCCCTTCACATCTAGTTTAAAGACCTGTCAATCAACCAATCAACTTAAAACCACCAATTTCTGTAGCATCTCATCTTTTCTCTATAAACACATTAGAAACTGTTACAACTGAAACAAAAATTTGAATACTCAGGAAGCGCAAGGTCTTCAGGAAAGAGGAACTTTCCTTTGTTACAGTGGAATAGATCATTGTTCTTTAAGATCCTGATCTTGAATAGACCTCTCTGTACTTGGTTATCCACAAAAGGTTGCAAGGATGTAGTCACTGTTATGCCACTCTGCTTAAGGGACTACACTGCAGCAAGGACCAAAAGCTGAAATGCAGCAGTGGAAGTACACACAAGTATGGTATTGTTCTCTTAGGTTGACAAAAAACACAGAAAGGGATTAAATTACTAAAGATCAATTTTAAATTACAATAATACATAATACACACATCTTTTGCCACCATTTCCTCATCAGTTTTTTCACTCAGTCCTTCACATGAATGCTTGATGAATTTTTAGGAATGTGAAAGTATGGGAACAGTCTTTACCAGCAACTGAGTAAAACACTCATCAATAAAAGGAAAGGCTGGAATAAATTACAGTTAAATTAGTTCATAAATTGATAAAAATGTACTTAGAGAGCAGTTATCAGTATATCCTTCCACAGCTGTAGTGAAGTACCACCAGTGCTTGCCCGGGTACTGGCGAGTTCAGCCCAATTCATTAATGACATGGAACAAAGCACCACACTTTCATTTTAGACTGATTCAGGTGAGACAGCTTTAAGCTCTTCAGAGAACAAAGACTGGATTCAGAGAGGTCCTGAGCAGTTGGAGCAATGGTCTGAAATGAGCAGGACAGGTCACCTGCATGGCCCTGCATGACAGCAGTTTTAAAAGAAAAAAAAAACACAACAGCTGAGGGACATATTGGACAGCAGACATATGTATCAATAATAACAATTCACAGAAATAAAGCAATTTGAGAAGTAGGCTGAGAAAACTGTCAGGACCTTAATGACCTTGCTCAGTGCTCCCAGCACAACTTCCCACCTTGCCCACAGCCCAGGACCCCATGTCAGCCTCCCAGGGCCATCAGCCCCTGCCTCAGCGATGCCACAGTGTGGCAGGTCTCCAGTTCCCCACAGCCCCACCCTTCCTGGCCATGGGTCCCACCATGCCAGATCCACCTGCAGGCCAATGTCCCAGCATGGCCTCAGCCCATCCCTATTCCCCAGGGAGGTTCTCGATGCTCAGGGCTGGGGCTGTCCTGATGCCCCCAGCTGCCCTGCTCCTGGCTGAGGGGTGGGAAAAATATTCTGGTTCATACAAAATTTTTGACCTAACTATTCCACTGAGATACATAACTTCTTTTGCATTTTGTAAAAGAAGAAAAATATAGTTAGTATAGATACATGTCTTGTTTGATGTAAGCTAGTATCTTAAATTTACGTCCTTCTACAACAAAAAATGCAAACCGAAACTTATGACCTATTTTCAGATTTGTTTTAATCAGTATTTCAGTTTTGCAATTATATCTTTTGTTCCATTCTATTTATTTCAAATAAATATCCACTGCAGTTACTAGTGTATTATTTGTTCTATTGTTTTTATGTAACCCCCTTGTACTTGTAATGACTTTTCTTTCTCCCCACATGCTTAGCTTTGCAATGAAGCAAGAACTGAAAAGAAATGGTGTCTTCTGATCACACGCATTTTTCTCTCTACTGGACAGAAAGAAAGTAGTATTAAAATTTATTGTGAATGAGTGAAATATTCCATTCTAAATTATGCTATATCCAGACTAAACGGGCTGATTTTAGATTAGCTGGAACAAAGACTCTGTATGTAGCTTGATAGATTGTTTCACAGCAAGAGACAAAAATTTTTCAAGAGGAACATGCAGAAAAGAAAACTTGGGAGGAAGTAGTAAGGAGTTAGGTTGGTTGAAAAACATTTTTATTTTAGCTGCAACTACAGAATCTCTATATCATACTTCTAATAAAGATACTTTTTTTTTAAGAACTATAAGATCTCCACACACATAAAAACTTACAAACTCTGTCATTTTTGGCTATAGAAATTAGAGTCAAATCATCCTTGGTTAATGATTGCTTTGCTTTCTTCATTTGCGTGAAATGGACGTTTAACACGATCATTTGAAATCATTTCAACTTATTGATAAGATGGAATTCTGAAATTCAACTGCATATTCTAGAATTATTTCGCTGTTTCACTCTTTTCCTAAAAGCAATGATCAGAATGACAAGAGGAAAGGCTCCTCTCTCACAGTAGCCACTGTTCTATGGGAAAAGTGATTTTACCCATTTTCAGTAATTTCAGCAGATGCTGAAAATAACATTTCAGCAAAGGAATCAAGTTTATGACATCCAAATACAGAGGCTAAAACTCTAATCTCCTCATCTTTAACAGTTTTTTTTTTCTTAGATATGTCTTTTTTTCTACATGTTGGTGAAGGTTTTGTAAGTGCTGAAGGAAAACTTCTAAATGGAATAAATTAACTAGTAAGTAATTTGTCTTATTCAAAACACAAACAGGAATAACATAGAAATATAATATTATCAATAAAAAATATTTTTTCTAAGCAATCCTAAGCTGTAAGTACTGTCTAACCTGCTAGAAAGGTCAGATGTTGCATGGAGTTCATTGTGCTCTTAAGACATACTCCTATAAACAAACAATTCAATTAACACAAACTTTTATTTGATGTTATTCTAATTCCTGCTCTATAATTTTCTTTATTTTTTTTTTTCCTACAGATATTCTAGTAAGCATGCTTGTGAATGCTCCTGGGCAGAGGCTAGTTGGCACATAACAGTCCACATCTAAGGTAATAAACTTTCTCTGCCTCCACACTATAATGGCTGTATGCAAAGCTCTATTGGAGGTGGCCCCTGTACATTTTAATACCAGAGCATGCCTCGGAATTGTTCAGGAAAGTGCTAGTTGGAACAGGATAAATATATCTCAGGCAAGGTTTGAAACATGCCTAGTTATATTTCAGTGCTGGGCAGGATTTACTGTACCAGTACAGTTACAACTTCTGTGCCTCTACAAAGAATTTCTCCAACAAAGCAGTGTTATTTGTGTGTACGAATACACATACAGGACTTTTTTTTCATGGTCCTAACTGAAGGAAGTGTGCTGGCAGAAAATTTTGACATTTTGAGTTTTTGAGGGTTTTTTGAGTTTGGGTTGGGTTTTGTGTTTTGGGCTTTTTTGAGTTTTTGTTTGTTTGTTTGTTTGTTGTTTTTTTGTTTTTTTTTCTGAGTTTGTTGCATCTAATGGCAAAGACAGTACATGAAAAACCTACTCTGAAAATAACAAAGCTAAAACACTTGCACTGGAGAGATCATAAGTGGTAACATGCCTTTTCTACTGATTTTTTTTTAGCAATGTTTACTTCTCTCATGTACTATCAGAAGTTTTCAGACTAGCAGCGTGGGAGGAAGCAGTGTGTGGCAGTGCCAATGATTACAAAAAAAAAGTGAACCAAGGGCAGGAGCTAGCAGACAGTGTGAGAAATTCCCTGCCAAGCAGAGAATCTTGCAGAGCAAACTCACAGCTGGCTTCCTACTTATCTGGCACCAGAGGATATTAATGACCAGGACTGATGGAAACTTCATGTATAAACATGACAAACAGAGTTAACATGACAGTCAGTGCACTGATAAAGCAAAGGGGATCCAGAGGCAGGTGCTGGTCACAGAAAAAACCTGCAGGGGTGACTAGGCACCAAATGGTATGATCCGCAGGACTTGGTGTAGCCAAATGAAGTCCTTTGATAGCCACTACAAATAAAGGTCATCCTGGTTTGGGGTGGAGCAGAGACAACTTTCTCTTCAGTGAGAGAGGCTCTTGCTTATACTTGTTGCAGTGGCAACCAGGGTCAGCTGACTTGGCTGTTTACCCTGTGGAGGGGTTGCACCTGTGGGGAATAGCGGATAGGACAGGTGACCCAAACTGACTAGTAGGGTACTCCAGTCCATCTGCCATGCTCAGTATAAAAGCTGAGGGACCCAAGGGTTGGCTCTTCTTCTTCTTCAATGGCTTGGCTTCTTTAATGGTTCTCTTTCTTCAGTAACTGGTATCTGAGGAGGACCCTATCAGTTCATTTACTTTTGTTGCTGATCTATTGGTTTCTGAATAAAGGTCTGGAATCCAGTTCCCATTTGTAACTGACTCCAGTCTGCAGTCTGGAACTTCCCCAGTGCTGTCTGGTGACGTCTCCTTGGGAGCTTGATATGGTTTTGTATATATTGTATCTATTTCATTATTTTCTTTTTATTTTATTATTAATATTTCATTAAAGTAGATTAGGTGGTTTTTTTTAAACTCATAAATCTCTTTATCTCTCTTCTTCCTCTCCTTGGAGCAAGAGGTGGGGGACAGCATCCATTGTCTGGTCATTGGCCAACCTGGACCAAACTGTGACAGGTCTTCTGGTGCTGGGTGCCATCATCCAGGTTCATGTTGTAACAAATGCCTGGTGCTCCTCCCTGGGGCTGAACACAATAGCGGTGTTCTCACCTATAGGACATGTCCTCTAGTACATAGAATCATAGAATCATCTAGGTTGAAAGGGACCTTTATGATCATCTAGTCCAATTTTTAACCTAGCACTGCCGAGTCCACCACTAAACCATTTCCTGAAGCACCACATCTACCTGTCTTTTAAACACCTCCAGGGATGGTGACCCAACCAGTTCCAGAGGCAGTCTGTTCCAATGATTGATAACCCTTTCAGTGAAGATTTTTTTTCCTAATATCCATCCTAAACCTCCCCTGGTGGAACTTGAGGCCATTTCCTCTTGTCCTATCACTTGTTACTCGGGAGAAGAGACTGATCCTCACTTTGCTACAACCTCCTTTCAGGTAGTTATAGAGAGCAATAAGGTCTCCCTTCAGCCTCGTTTTCTCCAGACTAAACAATGCCAGTTTCCTCAGCCACTCTTCGTAAGACTTTTGCTCTAGACCCCTCACTAACTTTATTGCCCTTTTCTGGACCGCTCCAGCACCTCAATGTCTTTTTTGTGGTAAGGGGCCCAAAACTGGACACAGTACTCGAGGTGGGGTTTCACCAGTGCCGAGTACAGCGGGACACCGATGCAGCTCCTTTACCCAACATTGCATTAGAAAAGAAAGTGAACAGCATTGATTGCACCTGGTATGACAAACAGGAGATGAAAAAGATAAATAAGAGTCTGTATACAAGTGACAGGAATGGTATAGCTAACATAAAGAACTTCCTGGAATATGGATAATTATGATTTCTTGTAGCAGAAGAAAGGTTGTCTCCAAATATGAAACGTTTATTTGCCAAAATTAGATTATGTAATTAAAACTCATCTCAGTAAACACAAAGGAATACAGAGGAAGAACCTGATAAACTAACTGGAGCCACTTGAACACCCTGGCCCAGGTCCTCTGAAGGCTGTCACAGGTATCAGCCCATTGTCCAGCTGTGAAAGACATTAACATGTATCAATGAGAGCTGGGGGCTTCTCACCAGATCACTCAACAGAATGAGGGAGGTTACTACCTAAAGAGTATCCGCTTCTTATGGGATACTGGGGAAGACAGTCTTGAGATTGTACCACGACTTACCATGAGGTGTTTAGGGAAAAAGACCAAAGGCAGGAAAAGGAAGGGAACAAAGTAGATTGGGGATGAGCCAGCATAGGAAAGCAGAGGTAAAAGGAGGTAAAAGGGGCCAGTCACATGTAAACATCTTGCTGATCAGTATGCTTGTCTGACCATGCCATAGTATCTCCTTTCCTCTTTCTCCATTTCTAACTACTTTCGTCAGTGAAAGGAAATCTAGAGAGCGTATTAAGACCCTTAGAATTGAGTGGGAAGGATGAATTCCATTTAGAGAAGTTTCTTGTATTGGTAATTCAGGTCTTTGGGTGGGAAACAGTACCAAGAAGAACTCAGAAACATTAGTGGTTGATGATTTTGTACTGAGTGGCACAGAGGCACCTGCTTCCTAGTGTGATCTGTCACTCCAGGGAAGTTTGCCACTTTTCAAAATCCACATCCATGAACTTGCAGATAGAAACTTATGAGGATCGTTCAGTCACATCATGATCACAGAATCATAGAATCATAGAATGGTTAGAGTTGGAAGGAACCTTAAAGATCATCGAGTTCCAACCCCTCTGCCATGGGCAGGGACACCTCCACTAGACCAGGTTGCTCAAAGCCCCATCCAGCCTGGCCTTAAACACTTCCAGGGATGGGGCATCCACAACTTCCCTGGGCAACCTGTTCCAGTGCTTCACCACCCTCACAGTAAAGAATTTCCTCCTAATATCTAATCTAAATCTCCCCTCTTCCAATGTAAAACCATTACCCCTTGTCCTGTCACTACATCTCCTGACAAAGAGTCCCTCTCCAGCTCTCCTGTAGGTTCCCTTCAGATATTGGAAGGCTGCTATGAGGTCTTCCTGGAGCCTTCTCTTCTCCAGGCTGAACAACCCCAGCTCTCTCAGCCTGTC
The DNA here is from genome assembly GCF_964106895.1 of Numenius arquata. Classification (NCBI taxonomy): domain Eukaryota; kingdom Metazoa; phylum Chordata; class Aves; order Charadriiformes; family Scolopacidae; genus Numenius; species Numenius arquata. The sequence goes on from NC_133576.1 coordinate 99,122,100, forward strand.
TTCACAGGGGAGGTGCTCCATCCCTCTGATCATTTTCATGGCCCTCCGCTGGACCCGTTCCAACAGGTCCATGTCCTTCCTGTGTTGAGGACTCCAAAGCTGGACACAGTATTCCAGGTGGGGTCTCATTGGAGCAGAGTAGAGGGGTAGAATCACCTCCCACGACCTGCTGGCCACATTTCTCTTGATGCAGCCCAGGATGCGGTTGGCTTTCTCGGCTGCCAGTGCGCCTTGCTGGTTCATGTTAAGCTTCTCATCCACCAACACTCCCAAGTCCTTCTCCTCAGGGCTGCTCTCTAGCCATTCTCCGCCCAACCTGTATTTGTGCCTGGGATTGCCACGTCCCAGGTGCAGGACCCTGCACTTGGCCTGGTTGAACTTCATGCGGTTTGCACAAGTCCACCTCTCAAGCCTGTCCAGGTCCCTCTGGATGGCATCCCTTCCCTCCAGCGTGTTGACCGCGCCATCGAGCTTGGTGTCGTCATCAAACTTGCTGAGGGTGGACTCTATCCCACTGTCCATGTCTCCGACAAAGATGTTGAACAGCACTGGTCCCAGTACCGACCCCTGAGGAACTCCACTCATCACTGGCCACCAATTGGACATGGAGCCATTGACCACAACCCTTTGAGTGAGGCCATTCAGCCAGTTCCTTATCCACCGAGTGATCCATCCATCGAACCCATGACTTTCCAATGATGGTCCAGTTATTAGCCCTATCTGTTCATCCATGTGGAAACCAGTCATGTACACAGGAAAAAGCCTGATCAGATCAAAGTTCTCTGAGGGCAAAGCTGAGAGCAGTAGGTTCCTGAGTGTTTTTCTCTGTAATCCCTCCAATTAAGGAGACCTGAGTAGAAACAGGCACAGTGGGCAGACTAACATGTAACTGTGTATCTACTGTCACTAAAAATGTTTTGGCTTCTTTGATAATTGTGCTTCAGTTGATGATTAAGGGCTACCACTGGGAAGAGGTGGAATGCACCTAATAAAAAGTGGGAAGAACATATTTGTGTACAAACATGCTAACCCAATGTAAAGGCTTTTAACTGTTCACTGGGAGTGAGGACTAGAGCCCTGAAGTAATTGATTAAGACAAAAGAGGTAAGAAGGAGACTTTCAGAATTCCTGTCAGAAAGGGAGGGAGTTCAGAAGCTTTTTTCAAGCTCTCTGCAAAATTATCGCTGAACTAATGCATAAGAAGGATAGCCAAGGAAAAGAAGAAAGAAATTTAACTTTCTGTAAAAGAGCTCCTCGACTGCACAGAGTTTCACTATGAAACTGTGGATGGATATGTTGAATATCTAAGGCTAGATCTGAGGGAACAGTAAAACTGACAATTTTTGGGCTGTGTTGCATGCCATGGAAGAAAGAGCATGAAATGGATGTGGCTTTCTAGAGATAAACAACAAAAGTCTCCCTGTAAAAGGCCCTCATCCTCATGCCAGATTGTCCAGCTGCTCAGACTTCTGCAGGCAGGGTAGCATGGCATTGTGAAAGCAATTCAGGAAGTTTCCAGATTGCATTGTTAACAATTATCTCAATCAACCAAGGAGTGGTTAGTGAGGATTAAAGCTCATCTTGAACTTTTTCTCCCAAAGACATAGTAAATGTGATCATAGATGGCATTTTCAGTGGTAGTGACTATAACATGACTACATTCAGGATACAGTAGAAAGGATATGATAGGGCTAAGACTCTGGATTTTAGGGAAGGAAACTCCCTTCTCTGGGGAACAGCTAAGCAGAATCCCCCAACCATGAAGAGGAAGGTGGCCCAAAAGGTCTGTCCAATTACTAAAGGGCATTTACAGAGATATCAGGAAGATATAATCTCTTTCATAGAATCATAGAATCGTCCAGGTTGGAAGAGACCCTTGGGATCATCGAGTCCAACCATTTACCCTATACTACAAAGTTCTCCCCTATATCATATCCCCCAACACCACATCTAAACGGCTCTTAAACACATCCAGGGATGGTGACTCAACCACCTCCCTGGGCAGCCTATTCCAATGCCCGACCACTCTTTCTGTGAAAAATTCTTTCCTAATGTTCAGTCTAAACCTACCCTGTTGGAGCTTGAAGCCATTCCCTCTCGTTCTGTCATTAGTTACCTGTGCGAAGAGACCAGCACCAACCTCTCTACAGTGTCCTTTCAAGTAGTTGTAGAGAGTGATGAGGTCTCCCCTCGAGCCTCCTCTTCCTCATACTAAACAGTCCCAGCTCCTTCAACTGCTCTTCATATGATTTGTTTTCCAGGCCCTTCACCAGCTTCGTTGCCCTCCTCTGCGCTCGCTCCAGCACCTCGATATCTCTCTTGTATTGAGGTGCCCAAAACTGGACACAATACTCGAGGTGTGGCCTCACCAGTGCTGAGTACAGGGGCACAATCACCTCCCTACTTCTGCTGGTCACGCTATTTCTAATACAAGCCGGGATGCCGTTGGCTTTCTTGGCCACCTGGGCACACTGCCGGCTCATATTCAGCCGCTTGTCAATTAGAACCCCCAGGTCTCTTTCTTCCAGGCAGCTTTCCAGCCACATTTCCCCAAGCCTGTAGCAATGCACGGGGTTGTTGTGGCCCAAGTGCAGAACGGGGCACTTGCCCTTGTTGAAACTCATGCCATTGATTTTGGCCCAATGACCCAATCTATCTAGGTCTCTCTGTAGAGCTTCCCTATCCTCCTGGGAATCAACACTCCTGCTTAGCTTGGTGTCATCTGCAAACTTGCTGATGATACACCCTATGTCCTTGTCGAGATCATCAATAAAGACATTAAACAGAAATGGTCCTAACACTGAGCCCTGACGCACACCACTTGTGACCGGCTGCCAGCTGGACTTAAATCCATTGAGCACCACTCTCTGGGACCTTCCAGACAGCCAGTGCTTGATCCAGCAGATCGTATGCTCATCCAGGCCATGTGAAGCCAGTTTTTCCACAAGAATTGTATGGGGAACAGTATCAAATGCTTTTCGAAAGTCCAGGTAGATAATATCCACAGCCTTTCCTTCATCCAATAATCGGGTCATCTTGTCATAGAAGGAGATCAGGTTCATCTGGCAGGACCTGCCTTTCATAAACCCATGCTGACTAAGCCTGATCCCCTGGTTGCCCATTATGTGGGTTTTGATGGCACTCAAGATGACCTGCTCCATGACCTTCCCTGGTATTAAAGTCAGGCTGACAGGTCTATAGTTTCCTGGATCCTCCTTTTTGCCTTTCTTGTAGATGGGTGTTACATTTGCCACCCTCCAGTCCATTGGGACCTCCCCAGTTAGCCATGACTTCCTGTAAATGATAGAAAGCGGTTTGGCGAGCACGTCTGCCAACTCTTTCAGCACTCTTGGGTGTAGCCCATCTGGTCCCATAGACTTGCATGCATCCAAGTGGCATAGCAGGTCACTGATCTCTTCCTCTTTAATCGTGATGCTCTCATTCTGCTTCCCCTCCCTGTCTCCTAGCTCATGAGGCTGGGTGTCCAGGGAACAGCTAGTTCCACTGCTAAAGACTGACGCAAAGTAGGCGTTGAGCACCTCAGCCTTTTCCTCATCCTTTGTGACTGTATTTCCCTCTGCATCCAGTAAAGGAGGGAGATTTTCCCTAATCCTCCTTTTGTTGTTAATGAATTTATGGAAACATTTTTTATTATCCTTAACAGCTGCAGCTAGGTTGAGCTCTAGCTGCGCTTTGGCTCTCCTTATTTTCTCCCTGCACAGCTTTGCTACATCTTTATAGCGTTCATGAGAGACTTGCCCCCTCTTCCAAAGGTCGTAGACTCTCTTTTTGTTTTTGAGATCCAGCAAGGGATCCCTATTTAGCCAGGCTGGCCTCCTACCCCGCCTATTTGTTTTTCGGCACACGGGGACAGCCTGCTCCTGTGCTTTTAAGACTTCTTTCTTGAAATATGTCCATCCTTCCTGGACTCCCGTATCCTTAAGGGCATCCTCCCATCTCACTGTACATCTCGCTGTACAGGAAGATCAGGATTTTCAGTGGAACACTGGGTTTTTTATGCAAGGAGGTTTTAATGAGTGGAAGGGTTTGGGGAGTTTTGTTTTGTTATTGTCACTTCTTTTTGGTTTTGTTTTTGTTTTTTTTAAGAGAATATAAACAGTAGAAACAAGGAGAGGCAGCAAAGCGAGGCAATAAAAACATTGCCTTGACACTTAAAATAGAAATTAGAAGGACAAAATGAAGACAAAGGTAAAACTATCAAGGGACATAAAGAGTAACAAGAACGAGGTTCTACAACCATACTAATGGTGAATGGAAGTTCAGAGAAAATGTGCATCCACTGCTGAATCAAGAAGGCAGTCTAGTGAGAGTTAAGGCAAAGGCTCAGGTACTCAACCCCTTTCTTGACTGTAATCTCCAGAAAAACTCAATCCCAGATATTTATGTTAAAAAATATATTTTGGGAAGGAGAGAGACAGCCAACAGTGGAGAACAACAGATTTAGGACTACCTAGGGAAGCTGGTTGGATTCACATTTGTTGGGGAGAATGGGATTCACCTAAGTGTGTTGAAAGAGTTCCTGATGAAACTGCAGGGCCATTATCATCTGGAAAAAAAGAGCATGGTTATTGAGAGAGGTCATAAATAACTAGGAAAATGGCTCATGTTGCATACATCTCTCAGAAAGGCAATAAAGCAGACCAATGAAACTAAAGGCAGGTCATTTTCACCTCAGTCTTGACAAGATCATGAAGCACGTCCTCTTGAAATCCAAGGTAGATTTCAAATGCATGACAGACAAGAAGGTAATCAAATTTACCAAGGGCAATCTTCCTTGACCAATATAAACACTTTCTACAGTTAAATGACTGACTACAGGGAGAAGGAAACAACAACAGGTGTATCTCAACTTCTGAAAGGCTTTTGAGACCATTTCCCACAACAGCCTCATGTGGAAGCTGAAGAAATATGCACTAAATGAACAGATTGTTAGAGGAGCTAAAATTTGGCTTAACAGTCAGGGTCAGATGATAGCAATCAATATCTCAGCCAGCATCCAGTTTGTAGCCAGGAATAGCACTGTACACCAGGTTTCCTGCTGAAGCCAATATTATTCATTCTCTTTGTGAATAACTTGGATGACAAGACAGAAGGCACTCTCATGAAAATCATGAACAATGCTGCATTGGGGGGTGATGACCAGTATACTGAATGTTAGAGCTCCAGCCCTGGAGGACCATGAGATACTTAATTGGTTGACCAACTGAAGCCTCACAAAGTTCAACAAGTATACTGCCAAGCAGTATACCTGAAGCAGTATATCCCCATGCACCAGTGCAGGCTTGGAAGTAACTACCTGAGCAGCAGCCTTCCTTGACAAAGTCTTGATAATTCAACTAAACTGATTTTGAGACAACAGTGTGCTCTCATTGAAAATAATGTACTGGGCAAACTCTGCAATCAAATCATGCAAGTATATCCATCAAGTTTGGATAACAAGTACAAGAAAGTTGCTGTTCCAGTCAACTCCCTACTGATGAGACCACCACTGCAGTGCTTTGTCCAGTGGTTTTCTCCCCCATAATCATTTCAAGAAGGACAGTAAGAAGCTGGAGAGGCCCCAGTGCTGGTCTACCAAGATACCTAAGGATTTGGGGGTAACTGTGAAGAAAGCAGGTCTTGTTTGGTGTGGTGAAGAGGAAGATAAAGAGAGTTCTAATAGAAATCCACTGCTTGAAGAGAAGTTACAAATATGATGGAACTGAATTCTGGTTTTGACTAGCACGTTGTGAAAAATGAGGCAGTGGTCTCCAGCCACTTGGGAGGTTGACTCTGGACATTAGGACAAATTCCTTCCCTAGGAAGGAGGTGCACTATTAAATCAGATTACCCAGACAACTTTTGTCCTTAGAGGTTTCCAAAGTCCTGTCTAACTTAACCTAGCATTGGCACTACCCTGCTTGAAGGTGTCAGGTTGCAATAGATAACCTCCCAGAAGATGTCATTTCCAATAGATGATTCAGAAAGAAGCTAAATCAGATGTCTTCAGAAAGAAGGTAAATCTGGTCTCCAGCCTGTAAGTTCTCCAGCTCTCCCAGTCTCTCAGCTATCAGTTCATTTTTAGAGAAAAGTGAATATGACATCATATCTTGAAGATATGTTCTCATGTATATAAGGGTAATTCTGGTGTTTTAGCTAATATCATTTCCCAAGGAGATGCATCCATAAGCAAACTTTTCCAATACATAATCTCTGTGAAATAAAAGAGACTAAAATACATTCTTTTGGGATATCAAAAAAGAAAATATCAATCTTCTTGTCTTTTCCAACCACAATTTTTCTTCTAATTCCACTCAATACAAAAGACTTCAACCACCTAATGCACGTCTTCTGCACTCCTCAGGTATCATCACAAACCTTTATATAAGTAGCCTCTGATTTTAAAGAATTTCCATAAAACGCTAGGGATGTAATTACATCTTTATGCTTTATGAAAAGTGCTTGTAGGTTGAAACCTAACAAAGGCGGCAAAATATCGGGGCTACCCAATACTCTAAATATTTGCTAAAGCAATCCTCTTCTGAGAGTCAGGTATGTGGCCAGGGAAAGGAAATGAACTTGTGCAGTTATAGCTCACAGCTATATAGCTCACAGGAAAATAAGGAGGTTATTGGTGACAGCCAACATGACTTCACCAAGGGCAAGTCATGCCTGATGAATTTGGTGGCCTTCTACCATGGCGCTACACCATTGGTATATAAGGTAGAGCAACAGATGTCATCTTTTGCATTAATGCAAAAGGTTTAACACTGTCCCGCATGACATCCTGGTCTCACAACTAGAAAGTCATGGATTTGGCAGATGGACCACTAGGTGGATCAGGAACTGGCTAGATGACTGCACTCAAAGAGTTACAGTCAATGGCTCAATGTCCAAGTGGAAACCAGCAATGACTGGCATTCCTCAGGGGTCGGTACTGGGACAAGGGCTGTTTAACATCTTTGCCGGAGACATGGACAGTGGGATAGAGTGCACCCTCAGCAAGTTTGCTGACAACACCAAACTGTGTGGCACAGTCCACACACTGGAGGGAAGGGATGCCATCCAGAGGAACCCAGACAGGTTTGAGAGGGGAGCCCATGTGAACCTCATTTAGTTCAACCAGACCAAGTGCAAGGTCCTGCACCTGGGTCACAGCAGTCCCAGGCGCAAATATAGACTGCATAAAGAATAGATTGAGAACAGCCCTGAGGAGAGGGACTTGGGGGTGTGGGTGGATGAGAAGCTCAATTGAGCTGACAATGTGTGCTCGCAGCCCAGAAAGCCAACCAAATCCTGGGCTGCACCAAAAGAAGTGTGGCTACCAGGTCACGGGAGGTGATTCTACCCCTCTACTCTGCTCCAATGAGACCCCACCTGGAATACTGTGTCCAGCTTTGGAGTCCTCAACACAGGAAAGACGTGGACCTGTTGGAACGGGTCCAGCGGAGGGCTAGGAAGATGATCAGAGGGATGGAGCACCTGCCCTATGAAGACAGGCTGAGAGAGCTGGGGTTGTTCAGCCTGGAGAAGAGGAGGCTCCGGGGAGATCTTATAGCAGCCTTCCAATATTTGAAGGGAGCCTACAGGAAAGATGGCGAGGGACTCTTTGTGAGGGAGTGTAGTGATAGGATGAGGGGTAATGGTTTTAAACTGAAAGAGGGTAGAATTAGATTAGATATTAGGAAGAACTTCTTTACTCTAAGGGTGGTGAGGCATTGGAGCAGGTTGCCCAGGGAAGCTGTGGATGCCCCATCCCTGGAAGTGTTCAAGGCCAGGCTGGATGGGGCTTTGAGCAGTCTGCTCTAGTGGGAGGTGTCCCTGCCCACGGCAGGGATGTTGGAACTCAGTGTTCTTTAAAGTCCCTTCCACCTCTAACCATTCTATGTTTCTATGATTCTACGAGTCTACGTATGCCAGAAAGGCCACTGAAGTTTGCAAAAACCCTCCATTCCTATGTATAAAGAAGATCAGTATTAGTATTGCAGCAGGACTAGAGTAGTGCAAAGATGTCTTACATTTTCTCTCTTTTCTGAGATATGAGCCAAGGCCCAGATTAAGAATTTCATTAAAATGTCTTAATTTGTCTCTCCAAAGGTAATTAAACTCCTGTGTGAAATTTAGGAAATTAATATTTTGCTAACATTTTGTTTCTGTAAGCAGGTTAGCAATTTTAAACCATTCAAGTTGTCTTTGACTTGATCTTAAAAACAGGAGGGTTATTTGTTGTTTTTTTTTAAAGTGCTCACTGCTACAAATGTGCACGAATGTCAAGCCAAAAAAATACAAGCCTGCTTGTTCAGCTAGGAAATAGATAGGGTCATCTTGGACTAGGGCCAGTGACTTCAGTCAATTATCCCTGCTGTTAATGCTAATGTTAGAGTGGTAATTACCATGTAACATCCATTGAAATTATTCCATGAAAACAATTTCATACCAGCTTGATTACCACCTGGATTCTCCTGATTGAAGTTTTTTAAGTGGAAGCAAGGAAAATAATTAAAAAAAAAAAAACAACCCAAAATCCAAACCCTACAAAATAGTCTGCATTTCATTAAGGACTCCTTGAGGAATCAGTCACTGAGTGACTGAAAAACAAAAACAAAGTTACACCTCACACAGGAATATGTACCTCTGGTGGTTGTTGTTTTATTCTGTGTTTTGTTCAGAATATAATAATAGTCCAGGATAGATGAAGGGTGCAGACTTGACATGATATGAATCCTTTATAGTCTGTCTTCATTATTGACACTGAGGAATTGATTATACTCAGATAATACCATAGTTTTTAGGAGGTTGCTCATTAGTCAAAATGTGAATTTTATTACAGGTATGTAGAGCATAGGGCAGAAAACAAGAGCCAGCAGTAATCAATCTTGCTTCAGGACCGAAAGCATTATTACCTTGCTAATGTAGCAGGCTACCTGAACAAGCAAACACTGGTAGAAAACCTGCATAGCAAGGCTTTTAAGCAGAGAACACAATCATACTACAGCCATGCTAGTTAAGACCAAACTAGTATTCTTATGTGAAGTTCAGTGACAACTGGTGAGTCTACCATGCTCAGATGGTATTATTTCAAGTATTTCTACATAAGGCTCAATTGCATGCTGAAGACCCAACCAAAGGGAACATTTTAAACCACAGCTAAAGTTAACAATCAAAAGAGTTGAAGCCAGTGGGTCTGTATGTATAAGCAAACGTTTCTGAATCTGTTCCTTCTTCAGATCATCACATCTGTAGTTTAATCAAGGTTACAAAAGATAATTCAGAAGGAGTTAATGAGTGCTCAGAGCCTTGTTCAGTACCTCATGACATTTTTGGTAGCTTTGGTGTTGCTGTTTGTACAAATATAGAGGGTAATTTTCCATTACTTCAAACAATTCACTGTATATTTTTACACATCTGTTTTGTGATGCAATGAGCTGTCCATTGATGATATGACAGCCTAGCTCAAATGTAGATGGCTATAGTATGGATGTGAATATTTGGTAACTGTTCCATTCCCTTGTACTTATTGGCTGCTGTATAGATTCCAAGGTCCAGAGAATATGATTTAGAATGAAAAAGTCATACATATGATAATAAACCAAGCAAACACCTTGTCCCTCATGCCAAGTCTAAATAAGATACAGAAAATCAGGAAGATTTAAAAAACATCATGTGCACCCCAAAGTAAACATTTGCTTGACATATATTGCTAATCAAAAAGCAGGTAGATGCAAAAGAAAAAAGTGGAAAACATAACTAAGGATTATACGACTCAATTTTATGCATTCACAAGGAAAACTATTCATTTCTGGTTAGCATATTTCAGAAAGATGTGGGACAACTCATAGAATTCAAAGTGGATGACAAATGCAATTGGAAATATTAAATTATATTTGTGGTAAACAAAACTAAAAAGGCTGGGATTTAAAGGAGTTTAAAGAGAAGATGAATAACAGAGGATGTGACAAGGCATACAAAACAATAAAATGTAAAGTGAAGACAATTCTAATACTTCAATGTATCTTTATTTCTTTCTACAAGAAGACGAATGAAAAATTTAAAAAAGAAAATGTAAAAGCTGGATAATAGCAAACTGTCTTAATTAGCAGGAAAAAAAGCAGCTTTCTTTACAATATTCTGTTCTGCAAAATCCAGACTTCAAGCCAAGAAATGCGTCATTAATGTACATACACATGTTACTGTCCCCTTTTACGTGGCAACAGCCCCTGGGAAATTTCTGCATATACTCAAATTGTGCAAGAGAAAGCTACACACAGTGGTGAAGTCAGACTGAAACATCTGTTAATAGTGATGAGATCAGCTGTGGACCCTTTGCCTTCTAAGTCATGTCCACTTCCTTCCCATTAATGAGATAGCAAGCAACGTGAGATAGAAAGAAAGTGATGTTTATCTAGATAGATCTAGTACAGATATTTTGAAAGCTCTGACTGCATCATCGATAATGGTATGTGGGAAGACTTTCTTGCCATGCTTCTTGTTACAAGGAAACTAATACACAAGAGCAAGCAGGAGATTTAGTAAATATGTAAATGGATGAAGAGTGCTAATACTGCCCTGGGGCTCCAGTTCATTCTACCTATCTTAAGGCAAATAGTTGAAGGAGTCAGGAATGTAAGTATCCTAAACTCTTTTGTAATCAATGATAAGACAAGGGTCCATAAGATATGCTGCTGATAACTTCTATTAAGACCTCCATTAGGTGTCTAAGGTAACAAGTATATGGACACTTTTTAAGTAAGCATTATAAAATTGTGTTTGTGGATGTGCATAGGACCTTGAACACAATTTTATTAAATGGTTAAGAAAAAAATATATCTGTATTTTTATTATTAATATTGTAAAGCAGCAGTTTGCATGTATGTTTGTTTAATGTCATATGAATGTTTTGCTCATTTGAAATTACCAGTAACATATGTGTTTGAGAAAAGAGTAACAGTGAAGACCCATGTATAATTCTTATGTCAACTTCCACCATCTTGCACACTATCTTAGTGTATTATAGCAATTGCATTTTGAATTGCTTATGGTTGTACTGGCTGACACAAGAAACAGAGATGAAGGTTATGGTGTTTGTCAAGTATCAAGAGTTATTCATTGGTAGTTGCAAAAATTTGAAGCGTGTCTGTAAAGACTAAGGAGTATTCTTCCTCTTCTTTTTATGTCTGATTACTACTAAGGCATATAGCCTGGAAATATTTCTGTTCTTTCTTTCTCCGTAGACCATTTATTTTTCATAGCTATTAACATATTTGCTACTTTGCTTTATCATCTCTGCATAAACCTGTCAATAGTAGCAGGTCAAACACTTCTTGACTAACCAAAGTCTCACACTAAATCATTATTTCAGTTAGCTAGAGCCCTTGAACTTGGTTTGGTTAGCCATGATCTATCCAGTCTCATTCTCGTTCTCACCAGCCATTTCATCTGCTGAGCACTTAATTGTCACATTAATATACCTCTCACTTCTATTCCCCCGTGTGTCACCTCTCACTGTTGCTCTCCTCATGGCAAGCCCTCAGATATGTAATTTATTTTTGGTTTTAAAATATTCTGAGGTCCTCACTTTTCTGCTCTCTAAGCTTTAATATTCACTGAGCAAAAAGCCACTTAGAATAAATCCTGTTTATAGCAATTTTTCCATTTAGACATTTCACTTTTAGAATTTACACTGTTTGATTTATACACAAGAATTAGACTTTTTTTTTTTCTTTTTTTTTTTTTTCCCACTTCTTTGCCCAATTACATGAAAACAAGAAATGGTGTTTCCTGATCCTTCTTCAGTACAATCTCTTTGGTCAATAAGCATTCAGCAGATACCATTCTAACAAATTAAATACTTCCATGGCAAATTTCAATATTGCATTTCACAAAATGCAGTGGTTGACATACTGTCATACTGAAATACTGACATACAGACATACTGAAATTATTTAAATACGAGAAGAACTACAATCCATATTCTCTTGCTTTGTTATTCCATGCTTCTTACAATAATAAGCCTCCTCTTCTTAGAGAAGAGGATGAGATGTGGACGATCAGTTGAAAGATTTTGGCATCAGATTGATGCCAAAGATAGTAGGAGCAGTGATACATCAATGATTGCAGCAGCAAGACTAACAAATTCTGCCTTCACGTGCAGCTGGTGATTGAAAATGTTGCTGAGTCACCAGACAGTCCTTTGCTTAGTCTTTCAACAGCTCATTTATCATAATCCTACAGAGACATAACCTGAAGTACTCAAAAGCCTCAGACTAAATTTTTGTGTCTGGCAGTTTTGATGCTTGATCATTAACACCTGGAACATGGAGTCAAGGAGAACTGTGATGATCATCGAACATTAGCTGAATATCATAGGCATTCCCTCCTTGTAAAATGACAAAAACAAAACAAACAGAAAAACAAATCAAACAAACAAACACAATGCAGACCAAAACCCTCGCCTTAACGCTACTCTCTTTCACTATAAAGATCCTGTCTAAAATTTCCCAAACCTTATCAGTCTGCTTCCTGAACTTTAAAGTAATATAAATTCATTTGTATAAACTCTCTAGAGTTTTCAGTCCTTTCTGTAAGCTGGATTCTATGAATTCTGTTTTGAGCATCCAAAATAAATATCTACAGAGCTAGTGAATGCTTCTGAAGAGACTGGTGTTCACACTGGTCTTGGTCATGACCCACTGTACTTTCTCATGTTTTGGAACATCCATATCAGAGTGCTTTGGTGAAGGTCACACAGAAACCAGCAACCAAGTACGGACATAATAAAACCAAGAGTCTGAATTCCCATATATATTTTCTTGCCGATAGCTATGTAAGTATTGGTAATATCACTTGTAATTTCACAGCCATAAAAATAAATTACCTAATGTGTTTCCAGATAGAGAATTTTCCTCTATGGAGAGTCTTAGTAAAATCCTGGTGCAAACACAGCCACTTCTATCTTACTTCTTTTTGTTGTCTGCAGCAAAGTCCAATGGATTTTAGTCCTTTTAAAACAGGTTTTCTCTATTTCTATGATCAAACATTACATTGTGTTTTTTATTTAATATACATGAATTAGCAAAAAAAACCCAACATGTAGAAAATGACAGGCCCGTATATAGGCAGAGAGGTTACTGTCTTTAAAAAGAGAATAATTTTATTTGAGTATGAAACACTTGAACAATGAAGTCTCTACATCCATAGTTTACCATAGTTCAGGTGTCCCATCTGTTAATTTTTAAAACAGATGAATAATAGAAGAATGAATATTTTTGTCCTATATAATTCTCATATAGTCAAAGAACTAATTAATTCAAAAAAACAATACATTAATTCTCAGTGCTAATGGAGCAGATGCATTTATTTAGCCTGTCACTTTCAAACAAACTGAACTGAGAGACATCCTGAATTCAGAATTGAATTACAGCTTTCATCTTTCAACCATGCTAAAGTTCTTTGCAACCTGCATTCCGACACAATAAAAAGGAATAAAAAGAAAAAAAATATATTTTGATCCTCACATGTCAGAAATAATAACTTTTAATCTTATCTTCTGTTGTTACAGTAATTATGACCAAAAATGGTCATAACAAGCAAGAACATGGGAGTAGCTTAGGAGATAGCTATTTCTAAAAATGCAATACTGAACACCAAAAAGTAAATCCTATTTTCATATATATGAATGATATAGGCTTCTCGGGGGAAATCATAACAATGAAATGTAACATTGCTCTATCTTCGTAAACTCTTTTCTCAGTCCTATGTACTTTGTCTCAGCCTTAAGTTTGATATTAAGAAAAGGTTTTGTTTTTTTGGTTGAGTATTTTTCTTTTTCTGTTTAACATAGAACAGCTTCAATTTCCTTTTAAATGTACTTAGGACCTATCACTTCCTCATGAGGTAGTGAAAACTGTTGGATATTTTGTGCTTCTAAAGTACCAAAGCACACATATTACTAGTAAGATCGAAATTGTGATATTCAGTTTAGTGCTGTGTTGTAACTGCTGTAAGTTTACCTCATCATGTTTAAGATTATGGCAGTGCTGTTACAAGAGTTCAGTAAGAATTCCAGAAAATATTCTAGCTTACCAAAAATTAAAAGTTTCATTTAATTTTATATTTTGATGAAAACATATATTTTTTATTATTTCAATGTAAGCATTTATTGTTGAAAGCTTTAATGATAGTCTTCATGTTTCTTCAACTACCAGAATATTCAAAGTACATTAATTTACAAAATTCTCATTGCACTTCATTATAAATAATGAGATAAATTACTTATTTTTCAACCACATCTAGAAATCACTAGAAAAGTTTTCTATCAGAGATCAAGTAAATAAGAAAAATGGAAAATACCTGTAATGGGAAAAACGCCATTAAAATTCTTTCTCAGTATGAATAATCTCAGGACAAAAAAAAAAAAAAGGAACTCATAATATCTCTAATTTTTGTTTCAATTTTGATAAATGAAAGATCTTATATGCTGAAATAAGTACTAAGATCTATATTTGGAATGACACAATTATCATGAATATCTATATTTTCTGAGATAAATCATAGAATTTTTTACTTTATAGAAGACCCTTAAGATCATAGAGTCCAACTGTTAACTTAGCACTGCCAAGTCCACCAGTAAACCAAGTCCCTAAGCTCCACGTCTACATGTCTTTTACATACCTCCAGGGATGGTGACTCAACCACTTCTCTAGGCAGCCTATTCCAAGGCCTAACAACCCTTTCAGTGAAGAAATTATTCCTAATATCCAATCTAAACCTCCCCTGGTGCAACTTGTTTCCTCTCATCCTATCACTTGTTTACTTGGGAAAAAGACTGACCCCAACCTTGCTACAACCTCCTTTCAGATAGTTGTAGAGACCCATATAATCTCCCCTCAGCCTCCTTTTCTCCAGGGTAATCAACCCCAATTCCCTCAGCTGCTCCTTATAAGACCTGCTCTCTGGACCCTTCACCAGCTTTGTTGCCCTTCTTTGGACATGCTGCAGCACTTCAATGTCGTTCTTGTAGTGAGAGCCCCAAAACTGAACACAGGGTTTGAGGTCTAGCCTCACCCGTGCTAAGTACAGGGGGACAATCCTCTTGGCCGCACTGTTTCTGATACAAGCCAGGATGTTATTGGCCTTCTTGGCCAATCATGATGTAGACAATTTGAAATTTTGTGTGCTCAATCTCAGAAACGTTTTTGGTTCCAGACTTTTCAGAAGAAAAAGAAAGTGTTTTGATTTATTTATGTATAGTCTGTAGTTATGAAATATATTTATATATAACATCATGTATTTGTCTAAGTAGTGGTTACCTTAAGACATTCAGTGGCACCAGTAGAATTTTATAAATAGCTAAACAATTTGACAATGTGACATACTTTTAATGTGAAGGTGTGTGCTCTTGTGTGAGAAGGCTGTCACCCTGTCATGACCAGAATGAAAATACACAATTGCCTCTTTTCAGCTCTACTAATTAAGTCAATTCTAAACTACATTTGGGGTGAGTTCAGTGTTCATAAACTGAATAATTGTTGCAGGATCACAATCTCAAGTGATACACTGTACCAGTATTAGTCAGAATTAGGTATACTGCAAGAAACAATGAACAAGTGTTCCCACAGTCCTCTCTCAATTCATCTCTGTCTTGACCTGCAAACCCCCTGATATTCCATTCCTGGCCTTCCCTTAAGCAAAGACTGACAACTGTGCCAAATTGTGACAGATTGTGTTGTTGATACATAATATGGACATTTTTCCCCAAGGGACTATATAATTACAAGCGTAAGATAGAAATAAGATAAATGAATCAGAAACTGAAGCTTAAAAAAGACAGAGGTTTTTACTGGGACCTGAGAGAAAGCAACATTTCAAAAATATAAAATGCTTTTAAGACTTATATCCTCATCTTAGTAAATCTGTAGACATCGGTACTTTATATAACATTGCATAATATTTATTTGGAATAAAATACAGTTTTGCTGTTTTACAAAAGCTCTGTCAACAATGTTTTCTCAGTGTCTTAACTGTTCACCTGGGTGCCTAAGTTTGTATGTGCTTCTTCTCTAGTATTTGCTTTTTTAAAGTTTTCTCCCAAAGACTGTTTTTTCTATCCATTAATAAAGGTTATCTCCATCTTTTCATATGCTATTTGGTTGTTGCTTTTACATTTTTTTCTTTTTCTCTCTTCTGTATCTCTTTTCCTTTCCACACCTTTAAGCTTCTTTCTCTCTTTCCTAATCTTGTAGTTGACCCATCAGCCTCTTTGGCTTTAACTTTATTCTCTTTCTCTTTTGATGTGTTATTGGTCCATTTCTGTTTCTTCATACATACGGATTTTATCTTTTTTCTCTTTGTTCTTCTGCTAACTTCTAATAAATTCTTTCCAACTTCTATCCTTTTCCTCTTCACTAGTCCTAATTTTTGCTATTGCTACATAGTCCTTCAGAATATGATGTTCTTTTTTCAGTATGGATTGTATTTGTTTATACTTTCTGCACAGGAAAAAGTGCAGAAACATCGAGATGTTAAAGAGGAAAAAAACCCAAACAAACAAACAAACAAACAAAAAACCCAACCAAACCAAAAATGTGGCTCATTAAAACAGTTCTGATCTATTTCAGTTTTGCCAGGCCAGGAAGCAAAATTCTTACTGTAAAGACTGTTCATCTGTTATAGTGAGAAAAGGGGTGAACTGCCATAATCACATTCAGTCATTTTCATTTTAGGGGCAGTGGTACTTGAGTGTTAATGTGAAAATTAAATCAAACCTGATGGTTGATTTAAACCTGAGGTTTGCCTGTTCAAGAGTTCTGTGTATGCTGAGGAGCCTAACAACAGGACTAATGGTTGTTCAGGCAAACCGGACATCCTTCCCAAGGACTTCCAGCAAAGCCTTCTGACTATGAAATATAAAATCTATATACGCCACCTCCTTGAAGTGCAACGCAGAATAGCTGAAGGTTCTGATTCTTTGCATTAGGTGTCTTCTTGAAGCATCTTCAGTCACTGTAGCTCTATCTGGATTTAGAAACTGGAAAGCACTTCTGGCTCCCATCATATATACTTCGCTTATTCAATCTCTTACAACTTTTTTACCTCCAATGTGTTATTCAGGGACAGGGCAGTAGGGAAAACTGAATATTAATCTAGATCTGGCATGAAATTTGTAAGGTCCTGTGTAATAATGGGTGGGATGCTTCTGCAAGAGGATTGAAATAAATAAATAAATAAAAGAAGCAAGCATATTTGTCAAAACGAATAAAGAAATTCTAATTTGCCCCTATGTGCAGTTAGCACTGTGCATCAGATTATGTATTAACCATAGGAACGGTTAATGGTTTCAGACTGTGATATTTTAGGAAGAGTAACCAGAACATCCATGTAGATGGATGCACCTCCATGCAAAACCAATTCTGAAAGTGAGACGGTGTTTAAAATTATTAAATTTTAAACTGTGTGGATGAAATTCATGCAGAGAAGGTGACCAGAATGTATAGCTGCAGAAATGCGGGAATGGCTTGGCAGATTTAAATACTGGTTTAAATAACAAGCCCACTCTATTATGTAGGCAGGAATTTTTCAGCTAAGAAAAAAGTTGAAAATACATGGAATCGGGAGGTGATACAAATTGTCCTGAGGGGAGAAAAGGGAACGGAATAAAAATGCCAATATTAATCATCTTGCACAACATGTTCTGAGACCATTTCAGTCTGATTTAATCCTTTACAACTTCCTGTGATACCGCCCTTACTTAATGCTGCCTACTGGTAAATGTAAGGAGCAGAAGAAAAGCAGGGACAGAGAAGGACAACAGGAAGCATATGGGAAAACCATCAAGGACAAGTGATGAGTTTATGCTTGGATGCAAAACAGCTTTCGGTGGCCGTGTTGTAAGGGCTTATTGTTTCTTAGCATTCAGTTGCTGAGAAACAGCTTTTATATCTTCTGTAATATTGTTCAAGATCTTTTCCTTGCTTTTGAGATACAAAGAAATGATGCCTAGGAAAAACTATTGCCCTTGTGGAACTTACAAATATTAAAAAAATTGACAATGTATAGCTTTCATTGAAAGTGCTGACATTAGTGATGATTCATTAATTTTATTGCTGTTTATCTAGGCTGGTAAGCACAAAACTAGATACCACTAAATAAGCATTCTCAAGCAGGGAGCAAGCTGAACATATTACAAGGAACTAATACTGAATTATTTGATTTCAGCTGAGGCAGAAATTTTCACTTTTACCCAGTCACTTTTAAAATTTTTAAAACAGGTTCTCTTTACACTTGCAATGGTCATTCCATAGCAGAACCTAATTCTCCTAACTCCAAGTCTGTGTGTAGTCGTCAGCAAGTTAACATAAATATAAAAAACACAAATTCAACATCCCATTAAGGTCTTCCCACACAGAAAAGTTAGAGTTTAGATTCTTTATAGGAATTTTCATGGCCAAAAATCTCCAACAAACAAAACCACTGAGGTGTATGATATAAAAGCAGAACTGTAATTTTCTCAATCCAAAGAACATTTTGTTCCTCCCTTATGACATTGTCTTACTTAATGATATTACATTTCTGAAGAAAAGACATCTGGTAAAAATAATTCAGTAAGAGGAAGCTCAAGTGATTATATTAGTGGTTTCAAACAAATTTTGTGGCAACACAGACTGTTTTTTTCTTTTTTTTTTTTTAATCTTTTTTCTAGACATACTTTGATGTAGATTTCTAAACAAAGCAGATGAACAGAAAATGATAAAATACTTTTCCAGCCAAAAACATCTGCAGTGAGAACCTGCAAGTAACCTGAAAATAAAACTATTTCATGCAAAGCAGATTCCCTTTTTTTGAGGATTAAATAAATTCACCACAAGATGGCTCCCCAGTTTCTCCAAATATCCTTTCCCCCCCCTCCTTTTTTTTTTTTTTTTTTTTTTTAATCAAGCTACTCTCCAGTGAAGGCATTGATTATCTTATAGAAGTCTGGAGTACAGCTGAGCAGACTGTGGATTAGAGCCTTGTCTAATAAAATAATAGCTATTTTTACATTAAAGCCCTGGAGATCTCTTTGAAAGGTAATTCTGTTACTTTAATTTCTGTACCCCATAAAAGGCTGTTATCTAGTTTGTGCCTCTGTTCATTTTTTTTTTTCTAACAGAAAAAGATTCGTTCAGAGAATTCAAACTGATTTGGAGTTTAAGCCTCCTGCTTTTAACGGCTAAAGCAGCTTATGCTCCTAAGATTTCTAAGTTACTAAAAGTATTAGGAATTTGAATGCCACATGCATTTTTTAATTATTATTTTTATTGGCCATTTATTTTTCAAAAGTAGAACTAAAATAAAACAGTGTGAGTTATTATATAAATTCTTTAGTAGGGGATGTTCCCAAAATTATCTGAAATCACATTAGAATAGACACTATTCTCAAGGAAAATACAAGATTTGGGGTATTTTTTGTAGTTTTTAAAATAAACAAAAATAAAGGTACAACAACTGAATCAGTCAGAACATTAGGCATGTTTTTTAGAATAGCAGTTATGGGATAACTAGATTTGGTTTGAGTTTTTTTTGTTGGAATTCTTTTATTTATACAATCTTCCTAATACAAGGCAGACATGCAGAGGAAGACAGAACAGAAAAACGTTGGGGTGTAAGGAGTGGGAAATTTAACATTGAAGAAGCAGTTTATATCAGCAGAAATCTTTTCAGTTTGTCTACAACAGACAGAGAAACTTGTATTTATGCAGAATAAGAATCTATTTTCTTTGTAAGATCCACACTGTAAGTCTGGAGAGCCTTTCACAGCGGAAGCACAGGAGTGGCTGTTTTACTGCAGTCTGAGGGTTATAAACCTGAAAATTTTCACTTCTACAAGGTCAGAAGTGCAAGTAATGTCCATTCTGTCTTTTACGCCTATTTGTGAATCCTTTCTTGAGGTCAAAGTCACTGATCAATCACACTATCTATAAATTTCCACTCTGTCCAGAGTGACACTTACTGATAAAATTTGTACTTTATACTTACTGCAGAGAAAACACAAGATGAGAATGAGTTCCTTGTTCAGCTGTGGAAAGATCACAAGCAAGACCATACTTTCATTAAAACAAAGCTGCTATTCTCAAGAAAAAACCCTGCTGTATAACTAAAGCAGAACATGAGGGAAACTGGAATTCAGCATAACTTTTAAAAACTGAAATAAGCTTTCTTGAAGGCTCAGAGTAGAAGTAGAAAATTGAATGCTTCCAAGAAGACTGGTCTTGGGCATAGCTATTTTTTTGATATGTTCAACATTGATTGAATCTATAGCTGTCCATAACACTTTTTTTTTTTCCCTCTGTTTTTTCTCATCTCCTTAGACAATAGCAAGAGTCCAAGAACAAAGCTCAGGTAAGAAGCTAAGGCAAGAAGCAACCCATGTCAGCTGTAAGTCCTTCACGCCCATTTTTTGTCTACCCACACTGACAGGTCTTACACAATCTTTCGTTTCATTGACTATAAGCCATGTCTATGCCAATTAGCTAAGATATAGATGTATACACTAAATACCTGTAAGTCAGACACATTCTATCTACCTCCATCTGGGAGAGTGATAAAAAATATTTCAGTTGTTTCATGCTTAAGGCCATAAAATTGCAGCATATTTGGTGACTGAAGCAACCACTATGCCCAACAGCATGAACAAGCAGGAATGTGACAGTCCCAAGGCCTGGCAGAAATGGAAGTTTATGTATAGGGATCCAGAAACAGGAAATTCACACTGAATTCTGCACTGCATTTCCAATGTGTTATTGCTCCATTTGCTGCATTCAGACGACATGCTACCCTTAAACTAGTGAATAAAATTTTTGAGCAAAATTTTATACCTCTATTTTCTCTTGTTCTAAGTCAGAAAGTCCATCTGAGAAGTAGTCACAAGTATTTTAAAAATTATTTGATCTTTCTGGATCTCAGTCCTGAATTGCAAATGCAAAATTAAATTGCAATCAGGGAAGTCATTGACTTACTGACTCATTGAAACCCAGCCTATGCATTATTTCATCCTTAGCGTAGTCTGTCAGGAAGCAATATTTCTTCAGCTATGTTGAGAGTGCCAGCATTTCTTTACAATGTGACAGAGTAAACTTGTCTCTCAAAAGCAAACAGTTTTAATGTATTCTGGGCTTTATTTATTTATTCACTTACTTATATTTGAAAAGGGATATTTTTAATTTGATGCTGTCATATAATCTTCCCATATCATTGATTTAATGGTGTCTATTCATAAAATAGGTGTAATGAGACCAATTAAATAACAACAAATGAGCTAATTAAATTGTGAATGATGATGAGGATCACCAGTTGCCTTTCACTTAACCTGTGTCATTATGGCAAAATGTCTTCCAGCCACTGCACTGACATTAAGCTCGAAAGGAAAATTCTATGCCATATGAGTTGATGCCATTTCCTTTTCTGTAAACATTATCCTCCTGGTGCAGACTTTACACATCTACTGGATTAGATAGAAAAGAGAAATACTTAGAAATACTTTAAAAACAGGCAATATCACAAGAAGTATTATTCAGTAATCTCATTTATATAATATATACAAGAATACCAATCTGTGGAGTAGGCTTAGCTTCTCAGATGGAAGGTATGGAGCTGTTGTTTTGTTATAAAAACTAACAGCCATTTCTGAAAAAGAACATTTCTTTAAATTCCTTGAGTAAAATACTATCCCTAGAGAAACGAAGGAAAGTTCTTTCATTGATTTTCTTAGCCACAATTTCACTTCTTATTTTTATTAATGTTTATACTAATGCATATAATGTTTCCTTTACTGTGTTTCTGGTCAATATAAAAATATTAAAAATTGTAAATTTAATTTACTTAATTCAGATGAATTCTAATTCTTGCCACAATTAAAATGTTAGCCAATTGCAGAAAAACAAGAAAAAAAAAATACACCCTTGCTTAATCCATTCATAGGATACACAGATGGGCTCTCAATCACACACATCTGCTTTGGATTTTGTCTGCCAATCAGTATGGATTGAACTGGTTTATATATAACATAGGTACATACATTTATGTATATCACATACTATTACAGAGACAGCTGACAAATAGAACAGACTTTCGTGCAAAATAAAAGTTTGAAAATTATAGCTTTTCCTAAGATTGAATGACAATGTAATTGGGAAAAAAACAGTTTTTTGAATATTTTAATGAAGTGTATTTTAAAGCCACTCTTTCTGCATGAATTTTCTTTAAAATAAGTGAACGTGTTGATCTTATTAAATCATACATAAAAGTGGACAGCAATGAAACATGTAAAGTCCTTGTTGGGTGCATTTGTTTCAGCACTTGAGGGGTTGAGCTTTCTAAAAGTTCATCCACAACTCTCTGAAATCCATGCAAGATTTTCTACTGATCCCAATGAATTTGAGATTAGCAAGGGAGTGACACTTGAAAGAAATCTTTAAAGCAAAACCACAGCCATATGTTTTGATTCAAGCATCCTTGAATGTATTGTATTACAAATCAATTTAGAAAATTAAGTAAACATACACTTCAAATAAACAAAGTCTACTATTTGGACTAAAAAGACAAAATCTAATGTCTTACATATATATATATAATTGAAACCACATTTTTATTGTCTCTTGTAATGCTGGAAATGATAAACACTTCTGATTAATATGAGGGATGTTGGGATTGCATGTACAAGGTTTTAGTGCACTGTGTTACCAAAGGTGAGTTTCAGTCACTAGCTCTTGTGTAAATAACTAATTGATTTCCTGAAGAAAAAAAATAAAATAAAATAGAAGCTGCTTTGCAAGGTGAAGCTAGATGGTTTTTATGCCTTTTTTGGTTTTTTTTCCTTTTATTTCTAAACAGAAACATGCCAGGATGAACATATTTTGGATGCTACTGCGTTAAAAGTAATGGATAATGAACCCTCCAGATCATCACAGTGAAAACATGTCTTCATCCTCTTCAAATAATTAATGAGCAAAAACTTTTAGCCATTACAGGTAGAATTCTGATTGTTCTTCTCTTTCTACTCAAAGTGGGATTCTGTTAGGTTTAGTCATGAAGTTGAACAAGAGTTTGTAGAACTCAGCTATTACTTTTTTCCTGTTTCCATAGAAACACATCAGCATGATGAATATGGAAAATGGTGCTTTAAGATAATCTCCATTTTGAACATAAAAGGAAAACAGGCTTGTGTAAAGTAGCAATTACATTAAAGCACCTTATCCCATTTTCAGGCAGTACAACAGCAGTTTCCACAAAACTGGGAATATGAGTAGTAACCAGCAGCAAGACAGCCAAACTTCCTCAGTTCAGTTCATGGGTGGAAACTTAACTCCCCAGGTTTTCCTAAAGATAAAATCCTAGTTTCCTAAAGTTTCAGACCTCTTGCTACATAGTACTACAGAATAGTTGCTGCAGAGAAGAGATTAGATGTTCTTTTGACCATCCAGAAATTTACTGCACAGAAAATCAATGCATGTGAACCAGCGTTCTATGCTGCATTCAAATGGTTAATTTTAAAAAGATAAAGGAAAAAGAAAAAAACCCAAAGACACACCGTTTGACCCCTCCACTGTATTTTTTTGCATATTCAAAATGATTTTGATACATATAATTAATTAGAATTTGATCATTCTCTCTGAACAGACATTGTGAATAATGACAGCTGATGGCCAAGAAGACATTACATTGTTGTAAGAGCCTAAGTAGAAACTACATCTTTGTAGTACAAGAGTAGCCTGAATTCTAATGGAGTATACACTCTTTCATGCTATATGCATATCATTGCCTTGATTACACTTTTTCAGCAACACAGAGTGAATATCTTACATGTGTTTTACACATTAATGACATAGTATCTAACGTTCATTATTACCCTCATGTCGCCTGTAAATCAAGTATGTTAACTTACATATTTGGTAGTCAATTTAATGAGCTTCAGCCAACATAATGTTGAAATTGCATGTTTTTGTTTTCATAACAGGCTTGGCAGGTCAGGCTTTGGATCTTTGCACTAGTCTTGTTTCAGCAGCAGTGCTTTTGAAGAATTTTTTCAGTAGCTTGTGTTGTAAATTAATATATTACTCTGAGTTTTATGACAGAAAAAAAATAAAAATCAAATCATGTCCTTGCCTCAGTTACAGTTATATCAGTCTTAGACTATCTTTCCTAAGAAGACATAGGAGGTTCAGTGGATTCCAAATTTACTTTTACATAGCTGAAAGCAGTACATATCTATATTTTTGTCACATTTTTCTTTCTTTGTCACATTTTTATCTTATGCTTTTGAAACATTATGTGGACTTTTATGCTCTGAAAAAGCTATGGACTTAATATTTGGGTTTATTTTATTTTGATTGTGAGCTTGGAGACATGCTATTCTGTCTATTAGCAAATGGGAGACCATAAATGGCCTTTTTATGCAATTAAAGGCTGAGAAATTTGACAACCAGAAAGGACATTTGTGGAAATATAATATACTTCCAACATTTTTCCTCCCACATGAACCTACAAGAGCTCCAAAACCCACAGCATTTTTAAAAATACATTAGTGCAGATTTTTCTTTGATGTTTTGAAATTTCACTATTATTTTATCATCAGATTGTTCATCGGGATCACCATTTAGGTATGCTAAGAACAGTCTCCTGACAAACAAAAGATCACTCTTAGGCTGTAACTAATTTTGTGGACTTAAAAAGCAGTAATTCCTAGCAGGCACAATTGATTTAAATGGAAACAAAGTGGACATATTGTCCTTATGTCTAATGTAGTAATTTTCGGTGTCATGGTGAAACAACACACTCAGATTAAACTAAGTCTAGGGAAATGAATCCTGGATTTTCTGTTTAAAGACATTGCATTATACCCCAGACAATATCTTGAAGATTCTTTAATAAATGGAACAAATCACACAACATTTAGCTCTGAAAAAAAAAAGTCAGAGAAGCAGATACTATGACTAGGTAATATGAATGACTATTCATCAGTAACAGCAAAACATGGCCGAACAAACACAAATAAAAGAAATAGTCCATCAGGCATGGATACACAAAAATATCTGCAAATTTATTCCCTAACATGTTGGATTTACACAATCCTATCTAAATACTTCTCAGGAAGATACGATACCGTGCTGTTTTGGTTATAAACCGAGAAATACAGCGTTGCTTATTAGAGAAGCTCTTAAACTATCAGCACCCTTGCTGAGAAAAAGATTTATGGCTAACCTTTGCTAGGTCAGTGACAATAAGACTGGGAAAGTGCTTTTTAGAGAAAAGGCAGTCAGGTGGTTCAACGTGAAATTAGATATGTTGCCAGACTCAGCAGGTAGCTGATAATATGATTGAAATTCAGGATACCTATAAATAGCAAATAGTGCCTAGCATACAGTCTGGGTCATGAGGAAGCTGCTTTATCCTGTGATGTTTTCAGTGTCCTGCATTTATTTGAAATATCATACCATACACATTACTTTTTAATCACTAAAGCACAAAAACTGTTTCATTGTCCAACATTTCTAGTCACAGTTTTTCAAGTGTTGGACTAATTTGTCTTGTTCCCTACATCAGTGTTGACATACTGTTAGTACACTCACTGTATTTCTATTAAAAGAAAGATCTGATAATTCTGTACAACCTGATCTAGTAAAAGATGTCCCTGTCCATGACAGGGGGGTTGGAACTAGATGATCTTTAAGGTCCCTTCCAACCCAAATAATTCTATGATTATATGATTCTTCAGATGGAATCTATAACTCAACAATAGCCCCAAAGTAAAGGAGAACTTGACTGGATTAAAGTCAGGGTTCTGGAAACTTCCTAACTATCCTTGTAGAAATGCAAGAAATTTGAATGAAAGCTTTGAGAATGCATTAATCCCTAAGACATCAGGAGCTGGAGAAAGGAAAGGTGTATGTTTTACATAGGTGTATGTCTATGTTTTACACTTTGTTCCTTAAGTGTCCAGTACTGGATATGGATGGATACTGATCTAAATGGAGATTTAAATGTAGCTCCAGAATGCTATTTTTATATTCTCAATTGTGACCATAGTATATGTATCCCAAAATATTAGCCTGGTAGCTCTGATTGTGGCTATGGGAAATTGAAATCTTTAGACTGAGACCAATATGGAGAGTAAGATATGATTTCTGTCTGTTCAGAATTGTTGCTTGTAGCAAGCAAGTGTGGACACCACAGCCACAGGGACTACATCCTGTAAATTAAACATGCCCATGGCTACTCTTTGGCACTGAAGTCAGTCAGTACAGAATGGTGCACCTGCTCTGAGTTAAATTCTTTTACTATCCAGAAGAGTTAGCCTATATTAAATTGCTTGTTAGAAATGATCCTTGACTTCTACTTGCCACCCAGCTGTACCTGAGAAAATGCCGGCTGGCCAAGGTTCAAACTAAGCCAGGAAATATTCTGAATGTTTATAATTTATCTGGACTAAAGAGAACAGACTTCCTGACAGAAGCACCTGGGAAATAACTTCATCTGATCAAATATAGGCATCTGTGCTGCAGATCACCCCGTTTGATTTTGATGTTTAGACTGTCTTTATAATGAGTGGAGAGAAACCGGCACATCTAGGGGAATGATTCACTCCATCATAAAACAGACACTTAACGTTATCAGATTAATTGTTTCTTGCAAGTGCCCATTTTTCTCTCTTCACTATAAAGAGAATCCAGGAAGACAAATATACATGTCTGTATTGTAAATATTTAAAGATAAGACAAATGAATCCCAGATGAAATACATGAAGATGCATTGTGTCTTCGTGCCTCCACGGGTTTATCCATGATTCAAATTCAGGTGTTGTAAAGCTCAGACTAATAGAGGACAAGAATTGATTTCCATGCGTCTGAGGAAAAAGTTCTTTCACAGATCCTTCCTGGATTATTATCCGCAATAAGACTACAAACTTCTGATTCTGCATTGGAAAACCAGAATTTGACTATATGTCTACTTTAAAGAATCTATTTATTGCCATTTTAGAGGATTACTTTCAGCTGCTGACTTTTATTTATTCATAAATAATTAAGGAATGGAAAATAGATGCAGTAAGAGTAATTTTCTATTCATGGGGAAAGAAGAAATGAATCAAATATTTTACAGTCCCTGTAACTTCATAATCAAAGTACAAAGGCAAGAAGATGGTTTTCATGCAGGCAGATAATGTCTTTTCAAACAGTCCAAGGTTATGCTTGTTTCAGGCATAAACCAGTCAAAAATACACTAGCTAAAGACAAGGTCATCCGTGAATCAAGATTTCTTTAAGTGAATAGTGGTTGCAGGAATGACCTGTGCATGAGCTAGACACCACAATGAGTCCATCATACTCTAAATCACTCCAAACTAATCAATAAATTATACATCTCTGTTAATGAAAAAAAAAAAAAAAACCACAAAAAAACCCTTTGATAATAATATTGCGGTTAAAGCACTAAAATGAATCTAGCAAGTCATAAATTCCTGATTTTTCCCCAAGCTTCCAGTGTAATGCTGGATTAGTGGCTTTCAAGTAGAGTGGTTGAGTTGTCAGTCTGTCCAACATAATAATATTTTTTCATAATTTTATTTTTATTTGTCAGTGGAAGTGATATTCTATTATTTTACTTGGATGCATAGATAAACTTCCACTAGAATATACCTTTTTAAATTAAAAAAATAAAAATAGCTGATAAACACAAATTATTCCAAATCATGTGTTTAGTTCAACATTCTACAGTACCTCCTTATCTCTTACTTTCCTCCAAAGTGAAAATCAGATGAGGATGAGGTTGAAGTCATGGCTAAGATAGCTGAAGACAACTTGGAGATTTAGATGTTTAGTTTGAATATTTTTTTTTGATCTGCCCAAATACATAAGTACCTTTTAAAATATAAGAAGCTACAGAAATCTAATGTTCTACAAGTTAAGATCATAAAAATTCTTTTTCCTGAACATAATGTTTTCCTAAGTTACGGTGACATTGTTGGTTAAGACTCCATTTTTACTTACTCACTAAGAAGGCAAAGGCTTTTGGCTTAATGGCTCTTAAAGGACATTTCATGTAGATCTTTGATATCATGCTTCCCATATCTTCAACTTCTTCTAATTTCCCATTTCATGATACATGTATGTAAAATATACATCTATAAATATATGAAACGTATATAAATACATGAAATGGGAAACAGTCATTCACACTTCTCCCAGGCTTTCACATTACAGCTCAGAACTTATTCTGCCTTCCTTCAGAGAATTTTTTGATACCGGTACTGTTAGTTGTAAGCACAACAAAGTAAAGGAACTATTTTATCTCATGGAATACTAAGGATGACTCATCTACTGAAAGCTCCTGTAAAGAGAGCTGAATTGCTGAGACTTTATACATGTTCACTGAAATTTGGCAGGATGAGCTCAATTTCTAATGAATGCATGACTTATAATCAACCGACGTAGAAATTGTCCAGAAACTTCTTTCAGTTTTCCTTTAGTTTTCACTGACTTTGGACTGACTTATGTGCTAAACAATTATCACTTCACTTATATTCGCTCGGATAAGGATTTTAGAATTTAATTTCAGGATCCAGGTTTTAAAATATTTATTTGCACATTCCCAAATATGTTTTCACAAAGGTGGCACAATCTATATTATTATGGAAGTTAACTTCTTTTACTATTCTCTGAGTTTCCTAAAAGTATTCAGTTCTGAATGAGTAAAGTTATATGCCAAAGAACTACTACTTCTTTTCCTTTCACACTTCAATAATGGTTGTACGGGGCATTACAGCAAAGTGCTTCATACATACTAAGTATAGATTCCTCTCGATTCCCTCTCTCATGACGGAAAAAGATGAAGAGGAGGGAACAAAACAATCTTTCTCTTAGCAGAAGTGAAGCCATATTAAATGGCCTTAGTTAAATTGCATAAGCAAGCAATTCTTTTATTTATTGCAAATTTATTTTTTTTTTTCCCACTTGTGCAGCAGAAAAAAATGCAATTTTCATTTATATATATTATAGTTTATCTGTTCAATTTGGGTAAGAGTAGTTACATTTGTGGGAATCAGATTAGTTGTACTGATATTCTTAATTTAAAATATTTCAATTTATCAACATAAAATTGGTACCTTATAAGTTTATAAATATATATTAATATTTTAGAAATATGTAAATAAACTTCTTCCCACATGATCTGCTAGGCAAAAAATTGCCATTCAGGCAAACAGAAATTCTGTGGGTAGAGACCGAGCAGAGCTGTATTGCTTTCCAGATCTTTTTAAACAAGTAGCTAATCTCTTATTGCTGTAAAATTATGCATTATATGCATAATGCCAAAAATAATGATGTGCCATCTCAGACTGCCGTGGTTTCGGCCTTAATTGTCCTTATTTCACTAGCAAGGCAAGAACTTTGCATATTGCAGTAGGCATACAAGGATGGAAGAGGTATGCAAACATTTGGGAATTTCTAGGTTACATCAGATGTATCTTAAAGACATATAGAATTAGCAAAAGCATGACTTCTAAGTCTTCCTGAGCATAATGTTAGAAGATAGCTCATCAGAAAATTTAACATTTTTACTTTTTTATTTGTTTTTTCCTAGGGGTGTGGTAGTTGTCTTTATTCTCTCTCTGTAAAGATCTGTTTAATTTGGTAAAAGGAAAATGACACATTGTAAAACTATTATTTGAAGACTATGAAATAATATTTTAATAATATGATAATATTAACAGGGGTATCTATCTTGGTACTTTATTTACTCTCATCATTCCAGTATCTGAAATTAGGAGTTTGTTTGTACCTTTCTCTTTATCAAAATCTCCTTTAAACAGGTATTTTTATTAATATTACTGCTTTTCCAAAAGAAACTATGTTTGCGGATTACATATTCGAATCGCCCTCCTGACAGACTTCAAAGTATTGCCCAGTATCATACTTCCAATCATGTTCTAACCTTTGAGAGTTTAATTTTAGTTTTAAAGCCTTTTAGAGGTAAATTCAGATGCAGATGTTTGCTTGCTTTTTCAGTTTTTAAAATGCTTATTGGCTAGAAGGTTTTCAAATACAGTATTCATCCAATAGCTTTTTCTTTTCATATCTTGAGTGGGGAATGTTTATGTTCAGTTAATAGCATAAATCACTGGAGGTAAAAGTGGATGCATAGAGAATCATATGACAACAAAATACAGATTGGATTATTTAATTATGCTTTTTGTTTTTAAAATATGACTGGACATGTGCAGGGAAGTTACACCAGTTTAAGCTAGTAGAGGAAGTGTGTGTTAGAGGGCAACTAGCCATGTTAAATGAAAATTCAGTTGGATAACTATAGCATGATGGGATTAAAAACTTAAGTGTTAATGTAGCTGATTTTTAATTTTAGAAGAAGCTTTTCAAACATTAATTCCACATTTCTTATCTTTGGAAAAAAAACATTCTTTTTCTTAAAGGAAAACACTTTATATTGCTAATATTTTCAGTGTCATATATGCTGTAATAATGTTTTCTGATGTCCATTTTTCCATCCCTGCCAGACCTCTTTTGATTCTCCGGTTTTATCATGCAATACTTTATTTTTAATGAATGGGTTTTGATATGTTCCACTTCTCTGAGAACAGAAATGACAATATAACTACTGAGAGAAGATGCTCAGGGCATCTCTAAGCTGTTAAGTAAAAAAGGGACAGAAACTGAAGCAACCCACTCTGCAGCTGAGCCAGATGTTTGTTAGGGTAAGTGTGTGCTAGAACCTAGATTGTCTTGGAAAGAGATAGTTAGGGTGGTGCAAAAGAAAGCCAAGGGTTGGATAAGGAGTAATCCACAGTGTGAAAACTCATCCCCTTACCTTCTTTTATTTAGTAACATAATTAAAAATCTCAGATGTGTGATGATACTCATCAATATAAGGATAGGAATGAATGCAACTAATTGCAATTTTAACTTTATTCCTATGAAAACTGAAATTGACAGAAATAGATTATAGAGTAAAA
Organism: Numenius arquata; assembly: GCF_964106895.1. Classification (NCBI taxonomy): domain Eukaryota; kingdom Metazoa; phylum Chordata; class Aves; order Charadriiformes; family Scolopacidae; genus Numenius; species Numenius arquata. The sequence goes on from NC_133576.1 coordinate 99,153,093, forward strand.
TTACCAACACATTATTACCATAGTACAAAGCATGTAACAAACTTAACAGAATTATAACAAAGGTCTTATTTTACACTGTCTTTAGAAATTTTGCTTAGTAAGTTTTATTTCTATCTCATTTGACACAGAATATGTGAACGTGACCCTGTTGCCCACAACCAGATACTCTGGATACAGTTAAGAAATAATATTAGCAGTAAAACAAAAAATAAGACAATATAGCCTATCTTGCATAGTACTATTAAAATAGTGTATACTGTTGTCTAATTAGATAAGATGAGATTGAATCATGTTGAAATGATAATGACAGTGTCATTTGCCAGGCAGGGTTGCTTTCTTAAGAACAGTCCCCAAGATGGTCCCAAATACTGTTGTCAAATGCAAACAAAATATTGTTGATGGGAAAGTTGCTTGATAGTTTATTGAAAATATATTTCAGCCTTATTCCTGACAGATAAGAAAGAAAATAAGTACTTCAATATGCAAAGTAGGCAGTGAGATCTTATGGTGAAAAAAAGTTCTTTTACTTTCTGGATAATAAATATTAATTTTTAGACACATTGAAAGCCAAGATTCTATACTTCTCTGAAATACAGATAAGTTTTGAAGAGTTCTATGACAACTAGTTGGTAATTTCTGTCTTGTATTGTTTATAAGCATTTTAGTCAGAAGTATAAATTAAGCATAATTGTCCTACTTTCTTTCATCTTAACTGATGTATTTTCTGGGTATAATTTTTGACATTTTTCTTAGTTGCAATATTGTTATACTTTTTAAGGAAAATGACCCAGTTTTGTAACAATATGCTTGCAAAGTCTGAATAGCATGAAGAATAATGCTTAATGTGAGAAAGTGGGTATTTTGATTTCACTGCTTTTATAAGAGGGATATGTTTTCTTTTTATGTTTCCTGTAGCTTAGGTTTGTTTTGCCTTGGTCTTTCTTGAGTGTCTAGAAAAGCTTAGTGAGATGCTAGAAGAAGGGAAGAAGTGTTTAAGTGTTTTCCTCCCCCACCCCCAACCCCTTTCTCTGATTTATTTGATTATGCTAATGCAATAATATTTTTAATTTGACTTTCAGAAAGTTTTTCTTTCTTTCTTTCTTTCTTTTAAAGTCAAATACTGCTTGGTTTGGTCTACAAAATCAAACTTGTGGACTTTGGGGAAGATTGGGATTTCCTTTTTAGATATTAAAATGCTTTAGAACATGTGGAGAACAAAGACTGCAAGGAAACTGAAATCTTGTTTGTTTAGACACATTATGGTCTCCCCATCAGAAAGTTAGGCTTATTAGGAAACATCTCTTTCTTCTTTTCTCTATTGTTGAAGTGGAAGATATACATGAGAATCAGAATTACTTTCCCCCTTCCACGGAGACTCCTGCTGTTTTAGGTAGAGGTATCATTAGAATGAGGCAAAAAGTTCTACATGGGTCACTAGGTTCAACCTGTAAGTATAGATATCTAAAGTCACAAGTCTCAGATAATGAGATAATTTAAACTAGTGACGATGCTAATATATGTGTCAACCCTCTGAAATTACTCAGTGGGAGTTAGTAGTTTCCAGGAGTTTGAACTATAGCTTTCTGGGATGACTGTTCATGCAGCTGCTAGGATCCAAGTAACATCCATCCTGTCACTTAATAAATACTATATAACCCATAAGAAAATCTTTTTTTTCAAAAAACGTGAACGGCTACTACCTCTACTGGCCTGTAGATGGATGTTACTGTTTTTAGCTGTTCTTCTCTCTTACAGAATGAAGCAAAATCAAATAGAAGATAGGATGTGGGGGTGTGTGTTACTTCTAAAGACAATGGAAGAAAAGTAAATTAGCAGTGTCTAAAGGTTAAGGCTCTAGGAACACTTTTCATCTTCTTGATCTGGGCACAGCATCACGAGAGGAGGTGCACACTCTCTTCCTCTGTCTGCTTCATGGATGCCATTGCATGAAGGGACAAAGAGAGTGCTCACCTGCTCTCAGGATGGAAGCATGCAGCATCCTGTTCCAAAAGATCAGCTGCTCTGAATGGTATTAACAAACATACTCTACTTGCCAGACAATGTCTCTGTCCTACAGCTCAGATGCAACTATTTCCTATTAAAACAAATCCTGACAAGAAAACCTGTGTGAAGAAATGAAGTAGATAAGAAAAATATCTTCATTTAACCCAACAATGTCATAAAAAATTACAAAAATCTATAGCATTATTCCTCACCTAAAAACTTCACCTGATAGAGAAAGAAGCACTTTTGATAGAAAATGCATAATGGATTAAAACAAAAAGGATACAACTCAGTGTCTTTGCAATCAAGAAACAGAAGAGAATAAACTGTATGTGGGAGAGTTAATTACAGAATAAAGCAATAAATAGAGAAGCTTCTGAAACTGTCTAAAATTAATTCTTCCTGAATAGTAATATCTAAAAAGTGCAAGTTTGTGATTCATAAAAGCTTCCTAGAAGATGCTAAGAACATATTTACGAACATGTCTGTGTTTCATGGAGAGACTATTTTAAATTACTATGGGAAATCAAAAGGAACTAATATTACTTAGAACACAAAAATAAAGAGTAGAAAAAGACAACATGAGATAAAATGAGACTCAATTGTTCATTTTGTGACAGTCAGTTTCAAAAGACTTTCGAATTCAAATACATTTTGAAATAATTTAATCATTTTGATAATTTCAAACTAAAAAATTACAATTTCTCTGTTCCAAAACATAGTAAGGGTGGAATTCAGTTCCAGGTTTTAGGCACTTAGTGTGGGATTTTTTTACCTAAATATAAATGTCTACTTTTGGGCTTCTAATTATTCTTCGTAGTGTTGGCAAATATGACAGGGCCTAGGGAACCTCTCTGCCCTTCTGAAACAGCAGCTGGAAGCCAGGTGAAATCTACTAAGAAATCTCAAATGCCACTAGACACCATCTGTACTCAACTTAATTGAGGTCCTGAATTGAATGTATATATATTAAAATAATCAAATTCATCTAAATTAATATGCTGGTTAGTGGAGATCTAGGAATTAATTTGTCCAAACATAATTGCTAATGGAATTTCACATGTCAAATGCCATTGAAGACATCTGTGCAGAGTTGGTATATGTGACAGAAGCAGTAGAACAGTCCTTCTGTAACAGTGGATGAAACTATGCAAGATAGTCTAGGACATCTCAATGCCACTAGACATCCATGGGTCAGCAAATCAATCATACCACAAGGCAGAGGAAATTGAAGAGATAGACAACTAACCAGTGTCTGCATCAGGATAAACTGACCACTATCACCATGATATAGACTAGAGCTTGCACCATTTGCAAAGCATCTGAGAGAGCCAAGGGAGAGTTTTTTCTATCAGGATTAGCAGCTAGAGCCTTGTAAATGCAGCTAGTCACATGAGATGTTAAGGTAAATTAATTTTGGCTACAGTGAGTAATACAAGCTAACACTGAACAATAGTTTTATTACTTGTTACAATGGAAATATTTAATAATAATGCAAGGAACATCAGGTGTTAGAGAAGTAGTTTACAGTGAAGAAAAGCAAGAACTCCAAGAATAACAATGGGAATAAGAAAATATAACTATCGTCTTGGGTAGCTCAATACTTCCTGCACATAAGATAGATGTTTTTAATGTTGTCTAATTTATGCCTGTTGTTACCTCATAATATTAAATGCTGATTGTGCAGGGTATATGCACGTGGCTGATTTTGGACCATAATATGTAGGAACTATAGACCAGAAGCCCACATAATCAGTGTCTAAACCCCATTGAATTTAGGAGGTAAATATAAGCCCTCTAGAGTAGAAGGCTTAGAGCAACAGTGATGAAGAAATTTAATTTGAGTTTTCTGTAATGTCAGTGAGAAGTTAAATCAGGAAGAACTTATTTGCATTCTCTTCCACTATGAACTGCAAGCATTTGTGATAAGTGATACAAAATAAATCTCAGCCCAACCTCACACTCTGATTTCATTTTTCATCCTGAAGTGCCTTCTTATCTGCCGGTTACTTTGGATCAAGGAACACTGACATTGTAATTTTAGACATTAGAATTTTAGTTCTTCTATGTGTTTGCAATGAAGAAGTTATCAACTTTTCCTACCCTTTGTTTCTCTCCCTATTCTGTGCATTCTGCAAGACCCATAAATACTTGCATTTAAAGGCAATTTTGGGAGACAAAAAAAAAAAAAAAGAAAAGAAAAAAATCAAATTAAAGTCATAGTTTAGTCTTTTAAGGACTGAAAATCTTTGCTAATAGCCAGAAGCTTTTGAAAATGCAGATTTCCTTGATGAAATAAACAGTCATTTCATGGAAGAGAAAATATATTAAATTACTACTGATCCATTCTAGACTTAAACTTCATGAAATTATCACAGATAAATCTCTATATAAAATTCTACAAGAAAAATGACACAAGAATACTTAAATACGGTAGTATTTTACTGATGACAGTAGCAAGGTACTTGGTGAAATATGGTCAAAGATATATTCAAAGATAAACAATGGAAATGGACCAACTACAAAATGTATTTTAAAATGTAGAGGCATCTTTGTGACCCTGGCTGTACACCTTCTGCTATGCTTGTCCAAGCCTTCACTTTACTAAATTCTCCCAACGTTCCTATTTCTATTTCTATTTCTTATCCTCCCCCACCTTTTTTTTTTTTTTTTTTTTTTTTTTTTTTTTATATATTTTCCATTCATCTACTGGACTCTCAGAAATAGCTACATATGTTACTAAACAGAAGGGACAGAGTGGGATTCTCCCAACGAGGCTAGGAAGAGGTAGATAGAAACGTTACAATTCTTGTGAGGACAACCTTGTTGACCTGCTTGCACAAGATAAAGATTAGGATGGGGAGATGTATGTTTATGGAAATAGGAATAATCCAGTGAATCAACTTCTTTAATACAGTTTTCCTTTCAACTGCTTGACAGCTCCATTTTCTTTGATTTTTGGAATATTTTATTCTATTCTTTCATATAAATTTTAGAGTTTTTCTACATCAGTTGGAGAGAAAGAGAAGCTGAGACTGCATCTTTGTTGCTGGTAAACAGCTTGAACAGCTTGAACTATTGAGAAATAACTGTACGGTGATTATGCAAATCAGATAAACTCAACCAACCAGTGTGCAGAGAAACGCATAGCTAAGGAAAAATCTATACAGGTATGCATCAATAGCTGTTCAGTTACTCTCTGCTCTGATTGGCTAGAGCAATTCTATTTCTATGTGTTATTCTTACATTGGTGAAAAGCTAAGAGACATACAGGACTGATTCTCAAAATGTTTGGAAAATTATCTTGATTGCCTGAAGAATTTGGCTGTTTAAATGCACAGGAGATAAATTTAGCAACCAAATTTAACCTTTTTCAAGGACTAGAGTAATGCTTTTTCATTTATTACCGCTTACAGCTGCAGTTCAGTTGAGGAGGTGCACAACTGATAGCATAAAATATATTTGGAATCATTACCCCAATTCAAAAGGAAGATACTGTCGAGAATTACACTATAAGGTTTACAAATTCATTATGCAAATATTTTGAATATTCTGTAAGATTAAATTTTTATCTATGGACTTCTGTTGGATATGAGTTGTACTTCATTTTAATATCTTACATTGTTCATTTTATATTCTAACTGGGCCAGAACAAGATTGAGGTTATCTAAAGAATTCGTATACCAAACACTTCTGAAATCCAGTATCTTTGCAATATTTCTCAAATACCAGAAGTTCCCAAATTCTGCAGCAACACAGGGAAACTAAATTTTTGTCAGAAGCAGCAGTAAACTTGATGTAGTTCTAGAGCTGTTTTCCCCTACGTCACATATTTGCAGGCCTAAGACTTCCAGTTTTGAATTCCAGGTCTTCAGTTACAAAGTGACGTGCAATGAATTTGCCAGCCATAAACTTTTTGTTGATCTGATACAATAAAAAATATTTCACATTTTTAATCATATAATAAGTATATAATTTGACTGGGTCATCTGTTTTGGGGCAAGAAGGGAGTTCCACCACTGATATCAATAGCCTCAGGAATATCTTTTAGATCCCATTAATTTTCATTACTACTCTCATTATTCTTTATACTGTCAATTATTTAATGTGGGACTAAGGATCCTTTTCCTGTGGCGGTATGCAGAGGGGTTGTATATGCAGTGGGAGAATGAGAGAAGATGGACAGAACAAATCACTGAATGCTATTCTAAATACTAATGTGATTTACTTCTGTGAGGAAAATGTTTATCTCTGTCTATTAACTGACTTGTTCAGTATGCTTTTTATTGATGTGTTTCCACACCAAGGCAATTAGTACTTGGAGATGAAGGAAGGAATATGGTTCCATTTTAGATAAAAAGTGGGAGTCATACTAAGATGATTAAGGGATTGGAGCACCTCCCTTATGAGGAAAGGCTCAAAGTGCTGGGGCTTTTTAGCCTGGAGAAGAGAAGGCTGAGGGGAGACCTTATCTATGTTTACAAGTACCTAAAGGGTGGGTTGAAGGATGACGGAGCTGGACTCTTTCAGTGGTTTCCAGCGATAGGACGAGGGGCAATGGGCACAAGCTGGAACATAGGAAGTTCCATTCAAATACGAGGCGAAACTTCCTTACGGTGAGGGTGACAGAGCCCTGGAACAGGCTGCCCAGGGAGGTCATGGAGTCCCCTTCTCTGGAGATTTTCAAGACCCGCCTTGATGCAGTCCTGAGTAATGTGCTATAGGAAATCCTGCTTTAGCAGGGGAGTTGGACTAGATGATCTCCAGAGGTTCCTTCCAATTCTGAAAATTCCATGATTCCATGTTTTTTGATCTCTATACAATGATAAATTGCATGGATAAGGTTAATAAAAGATGATGATTCGGTTTCTCATAGAAGAAGACTAGGAAAAAATAAATCAGCACACAGTTTTTTTGTTTTGTTTTGTTTTGTTTTAAGAAAGGAAATACTTTTCCACTTAGAGAATAATTAAATTTTGGCACCCATTGGTTTGGGATAATTTAGATGCCAAAAGTATAGCTGTGTTATAAATTGATTGGACAAATTAGTAGGAAAAAGCACTTTCAGAAGCTATTAGGCAAGATGGTCTGAATGTAATCTGCAGTCCAAGAAATTTCTAAACTACAGACTAAAAGAACATGAGCTCTCTTCCTCAACATAGGAATATTTCCTCAAAATATTATTCAATAGTGTTTTGTTTCTTGTATATGTTCTGTAAGTACCAGCTATGCCCACTGTCAAAGACAGGATACTGATTCTTCTTTTCTAAGTCTTTGTATGTGATCCTAATTTGCAGCACTAAGATGAGCTCAGTGATTTTGTATTATTATTTATATGGTTTCTGTTATATTCCTGTTAGTTCTATGATTTTTGAACAACACAAAATGAAAAAAATCACAATGAAATTAGAAAAAAAAAAAGTAAAATACTATATAAAATGCATAGAACTAACAGGAATATAACAGAAGCCATATTATAAACTTATACATAATTAATTATATTTAAATTATCTACATTTCTTTTTAGTGTTTTTTTTTTTTTTCTTTTAAATAAACAAGGGACTGTATTTATCTCCTAGTCCTATGTTGGAATAGAAAGTTTAACATCTGTAACAGTGGTAAGTAAAGAAGTGTCTGCTAAAATTAAACTCGTAAATGTCTTCTACAATCCCTTTAATATTTACCAAGCTTTGGAAAAAATAGAAATAAATAAAAATAAAAAAATCTAATATTTTAAATATGCCAAGAACTATCGTTGCTTGGGAAATAACTAGGTAAGGATTACATCAACAAGTAATTAGAGGATAAAGCTATAATAAACGTTACTTCACATGGGGTCAAGAACAATATTGTTGGCCAAAAACCTAACAATCTTCTTGTCTTTTATTCTATTTAGGATATTTCTGACTGGTCAAGACCACTGTGTTGGCACTGTGTATTTTGACTTCTTGGACATTCAGGACTGTGTGTGTACTATTTGACTTAATAACAGTCACTATTATAAAATAACATGTCTCAAGAATTTTGTAAATATTAGTGGTGGGAGATACAGGGGATGCTGTGACACAGGGGGAATCTCCTTCCTAGCCCACCTCATCAGAGTCTATGTCGACTTGCAGCACCAAGGGAGTCCTCCCATCCAAGTCGGGTGAAGGAGAGGCTGCTGTGGTTCCTTGTCCCCAGGTACAGCCAGTATCCAGGTTGAACGTATTTTCTCATAGGCACATACATGCTACAAGCAAGGCCAGACATCCACACCAGCACACAGAGCAGTGCCTGTCTTGGTACTCACAAGAACATGAACAGTGCATCCCAGTTCTTTTCCCTCCTCACTGCCTGATCAGGATGGGAATTTGACAGTGGAGTACATATACCTCCCTGGAAAAAATATGCTCTCTCCAGTAGCTGATTTTGAGCCCCCAGATTACCCAATATTTGGGCCCCAGACCCTGATCTCCTCCAGCTGATGACACCTGGACTCGCGGGTCCTTCAGACCTATGGTCTCTGTCTGCAGTCGCTAGCCCTCTGACCCCTTATCATGCTTGCAGGTTAATCTAACATGAACTTTCCTGGCACTCACATGAACATTCTTATGATCTAGAGTTCATACACAGAGAATATAGGATAAACTGCGATGGTCAAGCACAGAGCTCACTCAGGCAAGCATATAAACTAACACTTACTCAAATATGATCAATACTTTTTCATACTTTTTAGCCTCTACTTTCCTGCACTTACTAATCTTAATTCACCTTGACGCCTCCCTTTCCCCCACTTTGGTCTTTCCCCTGAAAATCCCACAGTAAGTTTTACACAGCCCTAGAATTCTCTCTGCTCTGTTTCCAAATTCCCTTCCTCTACCATCCCATGGTTAGTCCTGTACCCCCTTAGTTTGTATGGCATTCTGGGGAGAATCTCTTTCATTGAATCATTTCAGTGGGTTCTCCTGTGATAATCTTAGGAGTAACCAATTCAATACACCCTGTTTTCACAGACTAGGTTACTAGGATTCCTCCAGATGTCATTTTTTCTCTGATTCTCCTGGTGGACTTTTTTGTATTTAATTTGATTAGCTTTAGTAAAATAATGTAACACTAAACAGCAAAAAGGGAAGAAAAAAAAGGCACGACAAATCATAAGTAATGTGATATAGAAGATATAAAATAACAATGTGAATGTCTAAGTTACACAAGGGAAAGAGAAGAGAACCTGGATTTCTGGAGACAAGGGAATGTGCTTCTTAATAGCTGTATGTTCTCCAAAACTTGCATGCCTTTAATTACTTGTTTAAAGCTGACCCTGGTGATTCTAGCAAGATAAATGGATTATTAGAAATCAAGAAATTGAAATAAACCGGTATAATTTATTAACTTCTGTGGGTTGCCAGCAACAAAACAGAAGTTTGGGAACCCCATAGATAGTCTTCTCCCTACAGTACAGGATTCATTTTGGGGTCTGGTAGAAGGAAAATGTTTTCATGAATAAACAATATCAAGTGACTTTCAGGAAACTGAAGTTTTTGGACAGACAACCCATAGCTGCAGAAAGTCCCCCACCAGTCTGCTTGAGAACAGACTGGATAATGTGATATTTGAGGGAAATCAATAAAGGAAAATATGCCTCCTTCAGTCAAAGCAAGGCAGAAATTTTCATGTTGATATTCCAAAGAGAAGAAATTCCATCCTAAAAATACAGCTGCTGTAAAAACTTAAGCAAAAATCGCATTAGGTTTACTGAAGAAATTGTGAAGAGACGTGAATACTTAAACTGTGAAAAAATTATTCATACCAGAAAGATTTTTACCTTGAGAACCTAGAAGCTGCAATTAGAAAAACCAGGATAATAGTTTTGTGACTGAAGCTGATTACATTTTGGAGTGGTCATCTAGGGGATATGATTGACTTGCTCTCGATAGAGATTTCAAGGCATATTGGATAACATACTTAACATGCTCCATGCCCTCACTTGGACCAGTTTTTTTACTCTTTTACCTGTATTTACAGATACAGTGGTCCTTCCTTACAGAACAATATGTGAATTGGTAAGTACTCCAAAGAGCATTTTTGACAACATTACCTTCCAAAATATAGGAAATTGTCTCTTCTAATAAAATTCCATGTTAATGGTTTGAGCAATTAGCCTGAAATCACCAGGAGGAAATCTTTCTGGTTATTTACTAAAGATTTTGGGCGGACATGGGTGTGTGGTTTGGTTTTGCCTTTCTCTGAAAGCTGCAGGTGATTCAGGATGAGTCAGTGGTGCCTTGCTGCCTGATGGCTTTCTCACTGTGTTGATGGATTACAAAATACAGGGTCAGGAAGGAGTCAGCTCCTCAGTAAGGTCAGTGAAGTTTCTGCAAGACAGCATTTCTCCGTGGCATGTGGTTGTGTTTCACATCTAGAATAGTAAATGTGTGTTTAGTTTACATACATTATATAACATATATCATATAATCAATTCTGTCAGTGCAGGTCTACAAGGTTTGGTGACACTCCAACTTCTTTTGTTTTCTATTTGTTTAGCATTCTAGAGACTAATCAAATAACTTCAATATATAATTAGTCTGACTAAGAGCTCTAGTAATCTTTTAGCTGTCATTTCTGTGAAATCTGTGTCTTTAAAGAAGTGACAAAAGCCTGTTATTATCCAATCCAGATGAAACATTGTCAGTAGTGATACAAACAACTACTGTAGCTAATAATTTATTTTTTCCATATCAAAGTCTTTTTATAAATAAAGCTGGTTTTAAATGGCAACATTTAGGACTACACACTTGAGGCCAGAGTTACAAAACAAAAATAGCCCTAATACCTGCTAAGTCTTGCTCTTAAATATCAGCTTTTGCCATGGAAGTTTTAGGATGAGAAGAATCAGAACGAATTGTTGTGAGTGAAATCTTAAACTATGTTTGACTAAATATTCAGACATTTCTTGCCTCACTTGCAAGGAAGCACACATATGTGCTGGCTTATCAAGGTTAGTCTAGAAGCTGTTGGGGACCTAAAGCACAGAGTCACTGTGGGGTTATCCAATGCAGAGTCACAAGATTACTACTGCCAAGTAGCCAGTATCTGCTGTGTCAGCCCTTGGGTAGGTACCAAAGATTAATCACATTAATTTGACTTAGAAACCCCTATACCTTCACTTGGTTGTGAGGGATCACTGTAAGTGCAGGGTGTGCTACAGGGCCCACAGGGTTGCAAGATGCCTCTGTAGGCTGCCAACAACCTCCTACAGGATTTGGACTTGCAGGGACCAGCCCACAGTGCTTAGCTTGGACGGGCTGGAGCCAGCATGGTGTGAGAGTCAAGATCCACGGTGTTCACTCAGGGCTTAGGAAGGCCACAGCTAATTGTCCAGGAGCATAAAGAGCAGGGATGCTCTGCAAGGAATCCATTGACAGTCTGGTGATCATCAAATATGACATGGCAAGTGAGGTCTGAGGTGAAGCCAGAAGGTCCAGTCTACCTGTTGATGCTCTCAGGGCCTTGACACCTAAGAACTAATTACAATGGAATGTTAGTTCCTTCTGCCTTTCTCTTTTTTGGTCTTGGTCTTCAGATAACATGTTGATTAAAACAAAGTTCTCTTTTGTATCTATGGTGCTTGAACGCTGCTTCATAGATTTTTATTTTTCCCTCCAAGAAAGGGATGTATTTTCTTGCTAAGTTGCAGAAATGTAACAGCATGATGCAAAAAATATCACAACAGACAAAATATGCATACCTTGCTGTTGGTTTCTGTGAGCTTTTTATATGGCTCTGGGAGGGTGCATTATCAGAATGTAGAAAGTTGCAATTACAATTGCTTTCCCATGAAGTAATAACATAAATTAACATATTCTGAAGGGCTGCAATTGAGCAGACAGACTGTTTAATTTCAATTGATTATGAATTGGAAGTGATTCTACATTTGCCTCTGGGTCTGCTACTAAGCTTGTTTGAAAATGTCTGGTTGTTGTGTCATTTAGTGTAACCACTTTATTATCTTCCACTGACCCATAATAAATTTCTGTGTTTTTCTGGCCAGCTTGAACAACCTAGTTTTTAACTCTTCACACTGAAGTAGATTCTCATAGGCTTACTGCTGTACTTTAACTTTGCGTGCTCTGTTGTAGTAAAATTTGGCAAAGAAAAAGAAGCATCATCTCAAGAAACTTTAGATTTTTTTATTTACATTTTAAATCACTTGCAATTCAGTGACACAGTCAATATTTCTCTTGTGCTAGACTTTTACTACCAGAAATAATTAAAGTTAATTGCTTAGGTGTTCACTGAGGACTTTACTAAGTTCCAGCCTTGTTTGAATTCATAACCTTATGATGGTGACATTGTGGCTAGCTTCTCTCAAGATGATCTGGGTGACCTAAATGAGACTTAAAAGAAAACCTCCTAGACCATGTGAAGCTGTCTGGCTTATAGTACAGGTGCTCACAATAGTATTTGCTCTTAGTACCTGTGCTGGAAACACAGAGAGATTGCATACATGAATCACTTCCAGATGACAGCTGTCTTTTTTCTGAGGAAAATAAAAAGGAAATTGAAGGATACTGCATATTAATTGATCATAATACAGAACTGGGAATGGCTGGGACAAATGCAGTAACCTATAGAACCACTTCTAGCTTTGCAGGATGCATATTATCTTTCCTGTCTTTTGATTATACAATCTTCACCACTGCTCTCCAGTGCATGGAGAAAGTTAGTCACTTATGAAAAGACTCCATGGAAATGAGAAAATTGATGAAGAAATTGATATAATTTTATAACTTAATGGATGAGTTAAATATGTAAATTTCTAAATTTAATGGAGATCTACCAAATATAGTTATGAGTCTTGTAGGCTATTTCTCGTCTCTTAAATACCTGCTGAGCTGGATAGCAATATAGATTTTACTGACAGTCAAATGGGTAGTCATTTCCTGAATATAGTCATCTGCTGCCTTTTGAGATGCCCTAAACAGGACTTCCCTTGGTCCTGTGTATTTTCCAGCCTTAGATTAAAGTGTTATCCTGAGAGAGGCTACCAGCAAGAATAGCCAAGGACTGCACTGTGTTCCAGAGGCATCCATTCTCTTCCAGTAACTGTAAAGGGAGCATAAGTACATCAGCTCAGATAAAGACAACTGTATTTGGTCAGGAGTATTCCACTCATCACATCTACAGTACCTGTCATATAGAAAAGAAAGATAGGTCCAGATGATGTTCTGGGATGTGAAAGATTGATTTGAACTCCTCCTTTTTTTCCTGACTAACTGCCAGCTCTTACATGTCCCAGATGCTCTCTGTGTTGAAAGATATCAGGAATTAGGTCTTTCTCAAACTTTCTTGTTCAACTTCTTCCAAGTATAAAATATTGAAATGCACACAAGCAAAGGAAGACGACTCCACAACCTAGTGGCAACCTGCTGGAATAGACTCAGTGTATAACTGAACTACTAAATTAAACAGAGTTATAACCTTCTGGCAGTAAAATTATAGAACAGTTACGGAACAGTCCAAATCCATAGTGTTAAATTCTCTCATTTTCTGTAACTGGATACCCATGTCCAAACTATGTATTAGGAAAGATGGTCTGTAATAACTGTCAAGTTGTATCAGAACATTATTTGAGAGTGCTGACTGGTTCAGGACAAAACCAGCCTGGGACCCTTTTTACAATTTAATAGTTATGGATGGCCAGGTTAGAGGGAAGCTAGTTACACCTCCTGATAGCTGTTTAATTTACTAATAATAAGTCTCATGTTCCAGTCTGTATTTCAGTGAGGAATAAAGTATATTTTATTAAGTATACCTTATGCAAACTTTAATATGGCACATTTGACCAGCATCCACATTTTAATTTATCTACCTAGTTTTAAATTAATTCACTTCTATTCTTGTTTCAGGGAAATCAATTATTAAGATCATTATATTGTAGATTGGGCTTTGAATTTCTGAACTTTCTGAACTCTTTCTTCAGAAAGAGACCAGTGCAAAGCAAAAAGCAATACTGCACAGGGAAAGAGACTTTCTCAGGAAAGAGCTTGCTTTCAGATAGTGCACAAGTAAAACCAGCAAAGCTTAAGTGGCATAACGATTGAAGACATTCAGGAAGGTCTTGATCCAGATGCCACATAGCATCACGCTTCTCGAAGTGAAAGGGATCAGCAATGTGACAGTGGTGGTTTAGAGAGTGGGAGCTCCTTGCAGAGCAGCCTTGGGGCGCAGAAGCCTGTCAAGGTTACCTACTTGGGAGCTGCAGCTGAAGCTAGGTCTGAACACATGGTAAATGGGGACCAGCAGCGCCAGTGCTGTGCTTGTTGGTCCAGACTCCTTAGTACATTTTCAGCTCAAGCACAGCCAATAACCAGCTTGTACCATGAAGCTGTATATTACCAAGACTATCCTTACTCAAACATTTCTGCTATAGTGGTTATTGGCACGGTACTCACATATGAGTAGTCTTGGCTGTTCACAGTAAAAAATGTAGCTGCTGGCTTTCCTTATAACACTTTTGTCTACACAGTTATTGAACACTAGACAGTTTCATTAAGTGACAACAGGGAAGAACAAACCATTGATGTAGATGTGAAAAGGTGGGTTAACATGTGAAGTTATTCCACTGAGATCCTGACAAAGACTCTCTTTCTTGTAAAGACTCATGCTGAAAATCATTAGATGAGATAATCACTGGCATGAGAATGAAAGAAAGGACAAGATAAAACACATCAAAGCTAACGTTTTGCAGAGGGCAGACGGGACATATGGCACAAGTGAAAAAATCTCAGAAATGCTTTTTTCTTCATGCACTGAATTCATTTGAAATTTGTGCTAATGGAACAGTGAGCCCACCTTACTGATACTCTGCTTTGCATTCATGACAACTCGTCTTCAACAACCATCAGAATCTTTCTAGATGGCAGAAACTTTTAGAGTCACTTCTGCATTGCATTATGCTTGATTACACAACTTTTGTGTGTTCTGTGTGTTTATAACAGTGGTAGTTTTTCTTACTGTCCTTATAACATTGGACTTTAATCATATGGGATGGACTCCTATGGTGAATTAAATATACAATGATTATGCAGATCAGTCACCCGCAACTGGATGAAGTTCAGGGAGTTGCATTAATGAGAATACACTGTGCAGACATGGGTCATAAGTTGAGCAGAATTCATACCCTCCAAAAAGCTGAAATAATCTAATTTATAGATACATTTACTCGCACTCATAATATTAGTACTACCAGTAACTATTTTTATGTTCTGTTATGGAAAACTGTCCAGAAAATGTTAAAATTTTCGCAGATTAGGGGAAATAAACAGCTGAAAGATATAAAATGAAAATCCTCATAAGATCAAACAAGATTTGAGTTAATCATTTACAAGATGAAAACTATATAAATGCATGAAAGGTGAATCTGAAAGTGATCATATTGTAACAAATTTAACAACTTACTCATATTGGAACAAAATATACAACTAGTATTTTGAAGTTTTAAAAGCAATTAAGTATATATATGTGTCGTGTATATATAATTGTTATAAGGAAATATACCAATGGTAACTAGATATGTCCCTGTTGATATAGGAATAAAGACACGTTGTATTAGCATAATGTCACCTTGCAACACCAGCAAACACAGCAGCAACCCATATAACATACAGTAGAATTACAGCTTCAACTGCCTGACTTCTCATCTTAACTTCCTTGCTTTTATCACTATTTTAATTTCAAATGGTCCGATTCGGGGAAAGTAAGTTCTAAGCAGATGGTTGTCAGAAATGTGCTTACCACCATAATGCAATTGAGAGTTAGTGAGGGAGCTTTTGCAACTTCGTACAATATAAAATATTCCCACATTAAAATGCCAAAAGAAATCAGAGTTGGAGGATATTTTGTAACTGTAATTCATTCTTTAGTGCTTGTGTTTAGAAATATCAAGTGCAGAAAAACACAAGCAAAAGACTATGCCAAAACCTGCAACTAAAATAGATGCTAAGATGGAATAGACACAGAAGCTTCAGATCATACATGAACTTTCCAATTAACTTTCTAAACAACCTGGAACAATTGATTCTGCTGAATCAAAAGCAGTAAGATTAATTAGATTAAAAATAACAGAAGAATATTAAACCAAACACCCAGCAAATTGATTTGTAAGTGCTTTTTGCCAACACACTGCACTCTTTTCTTATGACATTCCCAGTATTATTGTTATTGAGTGATTCAATTATCAAACAAACAAACCTGAATTTATGTGGATAATTAGCATGTTTTGAACTCAGTTGAAATAATCACGCACACTTGTAGAACTTCAAGGAGAAGAAACAGAAACACAAAGAAAAGAATAAGGAACTATCATTATTTCAGAAAGATGTGAATTGATGTCTAGTTAAATAAGACTAACAAGTATATTCTAAAGCCCTCATACTAGATGTCCAACAGAGCAGAAGATGCCTGCTTCTATTCTCATTTCTTAAAAAGTACAAAAGATGACTAAGAAAATGGTGAATGTATAATAGATAGGTATTTATGCATGCCATACACTAGACACAGAGGCATAGTTGACTTGTTGCCTAAAAATCCCTGCTCTAAATTGTTCTTGTTTGGCAGACCTAGTCCAAAGTATTGCTTATGCGTAGAAGCTCTTTTATACCCATTATACTGCTTGCAGCATTGCTCACTGCTTCTCAGTACTGATGAATAGGTTGTAATTTAAAGATGGGACAGATGAGTGGGAATGATCATGAGGGAAAAGTGAGGATCAGGCTTTGAGTGGGAAAAAAGGTTTTGTAAGAATAACAACATTTCAAGATTGGTCTAATATGACAGGGATCTAAGACATTGTTTTGGGTGGTTTTGGATGCACATAGGAATGAAGGGTGTCAGTGATTATGGGCGTGTCTTTTCCAAACATCCTTGCAAGGCCTTCTGTAAAGATTTCTTTCTCTCTTCATCCTCCTCTTCATTCTCCGTAAAGAATACCTTTTTTTCGATACCAGAAACGGACACTGTATATTTTTGTGAGTACCATGCAGGAAGGATTCGGGATGCTTCTAGTTCTACTGCA
Source organism: Numenius arquata (assembly GCF_964106895.1). Classification (NCBI taxonomy): domain Eukaryota; kingdom Metazoa; phylum Chordata; class Aves; order Charadriiformes; family Scolopacidae; genus Numenius; species Numenius arquata. The sequence continues at coordinate 99,170,152 of NC_133576.1, forward strand.
GAAGAAGGAAAAGGAAACCAGGAGAGAGGGGCTGAGAGGCTTCAGTGTTTTCTGCTTTGCTCTCCACAGTGGTGAAGGTGAGATGGGAAAGGAGAAAAGGATAACATGCACAAACTCAAGATCTCTTTCTCCTCTTTCAGCAGAAAGAGCAATGGCCTGTGAAAATAGAAGGTGAAGAAGGAAGAGGGTTCAGTTTTAGCAGTCCCAGTCTTCTCAAGCAAAGGTGAAATAGGTATCTGCTTGTGTAAACAATGTGCTACTTTAGTCCTGGTTTGAGTCAGATATACTTATTTCACATGTATCATGACTCCTTTCTCAACATCCCTCTTCGCTTCCTCATATTCCTGTTTATTTACAAAGCAAGTAAGTCAATGTTATTCACTTATTTGTAAAAGTAGCCACTACCCAGAAAAATATAGCCACTACCCAGAAAATATCTGCTATACAAGCCTCAGCTAGAATATTTATTAACTATTCTTATTACCCCTTGGTTGTTTCTTCTTGTGACAGGTTCTTTGAATGACATTTCTGTTGTTAACTTTAGGATACCACCACTGCTTTTTCAGCCTAAACTTTAATCAGTAACATGGGCGGAAGAAAGGTTCTTGGTTTTGTTTTTGTTGCCTTGTGTGTGAAGAAATAGTGTACTCAAGGACTTCTTGCACTTGAAAGTCTTGAAAAGATGGAATGATGGTGGTTTGGGGGGGCGTTGTCTTGGGGATGTTCTCCTTTTTCTTTTTTTTTTTTTTTTCTCACTAGATTCTAGAAAAACTAGATACAGAGAAACTGGTTACAGAGAATAAGATTTTAGAGGAAGAGAAAGAAAAACCTTACGAAGAGCAGAATTCTTAAACCTAGAATTAGGTCTGCTGAAGGGAGTACCAATGCTGGTAATGGACTGTGTACAAGCTAAGGATATGTGTGGATTCAGCCTAGTAGTTAGAGCTATACGAAAATATTTGGAGCATTCCTGCTGTTGGCATAAGGAGAGTGTTTTGCAATTAATGAGGCAAGAGTTATATGGAATGTTCATATATTATCAGACTTTACATACTATCACTCTCCCAGAGGTGAGTGCAAAGTACTCCTCCTTTTTAAGATTAAACTGGAAAGATGTATGTTATTACTATGAATTATCTATGGGTTCAGCTTGGTGTTTTATCCTCCTTGTATTTGTCAGATACAAAAAGTTATGATTGCCATTTCTATTTTAGCACACTAAAAATTCCATATCTGAGCATAATCCCATTGTCCTACATGCTTTGCTAAGAAAAAGGTGATGCCTTATTCCTTGATCCTTGTAGACTAAAGGCCAGGTTTCATCTATAAATGAGACTAGTAATAAGTAAATTAAAAATCAATAGTGGTGGAAAAATTTGGATCAGAAATGTATAAAGAGTGTGGATGTTTTCATTTCTTCTCCCACTGTGTGGAGTTTATTTCTGTGGATGGTTACCTAGGAAATGGCTGCAGGATGGAATTTGTTTAACTGTATTGTCAGATTGATTGTCAGAGTTTTGAGTGAGGTTATAAGCAGTAGATGTGCTCTTGATCCTAGAAAAAAGTAAAGATATTTTGGCTTTTTATTAACAATATCAAAGAAGATATAGTAGAATGAACCTTTAGTAATTTTATTTTTGAAAGTATTTATTGGAAATAACTTATGTACTCATGTATGTACAGCATGAAAGAATACATTGTTCTCATCTACGTCTGTTGAACATTTGCACCCTGTAATTTCTTCTCTTGCAAATACCTGTCTAAAGGCTTCACGTGTGTACTCACAGTTGGAAGTACTATGTCAGTGTTTGCAGTCCATTCTGCCCATTAATTACTTCCTGACTAAATAATCTGTCCCAAATTCCTCTATGTGTAGCCTTTTATTTTCCAGAGATATTAAAATATCCAACTTTTTACATATTCCCCTCTAGAGTGCTTCTGTAACAACTTTCTTGTTTTGTAGTCTTTAACTCTCATGGAATAGAAACTTTCTTTGTTACTTTTTCTCAAGATATCTTTCCAGGGTTATTTGCCATTTATATGAATGCCCTTAAAAATATTAAACATATTTTGAATATTAAAGGTCAGATTCTCACCTGTTTTGCACTACTTGGTAATCATTTATACCTGTATAATGTGAGTCTAAGCTACCAACAAAAATTGGAATCATTTTATAACCACTTAACACAGGGATAATTGGCAGTAAATAGTGCAAGGTAGTCGAAATTTAGGTGATAGACATACAATTACATTAAAAAAAAATAATCAATAAAAACCTCTTCCAAATTACAACCATGGCATAAACAAAATAAAGCAAAATCAATACCCTTAAAAGTACCCTTCCTTGTCCTTTAAAGTGCTAAGTAAAAAGAGAAGCCTACATCATACCTTCAGTGCCAGAAAATCTGAGCTATGCTATACAGACAGTGATTTCCAGAACAAAGCATACAATATTGCCAATTCTTTTTAGTTCTGATGTCAAAATTAAGGATGGTTAGATTGAAGGTCCCACTAGATTGCAATTGCTGCTGATTATTACAAAAAAAAAAAAAAAAAAAAAAAAAAGATATTTCCTAGTTGCTTTGGACCTACAAGCCTATCTAAAATAACCACAAAATATTGGTTTATGATCCAAAATGAAAAGTAAGATAGCTCATTGCAGAAAAGAAGAAAAAAGGGGGAGGGAGGATATGGGAGTGGGTGTTCTGTGGGGTTTTTTGGTTGGTTTTTTTTTTTCTGTGGCAGAAAAGCAACTGTTTTTATTAGTTCTTCAATTTTCCCCTTTAACATGTTCAGTAATTAGGAAAATACATGTTCACTGGTGAGGTGAATGGTTTCACTAAGAACATTATAGAAACATGGGAAACTGAAAATATGAGGCTGAAAATAAAAAGAAATAATACATAAATGAATAAAACAGGCAGGTTGTACTACTCATTCCTGTTGTCCACCCAGTGAGAAACTCTGTTTTGAAATATTGTTGAAACTACCAGAGAATATTCTGTATGTACATTGGACTGCTGTAGAATCTCAAGAATCTGACTCAGAATTTAGCTCCAGCTTTCTACATAGTACACCCAAGGAGAGACTGTGGAGAATTTCAACATTTGTTTACTGCAGTTCAGATAGAGCGTCTCTAATTTCCACTAGAAAGCAAGAAGCTGTCTGTAAGTGAACTTTCAAATTAATGAAATGGCAGGAAATTGTTGGATAAAAGACTATCATCAGAATGAAAACACTGTCTCATGAGATGGAAGATGATAATTTTAGGGAAAACTTTACATTCTGCAAATGAGATGTTTGACGCTGATTAGCATTTACACCATATATGTGAGCAGCTTCCGCAAGAAGTAAAGAGATAGTTACGGCAAGCAGCCAGAAAGCTGAAAAGATAGAACAGCATGGAGGCAAGATTGCTAAAATATCAGCTATGAAGAAACCAAAAGAGAGGGAGTATTAAGACCATTAAAGGAAAAGCAGTACTAGGAGGCAGATAGCAGGGGGCAGACATAACCATAAGATCAGGCAGGAGGTTGTCTCTGCCATGGAGTTCCACCTGAAGAATCACATAAGGAAGCCGCTTATGACAAGTGGGACTTCTGTGCTACTTAAGCTGTAACATCTATGGGACTTAATGAATTTGAAGAATGTGCACACTGAGAAGGAAATAGGATGAAAAAACAACAGTATTACAGGACTAAACGGAGGCATGAAGAACCCTGAAGCTAGCCAAGAACACAGATAAGTGGCATGCAATCTTTTGATAACTTAAGCTATAAGACACAGGTGTGTTAGAAGAAACACACACACAAAAAGACAATACAAAAAATTTCAAGCCATGTCCCCACCGATGTTCTGACATCATCTGTGTTCTAGTCTCTACTGATGAAATTATCTTTTTTTTTTCCCCTGTAAGAAGGTGAATGAATCAATGTACATAAAATGAAATTTCTGAGATGTGACTATGTTCAATATGCAAAGTGAGGACAGGATACTAGGATGTCAAAGGACACAGTAGTGGAATTCAAGGCAATATCTACTTTTTCAGACTGAAATAACTAGAGTCTTCACCAAAAACTATTCCAAGGAAATGCTTAAAGGGTTTTACCGATCTCTGAAAGAAAACTCAGTCTCCTGTTCTTTAAGCAGGAGACAACTCCTGCCTGTCTTGTCATGTTAGAAAAACAAAGACAAAAAAAAAAAAAATCAAACCAAAACCAAATCCACTCCCCCCCCCAAAAAACCCGAAAACAACCCCAAAACAACTTTTATTGAATTTAATTCAGTTTGTACTGTGTGCCTACGTAGCAAATCTTTATCTGTGTGTGTTCAAGGTCTGTATGTGTTCGAGGAGAAGTAGGGGAGGTGTTTAGTGTCTGTGGACTAGAAAATGGAAAGTTTGAATGATTCTATCAGTGTATGCAAACACTAAGTTAAGGGGACAGGATGAGTAAGGGAGCTGTGAATGGAAGTGAAAGGAACAACAGAGAAGAGAAAGAACAACTGAAAAGGAGAGTTGAGATGGAAGAAGCACATCACATAGCACTAAACTATTGAAGCAAAGAAATTGTTGGATACCAAGATGCTAAATGCAAAAGAGATGTTGCTAAACAGAAAGAGTAGGACAAAGATAAAGAAAGATGGTGAAAAATTACACTCTTCAAAACCAACTTACAACAAAAACAAGGAGGAAGAAAACATTTAAGAGAAGACCCTATTGTCAGAAAGAAAACAAGCAAAAGAAAAAAAAAAAGGAAAAAAAAAACTTCAAAGAGCACACAGTAGTTTTAATTCATTGGAAAAAAAATTCAGAAATAAAGTCAAAATATAAAATTAAATGAGACAGCTAAAAATGTGGGATGCTGAAGATTGTCTAAAGCAGCAGGGTGCCTCGAGCCAGCTTTGACTACAAAGTTTCAAAATCATTGCAATCTGATTTTTGCAAATTATTTAAGTACAGTAAATTTGCAGCACTTGTTACTTCCAATTTCTGTGACATAGTATGTCTCTTACAGACAGCAGGCTAATCCTTTGCTGGTTTATCAGGAGCTACAATTTTTCAGCAGGTTTGTAGGAAAGTACGTTTTCAGAACCTCAGTTTTTCTTCAGTGTACACAATTTCTGAGTACAAAATGTATACAATGTCATTTTCTACTGGCAGTAGTTACAGGGTGTTTCAAAATACTTAGAACTGTACATCTCTGTATTCCATTAACCTGAGCGACATAGAATTTGTTCCTAAATGATCTGATTACAGAAAGTGAAAGAAGTGGGGACTTGAACTGCCCCTTTTTTTTTCATACAAAACAAAAAATAGGTGAATATTGTGCTTGGTAGAAAATGAATCCCTAGCTCTTTTGGAAATGTACAGCTTAAGGGTTATTTATATTTGCCTAATGACAGATCAAAATTGTAGAAGTCTACATTTGAGTTAGTCTCTCATCTAACTGCAGAGAAATAGGCTGCTCTAGAACACAATTCATGTCATCATAAAGTAGCTGGCTAAAACAGATCAGTTGTATTACATTTATTTTATATAATTCCTATTTTATTTTCACAGGCCCTGGGGTGAAGAGTTCAGATGTTTGTTTGAAGTAAATCCCACTCAGCCTGTCTGGTACAGGACATTCCTACTTGATGCCTGATAAAATAGTAGGGAAGAACAAATGTCTCTTTCCTCCTTTAATAAAGGACAAATACTGATAAGACTCCTTTATCACATGCTGCCTCATGTCTTGACAGGAGATATTTGCAAGACATAGCTGCTCACCCTAAGCCAAAGCATCTTTTTCTCATCAGGGAAAATGATGAGACCAGGTGAAAATGAAAACAGATGCCACAACTGTCAGCTTTTTACAGATTCTGCCCTTCCACCTGACACATCTATCACATCTATTAATTGATTAATTATTTTATCAGCTCCAATGATAACATCATGTGCATGGTTCGTGTATTTGCCATGTACCTTGGAAGGCTGTATCTAGATGATTCGCAGAATGCATGTCCTCATGTTAGATTCAGAGTCTGTTTCAGTCTCCTAAGTTTATCCTTTACTCTGTACTAACCAGTTAACAACATGTACAACTTGGTGCCTTTTCCAGCTAGTGTGTCAACTCCTAGTCGGTTATGAGTTCCATCACCATTAGATCACAGCTTATATAGATAAGCTGGTCGCTCATGCACCACTTTAAATAAGTCTTGCTTTCTATGATTTTGCTTTATATTTCCTTTAGAATGTAGCTGAAAGTCATACCTTTAGTAAAATAAAACATATCTGAAAATTTGATGTACGATGTGATAGGTTGCTTTTTTCACTACTATAGGACAATTCAAAGTCAAGTAAATCGTCAAGAAGAATCATGTCACTATGATTGTTTTTCCAAACTGTCAGAGAGTGTATGTTTGCTTGCATTTTCATAAATACATTATGGGAGAAAGAGCAGCCAACGAAGGGCTTACATCTCTCTTGTATCTCTGTGAGTGCAGAGATTACCTAATGTAAATTCTGCTAGAGTTCATCAATAAGTCTGAAGAGACCAATAAAGCTACCACAGCATTCCTATAAGGAATGCCTCTTATTTTCCACATTGTCACTACAGGGGACCAGTTTAGTTTGTTTTGTTGTACTGCTTGCTTGTTTGTATTGTTTTCCTGGGCTGCCAGAAAGACATTCTTCTTCTGATGTAGAAGCTTCACTACACTATTATTTTTTCCTTTGAGTACCTCATCTTTTTTCTTCCCAGAATCTTCTGTTACTACCTGACAGATATATTTATGCTCCTTGGAACATACTGTGTTACCCATTTGTGTTGGAACAGATTAAAATACCTGCTTCCAAGTTCTTGTCACATGCTGTACACTAGAATACTTCTTCCAGGTTATGTGTGTGTTTTGGCTGCTCCATACTAAATCTGAAGGAAACAGTATTGCTGATTGCTTTTATACCTCAATGTACAATATTGTTCCACTTCCTGTCATATATCCTACTACGTTTTTTCTCCTCCACTAGAAGATCCATTTACAGACCTTCCTGGTGGCAAACAGAACCTAATGCATTTACTTACTAATTACTTCCAAAATTATTCACAAAATTTTTAAATAGTCACCCAGAGGCTAAAAATATCCCCTAAGTTTAAGAGGACTTATTCCCCTGTGATAAATCTATTTGAGATATGAAGAGGATCCCTGCTGTTTTCTGGATAGGGCAGTAAGACCACAGAGTACATATGTTTTCTCTTGTCTTGAATGGTTAGAAAAAATGTTGTTCTAATATGTTGTAAAAGACACCTAAAAAGATAGCAAAAATTTTTTGGATCATACAGTCCATTTTATTTAGTTTCTTCTCCTGCCATTTTAGGAGATATTTTGTATTTCATGTATTAACAACAGTGATGAATTCAGATGACACGATACTTAAAGTTTACCTTTGCATTCATCACAGTGGCAATTTCTTCTAGTGTGACAAATTATGTTCCATCTTATAAGTGGATCTCCTTTTGCAAGCAAATTACCATCTATAGTATTTTGGTGCTGCATGACTTTATTTGATTTATTGATATAGTCTACATAATAGGAAGCTTTTCGGGCCATTCTATGGTTGTAAATTTGTTCTGAATTTTTGTTTAGTGCTGTTTCATATTCATTATTTTACATACTATTTGCTACCTCATTTATTTCAAAAAGTGCTTTCATACTGAACTACAATGTTTGTCACATTCATAGCTGTCTTCTCTACCTATATGTTTGTCAGTTGTTCTCTGACAGTATAGTAGGACAAACTGTTACTGAACCTTTATCAATTTGATATTGTTACGAGACTCTTGAATTTTTATACTGCTGCAATCATACTCTTGGTGGAGCTTTTGTTTTATTTATCAGATTTTGCTATGTATATGCATAGTTTCTATTATCTGTATTTTAAACACATATAAGGCGTTGTCAGCAGAGGACAAATGATCTAATAAATCTTATTGTTTTTCAAAGAGCAGAAATGTGTCATACAGAATGTCATAAATATAAAACCATTTGTTTCCATGGCCAAAAATGCATTTTTACAGTTATGTCAATGTTAGATTATGACTATCACTTCCACTTTTAATAACTGAGAACAAGAAGTTGATTAGAAAAACAAAAATTAGACTTATAAAATGTATGTCTGAAACTGCAGAAATTACTAGATCCACAAAAATGAATTTTGCTTTTTGTTGTCCACCTATCTACTGAAAGTCATGACATTAGAAGAAAATACTGAAACTGCTTGAGGAAAACTAGATACCTAAACCTGTGAGCTAAAAAATATTAACTATATCCATAAAAAGCTATCTAATGTTGTTAATATGTGTACTAAGGAGCATAGATCTTTATTCTTCATTCTCACAGGTTTTCCTGCTTTGTTCTATGCTGGAAGGATCTGCTTTATTCCCATTAGTAAAGGAGACTCCTAGCTGGGGTATAAGTAGTCAATGAATCAAAAAGCTGCCCTGCTTCCATGTATTTCGAAAGATGCCTTAGCTACAGGTTATGCAGTAATGTGAGGTAGAGAAACTCTCAGAATCTTCTATAGAAATTGCTCAATTTTTTTCATTAAACAATCAAGTTTTGCTGAGCCACTAGGAACATGACTGGATATCCAAAAGATTTACGTGCTTAACTATAAATTGGTAAACCAGGCATTTGATGCCTCTGCATTGAGCGCTCTTGGTGTTTTTCATTTGAAGCATTTACTGAAGCATGTAGGTGAGTACCCTAACCACCAGGTTGAGCAATTATGATCCATTTCTTCCTTATTCTCACTGTAGCCCAGTGAATGTTTAATATGTAATGAAAGTGGAGCAGCTTCAACAGAAGGGAATGAGATCACCTAACAGACACCACCAGTACAAAATGCTTTCCCTATCCTAGTGCTCTTAGCACCCACCTGGGAAAGAAATGAAATAGCTTCAAATCTCCTTTGGCAGTGAAAGCAGACCTGGGTCAAGGACAGACCAATTGTATGTTTCTTTGCACAGCAATAAGCAAGTGTGCTAGATAACCCTGAGGTATGAATAGTTGAACTGATTTTAGAATGAGACACTTCATATTTTAAAAGAAACAAAATGCCAGAAAAGAATCACCTTTATTCAGCTTGGTCTTAATTTTCCTATTGAAATCCTTGAATAACTTTTAATTTTTCTATTTTTTTAATCAAAAAGAACAAACAAATGATAAATTTTACCAGGACTTAAAAACTGTTTACATGAGATTATGTAGGATCTCTTTGGGACCAGTTTTTACTTTCATAAACTGCTTGAAAACAGCAGAAATTGATACAAATTCATTGAAGTGTGAGTCTACTGAAGTGTGAGCAGCAAAGAACCTACATAAATATTCATTTTTAATTTTCACTTCATGAGCTACTACACAAAGTAGTTAAATCTAAATAGGTTAAAGGGGAGCTTTACATGCTGACTTTTAAAAGTGCTACACTATTTTGTCACAGAAACATGTACATAATGAAAATATTTGTAAAAAAGGACTGTTAGTGGAAACTTTGTGTGGGATTATGACTCAAAGAAAAAAAAAAAAAGTATGAAGAAAATGGAGAGGAAGAGAAGTCCAAGAAAGCACCTGCAACTTCTCAGTCTGAAAATTATGATTTTACGAGATAAAGAAATCATCTACTCTGAAGAGCCACCGTCTACTCTGAACACCCACAAGCCAAATATAAGAAAAAAAAAATTTAATGAGGAACTCAGTTTTACATTTTAGGAGGGAGGTGTAGGAGTGTCCATGCTGTTTCCGCTCATGTGTCAGCTGGTGGACAATTTCAATCTTCAGAGTAAACCTAATTCTTTATACTTGCCCTGTATTTTGAAGATTGTTAAATATTCTTTTCTTTTTCCATCCCAAGAGATGAAAGGATTCTTGTTGCAGCCAAAGGTAAACAATGGATTAGGACGTTGGAGGTGACCAGGATACAATGCTGGGTCAGCAGCTTAGAAAGCAAAAGGAAAGCCAAAAAACTTCTGGAGAAATATCATAAGGAATCCACTAACTGACTTAGAAATGTGAATATGAAGGCAGCTCTGACAGAGCTAATCCATCCCCTATCTGCACTGCCTACTTTCTTCTTTAAAGATTTTTTTAAAAGCATTGAAATATAGCAGAAAATTCATTTAAAAAAAATAAAAATGCTGACCACCAAAGAGTAAGTTGGGGTGCTTTATTTATTTATTTATTTATACATATTTCATCTTCTTTCTTCAGCTCTTCTAAACTCTATGGGTAATGTTCTTTGTTGTTCTGCCCATCGGACAGTTATTTACAATGGTTAAAACTGTTATACATTTTCATTCAGCTATTTTGGTCATAGGTTCTGTCTGCTTATTACTAGTGCACTAGAGAAACAGGCTAATGATAAAAGCCCTTGTGACCAAGGAAATAGTCAGAAGTTCTCAGAAAATTCAAAAACATTTTATGAATGTTCGTATGTGTCTAAAGACTAAGAAGGTGGAGCAATACATAATAGTCATGGCTGTATAGTGAATGATTTATTACCACTTAAAACCACAAAATGTTAATTCCAAGTTTTTCTGAGAGGCACCAACTGCCATTCTAAAACTCTGCTGCAGGTTGGCAACTAATAACAAGCAGTGGTTTAATGTGCTGAACTCTGCATGTGATTATTGCAGTGGCATGAAAACAATTAAAATCTTCTTTCCCCCGATATTTTTTTAAATCACCTCTGAGATAGTAAAAGCCAACTGCCATTTTTTTTTCTAAATGACAGGTGGTTAGGGAAGGAAATATATGACTACCTTTACTACTAAAAATCTTTTGTATTTTTATTTAATAGCTTCTAATGTAAAGAAACAGAAAAAACAGTTGTTGAAATTATAAGGCATATTGTTATGTAGGTAATAGAAGGAAAAGTGTCAGCTGAGAAAACTAATATTAATTAAAGTGGATACACTACATGTTATAAAAATCCACCTGCTGTTACTATAAATAAAAAAAATTAATTTTAAAACAAAAAGTATGTTATTTTTTCCTGCAGTTGCTCAAATTATTTGCTGTGTTAATACAACACAGAGCATTTATCTTGATCCCATTAATATTGTCAGTCTAATTTGTTATGCTTGTATTTTACTGGAAACATATATGACAAAGCAGTGAGCCATTACTTCATATTTCTGATTCACCCACATTGTCCTGTTGAAGCAAATGGAATTTGCAGTTATTCAAGCAATGTGCTAAGGACAAAAAGAAAAACAACTAAAGACAATTTAGTAATTAAATACATGTATTACTATAAATGCTCAACATCCTTTTGTTGAGTCCTGTTTGGACTTAAATTCAAAAGCCAAAACTTTCTTAACGTAACACAATGGCAAAAATTGAACTTTGGATTGGGGAATCTCAAAACCACTACGAGGAGAGTAATCCCTGCAGATTCTGTAAGTCTCTTCTACCCAGTGTGGTGAATAACAGCCAGAATACACTGGTAAATTATCTACCTGTCCACAGTATTCATACTCTGGCTATCCATTGCACTTCCAACTACAACATGTAACAGGATATGTATAAAGGACTCCATATTTAGCAATGTGTTGAGGATAAGAACTTTGAAAGTCAGATTAAAAATACATTTAATGTAATGGGTGCCATTTACAGGAAAGTTACAGTTAAAGGAAATATTTTACACCATTTTCTTTATATGAATGGGAAAGAACAAGTATGTTAACAAAAGAAAATGTGATAGTCAGTCTCAGCTTTCAGTCAAGATAAAATGAAGAGTGGGATTCAGAGTCCTCAGCACAGGAAGGAGATGGACCTGTTGCAGCAGATGTGGAGGAGGGCCACAAAAATGATCAGAGGGCTGGAGAACCTACGCTATGAGGACAGGCTGGGAGAGTTGGGGTTGTTCAGCTCTGAGAAGAGAAGGCTCCAGGGAGACCTTATAGAAGCCTTCCAGTACCTAAAGGGGGCCTACAGGAGAGAGGGGGAGGGACTCTTTGTCAGGGAGTGTAGCGATAGGACAAGGGGTAATGGTTTTAAACTGAAAGAGGGGAAATTTAGATTAGATACTAGGAAGAAATTCTTTACTGTGAAGGTGGTGAGGCACTGGAACAGGTTGCCCGGAGAAGTTGTGGATGGCCCATCTCTGGAGGTGTTCAAGACCTGGGCTTTGACAACCTGGTCTAGTGGGAGGTGTCCCTGCCCATGGCAGGGGGGTTGGAACTCGATGATCTTTAAGGTCCCTTCCAAAACATTCTATGATTCTATAAATTTACTATAAATTAGATATTCAAAAATTAGGCAACTAAAACTGATCTCATCATTGTAGGCTCCTTTTACAGTTAAAGGAGACACTTCTAAAGAACAATTCAACCTATGCTGAAGTGGAAGTCTTCAATGAAAGCAAATCATACTGTAAAATTCCCTTTTGCTTTTTATTGACTCTACACAGAGCCACATGTTCAGACACATAACTTTTACACAAATGTCATCTATATTTGCTTTTGATAATGGACTCTGTACCTCAAATAAATCTAAAAGATAGAAAGAAGCAAATAGTCTCTTCAGTCAACTACTGAAATAAACCTTAAAATTCAGACATACGTTTCAAGTATATAAGCCACAAAGATTAGGTGGTTTGATAAAGAATTCACTGGCTTGTGTTCCAAGTCAGCAAATTTTATTAATAGGTGCTGTGATACACTGTCATTTTCACTTGGACCATAGTGCTGCTGCAAAAGAAACTTTTAATTGCACCTTCTCAATCAGACTATAAGGAATATGTGAATATATAGTCCTCCCACATCTGCAGTATATTAGATTCAACAGGTTATAAAGAGAAAGAAAGAAAATGAAAATACAGGTTTGGACGTCTCCTACTACCTGTGGTTTTCTACAGTGGAGAAGCTGCCATGAAAAGTAGTCATATTTCTATTTGATGCAAAGGAGTTGGTGTGTTATGGTAAATTTTAACTTCACTTTTGGGTAAACTAAACTGCATTCCAGATGAGCCTGCATCTCTCCATTGACTCTTTTAGAGTAACTCAAATGTGGATTTCTGTTCTTGAGCCATATACATCCATCTGAATCACAGAGTGGCTGAAGTTGGAAGGGACCTCTGCAGGTCATCGGGTCCAACTCCCCTGCTAAAGCAGGGCTACCTATCACCAGTAGCCCAGGATCTTGTCTAGACAGGTTTCGAATATCTCTAAGGAGGGAGACTTCACAACCTCTATGGGCAACCTATGCCAGTACTCACTCATCCTCACAGCAAAAAAGTGCTTCCTGATATTCAGATGTGTCGCGACGGAGGGAAGACAGGGCCACTCAATATGAGTGATCAGCAAGCTTCGTTTATTGATTCACACAGTGGCCTTTTATGTTCTAACATAATTAGCTCATACATATTACAAAAGTTAAGCTCATGATTGGTTAGTTCTTAGAAAGATCAACTCCACCCTTGGTTCCTTCTTTACAGTTACTTTCATCCTCTTTTCCCATGCCTGAGCAGCTGCAACCTCTCTGTTATCATACAACAATTATAGTCAAGGACAAGGTGTCTTTACCAGCCCAGTAGTTATGGGGGCTGAATCCGATGTTTCTCAAGCTTTTGCTCGGCCAGCTGGATCATGTCTACGTAACCCTTCTCAGCTAGCCATTCTCCCACACAGATGGAACCTCCTGTGTTTCAGTTTGTGCCCATTACTACCTGTACTGTTGCTTGGCACCACTCAAAAGAACCTGGCTCCATCTTCTTTACGCACTCCCTTCTTACACATTTATGAGATATCCCCTGAGCTTCATCTTCTCTAGCCTGAACAGTTCTAACAGTCTCAGCCTTTCCTTACACAGTGGTGCTCCAGTCCCTTCATTCTCTTTGGGGTCTTGTGCTGGACTCTCTCCAGAGAAGGACTCTCACGAGAGTCTGATAAACAGAAAGGAATATTTTCAGATGTGCTAAGAGAGTCTGTTGATTCAAAGATGACATTCTCTTGAACACTACCACCAGAAAGGGTCTGTATTGCAGATGAAATAACTTCAAAGTTGGTAGTCTTTCTGGATCTAAGCAATTTTTTTTTTCTTTTCCTCCTTCTCTCTGTCCTCCCAAGAGCTTTTACCCTTTTTATACAACCTTTTGAACCAGGTGTGGTTTTAAATTTATCTTTCACAGCTGGTTCATTGACTTACCTTTTGATTTTGACTTACCTTTCAATTTTCCCTTTAATAAATAAATGCTATTATAGTGTGTTCCTAGAATTTCTGAATCATTCTCTCTTTGTGCTCATTTCTTGCTTTGTAATTTTAAAAGATGCAAGTCTTTGGTCCAAAGAGCATTATAGTGTTGATGAAGAGAATAAAACATCCTAATTACACCTTTCAGATTTTTACTGGGCTTACCTGAAAAGCCATATTTTCTATGGTTCTTTCATATTTATATGTATGGTGATAAGAGTGGGAAATAACAGTATCACATGGTAGAAGTGAGGAGCATTGAGCTGCTATAACACCTCCTTATTCATTGTCTTTGGACGTTAGTGGTGTAAGAGCAGAATTGATGCATTGGGTGTGTCTGGAATGGAGTTAATTCACTTTGTACACAGCCTGTATGTTGCTGTGGTTTGGATTTGTGATTAAACCAGTGTTGATAACACTGCAGTGTTTTGCCTGTCGCTGAGCAGTGCTTGTACAGCACTGAGATTTTCTTCCTACCCCTCTGTCCCTGCAGCCAGTAGCCTGAGGGTAGACAGGAAACTGGGAGGAGACACAGCTGGGGCAGCTGACCCAAATTGGCCAACGGGATAATCTATATCACAGGACACCATGCTTAGCAGTAAAATCTCAGGGAAAGGACATTCATGGTTATGGCTTGTGCCCTTCCAAGTAACTGCATTCTTTCAAGGCTAAAGTGGCTAAATATTTGCCTACCAATGGGAAGAAGTGCATATATTCTTTTTTTTTTTATTTTATTTTCTTGTGCATGTGTGTCTGTTTCACTTATAAAACTGTCTTTATTTTGACTCACCAGTTTCCAGCTTTTGCTCTTCCAGTTCTGCGCCTCCCTCCAGCCCTCCCCAATACCACTGACTGAGCAAGCAACAGTGCTTAGTTCCTGGCTGGGATCAACCCACCACAGCTGAAAAGAATTAGTTTCCCCATACACATCTCCAGTACCCTTCTAGAGGCCTCCTACGTTTTATAAACATCTCAAGAGCCATTTTCTGAAGGTGTATCTGAGGGAAACAACAGGGTGAAGAGACGTGAACCAAAATCAAGCTCCAGACTGAAAAATAAACCAAACCTTGAATTCTGGAGCATTCAGTGCCCCTATACAAACCAAACTGTGAACCTTTTCACTCTAAAGTGAAGGAAATATTTATTTAATGATCCAGATATGTTACTAAATAAAACTTTCTGGAATTTAACAACCAGTCTACATACATGGTTAGAAGTATCCCTGGTAGAAGCTGCAGCAAAAAACCTCATATATATTTACAAAATAATTTTAAAATGATTGAGTGCAAAATATAAATTTTAACATCTTTCCACATAGTAAAATTTTATTGGGCCAGTTACAATAGTACAACAACAACAACAGCAGCAAACACTACCAAAAAACCAAAAAGCAACCTCCAAAAAATCCAGAGCTGGTAAAAGAAAAACAAAACAAAACAAACATAAATATGCAAACCTTCATTTGTTATATCATCCTATATATTTGAGCAGTAAACCTCACACAAACATTTCAAGATCTTTTGGTTGTCTTAAAAGTAAAACAATAGACTTTACTCATGAGTATTTTTAGCACTATTTCTTCACTGCCTTAGGAATACTTAAATATAAAACTTTATGTTTTGATGTTATTTCTACTTATTTTTTGCAAACAAAGCAGATTTTAGAAACTGCACACAATGATCAACTTGAGATATGTTTTAATTATCAAGGATTTTATTTTTATTGAAAGCCTTTTTTCATCTTCCGTGTCAAAATTAATATTCTAACAGGAAATATCCTCAATGTCAAATGTTTACATCTCACAAGTCAGGCCTCAACAAATACAGGATTTATAATTGTGATAAAAACTGGTGGAGGTCTTATGGAAACTTTGCCTTAGTATCAACCTTGATAACAAGTACCATGGATTTTTCCAAGCCTAAGGTTTGTACCAAACAATTGGGAAATTATTGGTTTCTCTGAAGACTTGATATGACTGGGATGGTGGATTTAAGTTGGAGGTGAAACTCTAGCCTACCATGCTGAATCAACCACAGTAGATTCTTGAAACATTGAAGCTAGGGACCACATTAAAAAAAAAAATGCTTCTCAGTGTCTCTATACCTAGTCTTAAAAAGTAACTATTTGTTCGAAGTTTTAAAATAGTTTCTGCCCTACTAAGAAGTCTTCTTCAGCATGCATCACTGATAAATGCCCTTAGGAGATTGTTCTGTATATTAAATTATATCCTACCAAAAATAGTATGCAATCTACTATGTGTTATGGGATTTATCTGGCCTATATTTAGGTATCTGTATGTGATCTGCATGCCAAGACAACCACTTGTGTCACTGGACAGACTGGAGTCTGGGAACTTTTCAGTTTACCCTAAAGTAGACACCCCCATGTCATCTCTAGACTCCATCAATTGTATTATCTAGGCCTCCACTGGACATAGTAGATGCTTATAGATGCTTATAGATTTAACTTACATGTAGACACTTCCATTGTGAATGTCTGAAGTTAGGGATACCTGAATACCACCTAAATTAGGGTTGTTACTAACTCCTTATTCCTTTTAGATCTTGACTTACAAACATAGTGTGTTATTACATATTTTAAACATGATATTTTGAATGCAAGGAGGGGAGCAGGTTGAAATGAGGTAGAACTGAATTGCTGCTAGTTTGATCACTGGAAAGGAGTGGTTTGTCTAACACGATGGCACAGACCTCTACCCCTGGAACAAGAACAAGCCATTTTGTATATATTACACCTAGAAATACTGGCTGGTTTCCGGGTCTCAATACACATTCTACTGCCTAAAGAGTACAGCAAGCAATTTCAATAACTATTTGCTGGATATCTAAGATTAAGTTAGGACTCTTGGATTCAGGTCCACAAAGAATAGGTAGGGCTTTTTTTCTCCAACAGCCTGTCCTGTCCCTTTGACCTTCAGAGGTCCCAGAGACCTGACCTGTCTCTGTTAAGTTATCTAGGCACTGTATCATTTACATTTTTTCCAATTCTGTTCTAACCCTTCCCTTTTTCCTTTCTATTTTGCTCTTACCCTTGGATCATCCATCCTGTATTCTGCTTATCTGTGGTACTCTGCTTTTTCCCTGAACATGTTTTTATTCATCTTCTGCAATTTTTACCTTGTTCTAGTCACGCAATGAGTCTTCCTGGTTATCCACTATATTGGTGCAGTAAAAAGTGACGCTATGGTTAAATATTAAGTAACATATATTTTCCTTTCAGGAAATACTTTACAGAAATGAAACTGTACAGGGTGAAGGAAAGAAGCACAGATAATGCACAAACCTGGCTGACATTCATTATTCTTATACATATAGCACTTGCTGTCTGCATAAGAGCAATGAAGCATTAAGAGCTCAAAAGAGAAGTGCTGTATTCCCATTTCCAGTTTTCGGTGTCAAAACAGTTTTCAGCAGCTACAAATTGCAAGTTAATTTCAATCTAGGATCACTTTCCAACAGAACCTTCAGAAAATTTCAGGAAAAACATTAAAGGACCTACTGATCATATATATATGTTGAGCAATTATTCAGATCAGGTAAACAATTCATAGAATTGGTAGAAGATATATATCTTTACACTAAAGAAAACCTGTTAACTCTCACTGACTATCAAGAGAAATGATGTAATTAGAGACCAGGTTCAAGTTCCTCCACTATATCCATCCCCTGTTTTCAGCAAGTCAGCTGCTCAGTTCATATTATTATGCAACTTCATCTGACTGATGAATTGGATCTGGTGCACGCAGTCAGGCAGGATCAAGCACACCAGAATAAACTCCAGCCAAGACCTGTGGGACTAGGCAGAATCCAATGTCCCAATGAGTATTTCCAGAAGTCACATTTTGCATTTGCAGATAAACATTATACTCTCTTCCTACCTGGGAACTTTGTAAGGGCCTTTCTCCATCGCAGTCTTGCGATATTTATTCTGTTGATTAAAACCTCAACAACAGAAGATGTTGCATGATTCTCAATTTTCATTCTAAGTAAAATTCTGACACCTGATTTCAACAGACATTTGATAGTGAAATCTCAGTGCATCTTTTAGTCTCCCAAACAATGGACAAAGAAAAACAAAACAAAACCCTCCTGCCAAACCAAGTTCACCTAGAGCAGGCTGGACAGGAACACATCCAGGTGGGTTTTGAACATCTCCAGAGAAAGAGACTCCACAATCTCTCTGGCAACCTGTTCCAGTGCTCTGTCACCCTCAAAGTAAAGAAGTTTTTCCACATGTTCAGACAGAATTCCCTGTGTCCCAGCTTGTGCCCATTACCCCTTTTCCTGTCACTGGGCACCACTGAGATCCCATCTTCTTGACACCCTCCCTCCAGGTATTTATAAGCATTGATGAGAACCCCTGTCAGTCTTTTCTTCTGCAACCTAAACAGACCCAGGTCTCTCAGCCTTTCCTCGTAAGAGATGCTCTTCATAAGAGACACTTGAGATAACTCAAATTTCATTTAATTGTTTTAAAATCAAAGGTCTTGAAGACGTGATATTAAAAAGATGTTCTTTATGTATGTCAGAATCCTTCAATTTGTGAAGCTTGTATCAACAAATATGAGGACAAAACAAATGTGTCCTCTAATCTTCTTAAAGAATGTAGACCTATTACAGCAGTGACTCTTCAAAACCAATATGAGCCAAACTTGAAAACATCTTGTGAACACAAATAGCTTATTTTTTGCCAAATTATGAATAACTGGAAATTGGGTTTCACTGTGGAAAATTAAGAGCTCAATAATTTGCTCCTATGATTAGTACTTGTCGTGAAAAGTTGGATGTAGAAGAAACACAATGGACCCCTTAATAGGTAAGGGATTCTACCATGAAGCCTTGCTCTTCACAGATGGAATTGGCATCAAAAGTATGCTATAGGAGTGGAAAGCTCTCTGGCTATATTTGTTTTTACCATTAGAGAACTGGAATATGTGGATAGACCTTAGATGTTTCAGGATCAAGGATGTGTTCCTGCACATACATCTGTTTATATCAGCTGTTGCCATATAACCCTTATGAAGAATAAAACTTTGACCATATCATTTGTATATATAGAATGTTGGCAATGTCAAAGAAAAATATGAAGTCCTGGCTTTTTCATTGATATGAACACAGACTTTTTATGAAGGACAGTGGAACAGAGCATTGAAGAAGAGGCCAGAGCTCAGTCTCTTACAGTCGTTGCCATGGAAGCCAGAACTGTAAGAAATGTTGATGAAGCCTGGGTGATGTCAAAGACGTGGACAGAGCTTTGGCAGTGTCAAATGGTTGCTATGGAACACTGGCTCTATCAGAGATGAGGCTAGAGCCCTGGCTGTGTCAGAAATAAGGATGGCACTCTGAGTATACCAGCATTTACCTCTGATGTTTGGCTATATTAATGATAGCCAGGAATGGACACCTGGCTTTTTCAAAGCTGGGCATAGAGTCCTGGGTATGTCAATATTTATTATAGACTTATTATTTTATTATATAATAGGATGAAATTTCCAATATATCTGTGATTTACCATGTATGTCAGATGAAAGGATAGATTTTTTTTAATATAGTTTAGATAGAGATTGATCTCTAACCCTATCAGAGACCGACAATCACCTCTGGGATCAACACAGATATGTGTCTTCACATCAGAAACATGAGTATAGATATATCCATATAAGAATCCTTGATAGGAGCTACTCCTCTATTACTCTGACTATTTCTCTAATATATTCATAGAAATAATATATTAATAGGATGAAAGTACATGGGGTTTTTTTTGTGGATGTTTAAAACAGTATGCTGACCACAGCAGATATAAGAATGAATCTTTATAAATATATAAAGATTTATCCTTTTATTTGTCTAAGTCACACACATGAACCAAGTTACGTTAGGTAAAAAAAAAATCTGATTACATTAGTGGTCATTAAGTGTTTATTTTTGTAAAACATGATAATGGTTATATATGAGAAAGTGGGAATGTGCTCCTATTTTTGTCAGATGTGCATTTGAAAATCTTTTCTCTGTTGGATTACTTGTTCCCAGAAAGCAGCAGGTTACTCTTAAAGTGCATTGATTTTGTCCTGGTACTACATTAAAAATGCATTTATTATTGAAAAAGTCTTATTAGTGTTTCAGATTTTGTTCTGAAAATCTCTCTGTACCTGTATATGTAATGGAAGTCTGCATATGCCAAAAAATCAGAACAGTCTTGTTAAAATTATCCAAGAGTCTGACCTGATCAAGATGGCAAAGTAATTCTATGCATTTGGCATATGAAATAACATCTGTGCCAAACTACTGTTGGGGAAGCCAGATTATGAAACTTACACTATAGAAAAGCTGAAATAAAATTCTTTGTTAGTCAATGGTAGTTTGTAAATTAGTGAGGAAGAAAGATATCAAAATAGATTTTTATAAAATAAAAAAGCTAAATATCTTCTTATATGGGAGATGAATGAGTCTTTCTACATAAAAAAAAAAATAGAGTAGGTAAGTTCTGTTACTTTTTGTTGTAGTTCTTGTCATAGAATACGATCAAACAACTCTCAATAGTCAAGATATACCCAAGTGGCTTTTCCAAAAGTTAGAGTGATTGTTTTTTTCAGTCGCAAATAATTGTGATTATAGTTAAGAGTTACAGCAGAAGACATGGTTGTGTCTTCATCACTTGAGCTTAGTCAGTAATTTTGCCTGAGAATCTGTGCAAGAGATAATTATGCAGCCCATCACTGTAAGCCCTTGATCTGCTACACCTGTAAACAGCCCTCCTTACTACTTGTATCAGTCAGTGCTGGGCTAGCTAAAGCTCAAAGGCAGACAGTACTGGGAAGAAAATAGTCTGTCTAGCTGAAGCTGGAGAAAAGGTAATTTTCCCTAATGGAGGGGAGGAAGGTCAAATTAAAGCTTTCTTGTTATTGGGTAGTATCTGTTTCTCCTTTTAATTGTTATTAAAGAAATTGACATCATGTATGTAATTAACTGAATTTTGAATAGTTGTGGTCAGATCTGTGTCAGATGATATTGTATTGCATTACATATACTCAACCAGACAACATTTTAAATTGTAAAGAAAGCTGGATCTGATGTACAAGACGTGCCCTTTTAAAAGGCATGCTTTGTACTTTATTAATTAATACTCTGATGTTGTTTATATTTAGCCATCAGCTCCATCTGGGCCAGCAGCAAGATACCTCATGAAGGCACAGATAATGAGCTGTTATACTTTCATACAAATGCCTTGTGTTTTGTTATCAAAGTCTGTTTGTAAGTCTGTTCAGGCTTTCAGATAAAGTGTGATACAGAAAAGCAAATATGAAAACAAGTGAAATTTTTCCTTCCTTTGATAAGGAAGCAATGGGGTGAAGTTGGAGACACTGTTACCTAAAAGTCTCTGTTGAATTTCTTCCTCAGCAGTCCTGCATTTCTGAAGGGATAAAGCTTTAGCATTCCGTAGCACATGGCTTAAAAGCTTGTTGAAGGACTTTGTTGGTTACAGGCTTCTCCTGCCTTAGATGCAAACCCTCCATCTGTTCTTGGTCCTGAGGTCTGTACTCTGATTCTCCATCAGCTATGGAAACTATGGACAGAGTCCTTCCAAGCTTCTGGAAAAAAAAAAAAAAAAATTCCAAAGACTTCTGCATGATCATTAAAAATCTGACTGTACTTTGCCTTTAATGTGGATTCATGATTAAGCAGCATGATTTGGGCTAGTTTTTCAGGATACACAGATTTTATTCCCTGAGTTTAGCACTCGAAGAAATTGTGCATAAAGTCTTTCCTTTTTGCATGATAGGATGTTAAAAATATGTAAATAAAACCAGTTTACACTGAGCCATGATGACCTCTGTGTTCTTTGCTTCGCAACACTTATCAAAAGTCAAATTGCACATTATGTTCAGCTGTATACTCTATTAGAAGATACTCAAGTGTTTGCAATGACAATTCCCACTTATCAAACAGCCTGTGCTTTGTTTATATGGCTGCAATGAGAATTTGGAAAGGCATAGAAAAAGATGAGTTGGAGAGGAAGTTACAGTTCTGATACTAATTGATAGCAGTTTATTTTGTAAGCATTAGAAATTAAAGATCACACACACACAAAAGTATGGCTTGCCTGTTCAGGAGACAGTTCAACTGGCGAGCGAAAGGAAAACCAATTGTCAGATGGATATTTTTTTTAATCAATTACAATAAATTATCTGCTTCTGTGACATCCCTAAATAAAACTTGGTCAAAGGAAGACAAAAGAATTCCTAGCAGGAGATAATCAGCATGGATATTAATTTAATAGTCAGAGGCTAGAATAAGACAGATTGATTTACTCACTATATATATGCAAGTTAGGCCTCTGAGCTCACATTGTCATTTAAAAACAGCTCTGTCCTTATGTCCCCGTGAAGAATAATGTTTCGAAGGGTATTTTGTATCCAAGGTGATCTCTTTTTTTCTCTATCTCCCTCTGTCTTTATATATGTATGTTTGTATACGCACACAAAGAAACATATTTATTTTTTTCAAAAGTTTTTCAAATATCATACTACAGTTGGAAGAAGTAAGCATATTGATCTGACATTGTACACCAGTACGGTCTGAATATCACAAAGGAAATTTCTGATGGCAATTATACTCAGTTCTAATCTAGGGTTTTTTTCACAATTAAGAAAAAAAAAAAAAGAGGAAATTTCATAAAACTTTACAAAAAAGTGTCTTTCTAAACACTTTCTATTAGAAATTAAACTTTGCCTGAAGATTTTATTTAATAATCTGTCCCATCTGTCTTCTGACATCTTTCTTCTCTGACCACTCTGCAATGTTGGATAAGGCTTTGGTTTCTGCAGCCATTCTCCAAGATGTGCACATCTGTATCTGCCTTTTTCTGATTATTTATTTGTCTGAGTAATACAGGGATCCATAGTTCTTTTGCTTCAAACCCAGGAACCTTGTGCCACAAACTTCTGGCCTGGAACCTTATCCTCTGCCGTTGCTTATATGCATTCTCTGAGAGTCATATACACCTGAAAAACAAGTTAGAAAATTAATTTCTTAACCTTCATTTGTGTGTGGTTGGACTTGAAAAAAAACTGAAAAAAGGACACTGTCCTCTACAATGATACAAAGGCAAAATTTGGAAATTTCCAAAGTTGCAATTGTGTAAACCCCTGATAACTTGTCACTAAACTGCAGACTTACTTAAATTTCCTGATATCTCTTTTGCTGTGGGTTGTTTTTGTTGGTTTGGGTTTTTTTCCTTAACTATTCCTTATCATTTTGCATGTACTTACTCCCTGTACTTTATCATATGTTATTATGACCACCAAAGACTTGCAGAAGTAATCAGGTTACTGTGTGATGTCTTAAAGATTTTTCATAATTCCTGAACAAAACTTTTTTTTTTTTTTTTTTTTTTTTTTTTTTAACTGAGGACAATGAGTTCAGGCACACAGAGAAATGGAAATTATATAGGGTTGAGGTGAGGGTTCAACAGAATTGCCTCTTGTGGGGGCACTGGTATCTTATATGACCTCCTCTTAATAAACCTTACTACTTTTCTAATACCATATCAACATACCATACTAATCAGAATCTTATCTTTTTCTAGCTCATTCTTCTTTATGGCCTGTGACAGGGTCTTACTTAACTCCTTGAGAAGAGGCTACTTTAAATATGTCAGCATCCCTTTTACTGAATTCTAAATTGTTTTTTCTTTCTTTTCTAGTCTCTTATGTATAGTTTCCATTGTCTTTGGAGTCGCTTGAAAGATTATAAGAATTAATAACTTTTAACTATTCTCTTAACTAAGGCTATTCAGAAGCTGATAGAGTCATTTCATACTACAATGTTTTAGTTATTCAAAGAAGCAACAAGAAAGTCTTTCAACTGGTTTGGTGAACACAATCTAATTTCTCAATTAGAAAAAGATATGAAAGTATCAAAGTGACAGAGACAAACTGTATGAGTCAGGGATGGCAACAACCTTTGATTTGGACAGTAGGAAGCTGAGGTTTGCTGCTTTGTATAACATAACATAAAAAAAATATCTGTCACTTCAGAACTGACGGGCATAACAGGAAGTATACCATGTAGCTTTGATCAAATTCAATACCATTGATAATTCTCAGCTTCTACTTTGAAGGAGTTTAGAGATTGTTTCACATTGAGGATGTAAGAATGTTTTATGGGACAGACACTTGAAATGCAGCTCTGGAGCTTTGCCTGAGACATTATATTATACAACATATCAGAAATTGCAATCCAAAAATCAGTTCACTAGATGACTCAGGTACATCACATTATATTTCTATTTATAGCCTATTATTAATAATATTACTAGTACTATTTTTCCTTCATGCCTTTGCATTCGGTTAACTCTATATGCAAGTGCAATTGATATGCTAATTATCCTGGGATTAAAGTTTAAAATAAAAGAAAAAAAGAAAGCTTTAGAAATTGTACCCTAAAAATCATAGGAGAAAAAAAAAATCTAATAATGCAAAAAAGAAACAAAGAGTCTTTACTATATATTAAAAAAAATAATGTGAAATAAATAGCAATATTTAACAGTGAAAAAAAGAGAGTTCAAGAGCCTAGCTGTTTCAGATGTGAAAACCAAGAATTAGAGCTGTAAGGGATACAGGTTGGGTTGTTTTTTTTTTAACATTTTCTCACTTAAAACAGAAGTCTGAGATAGCCTGATATATTATAATTAGTGTTTTCCTTTTAATCTAAATACCATGTGTGAAATCTTTTGCTACCTGTAATTATGGCTGTCTTTGAAACCTAATATCTAGGAAGAACATTGTTAAAGTGCTGTTGGGAAACCCACCTCCTGTCCACACAGGCTATATTTGATTTTCAATTCCACTGATTTATTCTTATTTCTTTTTTTAAATACTTGTGCTGCCCCACTAGAATACAAGTAACAATTCATTAATTGACTCGATTAGAAATTAGACTTTATTAGGTACAAGTAGAAATTTGAAATTTATTTGTATTCACTTTAACTTTTTAGAAATATTCAACATATTTTCAGACAAAATATAATCTCATGTCTCTGTCATTTCAAGGGTTTATTTCATAGAATCATAGGATCATAGATTCATAGAATCATAAGATGGTTTGGGTTGGAAGGAAACCTTAAAGATCATCAAGTTCCAAACCCCCTGCCATGGGCAGGGACACCTCCCACTAGACCAGGTTGCTCAAAGCCCCATCCAGCCTGGCCTTGAACACTTCCAGGGATGGAGCACCCACAACTTCCCTGGGCAACCTGTTCCAGTGCCTCACCACCCTCACAGTAAAGAATTTCTTCCTAAGAACTAATCTAAATCTCCCCTCTTTCAGTTCAAAACCATCACCCCTCATCCTCCACGAGGGACATCCTCCATGGTGCTCCATGCCCTGATAAAGAGTCCCTCCCCATCTCTCCTGTAGGCCCCCTTGAGGTACTGGAAGGCTGCTCTAAGGTCTCCCTGGAGCATTCTCTTCTCTAGGATAAACAACCCCAACTCTTTCAGCCTGACCTCACAGGGGAGGTTCTCCAGCCCCCTGATCATGTTCATGGCTGTCACCTGGACCCTCTTGAGCAGATAGTTTCTCATGTAGTATCTTACTGCACAGCACACTTAAATGTTTCATCTCTGTCTTCCATATAGACTTTTTTCACCTGTAATAGTTGAGGATACACATGAATGGAGCTCTGTGAAATTTAGAAAGCACTACAAAGTTGGCCTCCAATGAGGAAAGGAAGGGAAACAGCAGGCACTTAATTCCTTTCATGAAAGTTCAAGCAGTTTGTTTATTCATCAAAAGGAGCGAGTCTTCTAAAAATGTACCAGTTAGGAATCTTAACCTAAAGTTTTGTTTGCTTGCTTGTTTGGGTTTTTGGTTGTTGTTTTTTTTTTTTTTTATTATTATTTGGGTTGTGTTTTTTTTTTTTTTCTCCTCAAAACAGTTCAATACTCATTTATGTTTATATTTGTACCAGTTTTACCCATTCACTTCTACTGATATTTACTCTTTGGTCACATCTCCCTTTAACTTTCACTTTCACTTAGCAAAACTAAGACAAGCACCACCAGTCTCATGTTGAACAACAGTGACCCATTCCTCTGATCATTCTAGTAAATTTTTCTTCACATGTTCTGGTTGGTTTCATTTTATTTGAGCATGGGAGACCTGAATACTGTACAGTAATCCACATCAGGACAGGGTGCCATTTTATACAGTAATAGTTCCTTATGTCTCCCAGAAATTCTTCAACCAAGAGAATGTGGGATTTGTATTTTTCGTGATTGTTTTGAAATATTATCCAACATGATTTTTACTCTGCATCTAGATGGGGTTTTTCTCTCTTTTCTGAGTCATTTACTGTCCCACTTGAGTTCTGGAGACATTTTCATTCTGTCTGTTTAACAACCTGACCATAGTGGGGCAAACTGAGATGGTAACTGTCTCTTCATATAACTGAAGAATCACAGAATCATTTAGGTTAGAAGGGACCTCTTGAAATCATCTGGTCCAAGATCCTCTCCTTCTTTGCCCCAGGAATGCATTGCTAGCTCATATTCAGTTTGTTGTCCACTGGAACCCCCACATCCTTCTCTGCAGAGCTGCTTTCCAGCTGCTCAGCTCCCAGTGTGTACTGGTGCAGGACTTTGCACGTTCCCTTGTTTAATTGCATAAGGTCAGACCTTATGATAGGAACAAGATCCTCTGAACCACAGGCACCACAACCATCTGATGTATCAGCCATTCCTCCTGGCTTTGTTATCAGCTTCAAACCTAATGAGGGTGTACACATTTCCATTATCCAGGTCATTAATGAAGTTGTTGAACAGTATTAGACCCAGTAATAAGCCCCGGCATACACCACTAGTAACTTACCTCCAACTGGACTTTATGCCATTGATCACAACCCTATGTGCAAGTCCCTTAAATCAGTTTTCAATCCACCTCACTGTCCACTTATCTGACGTGGATCTGCTCTCATCTTGTCTACGAGGATGTCATGGGAGGTGGCGTCAAAGGCTTTACTAAATTTGAGGTAAACAATATCTACTGCTTTCTCTTCATCCACCAAGCTAGTCACCACTTTTCAGAAGCCACATTTTCAGGCTGGTCAAGCACGATTTCCCCTTCATAAACCACTGGTGACCACCCCCGATCATCTTCTTATCTTTCATGTATTTGAATATGCATTCAAGGAGGATTTTCTCCATCACCTTCCCAAGGATTGAGATGAAGCTGACCTGTGTGTAGATCCTCTGATTTTCTTTCTTTGCTATTCTTGAAAATAGGAGTGATATATGATCTCTTCCAATCTTCAGGAACCTCTCCCAGTCAGCGTGACTGTTCAAAGACAATTGAGACTGGCCTTACAATGACATCAGCTAGATGCCTCAGCACTTGTGGGTGCAACCCATCATGCCACACGGATTTATATACATTCAGTTTGTTTAAGTACTCCCTTACCCAGTCCTCCTCCAAGGGTAAGTCTTTCTTGTTCCAGACTTCTGGTCTGATCTCAAGGAGCTGGGATTCCTGAAGGCTGGGTTTACTTGTAAAGATCAGAGTAAATACGGTACTGAATAACTTGGCCTTCCCCATGTCATCTGTCATCAGTTCCCCTGTCCCATTCAGCAGCAGTTCCATTTTTCCCCAGTCTTCCTTTTTCTGTTGATGTACTTGTTGAACCCTTCCTTGTTGCTTTTCTAATCATTTGCCAGATTTAATTCCAGGTTGTCCTTGGCTTTTACACTTCTATTCCTGCAAGTCTGGACATCAGTTCTATACTCCTGGAAAACAGAAGAAGAAAATGGGAAGAAAATGAGATGAGGACACCATTGTCCAGAGTCCTAGAGCCATGTCAGAGTTGCATAGTTATGTTTAAACTCTTCACAGCACCTAGTGAGAACAGTCTGTTGCTTTTGCTGTGCCTGAATCATGCTTGTTTCAGGGAAAGAAAAGACTTACAGAACACCCTATTGCCTGGTGAAGACTTTGCTCAAGAATGGACACTTTGCTTCAGCAAAGGAAAGTGATAAAACTACTCTCCCACACTGTAATTTAATATTTTACCTGCTGTACTATTTAAAACAAAACAGATTTGTTGCTTTCTGCTTGTTATTGTTCGTTATGAAGCACAGTCAGGCTTACAAAGAAAGAGGCAGTCCTATAAAGGAATGAAATGTTAGAATAGCACTATGCCAAAGGCACTCCTTTCCAATTTCTCTAACTTATCATACAACCTCCTGCCCAAGATTTTCAGTATGTGTATTCTCTAATTCTCTGACACATAATTGCTACAGACATGCAGAACAGATTGGGTCCTACAAGGAATTTAAGTGTTTTGATGCCTCCAACTTTTACAAACTTTCTAGGGGATCTAACTTAACTGAAATGAAGTAGAAATGCAAATGGTACTTTCTGCTACCCTTCTGTAACAATAGAGAGTGTGAGCACTTGCTGTTATATCCCACTCTGTTTGGCTTTTTATTTTCTGCTGAGTATCTGGGATTCTTTCAGGTATCTTGGGTTTGGGGAAGGGGGGATTGATATTTTTTTATTTCCTTTTTATTCCTAGGCATACATTTTCGTTTGTCATGTAGTCAGAACATAGAATATCTTCTCTCATCTACAAACTCAAAGGGGATTCTGCTTTGCTGCATGCTTCTCCCCTGTGCATTCATTCTCATTCTAAAGCAATCATCTCCTCTCCAATATTTTCTGTATTCACATACAGTATCCTTCCTCTTGTGCAATTCTCCTTGAGGAAAAAATATTTAATAGGAAGCTGTATTCTATTGACAGTAATTATCAATCTCTAAAAATGAATTGCATAACTTCTTGTATTGCATATCAAAGATCTTAATCTTTCTGTCACTGCTTTTTTTTTTTTTTTGTTACGGCAAATACTAGGCCTAAGGGCTTCACTGGAGGACATCTCAATGGCATCTTGAGGAATCTTTTCGCTCTATATGCTGATTGACACTGTCATAAAATTACTGTACTGTAGAAGCACTTCTGTGAGGATGTTGAACCCAGCAAAACCTGTCCACAGGTTCTCATATCTCATATAGACTCAATCATTTAATGATTTTCAAGTAGAAATACCTTGGGAAAATTGGATGACTGAATCAAGAAGATTCCTACTGAGAATGAGGTCTGAGAACAGAAAAATCTCCAAACAGAATGGAAATAAAAAAGCATGGATTTCAAAGAACACAGGAAGATGAGGTGGAAATGTCAGAGACCAACACAAATAGAACTGAGACCTGAAGGAAGAAGGGAGAAGTTTACTTCAACAGGGAGGCTGAGGGAGTCTACCAATACAAACAAACATTCCCCTGAGCCTAAGTAATGCTCCGGAGTAGTGCAGAAGAGATATGCATGTAGAGATTGCTAAATCTATCTACATGTCTTTATGTTTGTGTGCTGCTTAATGAAGAGGGAGATTGTGTTTAATTTTAGTTCTTGATCTGTTTACTTGCTGGCTGCCCTTTAAGAGGTACACCATTGCTCTGGAGCACTCATGTCTTCAGTCATGATACAGTAAAACATTATATATAAACCACCTGAAATTTTGGCATTATTCCTATGATTGAATATCCAGCTATGGGATCTACAAGTCAGAGGATTTGATCGCTCAAGCTCAGTTTGAGGCCTTTGCAAACTTCAGGTTGAGGTTCAGTGACTGTGGTCTCCAAGGCAATAGCTTCAGTATGCTCATGACCAAGCAGCTCTGTCAAGGCTAAACAACAGCAAGAGCCTCTTGCAATTCAAAGCTGTTTAAAAGAGCCATCTAAGATTCTCTGTGATAGTTCACTTATTTCCCTTTACTGGTATCATATTTTATGCTGTAGCTGAATCCAAAGTAGGAAATCCAATTACTAGAGTCTTTGGTAACCTCTTCTGAAAGTCAAGACAAAATGGTAGCAGCTAGAGAAACCTCTGAGATGAATTAACTATTAGCAAATCCTATGATCAAGATAGAGAAATAGAAAAGTTTCATTCCAACACCTACTAAGACTGATGTTTTTATTTATTTATTTATTTTACTTTTATCATACACTTCTGACAAGCAAGGTTTAAGAGTAATACAAAGAAATCGGGTTAAGGCTTAATACTACTAAACTGTCCTATGGCCTTTTTCAGTTTTCATTCCAAACTGTTTCTAGTTTTAGACACATAACTTCTAGGGAGAATGCCAACCTCATGTAGGTATC
This sequence comes from Numenius arquata, assembly GCF_964106895.1. Lineage (NCBI taxonomy): Eukaryota > Metazoa > Chordata > Aves > Charadriiformes > Scolopacidae > Numenius > Numenius arquata. The sequence goes on from NC_133576.1 coordinate 99,200,612, forward strand.
TGCATCTCAGTGTTTTAAAGGCTATATATTGTTGGTTACCCATGCAATTAAAGATCATCCATACTAGCCTGGGCAGGAGGTCAGTTCAGCCAGTATCCTGATTCCATCATGGCTAATTGCAGAGCACAAGTAGAGAAAAAGAGCAAGCGTTAAGACGACTGTTGTGAACACATGGTTAGGTGCTAACTATTTCCTTTCATGTCATAAGGAGCTTCACCTCCCGGCTCAGTTTTGTAAATGGTATTTCAGATGCCAGGCTCAGCAGCACCTTTGTATGCCTGACATTAAATGTTTTCACAGATCTGGTCTTTCAATTTTTTTCAGTGCCATTTAAATCCCTTCACATAAATTTTGCTGAGGTTATATGTATACATATAAATATGTCTCCATTCACAGTATTTTAAATGAAAGGGGAAATGTGGAATTTTTTATTAATCTAGGATAAATATCTTTAAGTGTTTCAGGTTTTGAAAACTGTTAGAAAAGGTAAGCTGACACATAGCCCATATTTTCAAAGATGTCTGTTAGAATATACATATCCACCCACATATATTTGAGTACACAAATATTAGACCATTCTGTTTTCTTTATTTTCCAGTGAAGAAACCATGCAGAAAACTGGACCACACAATGTGTATGTTTATCCATCAAGTATTAAATTAACTTGTTTTCAACAAAGCAAAAATGAGGCTTAAATTTTAATTATATATGGGCATGAATAAGTATTTTGTGAAACAAACCAAAAAGGGAATTTTTTCAAGCTGAAAAATAATTCCCATTTAGGATAAAAGCTATATTATAGGGGAAAAGTCATAACTGAAATTAAAATCATAATAATGTTAAATTAAAAATAAAATGCATTAAAATAACTTAGATAAGGAGAATAAATTAGACAAATTTGCCACTGATAATGTACAATTATAGATCAAAATCTAGATTAAGGAAATGTTTTTTGTAATAAAATTATAATGCTGAGAAGCCTTTCATGTAAGTTCATTTTTCAAAGATATTTTAATGCATGTTATTCTCTTTAAATCAAGTTTTGTAGATACACAAAGCACTCAGTGGTGTTCCTAAGTAATCATCTACATTTTTATTCCTAAATCACAATAATAATAAAATGAATAACATTGTTATTTCAGAAGCATGCAAGATATGCATGGTTGCCCAGGGAAGTTGTGGATGCCCCATCCTTGGAAGTGTTTAAGGCTAGGCTGGATGGGGCTTTGAGCAACCTGCTCTAGTGGAGGCATCCCTGCCCATGGCAGGGGGGTTGGAACTTGATGATCTTTAAGGTCCCTTCCAACTCTAACCATTCTATGATTCTATATAACACAGATAATGTAGGAGACAAAATTATTGGAGAGAGAAGTTAGTAGAACATTACATTTGATGTCTTGCTTTAGAAGAACATATTAGAAATGTTATTATGTAGCATTATTAAATGGCATGATTCAATAAGTATTTACAGAATGTTTTCTTTTGACATGGTAGCAGCAGCAGCATTCTACAAAGGCAACAGATACTTGCATAATATTCTATTTTATTATTGATTATACATATATATATATACATAGGTAAATGTATTTATATGTATGCAGACTCACGCGATGTAGTTCAATATAATGAAGAAAATTGGACCAGATTCAGTATATTAACTCTGGATGCGGTTAGATTCTTTCACTATTCACAACAGTTTTTAACCATGTAGCTGCTTTTCATGCAGATGTAAATACACTTTACGTAGTACCCTTAATTGCTGTATTTTCTTTCACATGGAAAAGTTATGGAATCCATTTTCTTTATCAAACAGTAGCATGAAACAATTGCATTGAATAGTTGGTTCAAAACTAAAAATACATACACTACCTCAAAATATGAAAAGCATAATGCCAGCTCCATGAAACTGATAGATATTTTGCTATATTTTTTTCAATGAGTGTGTGTGTAAATGTAAATACCACTATTTAATTATTCAACAAGTATGAGTCATGTTTAATAATCATAATCTGTATCATATGAATTGGTACTTAGTAAATGTAACATCTCAATATTTATCCTGCGTGATTGAACACCATGTGCTTATGCTTACATACGAACTATATTTTAAAATATTCATGGACAAGCACAGCTACTTATATATGTTGGAAGATGTATATTAGTTAGCACTTTATTTACTGAAACACAACAGTGTGCAATAAATGATGAACAGAGATATTTTCATTAGGAAAAGAGAATTACTATCAGCATTTTGTGATCAACCAGCCTCTGGCAGGAGATGTAAGTTTTGGAACTTTGTAAATAATAAAAAAAAATGAAGTTTAGTTATTATACTATGAATTAACTTTTTTTTTTTGCCAGAAAGGTTTACATCTAATAAACAGACCATACTACATAACTGCACTGTTTGCTTAATTTTTTTTCCAATAAAGATGTAATATCAATACATAATTTTACAGTTAAAACACTAAAACACAGAGCTTAAACATTAAACCTGCATTTACTGTAAAAGAATATAAAACTAACTCATGACAAAACCAAAGTTTTCAGTTCAGATTTACTATATATTCACATTAATACTTACAGGAGAAATTAAGCTTCAAAACAATATTACCTCCAGCCACTTTGTTTGTTTGGCTTTTTGTTTGTTTTTTTAAACTGAATGTGAAACAAGAAGAAACTTTAAGGAAACTTTAAGGAAACTTTAAGGATATTGTGTTTTATAATTTCTCATGTAATATATATTGATAGAAACATTTGCATCAAGTTCTCTAATATTCTGAATGAAGAAAGATGGATAATGTTCTAAAAGTACAGAACTTATAAAAGGAAAAGATCTAGCTCTGCTGTTTACCTTGAAATTTTGGGAATTGCATTCTTCTCTAAAGAGCTCCATTCTTTGAAGATTCTATGAGTACAAAAAATATTAAAGGTGAACATACTCTTTACACCTTCAGATTTAACCTAAGGAAATGTTGCCTTTGTTTTCAAATTGATATTACACATGTCATATGAGCACAAGTGTTCTCAGTATAATTGTTTTAATTGAGACAGACATCAGTCCTTTAAAATATTTTCTTGTCAGTTTTCTATAAGCTCTGGAAAATTTGGCTATTTTTTACAAGTACGACTGAGTTGTATGAACTTGTTTTAACCCAAAAGATGAAAAAAGTTGTTTTTATAATTCACTTTTAATCTCTTTCTACTTCTCTATCTGTAAAATGTGTCATTTGATTTCTCAGATTCTCACTGCAATCTTTTCTCTGTCAGAATTAAAGTAAAATCTTCTATTATAGTGTTCCTTTGCTGTTTAGTGAATCTTTTAATTTGAAACTAAGGGACTTAAAGGGACACCCAGAATAAAAACAAGGACATTTTAGACTCCTTGCTGTAAAATGTAGTGATACTGGAGTTAAGTCCTCTCATTCTGGCCATGAAAAAAGTAGTTTTAAGTTACGTCCATTATCAAAACACTCTTAGTGTCATATTATCCTTACACAGGAAGATATCACAACCATGTGTTATAGGATATTTGAAGGAAAGAAGTAGAGGAAACACTACCAAGCCATCCTGTTAAAAACTTTCCAGAGACAAAATGGTGGGATTCTTCTGATTTGATCTTGATATTGATCATACAGACGCCTACTACTGAGATAGTCATGCTAAGCTATATTTAGAGCTGACAGAGACAAGAACTTCTTTAGGTTCTCATCTCATACCAAAGAACTCTGTGGAAAAAAAAAAAAAAAAAAAGTGCTTTTTTGTCTCTATTGACTGTACAGAGAGCTTAGGGTACCAACTTCTTTTCAAACGTATATTACAGACACCTACATTTTGTTAGGTGAAGCCTATGAAAATAGCTAAATGTTCTTTTGTCCGGATATAGAAAAAAGGTTGAAAGGTTCCTTATCTAGAAGTTTATCATTATCAGATTTGAATGATGTAGACTTCAGTTCATATATCACTGAATATAAAATAAATATTCGTAAATCTCTTTGTAAATGTAGTCTTTGTCCGATGCATGGATCTACATAATCATGTTATAGAAGTAGCTCATAATAATCATCACCATCTCCAAACTTTATGCTTTTTAAAATTGGATATTTCAAAGACTTTTGAAAATATTCCTATTTAACCAATTCGAATTAAATATATCCTTTAACTTCTTTCTGAAGTAAAATAAAGGCAGATAGATAGTGTCACTGTAGAAATTGTTCTACTGTTTTCCTTGCCTGTCTAAAGCTAGTGTGCAGCAGAAAGAACAGTAATTAAAAAGAAGGTAGACATATGGCATTCATCTAGATGCAAAAGGAGTACTCATCTTCTACCATTACTAAAAAGACCTGTGCAGTAAACACAAATCATGCCTTCTTAAAATAACAAACACTAAACTTGAATCATTAAGGGTGGAAAATACACCAGAGTTTTACTAGCCCTGTGTCAAAAATCAGGATTTGAAGAAACACAGCTTTATTGCATAAGTAGTTCCCTTAACTTTAGCTTTTAAAAATAATTTTTTAAATATTTATTTTTTTATTTTATAAGGATAAATTATATCTTACCACTTTCTTTCAGATATCTAAGCCAATTGAGATGGCAGAGAAGAGTTAAGATTAACAAGGACAACATTTAGTAAATTGAAATCTTTCTGCAGAAAAATGGTAACAGCGGTGGACTTTTGTCATGATAAATTAGAGAACCTTGACACTATTTCTTGATGTAATAATATTCATGTTTGGTCTCCCAGGAGGAAAGAGAGCTGACGATTATATTGAAAGTTATTAAAACACTTTTTATTAAATTAAAGACAGCTAAGACTTTCTGAGGGTTTTTAAAATTACTGAGCACTTACTAGATATCATGGTGTTTTGTCCACTACTGGAAGGGAGAAGAAAATGTCACCAGAGTATCCCAAGACTTATCAGCTAATAATCCAGTGTTATAACGAATATCATGGTCATATACTATCTGACTTTTCAAGAAATATAGTGTTCCTCATTCCAGTTCTCTGAAGTATTTGTGGCCATCTGACCAGCACTGCACAGCTTTTTGCCCCAGTCTTCTGAGAGATGAAGTCTTTCAGAGATCGTCTAATGAATCCTATTGAGACTAGTGTTAAATGAAAACTAATAAAGCAGAGAAAAGCTAAATGATTTCTGCTTCTAGATTACCGCCCAAGGCTTAGCATGAAAGAAGACATTTCATTAAAGATGCAAAAAAAAAAAAAAAAAAAAAAAAAGGCAATAATATGATGCCAGGTATTTTATGCCCTTTCTTTCAAAATAGATTTTGAAATTCAAAGAGGACCCGCAAAAGTTAAGTCATGAATAAGTTTTAATTCATTAGTGTTGTTCGTTCTGATACACGAGGCATGAAAAACTTGTTCCCTCTGTAGCAGACTGCTTAGCCACAGGTATATTTTAAAGGACCCAATAAAGCCTATAGACTAAAAGAGAATTATTGACTTTAAAGATAACACATAATTACATAATTAAACCATTCACTGGATTTAGAAAGAAAATATCAAGAACAAAGCTGATCTGGAATTCTGTTCTTGCTTGTTTGTGCAACAGGTTGTTCAAAACTTGGATTTCCTTACTGTATCAAAAAATAAGAATAAGCTTTGGAAAAAAAAAAACAACAAAAACCAGCCAGAGTATGTGAAAATACAGCTGTTAGTCCCAGAGAAGAGAGAAGAGATAGGAACATCTATTTTAAATTGGTAATTTCGTAATGTTAACTTGATTTAAAGAGATTTCTGGATTCACTAAGCCCGTATTTAGGAATAAAATGAGACATAAGTGATTTTACACTATTACCTCTCGTTTCCACTAGTTTTATATTACCTTATCTGAGGGTGGCTGTAGATAACACAATTGAGCCAATGTAATAGCTTACCAGAAGGGAAGGTCACCTTTCCTTCTCCCTTCTCCCATACTCTCTTCTACCTTCCTTCTTATTTCTGTTGGTTTTTGTGCTTGGCCAATTTCATAGTGAGATGATTCAGTTCATTAGTTTGGCAGAAAATTAATGTAAGAAAAAGGATTTTAAAAATAAATAAACCTATATTTGCAGGTTTAATGAGTTGAGGCATCTATCAGCACAAAGTGCACAGGCAGGAGCAGAAGGAAAAGTTAGAATGAGTGCCCCTTTTTGTTGCCTGCATTTTGTTAAATCATCACAGCTACAGAGTCTAAGCACACCCTGAGTGACCTTTATTCAGCCCCTGTTCTCTGAAGGCAACTGAAGCATTGCCTTCACGTTAAATGCATGAATGGCTCATCTGAAGTGTAAGGGCTTTTCAGTGTAATTAAGTTAATCTCACGCTGAAGTGTTTATGCTTTGTTCACATAGGGAGAATATGTTTGTATATTTATTTGTGAAGTCATTATTAATAGAAAGCAAAGTCAAAGAAACTTTCAAAAATAAGCTAATTCTGTGGGTTTTTTTTATCTTTGCAAGGTCGAAACAGTTGTATTTCTTTCTTGAAGTGTTTCTTTTACTGTGCACTTGCCAGTGTTCATGGGTGCAGGAGTGTGAGGAATTTACAGTAACAAATGTGGCAGTTTATCTAAGTCCTTTTTTGCATCAACAGTGGGAAAAAATGCCTAAGGGTAAAAGAGAAAACGGTGAATTAGGCCTTTGTCAAGTGGAGTTAGCTATAGACCTCATAAGGGAAGCAGGATTTGACAAAAGTGTAAAATAATGAAATTCTTAAGTTTATAGTCTCAAAGTTTACTGATAGCACTTGCAAGCACAGATACAGAATGCAAATCTCTAATTTCTCCTAGTGAGCAATGGTTGCTACTGATGGTCCTAGTCGAGTTGACTAGATTTCTCTTTGAACAATTACTGATCAGGGAAACAGTGTTTGCAAATTGACCCTTATTTCCCTTCTTCATGTTTCATTCTGGTAGGGTGAGTATATCACTTTTCATCCAACATTATAGATCCTTTCAGAAGGACTGTTTGCTTACTTGCTTGTTTTGGAGCAAGATTTTCAAAACTAGAAGGAAATCCTTGCAGATTTACTGCTTATCTTGGAGTGTACAAATCTCTTATGCTGTGGTTTGAGGGTGTGAGAGAAGAGTTCCTTCATCACAAAAGCCAAAATAGCCAACACTGGACTTTATAGGGAAAACAGTCCTTTATATTTCTTGTAAAGAGAAACTGCCTACTGCTCACTGATAACCAGCATAGGTGTCCTGCAAAGTGTATCATTAGAATTGCAGTACATAGTGATCATGTGTATGATCATCATGGCAGCAATGAGTGAATTATATATTTATTTAACTATTAAGTCTGTAAAGAATGAAGACAGCAGATGGATTTACTGTTATAAAAGTACAGTTTCTATTGTCAGTTTTCCCTTAGCCATTTGTTCTGTACACAAATAGGTCTTGACATTCAGTGTTACACCATAATGGCTTTTAAACACTGTTTATCAGTGTTAAGTCAAACATACACATTTCAGAATGCCCTGGCTTTCTATTCATTGTTAACACATGGAATCCTTTACAAAGAACCAAGCAATGTAATATAGTCTAAAAATACATTAACAGAAAATAAGGTTATACAGTTAAGCACTGTATAAGTCAGGAAGTGGCAACATTAAGGCAGTAGGTGTAACATTGCCTCTGTATTTATACATATGCATTGTGAAACACACTTCAATGTTACTACCATATCTTATTGGTTTAATAAGACTGTTGTCTTATACACTACACAGTTTGGCCCTGCAGACTGAAAAAAAGCAGGGATTCTATCTTTATATTTCATTTGTTTTGTTTATTAAAAGAAGAAAACACTTCTTCTAACCTAAGCAAAATGATAGATTTCTAGAATTTCAATTCATCTTTTTATAAAGACAAACGCCTTTTACTTATCTCAATGCATATATGTGTGTGTATAGCTATAGGATTTTGTGTATATGAGTGTACACATATGAGCATGTCTCTCAGTTACCAAGCAACACTGAAATTGTGCCATTAGTTCCAGAACAAAGACTCAGTCTTAGAAAGAGCAAAAATAAAAGCAATTTTAGTGTAACACTTCTCCTACTTCTGCTGCTGCCTTAGAGAACTCAGAGTTCCACTACAGCAGGCTGAAATAGAGGATTATCTTCAGGTTTATGATCCACATGGACCAGCTCACTATTTTCTAGTTCCATTTGGAAATCTAACATCAATATTTACTGGAGAGGTTTGTTCTGGCAATGTCAAAATTTCCTTAAATTGAGGGCTTTCCTAGTTCCACTTTGACATACGTAACCATTGTATAATAGGACAAAGAAGTGTCCTATGAATCACAGGAGTCATGCTGATAAAGTAATAATGCTGCACTATATTTCTCATACAAGTCTATATAAATAGATTCTGTTTATAGAATAGTATCCTAGTATCAGCACTGTCACTGGGAAAATTCTCAGTAGTTTCAGTAGGGCTGTGGTAAGGTTTATATTAAATATTCGCACATGGGAACCATAATTTGTGTTGTGAAAATAATAGTAGTTTTTATCTTTAAGTATAAATTGCTAAGATGTCATCTAGGATTTTTATTCTTCCATATAAAGCACTTCAAAATTTTGTACATGTTCAGCAAGAATAAATATTGATTTCTATCTATGAAAAAACATTTGAATGTGATAAAGCATCACAGTACTATATTTACTCTTAAGAAAATACTATGAAGGATGGAGAAACACTAGTTAATCCAAAGCTTTCCTAGAGTTGGTAAATCAGAAGTACAATATTTATCCTGTCCTTTATTTTTTTCTTTTTACCTTTTTTGGTTTTAGGTCACTTTTAACTACCAGTGTTGTTTTTCTCCATGATATCTTCAAAAATTGGTTGAATGATTCTATGTCTTTGTGCATCCCTCAAGGACCTTACCCTTTAAATCTAAGCAATGAGACACTTAAAACTGGTAAATTATGCCTAAATAGTAGTTAGACTATAACATACTTTTCCAAAAGGTGGTGAAACATCAATCTCCATGAAGGTGTTAAATACTTAGAAGAAGGAAATTTAGAAAGAAAAATACAGTTAAAACTAAACCATTAAAACTCAAGCACGTGCTTTCAGCTTCACTGCTTTTTGTCGTATGCTTGTGCCCTATCTTTCATTTCCAGTTGTTTATGTAGATTGTCAGGTATTTGGGTCAGGGGCCCTGGCTCTGAATGTGATCTGGCTCCTTGTCTTCAAAGTTGTCTGTCGGTGTAACAGAAAGCTGCTCATGTGAGTCTGAGGGCAGATGTGGACCTAAATCTGCATTGTAATAAAATCCTCAGGAGGGGATCGATTTCTGAGCAGAGAAAACACACTCTGACTAATCAAGAATGACAATACCGATTTTTTTAAAAAAGGAACTGTAAAACAGTAAGATAATGAATCGTGTCTACAGTACAGTTTCCTTTATGTTTCTTTTTGAACTCTGCAGAATGCCTAACTAGTCTTTGAAAAGTAATGAATCAAGAATGCCTTTCAGAATTGTAAAAGCATGAATATGATGCATGGATCATTTTATTCCTAAGAGAAGAACATCACAATCATGTTCCTATAGTCCTTTTTTAAATAAATTCTTTATTTATTTTACATTCATCAAAACATATGGCAATATCTTTGTCTCTGAGTACATTTCTAATTTAAAACAAATCCCTAATTAGAGATATAGAGCAGGTGCCAAGGACATTCTGAGTTAAATTGCTCTAGAGCAACAGTTACAAACCTATTACTTTGAGCTAGCTCTTTGGAGAGCTAAAAAGGTAGTTGCATGCAAGAAACAGTAATGGTTGAGTATCTGCGATAATAAAGTTGAAAATACTCATGAGAAAGTATATGAAATAGAGAATGGGCATGACAGCTAGTATTGTAAAGACTATAGGGGCAGATGGAGTATGATTGTTGGCTAACTTCTACTGTGAAGGAAAATTTGAAAAATTATTTTCCTCATTTTTAGTCTCCACAAATACTAAATGAGCTTCACAACAGCACAGAAAATGTACTAATCATATTTGTGGATTACTTGATGTAATGAGATCAAGCTTTCTTAAAGATCTTACAAGTCTCTAGGCCAGAATAGTTGTTAAATAGGAATAAGACAATAACAGCTGTACTCTTACAGCTGTTACACTGTTGCTGAGTCAACACTCACTAAGGAAAAATACAGCTATGTAGCAAAATTACTTCAAATGAAAACTTAGTTAAAAAATCAGACTTAGATCAAGGTCTCCAAGTTAGGAGGACTGTACTGTGTCAGAAAAACACAAACACCCAAACAAACAAAACCATGACCAACAACAAACCAAACAAAAAGGGAAATGGTTCCCATGTTGGATAACAACAGCAACCACCAGCCCTGTCCTTTGCCCCGTCTGAGGTCCAAACTTGAAATATGTTCCCTAGGATTAACTGTGACTTCTGATCTAAAATTGATTGCTCATTGACAGGTGTGGAAAACCAAAAAGAAGTTTCACAAAATGTTAAAATTCACTCAGATTACTCAGAATCTTCCAATTACAGAGCCCTGTAAAAAAATGCTCTTGGTAGAGCTGGAAATGTTACAGTCACAGCCTATGTTATCCCCTTCTTAGAGTTTTTTAACCATCTGTGCAAAGGTATACAAGAAAAAAGAATCATAGCAAATGAAAATAGATAAAGGAGCAAACATATATATATTTTTTCCCAGCTTGCTTCAGATATTCCTAAGTATCCTGGGGATACTAGAAGAACAACTAGAAGAACTTTTGCATTTCACATTGCGTTGAAATATTTTTCAAAACTTTTCTCCTTAAGACTTTTTTATACATTCCCATTAAGAGTACTACATTCTTCAGCAGGCCTGTTAAGATAAGCTATGAACAATTATAGAACCTTGCTAACTTATTTTAAAGGGCTAAATTCCTAAGTTTCTTTCCAAATGTGTGAGAAAAATAGTGAAAGCAAACCTGTTATTGTAAGCTGATCTCTGGTAATGAATTTAGTTTTACACTAGGCATGGATTTTTTTGTAACTTATAAGCTTTAAATTATTTACTATTTAAATTTTAAACACTTTTAATCCTATTGCATGCAAAAAAAACATCTTTTCTTCATAAGAATCTCTACTGGAATTATTTATATGTATATATGCACATATACATATATTTCATAGAACCATAGAATGGTTAGAGTTGGAAGGGACCTTAAAGATCATCGAGTTCCAACCCTCCTGCCATGGGCAGGGACACCTCCACTAGACCACGTTGCTCAAAGCCCCATCCAGCCTGGCCTTAAACACTTCCAGGGATGGGGCATCCACAATTTCCCTGGGCAACCTGTTCCAGTGCTTCACCACCCTCACAGTAAAGAATTTCCTACTAATATCTAATCTAAATCTCCCTTCTTCCAATTTAAAACCATTACCCCTTGTCCTGTCACTACATCTCCTGACAAAGAGTCCCTCTCCGGCTCTCCTGTAGGTTCCCTTCAGATATTGGAAGGCTGCTATGAGGTCTCCCCGGAACCTTCCCTTCTCCAGGCTGAACAACCCCAGCTCTCTCAGCCTGTCTTCATAGGGGAGGTGCTCCATCCCTCTGATCATCTTCCTGGCCCTCCGCTGGACCCGTTCCAACAGGTCCATGTCCTGCCTGTGTTGAGGACTCCAAAGCTGGACACAGTATTCCAGGTGGGGTCTCACGAGCGCAGAGTAGAGGGGCAGAATCACCTCCTGCGACCTGCTGGCCACACTTCTCTTGATGCGGCCCAGGATTCGGTTGGCTTTCTGGGCTGCCAGTGCGCATTTCCAGCTCATGTTGAGCTTCTCATCCACCAACACCCCCAAGCCCTTCTCCTCAGGGCTGCTCTCTAGCCATTCTCCGCCCAACCTGTATTTGTGCCTGGGATTGCCACGTCCCAGGTGCAGGACTCTGCACTTGGCTTGGTTGAACTTCATGCGATTTGCACGAGCCCACCTCTCAAGCCTGTCCAGGTCCCTCTGGATGGCATCCCTTCCCTCCAGCGTGTCGACCGCGCCACCGAGCTTGGTGTCAACGGCAAACTTGCTGAGGGTGCACTCTATCCCACTGTCCGTGTCTCCGACAAAGATGTTGAACAGCACTGGTCCCAGTACTGACCCCTGAGGAACTCCACTAGTCACTGGCCGCCACTTGGACATTGAACCATTGACCACAACCCTCTGAGTGTGGCCATTCAGCCAGTTCCTGATCCACCCAGTGGTCCATCCATTGAACCCATGACTTTCCAATTTTGAGACCAGGATGTCGAGGGGGACAGTGTCAAACTCTTTGCACAAGTCCAGGTAGATGACATCTGTTGCTCTGCCCTTGTCCACCAAGTCTGTGGCAGTATTGTAAAAGGCCACCAAATTTAAAAAGAGACAACGTAATAAGTTTGTTCACAACACATATACAAAGAAAACACCCTATTAATATCAAGTTTTGAGACTACGAAAACTCATCTGAATATATTACTTGATTATCTTGTTATATAGAGAGATGATATAGACATTTATTATTAAAATTCTGGAATTGGTTCATTCTCATGTCTACAATGGAAAGCCAATATGAAAGAAACACAAATATTTACTTCCCGATCCAACATTACTGCTGTAAAGGATCAAACTAATAAAATTTTCATTTACAGTGCATGTCCCCCTAAACTTATCACAAGTATTGGCAGAGTTATTTATTTGGGCTAGATGGTTACATTCAGTTCAGTTATTACTGAACTTTTTTTTTTTTTTTTCTTAATTAGTATGTCAGTCTATCTAACCTTATTAATATTCCTCTTATTAGTTAATCTTTATGTAAATACTGATGGGAAAACTTCCCTTTTTATTAATGCAACTATTGACACTCAATTACTGGTGAGTGGTAACAATAGCAATTCATCATTATTATTTTTTACAGTGTTATATCTGTGAAGCAGTAATTCATCTAGCTACAGACCATCAGTCAGTGTAACAAATTTCATCGAGTAAACCACACGACCACTTCTCCTATGATCCCAATTCATTTCATAAGCCAACTGGACCAGTTTCCCTCAATTTCGCTGTATAGCGAATGGGTAGAGGAGAAAGAGGGCCTCGGAAATCTGCAGATACAAGTCCTGTCTATTTACCTACAATAAAACTCTAATGCTGTTTCTTAAGTAATCAGTCTTTCTACTCAAAGGGGAAGAAAAGGCTCTCTGTAATCTTGCAGACTTTTTTCATATTTCTAATATAGTCTCAAATTTCACAACTTTGAATTCTGTATAACAAGGCTACAAGTAGTATTTCCCACTTGTGTAAGAACTAAGTGTGAAAGACGCTTTAGCAAAATAAGTACTTGGGAAAATCTGGTTAGCAATTGAGGAGCAATTATTGGGTCATGATTAGGACAACAAGCAGAAGTCTCCTTTAAGGCAGACAGACAATTATTTGTCAAAATAAAGATTCTATTCATCCTGAAAACTAACATTGCAGATGAAATTTTCTCTGTCCTCTTTTGTATAGCACAAAGTGTGGATTTCTGTCTTTGTAGTGGCTGAAAGTTTTGCTACGGCAGGACAAACTGTAAGTCTCTTTCCACCTTTTTTGCAGCTGTGCATAATGTGTAAAAAACATGCTGTGAAGAAGAATGTGAGTAAATGATAGATGCATCCTATGGAGCCATCTCTTCCTGGGTGCAAGGATATCTGAATCTGCAGATATGTTTTATCAGATGATTGTTTCATCATATGTAACCAGTACTCTTCAGACATTCCACTCGTGTGATCCTCAGTGATACACTCTTTTGCTCTAGGTTTACTTTAAAAATTAATCAGCTTCAAATATTTTTCCATGGTGAAGACAGAGTAAGATCAGTAAACGTAACTTACAGAAGTCAGAAATGAAAGTTTGGAAAACATGGTGTATGAAGGTGGAAAACGCCTGCAGTGCATTTAAAGATGTGACAGTTTGGGCTGGATTGGCCAAGACAATAGATGCTCTTCCCCACCTCTCGCTCCAAGGAGGGGGAGGAGAGCAATAAAGAGATTTATGAGTTCAGAAAAAACTAAACTAATGAAATATTAAAAATAAAAAATAAACAGTGAAACAGATACAACATATACAAATTTGTACAAAATCTTATCCAGCTCCCATGCAGATGTCATCAGATGGCACTGGGGAAGTCCCAGACTAGACTCAGCGACAGATGAGAACTGGATTCTGGAAGACACTGATTAGGATCAAAGGCAAAGAGGGCCCTCCTCAGATATATCCATCACTATATACCAAGCCATTAAAGAACCTGCCCCAGACATTTTGCTCCCTCAGATTTTATACTGAGCATGGCAGTTGAGATGGAATACCCTATTGGTCAGTTTGGGTCACCTGATCTGTCCACTCCTCCCCACAGGTGCAACCTCTCCACAGGGTAAACAACCAAGTCAGCTGACCCTGGGTGCCACTGCAACAAGTATACACAAGACCCACTGTTACTGAGGAGAAAGTTGTCTCTGCTTTACCCCAAACCAGGACAAAAGACAAAGCTAAATATTTGCCACTCCAATGAAACTAACATTAATTGACATTCTTTATATCAGAACTTCAGGATTCTGTTCTTCAAGAGATTGCCTGAATACAGGCCTAGATCTGCATGCATGAGTGAGCAGGTATATAAAAAGGACACCCCGTGACCGTTTTGTATCGAGGTAGCTATTGAACTTCTGGACTTAATGCATTTACGGATTTATTTGACTTCTGCAGGAAGGTATAGGACTTAGGTAAGGTGTATGCATGCCTCAGAGTAAAAGAGTAAATGTTACAAGAAGAACCTGGAGCAGAATTATGTCTCTGACCATATTTCCAATCTAATTGCAGAACACAACAGTTGAAGTTGGAAGGCATCTCTGGAGATCATCTAGTCTCATGCCCAAGCTCAGAGCAGGGACAGTTGAAGCAGGTTGCACAGGACCATGTCCAGTCAAGTTTTGAATATCTCCAAGGGCAGATACAAGCACTCTGGGCAACCTGCTCCGGTATTTGATCACTCTCAGAGTAAAAAAGTGTTTTCTTCTGTTCAGATGGGATTTAATAGTTTTTAATTTGTGCCTGTTACCTCTTGTCCTGTCAGTGGGCATCACTGAGAAAAGTCTGACTCCCTATTCATCTTTCCTTCCATCTGGTATTCCATCCATACTCACTGTTAACATGTGCCTGAGCCTTTTTTTCTCCAGGCTGAACAGTCCCAGCTCTCTCAGCGTCTCCTTATATGACAGGTGCTCCAGTCCCTTAATCAGCTTAGTGGGCCTTTGCTGGACTTGCTCAAGTAGCTCCATATCTCTGCCCCCATGAGGCCAGAACTGACTTATATAGGAAGGTATTGGACTTGGGCAAAGTGTAAGCATAATGGAAGAGAGAAAGGGAGTAGAAGGACCTGAGCAGAAGTATGTGTCTAAATACATTTCTAGTCTAATAATGCAGTGGAAAAGACAGAATAATACAAAAACACTGAGGCTCTGGAGCAGTAGCCAGAAGGATGAGTAGAAGGTTATAAAAGACAGACATAAAATTTGGTGAGTATAAGAGGAGACAAAAGCGGCGGGGGGGGGGGGGGGGGGGGGGGGGGGGGTGAGGGGGAAGAAACATCAACATTATGTCAATTCAGAATCTCTCTGTTTCATTCATTCATTCCATGTTCTCAAGATTTTGCTGTTACAATTCCTTGAGATGAATATTGTGAGCATGAGGGTCCAAATGTGTTCATGAATCATTTTGGAATATCTTCAGACTATCCTGAGATTTACTGTTGTGCCTTAGGTTACTGAGACTCACTTATCAAAGAAAGAACCAAATGTTCTATGCAGATAAATTATATCTTCCATCAGTGAAAAATTACAGTTTTTTCAAGTCATATAGTATTCCAAGTGGAAATCATGTCAGCTAGCTGCAGGTATCTGGAAGCTGGATGTCTACAACTAGTAAGCCAAGTTTATAGCTATGGTAGAAGAAATAGTACTACCAAGCACTTCCAACTAATTTGTCTTGGGTACCTGTTTCAGGGTGAGATGAATCGTCCTCATGTTATGCCTGACTCTTTCTGTTGACTATGGCAAAAGGCAACCAGACTAGAAAATTTAGATGTCTAACTTCTAGACATCTCAGGACAGATGTGTTAAATTTATTTAACTCCAGAGGACAGGCAGCAGAAAGAGGAGCTATACCCTGTACCAACTGCCTATACTGGAGCAGAACTTAATTAGATCAGAAATTGTGTTGTTTGTTCAAAATTGTATAGACACAATTGGAGGATATGCTGTGTTACATTCCTTTTCTTTATTTCATTTCCTCAAGAAAACTTGAAAGAACCTAAAAAAAAAACCAAACAAAAAAACCCCAACAAAAAACAACCCAGGAAGAAAAAGTCTTCCTACCTGCTACCAGTTTTTTTTCTATACTGGTTAAATTACGAGAACAACTCTGAAAAATGAAAGTGATACTACTTACTCTAGTCAGCAGTAGCCTGCAGTAGTCAGCAGGCTTCAAAAGGACACAAAATAAAAAATAAAGTAATAAAAGCAAAAATGCCCTTGAAATACACGATTTTAGATTCTGAAGAAATTGTAGAAAACACAGGACATATGACACTATTAAAGAATCATAGAATCAAAGAAGCAGAACAGAATGTTTCAACCAAATGTAAGCATCTAGTATGCCATCATCCTAAATTCCCTTTACAGTTGAAGGGAGGAAAGATGCATTTTTTAGGTTTAATTTATCTCAACTTAATCTAGATACCCAAATAGATCCGATAGGCTGCTCCTTACAGGTGTTGTTTTTCCCTCTTTAGACTTGAATATTCGAGTAAAGGATGCATACTTCAGATTTGGAAACTCATACTGTAGGTGCCCAAAAGCAGGTGAGAGGAACATAGTAACACTGAATGACTATAAAGACAAATCTGTGGAATCAACTGTACCACTTTTATAGTTTTAGGTAGCTTAGCCATTACATAGAACAGGCCTAGCTGCTAATGTTGTTAACATTACAAGGGATTACAGCCAATCTTTTAAAATGAATTCCATATGACTTAATCCATTCCATAATACGAAAGGGAAAATACCGTTTTATCTGGATAATAAAGGCTTTGCAGAAATATTTACCAGTACCTCAGAATGAGTATAAAATATTATTAAAGTTTCAACATAAAAATAAGTCAAAAATCTCTTCAAAGTCAACAACATTGTAAGACACATTCTTATTGTGTATAAATAAGCAGAGTGTAACGGTCCATCACATAGCAAAACCTGCCAAAATTAATTGTGCTGCATGAGCAGAAAAGGTCAGAGACAATCTGTTCACATTTGTCAGCAATTTTCAGACTGGGAATATTTTACTCCCAATAAAACATAAGTAGATAGGGAAACACATATACATTTATTTATACATCTAAAACTATAAAAGTGGTACAGTTGATTCCACAGCAAATAAGACTGACAAGATAACTTTTCCTTTATATAATGGTCTCAGTTAAAAGAGTAAAGAACTAACATAAAATAGCATTTCTGTATGGAAATAAATTAAACACTTTTAATTTACACCACATTAGGAACTGGCCTGAAATATCCAAACATTCGTTACCTTTCTGGAATTTATCTTATGTTGATATAATAAATTTAGGACCTTTGTAAACTCTGGATTTCCTGTTCAGATTATCCTTCCTGAAAAACTTTCATTTAATTTCACATTATTTTCTCATGTCACAGCATTGTGGTTTAATCCTGCCAGGTGGCTCAGCACCATGCATCCATTCTCTCACTCCCTCGCAGTGGCATGGGGAAGAGAATTGGAAGGATAACAGTGAGAAAACTCGTGGGTTGATATAAAGATAGTTTAATAGGTAAAGTGAAAGCTGCATGTGCAAGCAAAGCAAAATAAGGAGTTCATTCACTGCTTCCCATCAGTGGGCAGATGTTCAGATATTTCCAGGAAAGCAGGGCTTCATCACGCATAGCAGTTACTTGGGAAACAAATGCCATAACTCTAAATTTTCCTGCCTTGCTCCTCCTTCCCCCAGCTTTATATGCTGGAAATTATGTCATATGGTATGGAATATCCCTTTGGTCAGTTGGGGTCAGCTGCCTCAGCTGTGTTCCCTCCAAACCTCTTGGGCAACTCCAGCCTACTCACTGGTGGAGCAGCGTGAGAAAGAGAAAATGTCTTGACACCGTGTAAAGCAGTGTTCAGCAAAACCTAAAACATTGGTGTGATATCAACATGGTTCTAGTCATAATTCCAAAACATAGCACCATACAAACTACTATGAAGAAAATTAACTCCAAACCAGCCAAAACCAGTACACACAGGCAAGTCTTTCTTGCCTGATTCTTCCCCATATCAATACTGCCAAAAGATCTTTTATGCTTTCTGTGGTATAAACTTCAGAGTGTGCTTAACTCTTTGGATTAATATGTAGTTTTCCATATGAGTATAGAATTAAAAAAAAAAAAAAACGATGCTGTGAATCTTTTCTTCTTTTTATTTCTGTTCAGAACTTGTTATAATACTAGCTATGTATTGTCTAGTAGATAAAATGGGTTCAAGGCAAAGGTTTGATAATATCTGTATAATTATCCACACTGTTTATTTGATCCCACTCTTCCTTACATGATTTTGGCCCAGACCAACTAGTTTGCATAAATATTGAACCAGTGTTAATTATCTTGTTTCCAGGAACTGTTCCCAGTAGTCAGTTTAAATGTGGCCACCCTGCTTTGCTAGGGAAGAAAATTTAGGCATGTGGACAACAGACAGGGTCATACCAGTTTGTCTTTGGGCCAGAGATTAATCCCTTGTCTGTATTTTTTTAAAGGAATAGATGTAGCCCTACTTCTGTGGTTTCCAACAAAGAAATGTGTGAAATAGTATGCCATCTTTGCTATTTTTAAGAACATATATTTATCTTTCTTTCATTTGGGTGAACCAGAGGAGACATATCTGAGAGAGGGGGGAATAGCCGTAGTCTTATCCCAAAATACAAACTCATAGCTGAGGAAATTTTGATGTTGCAGGTCTGGTTGAGGTAACTTGTGTGGAACGAGTTCACATATTAGACCCAAACCCTCCAAAATCTACTACCAAACCAACTCATAAGCAAAATACAGAACATATCTTTAAGTTTAAATATCTGTAAACGTTCATGTCTTCAAATATCATGCCAATTTATGGTCATTTTACAGTTTTGTAAACCTTTTTACACAGTCCCATGCAATTCTGCACATGAGCAGCTTCGATTTAGAGACCTGTATGTCAACGTAGAGCAACAAATTTACAGTGAGTCCAATATGCAGGATCTATTATTCAATAAATATTTGGGCCTTCTGAAATTATCTGCCAGAGGTCTACTGCCCTTAAGACCATTTCCTAAGAGATCTCTAACATTTCTTGATCACTCTCTATCACACTAAGCCTATATATATCTAAACCTAAAAATGTATTTCATTATATTTATGTGCAATAGAGTTAGATAATTCTATAATTCTTGATAAACTTACATTTGAATAGCAGATGGAAAACAGTGTCTTGCTTGTATTAACTACTGGTTAAAAAGTAAAATGATGCTCCGTGTACTATACATAAAAATTGCCTTATTTTAATTGTAATAAAAAAAAAGTTGATTGAAGGGTTGAATGCATGACACTGGCCTTTAATACAGAACAAATTACTCTAGTGAATAAGAGGACACAGGTGTTATAAACATTAGAGAAGTTATATATTCTCCCACATGTCTTGTCACTTGTATACTCATCATAATATCTACTAAGTCAGACTTACTTGCATTTCTGTATAGCTTCTGAAGTAAGCATTACAGGTCTTATAGTATAATATTTTAGTCCTTCACAAATCCTGGAGGACAATGTTACATGTGATTGAGTCTTACAGGATTACCTCACAGTCATCTAGAAATCCCTTTAATCCATCAGAAAATCCTATAGGATTGTTTTGTAAAAGCACAAAGGGACATAGCTCTGACCAAGCCTGCTTCTCTCACAAAGCATCCCTCTGGATCTTATATCCCTCTGGATATAAGAATCACATCCACAATTTCATGCAATGTTGGTGGCATTTTCCATTTCAGTTTAATAAACTCTTTTGGGTTTTATGGTTTGGATTCAAGCACAGAGTATATGTAAAGGTTTACATTAGCTCAATTCACCAAGTAAATTAAGTTGGTCTACTCTGTGTAAAATTCTAAAAAATATCATTAATTTGCCAAGTAAGTGTAACTACAATAAGATTCAAGGTTAAATAAAAGTGATCCCTTTGACACCTAGAAGCATGACCAGATTGAACCCTAACCTAGATTTATGAGTAAATAACTTTCCTGAATATACTTAATAAATTCAGCTACCATCAGACTTTAACAGAGAAAAATTACATGCAAAATTAATTTGGAAAGCATAGCAACAATATACATGTATATTATATGCAAATATGCACACAGTAAGAGAGATGATGAAGAAGAAGATTAATTCCTATAATTGTTTGGTTGCAATTTTTAATTTACCACTGTAGAAGTTTGGAAGAGTTTGAGAATATATATGTGTGTATATATAAGTACATATGTACATATATTTTCACCCTTGGGTAGTGTCCAAGTGTGCAGGGATGGTATGGAAAACCCATCTGGAGTTCCACCTGTTGAAGGATTTGAAAGACAAAAAGAGTTTCTATAGGTATAACAGCAGCAAAAGGAAAAACAAAACAAAACAAAAAAAAAAGTGGGCCTGCTGCTGAACTGGAAAGCCTGGTGACAAAGACCACAGAAAAGACCAAAGTGATCAGTGTCTTCTTCAAATCAGTCTTTATTAGTAGACCTGCCTTCAGCAATCCTAGGTCCCTGGGACCCATGGGCAAGTCTGGAGCAAGGAAGACTTACTTCTTGAAGAAGTTAAGGAAGACTTACTTTAAGGTGGAGGAAGATCAAGTTAAGGAATATTTACTCAGACTGGATGTATGAAAGTTCATGGATCTTCATAACATACACCAAGTGCAGAAGAAGCTGGCCAACATCTTTGTGGGGCCACTCTTGATTGTATTTGAAGGATCATGGAGATTGGGATTGATTCCTGAAAACTAGAAGAAAGAAAATGGCATATCTCTCTCCAAGAAGGAGAAAAAGGGAGGATCCAGGCAATTGAAGAACAGTCAGATTCACCTCAACTATGGGAAAGCCATAGCACAAATAATCCTGGAAACCATTTCCAGACACATAAAGGACAAGGTTATTGGGATGGGTTAGGGGGAGAGCAGTGGATGTTGTTTATTTAGACTTCAGAGAAGTTTTTGACACTGTCTCCCATACTATCCTCATTGACAAACTGATGAAATATAAGATAGATACATGGACACTGAGATGGATTAAAAACTATGTGAACTGCCAGGCTCAAAGGTTGGTGATGAGAGCAGCACAAAGTTCAGTTGCAGCCCAGTCATTAGCGGTGTACCTCAGGTGCTGATACCGGAGCTGATATTTTTTAGCATTTTCATTAGCACCTTGGTGCCCCTCAGCAAATTTACAGATATAACAAAACTGTGAGAAGTGGGTGATACGCTAGGTGGTTGTATTGCCATCAGAGGGACTTCAACAGGCTAGAGAAATGGACTGACAGGAATCACATGAAATCCATCAAAGGAAAATGCAAAGTTCTGTGCCTGGGGAGAAAAAACCCCATGCACCATCATAGGCTGGGCGGCAACTAGCTGGAAATCAGCTTTACAGAAAAGGCCCTGGTGGTTTTGGAGGACAAGTTGAACATAAGCTGGTAATGTGCCCTCACCACAAAGAGGCCAGCAGCCTCTTGGGCTGCATTAGGAAAAACACTGCTAGCAGGTAAACAGAGGCGATCCTTTCTGCTCAGCCCTGGCAAGACACATGTGGAGTTCTGTATCTGCATGAATGGGAGTCTACAATTCTTCATCTTGCCCCTCTTCTGAATCCTTATATTTTAGGTAAATACATCATCTTATCAGAACTTAAAATGGAAAAATGGAAGGTGTGAATATTCTGTTTGGTTTTGTGGGGTTTTTAAATTTTATTTTTCTTGCCAATGTTACTGCTTTGAATAACTGAGACATAGGGACTTACTCAATTGCCGAAACATAGATATCAAATGCTACTATTTAAGGTATTTGGTCTGGCCTCCAGAAGCTGTTTCTGGGAGAACATGGACTTTCACAGTTCAGAAAGTTCATACTGTCAACTCCATGAAGATATTCTGGCTTTACTAAGGGATTCCAATGGCATGAGGTGTCTGAATTCAGGTAATTAAATCTGACAGAGGGGTTTTGGCATGTTGTCATGAATGAAAACAATACTTGGAGTTCAATTACCTTAAAACACAGATATATCCTATGTGCATGTAAATAAAGCATGCACAGTTTGGATTTCTTGCTTTGT
This sequence comes from Numenius arquata, assembly GCF_964106895.1. Taxonomy (NCBI): domain Eukaryota; kingdom Metazoa; phylum Chordata; class Aves; order Charadriiformes; family Scolopacidae; genus Numenius; species Numenius arquata. Next base: position 99,223,034 of record NC_133576.1, read on the forward strand.
ATTTGAAAAAAAAATTGGATTAAAAAAGATTTCTTCAACTTTTAGTAAAGGCTTTTCTGAAACTATTTGAAGTCAATGGAAAAAGTCCAAAATTACTTTTGCTTTGAATCCAGTCATAAATTGCATTGCCTATATATTTTGGTCATTATATCCTACTGTCTGTCAGCATTTCAATCTGTAAGGAAGTAATTTTTCACTATTCTTCGTAATGTTAATTCCAATCAATATTTTGTTATATGGCATACATGCAAGCTTTTCCCGAAGAGATGCAAAAAAGTTTTCATGACAGTTGACACTATCTCTGAAAGCCATATTGATTATTAAGAGAGGCAAATATGGAATTATTAAATTTAAAGTTAAAAAAAAACCCTCTTGAAGTGAAATATAATGTTTCATACAGACACTTAATACAAGTAGAAATGACTTTTCCTTCATGGAAAATTAAGTTATTTTTTTTCCTTCCTATTAGCATTTCAATTGAAAGCATTTCCACTCATTTCTTTCTTAATGGAAGTATATAAATAGCAATAGCCTTTAAGTACTGGGTTTTTTTGTTTTTTTTTTTTAAGAAAAAAATCCTTTTACATTAAGAACCTTAATAAAGTCTCTAAATAAGAGCGGTGCAAACAGTAAACCAATCAAATTACTTGTTTCAATTCACTAAATATATATTGATTTTTATACAGGTTCATTTTTATGCCCAGAACAGACCTTAGTTCTTTTTACTGATGGTCACTTGAAGTAGAAAACTCATGCATACAGTGCAACAGATTCAGGCACCATTTTTTTACACTAACAGTGCCATATTTCCTCAAATTGTGTGGCTCTACCAAAAAATTCCTTCATGCCAGGATTTGAATATTTAACCCAAAAAGCACCTGGTTACACAAATCCTAATGAATAGGAGGCAATAGAGACAATAAAAAGGACCATAAGTCTCAGGCCACCGACTGTTGAGCTGTTAAAGGAACTCCACAAGCATAGCCTTGAAGAGGTTCACCCAAAACTTTGCAAACAGGAAGAAGAGGGAAACAGGCTGTCATGGGTCTCATGGAAAACGGCAAATATGAGTACTTACTCAGCTGTTCTGAAGTTCTTATGCCTACTTTCTCTCTGCTATCAGTAGCTGAACTAGAATAAAGTTCTAATGCTATTAGGCATGTCAGTAGCACAGTATCATATGCTACCATCACACTTTTTATTCTAAATAATACAAGCAAAAGTGAAGAGGAGGAAGGAAGAGCAGCTGTCCCTTTGATATTTTAGTCAAAAACAGATCTAACAAAAATAAATCAAAGGTTAACTTTGAAATAAGTACTTCCTTTCTTAAATTATGGAATCATAGAACAAAATATTTCATAAAAATTGTAACTATTTAAAGATTCCAATGGATTTACATTTAACATTCACCAAAACACAAAAAAACCACAGCTCCTTGCAGGGACCTTCCAACTCTGCCTAATGGCCATCATCCTTTCCCCAGTTGCATGGAATGGAAAAGCAGAAGAAAGGTTTTACTTCAGCTTCTGCCTCCTTTCAGCTCCCCAGCTGGCAGAGCTCCTCATTGTCCTTGAGAAACTTCTGGACTAAATCCAAGTTGCTATATATATAAGAGGAGACTAAAATCTATAATTAGTGGTACAAATACTGAATTAAATCAGAGGTTTGCTGAATAGCTTACTACAAGGTGGCAGAGAAGGAACAGGTATCATCCTTTTCCTTGCCACCTGCACCTTTTTGCAATAGAAGAGAGATCCCAGGAATAGATTTCTATTTATTTTCTTCCTTGCCTACTCCCTATTTACCTCAACGAGAGAGAATATGCTAAGAGAGGAGAACAAGTTTATATGTATACTCTTTCAAGTTCAGATCAAGTAGCAATGACCACTGGAATTCAACCACAAAGCTTTCAGCTCCTCCTTGGGAAGATTGACTGCATCTGTATTACAGCACCTAGCTCTGGATCTCTATGAGACTGTGTAGTGCCCCTGTAGCAGTTTAATATGGTATCATTTTGTGTAGTTTCCTCACTTCATTGTTAGGCGTAATGGTGTAATGGTGTGGCAACACACCAGACTGTGTTTTTATTTTACTTTTTTAAAATGAACTTGAAGGTGTGGACTGCTTGTATCTTGCTGTGAGATGAGAGCATATGAGAGGTGTGGAGATGATGGAGAAAAGTATACCTTCGAAAAAGCTTAAATTAATGCTGTCTTATCAATACTGCCTTTTGGAGGTGGTCACTGGAGCAAACTATCCACTGAATGAGGCCTACATGTTGTTCGGGAGAAAGGTAGTTGAAGCACTGATCTAGGGAGCAAGTGAATAATTAAGCAACAGGAATAATGAGAGTGCAGTGCATAGATATAGCTTGAGAAACTCATTATGCTCTGTATTTGTCTGTATCTCCATACTAGTCATACTAGTACTGGTACAAAAGTTTCAGAACATTAAATCACTTGTTGATGTGATACTTTTTGAGGTGTCGTAATTGCAATATCATTATTGATGCTGGCTGTGCAAAATACTGATATAAATAGTTCAGACCTAATGCTGGTTGATACAAATTAGTACAGATGCAAAGACTGGCAAGAACTTAGCTGCCAAACAGAGCAGATGATTGTGTTCTCCATTCTGCCTTTTTGTCAGTGGGAATATAATTCAGGTTTTCCCAGTCCAGCTAGGAATTACACTAAATGCAATTTAGTGGAATACTGAGATTTCTACCTCTCCCTTAAATATTTTGAATTGACCAATGCATTGAAAAGATTTTAGATGGATGCGGACAGAAAAAGGGATCTTATGAGATCTCATGAGATGGTCATAGACTACAATATTAATTTTGACCATTCACAATGAAGGGAGCCAAAGATATTTATTTATCTAGTTTAATATGAGATTAATTTTATCTACCTCTTACTAAGGTATATAATGTATATAAACATCTTCAGTTCAGCCTTCTCTGTGAATTTTCATACCTGAACTATGTCTAAGTCCTGTTGATTCTTTCTACCCAACAGGCCCACTCTTTAGACATGTATAATTTGATACATTGCATCATATCCTTATGTTTGTTACCTGCTTTAAAATGTTCTTAAAGAATCTTTTGCATCTATTGTACTTCGATTAATTTAATGTAAACTGGGATCCTAAAGACATCTTCAGATTCTTTGTGGCTCTAGGATATTGCTTATATAGGAAGGAATAGTTTTAATTCTCTCAGCAATGAATTTGTCTGAATTTGAAAAATTATTTTCTTGGAGGAAAGAAGTAGTAATAAAGGAAATTAATTCCCTATGGAAAATCACTGTTTCACTCATCTTTTCTTTCCGTCATATATTTTGACTTAACTTGCCACTACTGCACTATCACACCACTTTCTATAATCTTTGCCTGAATTTAAATGCTTTAGGATAGAGAATGTGTCCTTGCATATGCGTTTATGTGTGTCCCTGTTTACACAGCACATCATTAATTTATGAGACCACATTAATTTGTGTTCTTCTAAAGCAGCATGCTTTTAAAAATAGTTTTACTTTTTACTACAAGGAAAGAAGGCAGGAAGAAGTGGAAGAGAGGAATGAAGAGAGGAAGGTGGAAGGGAGGAAGAGGAGAAGGGAGAAAAGCAGAAGGAAGGAAGGAAGGAGCCTTTTATATTCTCTTCCAATACTTCATTTTATGCCATTTAAGTACACTTAGGGTTGTATTTTGTCATGCTAAAGTGATTTATTATACAAAAACTTCTAAAAAATGAGTTCAGGATTCTTTTTTTACCTTTCAATCTAATAATATTTACAAAGTACTTTCTCAATATTGTAAAAGGGTTGAGCTGAATAAGCAATAATTTCATTCCCTAGATCCAGTTTTGAGAGGCCAAGAATTTTCATTAACAGATGTATACAATGAAGGCCATTAATTAAAGATTTGAGACTGATTGGATTCTGGAATGGTGGTATTCTTGATCTGCAAACACTGACAGTTATAATGATCATTATGCCAGCACCCCTCTTCTCCCTCAGCTCATAGGAATAAAACAAACCCATTACAGTTTTGTTTTGGTTGTTCTTTTTGTTTGTTGACCTCCCTTCTTCTCCTCCTCTTCTTCCCCGCTCTTTATTTTCTATTCTCCTCTTTTTTCATATTACCAACTTTAATCTCACTTTATTTTTATTTCATGACTCATTCCTACTCTCCTTTTTCCCCCAACCTTAAGTTCTTGTTCTGCAATGTGTGTACTTTCACCTAATATCTCCACAAGGAACAGGAGCGCCAAGAAAGGAAAGTCTAATCAAAGGAAAAAAAAAAAAAACAAACCCAAAACAAAAAACCAACAACAAGAAAGATGCACTAATATTAATGAGAACAGTAACTAGGCAGGCAGAACTGACATGGCTTTCTTTGCTATTGATCTTCTCCATTTGTTTTTCATTTGCTGAGTATTTAACATAGCTTTCTGTAGGCAACTGTTTCCCCAGACACATTCGGAATCACCTCTGCAACACCTTTTCATTGTTTTTTTCACTGAAGACATTAGCATCTTTAGTCTCTAAGGAGGAATTGACCTTCGCTTCCAACACCCTGAACTCCTTGTGGTAATTTACTTTACCTAGTTTACTGGTCTTTCTTTTGAGGACAAGTTATCTGTATTAAACTACAGTTGGCACAACTCTAGTCTGAGAACCTGTAACAGGGAAAGGAATGGAACAGGATTTCAGCTGGGGATGTGTGTTCTCCAGCTGCTACATGGCAGCACAGCTTCTTTTTCTTACCCCTGCTCATGAACCTGACTTGTGCACTTAAGGAGCTGGAAAGAGGCTGTGGCATTTGTAGTGGACTTGCTAGTCCTGTGAGCAGGGTATGGACAGTGTGCAGTTCCAGGCACCCTGAATTCCCCTGGTAAATCCATATAGGTCTACTTATATTGTTATTCTATTCTTAACTCTGTTCTTTTACCTTTGCATTTAACATGAGTGCTACCCACGCTATGCAATGTGGTTTTTTGTAGCGTACATAAGCTTGATCTATATGAGCTAGAGGGAGTGTCAGAAGCAGCCTACAGAAAAGGGCATGGAGTTCTGCATGGATAGATCTAGTCTGCTTCTCATCTGGGATATGTAGTCATATTCAAGTCTATTAAAGTTGCAGAATCATGGGTCACCAGACATGGGTCATATTGCAGGTAGATCAAACAGCGTATCTTCTTCTAATGCCAAGATGTGAAATCTCTAATACTAACGTCACACATCGCTGGTCTCCACTCACAAGTCAATCCATGGACCCAAAGAACAGAAAACTGCAAAGACAAATTATGTGGGGAGGTAAAAGGTGTCAAGAAAATCAATACACTTGTTCTGTGGTGTCTAGCAAAGCCAACCTGACTCATTTCATACAAAAATCCTCCAATTGCCTTACTCCAGAATAACTTATGCTTGGCAGACTGAATTTTTATGTTTCAATTTATAACCCTTATCCTGCTGCTATAGTATAAAAAGTGCCATCTGCAGCTGATATGGAGTGATCAGCACAATGTAAATTATTGTGGTAGTACAAAATTTATTAGTCACTGGTATATATTGATAACAAATTATATTTAAATATGGTTCGTACTTTTAAAAAAAATTTCTGTCTGTCTATATATTGGTGAATTAATTCCTCTTTTTTTGTCGTTCCTGAAATTTCTTTCTGTATTTTTCCCCCTCTAGTTCCCATTTAAACCCAAGTTCTTTTCTCTCAGCTTTCTCTGTTTTTATTCATTTCTATTTTAAAATTGTCTGCCTTTCTTCCACTCTCTTATCTTAATCAGGTATAGCATAGGAAGTTATAGATATGAAGCTATGAAATAGACACCTGGTATATTTGTTCCTCTATGATGTGATTCCCCATAGGACAGTAGTATTCTATGACAGAAGGAGAATTTTAAAATAAATGTGGGAAGTACCAGAGAAGGAACATAAGGACCCAAAGAGAGGTGGAAAGAGAACGGAACTACTGCAAAGACAGGATTTTCCTATTTTCCCTCTCTGATTTATCATTATCCCATTTCTACATGGAATGCTTATAAAATGAATATATTAAATGCTATATTTTATAAACATTCGCCAACTAGCAAATGTCAGAACTGTGGAGAATCTCCATATTTGATTCAGTGTTTGCTGCCACACAGTTATTTGGCATGTCTGCAATTGCATACCATTTTGATTTTAAGGAGTGGGAATTGTATGGATCTCTGATGCTCACTCATAAGGAGATAGAGAAAAATGATAACAGTTTTAGATTTGTTTAAGATTTAAATGTATTGTTTTAGTGTTGCCGTTGCTTTATATTTAATCTTACTTTTTGAGAAGCAGTTAAATTTTGCTTAAATTTGGTCAAGCAATAGCAGTCATTCTGTGACTCACATCAAAAAAGTCCTGGTTCTCTGCACATTTTTAAGGATAGGATATACATCCAAAGCACAACTTACTGTCTGACTTTATACTATGGGACTGATCTGTGATACAATCCAGGTTCTTGACTCCTTGAGACCATATCCTGATCCCATGAGAGATGAGGACTTCCACTGACACCGTTTCTAATCACTACCTACCTTTCCAAAGTATATCAGCAGAGAAGGAGTGGTAGTGCACTTTGATACTTTGAGGATGACCAAAGGATGAGAAGTGAAGGAAGCTCCAGGGACCCTCTTGGGGGGGTCTTCCTCTTGGTACAGGACATGCCCAAAATGCTCCTCTTGGAACCCAGCTCTCATGGCATCATATCCAGAGATCCCACCCACAGTGTAAATTCAATCATTTTGGAAAAGGGTGACAAAATTTGTTGGTTGGTTGGTTGTTTTTTAAAAACATTTTATACTCTTAAAATACTCTATTCACTATATGTTTTCTTACAAAGATTCAGGAGAAAATAAACTGTTCAGTGGATCAGTAAGGAAATATTTTAGACTTGTATCTCTTGATTGATTTTTCAACTGAGTTAAACTAAGGGGGTTTGTGGGGTGTTTTTTTTTTGGTCTCCGCATATACATATGAACATGTCTTTAGATGTTCACAAGGTGGGTGTCTAGCTATGAATCAGTGAAGAGTCAGGAGAACAATTCAGTTACCTAAATGAATAGGTATCAAATGCCGTTTCAGACACCTTAGGGCATCTGAATTGCACATAAGGAAAGAGAATCAAGTTCTGTTCATAGGATAGCAGGATAAAAAAAAAAAGAAACAGATTTTCATTTGCATTGACATCTATAGTGTCTCTTCACTACAAGCTGGATTAAATTGAAAGAGAAGTGAACCAAATACAATACTGAAGATAAAAATATCAGCGGAAAAATGAATTTTCATGGAAAGTCAGAGTGAAGGCTAAGGTACTCATTGGGGAGATAGTCTACAAATTAATTCAAATGTAGTCAAATTGAAAAGAGCAGCATGCACATTTTGAAATGTTATACTACTATCAAAGTACACTTTCCTATTCCTGCTGTACTGCCCAAGATATCTCTGCTACTGCTTTCAGAATATGGTGGTAAGTGGAAAGAAGGAATAAAGAAGTCATTTCCATTGATGTTTACAGTTTGTTGACTAATATAATCCTCAATACCAGCTTATTTATTGATAATAAATCTGGTTAGAATTAGAATAAAAAGCAAAAAACCACAAATTTCCTTAGTACAGCAGTGCTAAAAAAGTGTATGTTTATAACAGTACAAACATTTGAATAAGCTCAAACATTATCTGACTAAAATAGAAAGATGAAAGTGTGCTATTTGGTATTGCTTCTTCTTTTCATGTAGACTTTTCTTTAACCTATGGAATAGTAAATAGATCCATAGCATTCCAAAAAATAACACAGTGTGTAAATAAAATTTTCAGTTATACAAAAAAGTGTGTGAAGTGAAATTTTTCTATGATTTTAGGATCTGTATTAAATTACTGCAGATGATGGATGATGCTGAAGTGATAGCTTCAGTGAAGTTATAGCTTGTCTATCAAAATTAAAAAAAAAAAAAAACGTCAAAATGAGAATAAAATATTTTGGAAAATAAGTCCATTTAACGTAGTAGGTTTTTTCTCCCAGTACATGTTGAAGACTCCTTGGAAAAGAATACAAGCAGCAGGTAGTCTTCAAGTAATATTTCTCTTGATATTGCATTCCAGCCTCCAGCAGTCTAAGCATTTGGGATTTCCCCAGCTTGAGGATCTATGTTTCAACTTCCTTTGCTTGAAAATACTGCAATGAACTTGTCCCAACAGTAACGACTAATGCACTAAAGATTCAAGAAATTTAAAGAGATAAAAATTCCTTTGAATTTGGGTTGTGAGAATCAGGAGTAACTGATACAGAAGAAAAATGTGAGAAAAATATATTACTGTAAGATTATATATGTCCTTAAAGTTTTGTTGTTTTTATTCATATTCTTACACTGTCACACTGTTACTCTCAAATAGTCACTTCTATTTCAGAGCTTTTTAAAGATCTGAAATCAGGACCACATTCCTTATGAGCACACAAGAATTACCTAACATACACTACATTAAGTTAAGCTTTAAGATGATTGCCATCCCTGGTGCAATTATCAGCAAATCTCAGTTGACTGGACTGAAACATTGCTATTTAGTATGAATTCAGTGATCTCACTTCTAAATTCTTTTTTCCTAATTCTTTGTCTTGTTTTGTTTTGTACCTTTATACTGTCTTGATTACAGAATAAAATAATAGGAGTGGCTAGGGCTCATTAACTTCTTGCAGTAAAACAGGCCACTGTCACAATGGCTATTACAATATTGTTAGTGTTATGGATAGTAATTATTTCTCTGTTAGAAAATGCTTACAGAAGCATAAGATTTTACAGTATCACCTAAAGAGAGATGGAAACAAAATTTTTACAAGTTGAATAGTAAAGGTCATAATAAATGTATCCCTATTGCAGATTTAAAAGTAGGCGGGGCTGCTGTCAGAATTTAGCCAGCCAACTGCAGCTTTTAGCATTAAAAATTGGAAATAAATAAAAATATGGAACTTTAACACCCAAATGCATTATACCTTATAGAAAAAATAGGTAATATTTCTAGGAAAGCCAGTAGCTGTTCCACAGTACAGTCCATGTGGATTCTTGCATTTCAGGGAGGATTTTCTGACTGGGCACAGCTGACCTATGATCCTGAAGCCTGGCAGTTCAGACAACAGCTTACCAGGAGGCAAGTTTCAGTAAAGCAGGAATTGCAACTTTTAATCATATTTTAGTTTCTCAAATGTGCTGTGTACTGGGAGCTCTGAATTATCTACCCTAATTCAGTGTGACATGACATGAAAATGTTAATACCCATTTAAGGGCAGATCTGTGCTTGGGTGCTTCAAACACTGTAAACATTGACATGCTAGCTTTAAGGAATGCAAGCTATTCGTACAAGACATCTATAGAAATAATAAGAAATCTATAGATTCCCATGGAAATGTATCTCAGATACAGTAAAAGCTCATCAAAGCCAATAATTTCCATGTGAAAACTTTGCAGGTTGACAAGCCAGAATGTTCAAGCGGATCAAAGTTTTGATGTGAATTTTCTAATCAGCTTAGTTTAGGAAAAATTAGATAGGAATACTGTGCCTTTCTCTGGTAGAAAGTAAACTCTTTATGTTTAACTATCCAGCACCAAAGCTTGCTAAAATCATCCTGAATACTTTATATGAATTTAAATGGGTATCGAATCAGGTCAAAGTTGAAGGATAACGCTCAAGCAGAGCTGAGTGTGAAAAGAGAAATGAACACATAAATTTGTAAGATAAGGTCAGGAGACATGGAGTCAGAAGTTGGACGAGGTGAGTTAATCACACTAAAGAACAAAAATGTGGGCTACATCTGCCCACAGTGGTTGTCAACGATTTCGATGTCTGCATCTAACCAAATCACTGTGATCCTCACTTATAATCCTGATGTTTTAGACACTTCTCAGAAAGCAATTTCTATTACCCAAGTTCAAGTGAATCCCACAAAAATCCAAAACCAAACCAAAACAAAAAAACCAAAACCCAACCAACCAACAACAAAAACCCCCAAATCCAAGCTCCCTGAGGAGAGCATTTTTTGTACTGTTTTATTTAACTTTTGATCAGCAGAGTATGTCTCTTCAGTTGAACGTGTTATCTTCATGTTGATTTTGACCCTATTTCTATTGGACACCTCTCTGTTCACATTACAGAAGCCTAATTATTCTTACTATCACCCAATGGACAATGCCAGAAGTTACAGGTCAAAAGATTGTTGAATATGACCTACAGTTTGTCAGAAAAAGGTAATGGAAAGAGGAATAAAACAGCAGGAATATGCCAGAAGCCAAATATAAGCTGGAAGGTGACTTACAATCTTTTTAGTTCTTTTTAAAAGCTAGTTAACCCTACAGTTACATATAGAAGCCCACAATAAACTAAGTTTGAGTTTATGGCTATTCAGGATTTTGTTTATATATATAAGTTCAAATTACTCATCTGCGCATATGAGCCATTTTAAGTTCAAAAATATCACTAAGAATTTCTCTTCAGTTATGATCATATGACATCAGACCTACAAGCTTTAGAGCATTCATATTATGCTTAGACAATACATTTACTGTTGTATAATTTAAAAAGTACGTTTCTGATATTATTGTTTTGCTCTTTAATATTCCTTCAAAACCCTTTTTGCTAAGATCCTGTCTTGCCAATCTTTAATAGCAATGGACAAAGTACTTGGCATAAAATTTATAGACACAAAAAATAACTCTAAATAAGCCTTAATTTTTTGTCAGTTCTGCTGTATACCGTTCATTGCAAAGCCACTGATTGTTCTATGCAGTCTTTAGAAATTTCAGCCCAAATACTTCTTTTCTGCAGACTTTTATTACATCATGAAAAGATAATAAAGTTTTTCTTAGCTTCAGTATTAATGTTTGCTTGCTGGGAAATAGGATAAAAAGTTTTCACTGCTGAGCAAAAGTGCTTGTTGTTGGTTGTTTTTTGTTTGGTTTTTTTTTAAGTTTTGATGATTTAAAATATTAGATATGTCAAATAATAGTTTAGAAATAAAGACCACAATGGCAACTATGAGAGCTGGTCTTCAACTAACTTGTTAATTCACAGGAATCAATTGTGATTCTCGATGTTAAAATGCATCTATCCCTTGCATTATTCCTGTTTATCCAGATGGTTTTTTTCATTCCCCCCCCCCCGACCCCACCTCAGGCATTTCACATGTAAATATTTCTTTCTTCTATTCACTGTTATCAGGGTGGTCTTATGATCATCTCTACATTTTTCTAATTCTTCTTATAAAAATGGATACAAAGATGAAAATTTTATCTTCCAGGTTATGTTTTTGTCATCAACTATCAGCTATCCTCTTGTTCATGTCTGTTTATTTCTTCCAAGCTACAATATAGGGAACAGCCTGCCCAGGGAGGTGGTGGAGTCACCATCCCTGGAGGTATTTAAGAAACGTGTAGACGTGGCTCTTCAGGGCATGCTCTAGTGCCCGGGATTGTTGGTTTGTGGTGGGGTGTTGTGTGTGAGGTTGTGGGTGTGGGGTTTAGTTGATGGATGCTGCTTTTTTTTTTTTTTTTTTTTTGGGGGGGGGGGTGTTGTTGTTTGTTTGGTTTTGTGTTGTGTTTTTTTGTTTGTTTGTGTGTTTTTGTTTTTTTTTTTAATGTGGTTGGACTCGATGATCTCAAAGGTCCCTTCCAACCACTAAGATTCTGTGATTCTGTGATTCTGTGATATTATATTTCTCAGCTGTATGAAGCCAGAGAGAAAATAAAAGACGGAATTCTGATATCACTGAAACACTCTGACTGAAATGTCAGAGTAGATGTCCCTTGTCTTGCATGAGAAGGCAAGCTAAGTTAATATAAATAATTATTTTCAAGTAAATAAAAGTATTAAGTACAAACTTATCATGTAGGATGTTTACATTGTTGAATACCCTTCCTACTAACTTGGCAAAGGTAAGAAATGAGGTGGTTTAATTAGCAACAACAACAGCTAAGCATATTTGGGTTAATCAGGTCTCAAGGATATTGTGAAGAACTTCAAAAGGACTTTGGTGAATAGACAGCATAATTCTGTATAAAATAATTTTCACTGAAGGCAAAGAGGTGCATGTTGGAGAGAATAGTATGACCCACTTGTGTATGTCTGGGTTCTAAATAAGCTGCAACACAAATGAGGAAAAAAAAAAGGCAACAACAGAGGCTCTCTAGCACTTTTCTAATGGTATCATGTTATTTTCTTTCATGAAATTTCAAGTGAATGACTGATTTCATTTTCACTTCATGGTGCATCAGAATAACTATTAGTAGGTTTGGTAGCCATCCATAGCCCAGGTTTCTATTATAAGCATTTATTAGCATTTCATGTCACTACATACAAGTAGTGGACCTTACCATCACAATACTGATAGCAATAAAATGTGTTAAAATGCAAGTGTATGACTATTTCATGTACTGAACTGTTTTATGATAGCACTTATTTTCTGCATAAATACACTTTTCCGCATGGAAGTGTCTACCTGTCACCATTCATCACGATTGTTTTAATAGTATCTCCTGTTGACCTGATCATCTGGACTGCCTACTGCAAACCCTTTACTATTTTGCAGGCCATTAATTTTACAAATTTTAATTATGTATAGTTTTGACAGCTTTAATTTTCCTGATATCCTAGAGAGATGTTATCAAAAGATGGCAAATTATTTCAATTAATACTGCAATTGGTGCATTAGCTAGGTCTGAGATGGGGAGAGAGGGAGAAGAGAAAAAAGAAAAGGTTAAGAAGGTATCATCCAAATCTAAATACAAGCTTAGGGTTAAATGGTGACATTACGTACAGCCTTCAGAAAGAGATAGCCAGTAATTGGTATTAGCCTCCATGACACTATGTTGCAAACATATCTTTTCAGATAAGTTCCTCTGGGGCAATTTCTCTCCTGACCTGTTGCGGATGAAGTAATTTACTATAACTACAGCATAGGGTTAGTTCCACTAAGCCAGAAAAAAGTAAGCAAAGTTTGATTCCCATATTTTTCTCTTGTTCCAAGTCACTGTCTATTTCATTAACAGCATCCATGAAGTTCACCAGACCTTTTCACTTTAAACAGTTGTAGTCCAAGTCATCATCCCTTCCGGGTGCAACTGAAGACACCTAAAATTAGGCAATACATTAATTTTTTTTTTTTTTGAAACAGCTTTCAAACTGAAAGGAAAAATATATTAACTTTCTTGAGGAAAGGAAGTGGGCACTGTTAAAATTGGGCTAAATGTATGTGTTTGGGGCATTAATCTCTTAAAAGCCAGTCTGGCTCACATCCAGCTGCTTCCATACCATTTTGTACAGGTGACATACTTCATTGTCCCACATCACAGAGGTAAATCAAAGCCAAAACTATACTTACTGAATAATTTTGTTTCTGCCTTGTCATATTCTTTTAATTCCTTTGTCATTGGAAAGCTTTGTCCTAATCTTTCTTGAGAGCCTATAACCTCCTTGTTCCTTTTTTGACATCACAGCTATTTTTCTGCCAGTACAGTTTAATGTCCATAGCTACTGGAGCTTCAAAGTCATCTGTTGACAAGCTGGTGTTTGAGATATATATGTTAACTGCAAGGAGGAAGAAAAGCTCATAGTTCAAAGGAATAGGAAAATAAATGTATTGTTAATCAAGAATCGTTTAAAAAGCAACCTCTTTATATTCAAAAGAACAGAATCATCCCATTATAGAGGAAACCATGTCAGTCCAGAGTGGTTTTATTTGTTTTTATTAAAAAAATATCCCTGGGGGTATTTAAAAAATGTGTAGTGCTGAGGGATATGGTTTAGTGGTAACTTGGCAGTATTAACTGTTGGACTTGATGGTCCTAAAGTTCTCTTCCAACCAAAATGATTCTATGATTCTGTGATTCTGTACATGCACTTTGTCTCCTTTATCAGTAACTATAAAGTTATAAAACAAACAAACAAACAAACAAACAAAAAAAACAACCGAGTTTCACATCCTCTTATTTGAAATTAAAGACAGTTTTTAATAGACTATTTAGAAAGGTGTGTTGAAGATACAGGTGAGGGCTTCCACTTGCCTTGATGCTTAATTACATTTTAAGGCATGAAAAGGCATTAAAATGGTAGAACCAATACACTCAAAAGAAAGTGCACAAGTATTCTCTAAAAATGGTGATAGTTGCTTGTGTAAAATAAAAGAAACACTTTTCACTGAACAAGCTGGCAATACCCTGTGATACTGTATTGAAGACTGAAAGTTCATCAGAGAATTATGCCCTCCCATTTCACATGCACTGCTTGTGTTCCTGCTGCACACCTCTTCCCACCATATTGCTGGTCTTAACCACATGGCAGCAGTTCTCTATTAGGGGATATTATGTAAGGGGAAGTCACATTCTCTTTCTACAAGGGGACATAAAATTCCTTAGAACAGAATATGCAGTCATTTGGTCTTCCTGATAGTGATGTAGAATAGTGATCTATTCTTCCTCACAAAAAAAGGAAGAGGAATGTTGAGTGACTATAAAATGGTCAGTTATTTGATTAACGGTATTTGATTAATAGATCCTTTGGAGGACTGGGGTACTCTGTTCCAACTTCAAATTCCCCTCAATCTCTCTCCTTCTTGGCAGACCTGCCAAACTCCAGAAAGTCCCTTACATTAGGACCCACACTTTTTTTTTTTTTTTTTTTAAGCAAGATTGAGTAGTATTAAAATCCTGTGTCTCTTATAAAGCAGGTAAGCATCCCAATTCTGGAAATAAACAAGAAAAAAGGGATCATTATTCATTTTCTGGAATACCTGCAAATTTCATGCAAATTTGCAAGATTGTTTTCAATCAAAATCATTACATGAATTTCCCCTATACTCATAATCATTTTGTGACAATAAAACGTATATTTTTTCCATGAACAAATATTTCACTAGAAGAAGAAAAATACCCCCATAACTTCATGAATAACTTTCCAGATGGCTGCATTTATGGGAAAGGGGAAAGGAGATTGTCAATCTGAAATAATGCTACCATAATTCATAAACAAAACGAGATGGGTTAATGTCATAAGGCCACTGATTAGATTTTCCAGTGCATATTGTGTATAGATTAAGCAAGGATATCAGACAGAGGTCTAACTGATACAGATTCTTTGATATTTTAAATTTCTACTAAGGAAATTAGTGTGTTGTTAATATCTCTACTGACATTAAGATTAATATCTTCCACTTAAATTATTTTATCATATTTATGTAAAAGTTAGTAGGATGTGCTCTGGGTTTGAGTTTTTGTGGGGTTTTTTGTTTGTTGATTTGTTTGTTTGTTTCTTTATTTTGAATGTGCTAAGAGTTCTGGAAACTTGAGGAAAGTTCCAGAAAAAGAACAGAACCGGGAAAACTGTCATTTTGGGGTCATAGTCTTCTCCAAGTACTCTATTTTTACTTGTCCTGTGACAGATAAAAATATTTTGTCTCTGTTTCTTTACCATTTCTGGATGACAGAAATAGGTTAATAGTGTAAATATCAATGTCACAGAAATATTTTTGACAACTACAAAACTAGTTATACTTTAATTAATAATATTAAGGGACTTTATTCATGCTTTCATTTAAGTGGTTCTTTATTTGAGTAACCCTTAAAAATACTAATGGAATGTGTAAAAGCAGAGTATAAGTAGTCATCTAAATAATTCAAATATCATGGCAACATTCCAGTTAGATAGACCAACTCTATAGTACACACCTATCTGAAATATATGAGTAGCTAGATACACATATGGACCTGGTAACACAGATTTCTTGCTCATGGAAAATTCCAGTGGTTCCAGAATTACAGCTTTCTATACTACAACAGCCTCTCTATCAGTGTGGACTCAGTTTGTCTCAAAAACATTTATTCCTTTTGTTTAGCTTGGATCAGAACCTGAGGTTGTGCTCACTTGCAGACCATCAATAGTCACTTATTTTTGGATATCTTTGCTTCAGCATTCTTCTCTTTCCTCCTGTGATGATCCTTCTCATCACTTGCCATTTTTCCTCTTACTTGTATTGGGTATCCCTGACCTTTTTTTCCTTTCAGCTTATATATCCTGTAGGCATCTGAACACAAAAAGTTCTTTTGCCAGAATCTTCTTTTTAGCCAATAACTTTTGTCTCTGGTCCCTGTTCTGCTTAATCTCCCACAATATTTTACCTAGATTCTTATCTATCTATCAGAGTCATGGCTGTTAAGTCCTGTAATATATTCAAAATGTAGATGCAAATAATATCTGTTTGTTCCTTTCATCTCACTTGTATGTGAGATAAGTCTCTTCACTAGAATTTCCTATTCACTGATATATATCCAAGAGGCTTCTTCAGACCTCCAATACTGTTCAAAATTCCAGTTGTCCTAGCTTTCCAAGCTCTTGTCTTGTACCACACCACTGCTGTACCAAGGATGACAAGTTTCATCAGTGTAATTACATCTGTGCCACAAAAGTTACTGTGCTTCTTGCTGTGATGCATTTCATTTACCCCAGTTCATTCAGAGTGTATGACCTCTAGAATTCCCTTCTTTCAGAATCCCTTCTCTGCTGTAACACCTAAAAGACATCAGTTGATAAAAATTATTAGCTTGTAACAGGAAAAGCAGAAATAGTAACATAGTTAAACAAAAAGCTGCACTAAGCTAAACCAATAATTAACTTGCATATTCATAGGCTCTTATTAGCATTGGTGTCCTGAACATGATCTTGGGAATAGAGCACTGCACTGGAAATCAGAAAACATCAGTTCTGGCTGTGGCAGGATATGTTCCACAAGCTGCAATTTTCATTTAAAGTAGGTATATATTGTTCAATGAGATCACCTTTCTTCTTGTAACAGACCTCATCATTTACAGGTAACCCTGATGTACATAACTATCTGTGGAGGTTTTAGAGGACTATTTACCTTACATGTCATTTACTGTACACCAAGGTCCACATAGGGTTTTCATGTGGGAATCAAGCTCAAATATGTATTTAGATTAATCAAAATCTACCAGGGGAAGAAAGCAAGAGCACCTTCAGCACCAGCAGACTTTTAAAAATAGTGGACATGAAAAGTAAAGTTTATAAATAATCATAGAAATTGGGACAGTTCTCACATTGGAATGAACTAAAAATTTGATGTGAAATGTAAATTCCCTCTCGACTCAAAATAGGATGACCAGTCTAGCTCTGAGGTTGGGAGCAGGATGTTTTAAGTGTTCAATTTCTACTGATGAGGAATAATACAGATAATACTACTTTCAGCCTTCCAGTTGCTTGCAACATCTCATCAACAACAACAGTATCAGGATATATTCACCACTGTGACCTTCAAATTAGTTGACTAGACTATGCAGCTCCAGAAAAACGATGCTTTTCTTCTTCAATTAGTAAAGTATCTAATGTAACTCTGGATCAATGTTTGTCCTTGTAAATAGTTGCTGACAGACAACATATATATTTGGTTTCATATAAAGCAAAGGGAATGATTTTCTGTTGATAAGCAAGAAAATATTGGTATAATTGTCAAAATAAGTATGGAAATGTAATTCATAATGACACTATTTCTGCAAAAAAAAAAAAAAAGAACTCACTAGAGAAACGTATTAGAGTATGGTAAAAACTCTGTGGTCCTCAGACTTTGCTAAGACACCTCAGCTTAACATTCTTTCTGGGAAGCTGATATATGTGCTGTTGAAAAAAGCATCCACAACAGATTGAAAATGGCAACTGGATCATGCATCAAAGCTTTATGTAGCACATTTTCCCACTCTTCATATTCTGGCTAAACAGAGGTGGCACAGCTGTAGTTTCATCCTTTTACCCACTTGCAGACTTCATACTATGGTCTACCGTTAGCCGTTGTTTTGGTGGTCCAGAATACTTGAAAAGTCACTTTGGGTGACAGCATACACTGAAAGGGAAAACAACAACAAAAACCCCACCAGTACCAATATAACGTGGGTGTCAGCAGCTCTCTCCTTTATAGAGATAAAACAATAGAAGCTTCTTTCTTAACCAGTGATAAAACAGATTGTCCTACCATATTTTCTTTAATTTAAATAGATATTTCTTATTTTAAATCAAAATATTTTGCTTGAATTGTCTATTTGTGTGCTGTTCAGAATGCCAAGTCAAATGGTACAAAATGGGTACATATTATTAGAATATTAGCTTCACTGCTCTTTCAGAGAGTTTTAAAGTTGCATAGCTTGAAACATTATTAAAATTAAGGGTTTTTTCATATTTTAATGACAGATGTCATTATATCAAAACCATGAAGACAATCATTAATGCCAATATATGTATTGTTGCTGTTCTTTGGCAGATGGAGTTAAAAGTTTTATTTAAAAATACTAGAATTCTGCTTAAATCTTGCAATAACAAAGAAAGTGATTAGGCTCAGTCTGAAAATCTCATTAATCTGTAATGGCATGTGTCATCTGTTAAATTACATTATGTTGCATCTTCTGTAATCAGCTACATTAGAAGTTTTTTCTCTCTCGTTACCTGCCTATATAAAATATTCGACACAAGAATAGCTGAAAACAGTCATTATGTTTTAAACTAAAATGCAATAATAGTGACTATACATTTAAAGACACAGCTTTCCTAATGAAACCTTGTTGCTATTTAATAGCTGATCTGATTTGTCCCTTAACAATATTTCTATTATTGTAGTACTGGGGCAGGGCGTGGTGTTGGGGGGATACTTTTTTGTCATTTCAATTGAAATGGTCAGGAGTATTAAAATATTAGTGCCTAGGAAAAGTAAACTACAGGGAAGGTTCCACTATAGGAATCTACAACTCTTTCTCCTAAGGACAGATTATTCCTAAAAGCCTTTTTTTCCCCTGTTTCCTTTTTCTGTTATTTTTTATTTTTAATTTTACTGGAGTAACTATTTTTTCCAGTTTTATGTTAGTAACTGTTTAATGTTGGTGACTATTCTAGGTCAGATTATGGACCTAGATCCTTTTGTATTAAATTCTGGATGAAAGCAGAAGAAAAAATGTCTGTATCTCAGCCAATTTATGAGTATGATTTATTTCAGTTACCTTCAGCTGTCTGAAGTTAAACTTCTGGGTTAAGCTTTGCTCTGTATGCCAAGCTAGGTTCTCTCTATGAACTCTGATTCAACACTACCATCTTAAATCACTTCTCTCTCTACTCCAACTAGAAAGGGAGCAGAGATAACGTGCTTAGAATAGGTGTCTACCTAATTTTCAGACAGATAATGTTAGATAACTCTTTCCCTAAGTATGATATAAGACGGAGCAAATAGACACAGATAAAAACCTGTCAGACTACAAGGAAACAGTGAAACAATGTTAGTCATAAAGATCAGCAGTGATCTCAAAACATCTTCTGCTTAATTGTTACTTTTTCCTAAGCATCACAGCAAAAGAGAGATATCAATGAGAACAATGAGTAAGTGTTTTGTACATGCTTCTGTGAAAAAGCAGTGATGAAGAGGAGTGTCAAGGGAGCAATCATAAAGAATCACTTATCCACTTGACAGATTTCTAATGCAGGACTGGACCTATGATAAGAATAAGGAGACAGCCTCTCAATACTGAACAAAGGAAGAAAGTGAAAGTCTGTCAAAGGCCTTGAAAGATAAAACATATCATTTATTTTTGACTCCATATAGAAGATACCAGTGAAGGAATGCAGAAGAGTGCTATAGTCAGAGGTCAAGATGAGAAAATTTTATTTGCAACAGCATTGTTAATGGATAAAAGTAAATCAAGATACTTTTGTCAAGCCAAAGAAAAAGAGAATTGAATAATCAAAGAAGATGCTGAACTAGATTTTAGACATGGTTTCTCCTTGGACATGCTGGACAATAAGAATGTGTAAGTATAAAATGTAACCAGTATGATGACCTAGAGAATTTCCATTAACTAGAAAATTATACATTTCAGTGATGTTCAGGATGCAAGTCAGTTTACCTGACTGTAAACTTTATAAACACTTGCATATGGATGGGTTTCCTTTTTTTGGCAACAGACAGTAACAGGCACTTTTAGAACATGTCATCTCACCTTAGAAGAAGGAAATAACTGAGGCAGCTTAAGGAGAAGGCTAAGAACTCTGACTTGGAGCTGACAGCTAACTATTAGTATGAAATGTCAAGACACAGGCTAAAGATTTTAAAAGCCAATAACTCTGGGCTAGAAAGGCAAGCCAGTGTAAACAAATCAGAGGCACCTTTTAGAATATTTCTTCTGAATTTATTATGAGGCAAAGCAAGCTTTCTCTTACATGTCAGTTTTGCTCCACCAATCTAACTGCAGGCCATATGGACCATGCAGCTATTGGCTCTACTGTCATCTCCAACTCTCCTCATCACAGTATGTGCCTGCATACAGAGCAGTTCTACAGAGCTTTTATTTCAAACAGCAAAGCATTTCTATTTCCCTTAAATATGCTATGCAAAGACGTAGATGACCCTTCCTGTTCTTTGCAAAGCACTAGACAGAAACCAGGCTATAGTGTTTAAATGATTTCCTTGCACAGTGATAGAAAAATCTGAGTCTGAGCTATCAGCAGTTTCAGGACTATGGTCTCCTGAAAGTAATTTACTGCTTTATAAATCAAACAAAGTTTGGGTAACAGAGGATAGTTCATGTTTAAAAATATGCAACTGATTACTAACAATGTTTATTGGAGGGCTAAAGTCACATCTTTTGAATATATATGCACTATATTTTGCAAGTATAAAGTCAATTACACAGATGACGTTCAAATACACAGATGATGTAAATCAACGCAATGCTAGAAAAATAACCAGTATTACTTCATTTTAAAACAGCTGCAGATTTGCCCCTTAGCTAAATTATCCTCTGATTTGGCATTTTTTTGCACCAAATTAGTTTTTATTTAGCAAAATTGTGCTTCATAATATAAAAATAATATGCATATATTAAGACTAAATCCAAACAGGTTTTGAAACAAAGTTTAATGGCTAACTATGCAAGAAACTGATTTTCAAAAGAAACAAGAAATATAGCATGACTGTGTGGCAGTCAACACAGAATGTCAATTTAGTATCTCAACAGTAGAGAAATAAGTGTAATGGAAGTCTAATCCAATCCAAAAGGGGAGAAAGGTAAGAAGCTTAACCTTACTGGAGAGTTGCTGTGATAAATACAAGGGGAGCCGAGTGTCCTCTGCACTTGTTCCAGCTGAGGTCATGGTACCAGAAAGGAATGCTGCATTCCTTTACACTTTAAAATATTTTTATTTTCTCTCTAGACTTTTTAATAAATTAAAAAAAGTCTATCTTATTTTAGATTTACTTCCTGATAGCCTGATTAAGCATTTAGCTATGATTAGTCTCAGATCTGTGCAAATAAAGACTTGTTAGCTGAAAATACAGTGAATTCAATACAGTGAATTTAATTTTTCCTCCTTTCTCTCTAATCACTAAAATAAAAAGTAGTGATGTTAATATCAATATAATTCAGTAGTTTCTTACTACTTAAAATCAATATATATTAGTAGTTTCTATTTCTTTTTCTATCTCTTTTGGAAAATACATAAACCGGTAAACAAGTTTAAAAGTTTAATGCTCACCTAAAATCACCTCAACTCAGCTCTAAATTTGTAGCTGCTTAGTTGGAACCCAGCATTTTCCAATTTATAACATTTGACCTGAAAACTTCTGAACATGCCACAACTTCTTTGTGACTGGGAGTGAGCAAAAGACAAGAAACAATGCAGATAAAAAAGCTTAGAGGAGATAACAGAACAGGGACAATGAAGGAGAACATAACAGTGGGTGGAGTGTGACGGAACACAGAGACAGAGGGCACTGCTCTTGCCTGAAATGGGAGATAGATAGATCATTATTTTAAAAAGAGGGTGAAAAAGGAGGCAAAAGAAAGACCTAGAGAGGAGACAAAATGAAAAAAAGGAATAAATAAGTACAAAAAGTGGGAGGGACTCAAAGCAAGAAAAGCTATTAAAAGCCTAATTTTGCCTTCACAATAAATAAATTAACAAAGGCTGCTGAATTTATCAGTACAGTTTAAAACGCACATATACATCTGTGTTAGTAAACTAAATATGCCTGGAATTGTTCACTAACACTCAGGCTGTGTGATATGGATTGGCTCATATCCAGACTGTGATGTTCCCTTACCTTCCCAGAGAGAGTGGCAACAACTAAATTGCCTATTAGGAATGTTTCCTTACTCATGCTCCCTCCTTAATGGTGCCTGAAAATAACCAGGAGTGTCTATATGAGCTAAAATGATTCTACAGAATTTCTAATAATTCAGCAATAAAGATGATAGCATCCTCATGGCCACTAATGTTCCTTGGTATTGTTTAATTTACCGGCACAAATTCAACTAGAAAATCTATGATATTCTTTCCATGATGAGTCTACCATGAGGTAGATAAAGACCTTCAGCCATGATATAGTGACCATTTACACATCTGTGATTTTCCTGTACAGATAAAGCAAGTAGCTCCAGTGATATTGCTAATCTCAGTAATGATATGAATAGGTTGATAGGATGAAGTTTTTAAAAACGAAGATTTATATTCTACTCTCAATTGCAAAGTTCATACAATAAATATTTTTCTGAATATTCAGAGAAATGGAAAAAAAAATTTCACTGAATTTCACTGAATTTTTTTAGAGTTGGAAGGGACTGTATAGATCATCTAGTCCAACTCCCCTGCTGAAGCAGGATTGCCTAGAGAATGCTACTCAGGACTGCATCCAGGCGGGTCTTGAAAATCTCCAGAGAAGGGGACTCCACAACCTCCCTGGGCAGCCTGTTCCAGGGCTCTGTCACCCTCACCGTGAAGAAATTCTTCCTCATATTTGAGTGGAACCTCCTATGTTCCAGCTTGTGCCCGTTGCCCCTCGTCCTCTCATTGAGAACCACTGAAAAGAGTCTGGCTCCCTCCTCCTTCAACCCACCCTTGAGATACTTATAGGCGTTAATAAGGTCTCCCCTCAGCCTTCTCTTCTCCAGACTAAAGAGTCCCAGCTCGCTCAGCCTTTCCTCATAAGGGAGATGCTCCAATCCCTTAATCATCTTTGTTGCCCTTCGCTGGACTCTTTCCAGTAGTTCCCTATCCCTCTTGAATTGGGGAGCCCAGAACTGGATGCAATACTCCAGTTGTGGCCTCACCAGTGCAGAGTAGAGGGGGAGAATGACTTCCCTCGACCTACTAGCCACACTCTTCCCTATGCAGCCCAGGATTCCGTTGGCCTTCCTGGCCACAAGAGCACATTGCTTGCTCATTGTCATTTTGCTGTCTACCAGGACTCCCAGATCTTTCTCTTTGGAGCTTGGCTCCAGCAGGTCCACGCCTAACCTGTATTGGTGCCTGACATTCTTCTTGCCCAGGTGTAGCACCTTACACTTTTCCCTGTTGAACCTCATGAGGTTCTTCCTTGCCCAGCTCTCCAGCCTGTCCAGGTCTCTCTGGATGGCAGCACAGCCCTCCGGCGTGTCAGCCACCCCACCCAACTTGGTATCATCAGCAAACTTGCTGAGGATACACTCTGTCCCCTCGTCCAGGTCACTGATGAATATGTTGAACAGGACTGGACCAAGTATCGACCCCTGGGGGACACCACTGGTTACAGGCCTCCAGCCTGAGCCTGTTCCATTAACCATTACCCTTTGGGTCCTGTCACACATCCAGTTCTCAATCCACCTCACTGTCTGCTCATCCAGCCCACACTTCCTTAGTTTTCCAATGAGGATGTTATCGGAGACAGTGTCAAAAGCCTTGCTGAAGTCAAGGTAGATGATATCTGCTGCCCTCCCCTCATCCAGCCAACCAGTTATGGCATCATAGAAAGCTATCAGATTGGTCAAGCATGATTTACCCTTGGTAAACCCATGTTGCCCACTTCCAATAACCCCCTGCTCTTCAACTTGTTTGGAGATGACATCTAGAATGAGTCTCTCCATTACCTTCGCAGGGACGGAGGTGAGACTAACTGGTCTGTAGTTCCCAGGGTCCTCCTTCTTGCCCTTTTTGAAGACTGGTGTGATGTTGGCCTTCCTCCAGTCTTCTGGCACCTCTCCTGTTCTCCATGACTTTTCAAAGATGATAGAGAGTGGCACAGCGATAACATCTGCCAGCTCTCTCAGCACTCACGGGTGCATCCCATCAGGGCCCATGGACTTATGAATGTCCAATTTGGCCAAGTGGTCCCGAACCTGGTCCTCCTCTACTGGAGGAAAAACTTCCTCTCTCCATACCCTCCCCCTTGCCTCCAAGGCCAGAGATTCATGAGGGGCAGCCTTAGCAGTGAAGACTGAAGAAAAGAAGGCATTCAGCAACTCTGCCTTCTCTGTATCTTCCACCACTAGGGTGCCCATCTCATTCCTCAGTGGGCCCACATTATCCCTAATCTTCCTTTTTCTGTTTACGTACTGGAAAAAACCCTTTTTGTTGTTCTTAACTGTAGTGGCCAAGATGAGCTCAGCTTGAGCCTTGGCCCTTCTAATTTTCCCCCTACATATCTTCACTGCTTCCTGGTATTTCTCCTTGCCTACCAGGCCCTTTTTCCAAAGATCATAAACCTAATTTATTTTCCATATGTTGAAATAAATTTATCTTAGGAACAAAAATACTGTGACTATCAAAAACAAAACAAACCCAGACCCTATTGTGAGGAAATATACAATTTTTCATACTCTATCACAATAGTGAAAAGTAAATCTCCTAAACACGGAGAAGGTGGTGAGTTGTGGAAAATTTTAATAAAATATATAACAAAACGAAACCACTTTTAACATCCCTCTGTTAGATTAAACCAAATTCACTTCATCTATGGCTCATCAAAATAGACGATGACTTAAGTGAAATTAGCTGACAGTCTATTAAGTCCCTGCATTACACAACTTGACAAGAAGTTCTAAGCAACAATCATCTCCAGTGTCTGGGCAGACACTTCATTGATTTCCCTGGAGCACTGTGGTAGTGTGCCTTGAAAATTATGTCCCTATACAACTGTATTACAGGATCAAGACCTATCTCAATGCTACTTGTCTTCAGGTTCTAAAGATAATAGCCACTTCTCCATTTTTTAAATTATCTCCTCCAATAGTTTCCTCCAGTAGTACAGAACTTCAGCCACACAGCACTGTAGATAATTTAGGGGTACAAATGAGTAAATATTTCAGAAGTAGAAACTGAATGAATGTTATCTTTCAGGGACTAAGTTATTTGAAAAGATGGCAATTCATCAGATTAATTAGCAATAAATTTTCTGATTTAAAAACTGAAACAGGTAAAAACCAACACAATTATGCAAAATTTAAAGGAAGCAGAAGACATGTTTTAAGAATCCTGCCTGTGAAAGAAGAAAGTGAAACATTCCAAATGACAGAAACCAAGTGAATAAGGTTAAGTCCCTACTTTTATCATTTCCATTTCAGACATCTTTTCATGTTAGATATTTTCCAGTTGCTTGCATTCTGGAGTTTATTCTTGTGTATATAGAAACTGGATGCATATTTTTATTTGAGTCTGATTTTTACACTTCTAGGCCATTGCGCATTAGGATTTTTCATGCCTTTCTACAGCCATCATCAGATACATGAGATATGATTAAGTAAAGTCAAGTTGAAGACTTGGATTTAAATTCTCCAAAGGGTTAAAAAATGTGTTCTCATCACCCAGGTTTAGACAGATAGCTTTGACAGCACCAAATCCTGCATAAGGGAACTCTTCAGTGTAAACTCAGCTGTCACTACCTTTCAGCCACTTCTGTGCCATTGTAAACTTTCACTTTCTATTAGATATCTAAACTGGCAGATTAAAAAAAAAACTCTGATTCGGATTTTAAAATAAAATAATGAAAGTTCAAAACACAGCACAACCAGCTTAGTTTCAGATGACAGCCTCTACCGTGAGAGCTACATGCAAGAAAGTTGTACACAGAATAAAAAAGTAGAAGATAAATCTCTTGTAAATTCTAATTTGTCCACTGCTCCCATACCTCTTCCCCCCAAGACTGCTTCAGCTAAGCACAGCTGATATGCACATTGCAGCCTTATGAGACAGAGAGGATGTGACCATTTCCATAGAAGTAGTTCGCATCAAAAACAAATAGCAGCCAAAAGTTTTTGATATACGTAGGCCATGAAGGCAAAACCCAATACAATTTACCATTCAACGGCTGGTACAAGTTGGCAATTGCATTAGCAAGCTGAAGAGAGAGACCTAGTTTCAACAAGTCTCACTACTGATGTGGGAAATCAACTCTGCAGACACAAGTTAAGGATACATGTACACTTAAGCTGCTGTAATGACCATATTGCAATGTAGCGTGGTGCTAACACATGTTAATATAGATACCCATGACAGTTCACCACCATAGCACACAACTCTGACTGCTTTTACAAACCATGAGGGTCTCTATACCATAGGTAGAAAAGGAAGAAGTCTTGCACATTTTTTGTCTATACGAGTTAACTAATAATTAAAGACTATATCTTTCCACAGCTTACCAGCCAGCACTTTTAACAGAGGAAAGATGAGGTCATAAAAATTATAGGCATGTAGGTTCCAGAAAAGAGGACATAGACAGATATCTCTGGGAGAAAACTGCTATAAACCGTAAGTGGTTGCAACTCTGATGGATCTAAAATTATTCTAACATATCAATAATTATTTTTTAAATTTTGTTATTACTAAAAAATTACTGTAGATTTGCAAAAACCTCACAAAGATGCAATGACTTCTAGAAATACCTGCATATTTTCAAATTCAGAGCTAGCATTAATTGACATCACTTAGGTGAAGAGTGATGAAGTCAGCAGATCTATTCCAGTTAGTTAGCTCTCAAGATTTTCAAAGCCACCCACAAAGTTGAGTATCAATTCACAAGGCATGTATACACTTTCCTTCAGAAGCTAGTCAACATTTTAATTAGACACAAAACTGTTCTAACATACCCTGATAATAAACTCATGAAAAAAATATGAATGTTAATGTCTTTCTTTAGAAATCTTTATATTGGTGTTTGCAGTAATACATAAAAAATACATAACAAACAACAACAAATTTGCATTCAAAAGTAAAAAAAAAAAAAAAGTAAAAAAAAAAAGTGAAAAAAAAAAATTGGACCATAAGACTAAAATCAGAACAGATAAGTTGAAAAGAAAGTAACTGGTACCTGAAAAAAAGCAGAAAACATAGCATGGCAATTCTGTGGAATGGATTTGATACATGGAACAGTCTTCCCTATATACAAACAGGAGAGTTTGTTATTTTGAAACTGACCATTGATAATTTAATGCAATAAGAAAAATTGAAAGGCATACTATTGGACAATAATCAGATACAAAATACCTAACAAGTGTTATCCTTTCCTACTGTTTAAGCATATTGGAAATCCTATACTCCTTATAAAGGAAATAACTATCTTTCATATTAAGCTTCAATACAGAAAATCGGTTTAAATTACTTCAACAAGGACATAGCTTCACTATCCACAATTAGGCCAGCTCATGCATTTTCCATTTCTTTGCATGAATGTCAATTCAAGCTCTGCACATAGCTGATAAATCTCACAGTAGCCTACCTTTCCTAGTAATGATGCCTTAGGCAAGGCCTGTGTGGACAAGAAGAAAGGTTTAAAATACTTAATACAATTTCCTAAGTTTTCTTATCTTTTCCCTTAATAAGCTACTGTGCCTTGAGACTTTCAAAGCCCACGTGGTTTTCAATCCTCCTTGTGAACATATAGGTTATACTTAACCGAACAATATTGAAAGGTGTATCTAAGCAACTAACGAAGCTGCAATTTGCAGTATCAGGCTTTAAATACTGGAATTTTCCTACTCAGACTATACAACAAACAAAAAGCTCCTCTTATTACTAAAATAATTCTTGGTATATTTGAATAATATTAAACTTCTGAAGATGTTACACTTTTCTCAGACTTTAATTTTATTTTTGATCAAACCCAGAGACAATATGCTTTGAATATATTTTCTGTTAGTTTGGATTTTAAACTCGATTGTGCAACGTGATCTACCAGTTCTTAGGATCAATATGATACATTTGTCACTTTTTAAATTTATGCTCATAATCACATAGTACTTATTAAAAAATAGAGGAAGGAGAAAATTAAAGATCAAGAACAAAGTAATTACTAAGTAGTTCTAGTTTTATATATAAAGAAAACAAATCTTTTTCCTCCTCCACACTTTTTTATTTCTCACTGAGGCAGAAATCTATCTGTTCTATACTGTTCTTTTAAATTAACATATGTTGCAATATTTGAGTCTATGTTTCAATTTTTCCTAGTTAATAGTTCAACTTATAATCAAACATCCATCACCACAGCAATTTAGTGTGAATTCCCACATCAACAACACATTTTAAGAGCACATACAGTTCACAGTTCTCTGAATACCTCTTGAGTACTTTTATATCTTATTTAAAAGGAAGTAGGAGTTGGGCTGACGTTTGATCATCAGATGATGTATGCAGCAGTCTGCAATATGTGTTTGAAAAGTACAAAGATTCTTGGAATAAACACTGTAACTTTTATTTTTAAACACTCTCATATTTTCCAATGGGAAACAGAATTCCATCAGAGGAGATTCTAGACAGGAATATTATTACCAGTGGAACTACAGACTTTAATTGAAATGTTAATTCATTGTGAGATTATCTGCAGGAGTCAGTGGGGATAGCCAGATACTACAAAATCTCTGTGGACCTATTGTTGATTTCTCCCACATGTTCAGTCCCTCTTCTTCCACATAGGAGTTAACATATACTCCACAACCATAAGCAGTATTTTTCATAGGTGACTGCAAATTTCTGTTCTCTCAGGGGTAAAAAGTTCTTCATTTGCGGTCATAGGAACAGCAATTGGGCTTTTGGGAATTTCCTAACACTAGGAGCACATCTTTTGTGAAGAGATCTTGAGGCATCAGAGTTCAACAAGAATTTTGCTATTTTCTTGAATGGAAGCTTTGTGGTACAGTTGTGTAGAAAGGCACTTGCATTTTGGGAAGAAGACAGAGTGCCTAGTGGCTATTTAGGGGTTGAATAGGGCACAAAACCTCATCATTTTAGAAGAACAAAAAGAAAAAATGAAAAAGGAGGATGACAGATGTCTTGCACCGGGAAAGATTCAGGTGTAATAGATAATGAAGGTGATAAAATAGCAATTTAACTTAGGAGCTTGTGTCATATGCCTTGGTGTTTACTAGGAAGATTTCCCAGCAATTGGCATTAGCAAAATCTGGGTAAAGAGTGTGCTGAAGACTATGATGTCTTGAATGCAGGTAAGTGCCTATTTTTACAAATGTAGTAAATGATTCTTTACTGCAGAAAACCAATTTTAACTATTTTTGCAGGACTCTCTGCCTGCTAAATTATCCAGTCATCATCTTACTAAAAGATGAAATGGATGCTGCTTTCCAATACATTGAATTAAAGTGCTACTTTAAAAAATAAACTAGTTGAGAGTCATGTTATATAAGATTCTCCTCAGCTTACAGCAAAACTGAAAAAATAAAATGAGGAGCAGTGATGCATAACCTCAATATATTCTTACAAACTAGCGGAATGTTAGCTTTGCCTTGTTAAATATTTCTTAAGCAATTTTTAATTGACAACATATGTTGAACATCACATAGCAATGTGTGCAAAGCACTTTACATCTGTCATAGCCTCCTAAACTAATCCCTCTTTAATGTGCTAGCTTTCTTTGTATTGCTGCAGGCTTTGTTTCTGTTTACTGTCTTACAAAAGGAAGGGGAAAAAAACAAGTTAGCTGTCAGTGAGAACAGGCTTATTTTACAAAGATTTTAATTCTATTAATCTTTTGACTGGCTATCTGCTAGGAAATCATTATTACTAGAGACAATGACTTACACAGCAGGAAAAAGTCAAATTCCATTTCTTTCAAGGTGAATTGTATACTTTGACTGAGCTTCCAGAAATGTGATGCCATGCCTCACAGGAATTTCATCTTTCTTTTGATTTTGCTTCACTGAAAAACAGAACAACAACAACAAAAAACATTGGAAAATGAACAATTTTATCTGTTGGGTTTTTTTCTGTAGTACTTACTTTTCTGTTGAATATGAAATTTAGCTACCTACTATTTTTGTGGCTTTACAGTAGCTACAATTCTGCAGTATGCTACACAGAGATAGGCTTTGGACTCTGTTCAACTTTATAATAATCTGCAACTTTATAATGTTCTGCAACCTTAGTCAAGTCACTTACCCATATCACCACTTCCTTATTTGGAAAAAAACCCCAACAATTATTATTCTCCTATACACATAACTTTTGAGATGTATGCATGAAAAACAATGTAAAGAATAAAGTTTATTATAGGGAACATTTTCTGTATTTCTAATTTATATGTGACCTTTGTTTACAGAAATCATCACAGGATATGGGCTGTATCTTTTTTTAAGAAAATAAGGAATAAAAGGAATATGCTTACAAAAGCCACCATGTGAAGGAAAGTTCACACAGAAAATAGCTATATTACAGCAGTTTAAGCTAACAGTAAAATAAGACAGTAGAAAGATCAGCCTAATTATTACCCTTTTCTTTGGGGGTGTGTGTGCAGGGAATGAGATTTCAAAATTTCTAGGAGAGTAAGACTCTAAACTGGGGGGGACAGGAGGCCTTTAAATAGACCTAGTCATACAGGAATCTTATGTCCAACATTGCATCATGGAACTGGCTGCTTGCAATGCAAAGTATCCAAAGAATTTGAAAATTTCACAAGTCCTGTCTCACACCATCCTTCCTGGGAAGCAGCTAGACACTAAGCTTGGAAGCTCCTTCTGTCTCAGACAGACTCCAAGATGGTCAGGTAGGCAGGCTGCCAAGAAGTCAAGGAAATTAGGTTAGCTTTCATTATCAGACAGGATTCACTGAAATCATCAAGCAATGTGACTTCAACAAACTGACATCTTCTTACAAGCAAAATTCCACTGAAAATCTCCTGATCAGACAGAGAACAACACCACAAAAAAATTCTGACCAGTTCTGAAACACAGGTATAAAACCCCTATAAATTGCAATTTATGTGCTGTACGTAGATATTTCATAATGTAATGTTGCAGGCTGGTACTTCAGTTGGACAATGAACTGAAATTCTGGGAATGGAAAAGAAAAGCAGGACGAACACCACTTTGAAGAACTTACTTTTCTCTTTTTACACCTGGAAGTTTTTCAGATACCTTAATGGTCAGACACAACAAACCAAAAATAAATTAAAACAAAAAAAACCACAAAATTTAAGATATTCTGGTTTATACCTAACTTAATTTATTTTGGTGCTGGGCAGTCAATTTTTTCCTTATGTGAATTATGAGAATTACTGAAAACCCCATGTAGATATTTCATATCCTGTGCAGCAGACTGGAATTATTTTTCCTGTTAGCACCACTCCCAGAAGAACTACTGAAGCTGCCTGTACCACAAACTGTAAGTGCTGCTGACTGGATAGCAGATTTTGAATATAGTATGAATCTTAGTTGCAATGATTCAGACATAGAGACAAGATAAAATGGAAAAAAAAAAAAAAAAAACAACCACCACCCCTGATAATATCACTCTGGGTGCTTACACTGTGAAAAAAGGCTTGGTTTTTATTACTTTGTTACCATTGCAATGGAGACATACAGGCTCTTTAGGAAAGGCAGGAAGGGAAGATGAGGAAGGGGAGTTGCCCTTTATGTGAGAGAGCAGTTGGAGTGTGTGGAGCCCTGCCTGGGGATGGAGGAGGACCTAACTGGCAGTTTACGAGTTAGGATAAAAGATAAAGGTGACGTTACAGGAGGTATCTACTATGGGCCCCCCGACCAGGAAGAATGAGTGTATCATGCCTTCTACAGACAGATAGGAGCAGTCTTAGGTTTGCAGGCTCTGGTCCTCATGGGGGACTTCAGCCACCCCCATGGAGGATGTTTGGAACAACACAGCAGGACATAGGCAATCTTGGAGGTTTCTGGAGTGCAATGATGATAATATCCTCCTCCATGTGATAGAGGCTCCAGCAAAGAGAGGAGTTCTGCTCTGCTGGACCTCGTTCTCACCAACAAGGAGAGGCTCATTGGGAATGTGAAGGTCAAAGGCAACCTTGGCTGCAGTGATCATGAGATGGTGGAGTTTGGGATCCTGAGGACAGGGGGGACAATGAAAATCAAGTTTACAACCCTGGACCTCAGGAGACCAGAATTTAGTTTTTTCAATTATCTGCTTGGAAGCATCCCCTGAGATAAGGCCCTCGAGGGAAGAGGAGCCCAAGAAAGTTGGTTAATATTCAAGGACCACCTCCTCCAAGCTCAAGAGAGTTCCATTCCAATGAGTATGAAGTCAGACAAAAATGCCAGGAGGTCTGTGTGGATGAACAAGGAGCTCCTGGCCAAACTCAAACTAAAAAGAAAGCACACAGAGGGTGGAATCAAGGACGGACAGCCTGGGAGGGATACAGAAACATTGTCCAACCATCCAGACAAAAAGAATTGAATCTAGCCAAAGACAACAAGAAGGGTTTCTATAAGTACATAGGCGATGCAGGCTAGGGAAAATGAGGGCCTATTGGTTAGTGAGATGGGGGACCTGGTTACAGACAACATGGAAAAGATAGTAGTGCTGAATGCCTTCTTTGCCTTAGTCTTTACTAGCAAGACCATCCTTTGGGAATCCCAGGTCCCAGTGACATGGGAAGAAGGCTGGAACAAGGAAGATGTACCCTTGGTGGAAGAGGATCAGGACAGGGAATAGATCAGCAAACTGGACATACATAAGTCCATGATCCCTAATGGGATGCACACACAAGTGTTAAGGGAGCTGGCAGATGTCATTTTGAGGTCATTTTTGATAATCTTTGATCGATCATGGTGACTGGGAGAAGTGTCTGTAAACTGGAGGAAAGCAAATGTCACTGCTATCTTCAAGAAGGGCAAGAAGGAGGACACAATTATAGGCTGGTCAGCCTCACCTTGATCCCTGGGAATGTGATGGAGCAGCTAATCCTGGGAACCATTTCCAGGCACATAAAAGAAAAGAAAAACACTAGGAGCAGTCAGCATGGCTTCACAAGGGGAAATCTTAACTTTTACAGTTAAATGACTGTCCTGGTAGATGAGGGTAGAGCAGTGGATATTATCTACCTGGACTGTAGTAAGGTCTTTGACATTGCCTCCCATGAGATCCTCACAGGGAAGCAGTTGAAGTATGGACTGGATGAGCAGGTAGTGAGACGGATTAAAAATTACCTGAACAGCCTGGCCCAGAGAGTGGTGATCACCAGTGCAAAGTCTAGTTTGAGGCCATTAACTAGTGGTGTACCCCAGGGGTCAGTACTGGGTTCAGTCCTGTTTAACATCTTCATTAATGATTTGGATTACGGGGCAGAGTGTAGCCTCAGCAATTTGCAGATGACACTAAACTGGGAGGAATGACTGGAGGGTCATGCTGCCATCCAGAGGGACTTCCAGAGGCTGGAGAAATGGACTGACAGGAACATTACGAAGGGGAAGTACAAAGTCCTGCGCGTGGGAAGGAACAACCTCAGGCACCAGTACATGCTGGGGGCTGCCCAGCTGGAAAGCAACTTTGCAGAAAAGGACACGGGAGTCCTGGTGGACAGCAAGTTGAACATGAGCCAGCAGTGTGCCCTTGCAACATAAAATGCTAATGGTATAGTCAACTGCAGTAGGAAAATTACTGCCACCAAGTTGAGGGAGATAATCCTTCCCCTCTATTCAGCACTGGTGAGGCCACACGTGGAGTGCTGTGTCCAGTTCTGGGCTCCTCAGTCTCAGAGAAACATGGATGTACTGCAGAGAGCCCTACAAAGGATCACAAAGATATTGAAGGGACTGGAGCATGACTCATAGGAGACAAGACAGAGAGTTGGAACTGTTAAGCCTGGAGAAGATGAGGCTCGGGGAATACCTCATCAACGTATATGAAGGGAGTTTGTAAAGAGAATGGAGCCAGGCTCTTTTCAGTGGTGCCCAGTCACTGGGCAAGAGGCAATGGGCACAAACCGAAACACAGGAGGTGCTGTCTGAACATCAGGAAACACTTCTTTACTGTGAGGGTGACTGAGCACTGGAACAGGTTGCCCAGGGAGGTTGTGGAGTCTCTCTCGGAGACATTCAAAAAGCCATCTGGACATGGTTCTGGGCAACTGGCTGTAGATGGCCCTGCTTTGGCAGGGGGATTGGACCAGACGACCTCCAGAGGTCCCTTCCAGTCTCAACGATTCTGTGGCTCTGTAATACTGTGATTGTGCATCAGTTTGAAACAAAATGTATTTCTGCTGCAATGTCATCACAGGTAAATAAAGGGCCATAAGATGATTACCATAGTTTTCCACGATTTATTAAGTGAAACAGTTGTCCCCTCTGAGAAAAAAAAAAAATTAAAAAATTAGGACTTTTCTATTGAAGCTACAGTTCGTTGCTCAGTACTTTCATATGCCCAGGCTGTTGGGTTTCCACACTTGCACTAATTTGCATTCTTTTTTTAAATTTTGTTAAAAGGGTCAGGAATTATATCAATAAAATGTAAGATCTAACATGAAATTGGGAGATTACTGCTACTGCTCATGTAATGTATTGTTTCAATTTACTGTCTTTCAGTCTACTGTTTCAGTTCATCAGGAATCTGTTTCCTTTGAAGTAAAAGAAAGGTTGTTAATTGCAGTAGAAGCAGGACTCACTGCATGGAGAGTGTGAGAATACATTTGTCTTCATTATGCCTGCCTTAGTTTCCCTTTCTCTCTACATCTGAAATAAAGGGAAGAATGTGTTAAAAATCTTATACTGTGATGGGAGGTTGCAGGTATTTATGGTAGTGTGTGCAGGGCTATTGGGAATTGAATGAGGCCCTCCTACCTGAGAAATTACACTTTGCTGAAGAGAATGGAATTTTCAACTACCAGATGTTTGCTTTAAACAGTGAATCCCCCCTGAAGGGAGGAACAGAAGAACAATGTGAATAGCAGTTGTATTAAAGAAGAGAGCAGGTGGAAGACTAAGGGTGTAGTTCCACATGCATTTTCTTTGGAAGTGAAGCTAATTTAAGGGGTCCTCACTCCCTACACAAATGCACACACCTTGACCCCCCCCCCCCCCCACTGCTTGTTCTCATTCACCACCCTCTCTTTTGTGCTGCTGAAAACATTTGTAAGGCCATAATGTAGAATACGTCTTCGAAATGAAATGAATTAATAAAAGAGTCTCCAAGGTTTGTTATTCACATCAATGATTCAGTTTACAGCACAGCATTACAAATAGTTGCACTGCTACATTGAAGTGATGAATTCTGCATATGGGCAGGATTGAGCAAATGGTGTTAGAAAAGCAATCTCTTAAACCAGCTTTGCCACTGAAGAGTACGTGGAACTGCACTCTGTGAGCCATGGGGAAAGAAAGGGTTTGCAGGTGTTCTATGTTGCTTTGCATAACAAAGGCTTTCCTCAGGGCAGTCTGGGCATTCTGACTTCAGGACTTTGGCTTAAGATTGGATGTCTAATAAATGCTAACTTGTTTTATTATCACTATTAAATAATTCTAAATTGTCTTTAAGAGTGTTCAGTTCTTGACTGGAACAGTTAGGTCTGTCTGGTGAGACACCGAACAAATTGGGGTGTTGTGATTCATTTTATTTATAAAAGAATGAACCTATTTAGTCTGACCTTCATAAACAACTGTATACAGCATTTGATCCAGGGGAGGGTTAAGAGAAGCTGCATAAATGTCTGATCCTTGCATAAAATTAAAGAAAAAAAAAAGCATTTCAGTTATGTCTAAAACACGAGGAACATAAGTGTTCCCAACCCCCAAAAGAACTTGAATTTGAATATAAAGTGTAAGTCAACAGTTTATCCTTTTCCTGTTTGATATTGCAGACATATTTGGCATCAGTAGACCAGAGTCAGATATGAATAATTCAATATGCCATAAGTAATGCTAGTAGTACTATAAAATGCGGTCATTTTGTTCTTGCTAGAATATAGTAAAATTACTACTTCTATTTTATTTTCAAATATTAACAAACCCTGAAAAATACAGATTTATTTCACATCATCGCTATGTACACATATTAATAAAACAGATGAAATCTCAAATGTGGATATAATAGTAAGGACCTATAAAACACTTTTACCAAAGCAAGTATATTTGCTGACAGTATTTTTGTACAGGCACGTAAGCAGAAGAGATATCCAAGCAAGGAAAAAGTCAATATTTTACAGTCCTTTTAAAGTTAATTGGACTAAAAAAAAAAAGACTTCATATGTGTACAAAATATTACTCAACGTGAGCAAAAGCTGTTCTGCTGTTAAAAAAATGTCATTTCCACCCATTTTCATATAACTTCCTTTCCACTCTCCACTGAGTTAAGGTCACACAGTAAAGCCTAGGGATTCTGATTTCAATTCACTTCCCAACAAGGGAGGAGTGCATTTTTCGTCTTCATATTTTAACAAATTATATTTCTAAGATGATTATTAGTAACAGTTTCTTATATGACTTGAATGTGAAGTTTCGTGATTTGTTTGAATGTAAATTACATTAATCCTTTCTGCATCACAATGACTAAAAACCAGTAATATAAACAGATATATTAAAATTACACATACAATTAACTTCCTCAAAAGCATTTTACACAAATGTTAGCTAAAATGCCATAATATATGAAATAAATAAGAAACCAAACATAGTTTGGTTTCTTATTTAATTCATACATCAACATATATCAATATATTTTCATATTGAAAAAT
Source organism: Numenius arquata (assembly GCF_964106895.1). NCBI lineage: Eukaryota > Metazoa > Chordata > Aves > Charadriiformes > Scolopacidae > Numenius > Numenius arquata. The sequence goes on from NC_133576.1 coordinate 99,259,835, forward strand.
CTCAACAAATTGCTGCCTTTACTTGTTGCCTCTGAAATGCAACAAAGATTTGCTTTATTTCCATCAGAGACTCTGAAATAACAGGATACAAAGATGTTAAAGATGGAGCATAGCCATGCAAACAGAAAAGCAGCGTTACCATGACCTTGTCTTTTTCTATTGGCTTAACTTTTTTGAGTTAAATGTTACAACAGCATGAAGTCTTATTAGACATTATCATCACTGATTTTCTCAGAATCATCAACACACTGGCAGAGACCTTAACTCACGTTGTTTTTCAATGCATCTTAGCTTTCTTGTAAAATAAACTCTTTAGGGATTCATAGTAAGTTTAAATGGTAATAGTTTGACTGCTGAGTATTACTGAAACAACTTTAAAAATAGTGTATGTCACTATAAATCTTCTGTTCAGATTTACAGCAAAGTGAAAATTACACCCTGAAAACTGAACCTATTATTTTGATATAATCCAAGTTACATATAGAATAAACATTCATTTTTTTGCTCCCTCTCTTAATTAAAAAAAAAAAAAAAAAAAAAAAAAGAAAAAGAGGAAGAGAAAGAAAAAGAAAAGAGAAGACCCTGAAGAAAACACAGAGAATTAGAAATGGTAATGTAAAATAAAAGAATAAGACAAATTATCTCAATCACCGAAACATTTAATAACTCTGGTCAGCTCACATTTGGCTCAACAAGAAACTTTTCAAATGGCATAATGCTAACAAAACACAGAATCAAGTCCCAGTGATGTTAGAAGACAATCATAGAATCATAGAATGGTTAGAGTTATAAGGGACCTTAAAGATCATCTAGTTCTAACACCTTCCACTAGACTAGGTTTCTCAAAGCCCCATCCAACCTGTCATTGAGCACTTCCAGGGATGGGAATAGCAATCATGCTACAGCACAGACAGCAAAATCCAATGTCCTTATTTCCCAGCTTTGCTTATCTTGAGAAGTATCATTATGTGAAAAATTATCTTATTTAAATCAATGGGAGTTCAGTATTCAGTCTATAGCAATTCTTCAATAGAGTAATTTTCTTCCTGGGATCTCTTCGCATTGCAGCCATAGAAGGAGAGAAAACAAACGTACCCAAATATGGCACCAGGTTTGCTCAAGGTTCTCCTAACATGTCAAATGAGTTTTGAGACACTTCTATTTTTCATACCTATCCTACCACTGACAACTGATATTTTGTACAGGTAGATGTATGCTTTTTCCATGGCTAAATTTAGGGATTCTTATGGTTTTTCTTTGTCTTAGGTAAGCTGTACTCCCCTTCTCTTCCCAGCCCTCCTTGGTTTTCAGGAAAAGGAGCTTGCCACCAGACAAGACAAATGTTTTGGATATTTTACTGTCATCTTGCTGAGTGCTGTGAGAAATGTTTTTGTCAGATTATTTTCTGAATTTGAGAAAAAACATTTCCCTGAAATGCAGCCAAGCACCATAGAAACACTGTGATCCTGTGCTACATTATACAATACAATGTAAGTTTGTACCTAGATCTTCCCCAGAAAATGCAAATAGTTGTTTTGGTAAATACTCTTCGAGATACAAAAGCCTTGGGACATATCAAGACCTGGCACTGGAGAAAAAGGCAAAGTGGGTCAGAAACTACATTTCTGATAGGCATAACATTTTATAGGAAGAAAAACAATGCAGAACTGGAAGGGTTTTTTCCATTCAAATATTATAATTTTTTTATAAGTTTAAAAATCACAAAAATAAGGAAAAGTATCCTTCTGAAAATAATTTTGTTCAAGTTTGAAAAATCTTTAGAAAACATAGCTTTCTAGTTGGTTATGTATTTTTTGGTTGGTTGGGGTTTTTTTCAGCTTCTCAGTTGTTTTTTAAGTCATTTATGACACCAATAATTTTTGAGACAGTTGCATCTAGATGAGGGTGGAGTGCTCATTTAAGTCACTATTGAATGGAAAAAATGGCTAAGATACTGAATTGGAGTCCTTTGAGTATAATCAGAAAGGATTTGCTGTCATTTTGGAAAGCTCCTCCTTAAATGAATACGCCTTAGGGCAGTAATCTTTGAGTGCTACTGGACAGCAAGACAAAACTGATATATCTGTTCAAATTATGAAGAAAATGACCAAAACAGGTCATGTCAAAAGACATGTAAACATTTACATTTTGTTGGATAGGTGTTTTAGTTTTGGTGGGGGTTTTTGTGTGGGCTTTTTGCTGGCTAATGTGCTAAATCTTGGGAAGAAAACATAATGAATTATACAGCTTTCTCACAGAACAATTAGGTGAAAAATGGCTTCTCTTGAAATTCAGCTTTTATTGCTTGGCCTTTTTCAAGATGAATCAGACCAAAAAAAAAAAAAAAGCTTGGGAATGGCTAATTAATTGGGTATCAGAGCCAGGCATATTGGAGAGAGGTAAGAGGGGCATGGGGGAGAGATTGTCTTTCCTAACAGTGATGTTCAAGTTCAGGAACTTTCTTTATTCTCAATTTCACAGGAAGAAGTGCAAATAATTCTGAAAGCATGGATTGCAGCTATACTTGTTTGATTTTTCTTTTCACCACAAAGGCCTTTTTCAGGACTTAGTTTCAAATGTTTGTGTACTTGATATTAGTGCTTGAATCTTTAACATCTTGAGAATAGTGACTAAGATTGTGGCTTCATATCATGGCCACACAGAAGGAGAGTCCTGTCCCATCCCACCTTTCCCTCCCACTTGCAACACTCTTGTGTTACCTCTGGTGCTCGTTGGTAACATATTATTGCTGATTTTCATTTAGTACCATAGCTTATTGAAGGTCTAAACATGCAGCAGGGATGAAATAATGGAGGAGCTGTACAGGGCTGTGACGCTAAGAGCAGAAGGGCGAATTGGATACTTTTTTCAATGTAATTAGATCAGCTCAACTGTCTTGTCCAACCTCACGTTAAAATTATAGAACACTTGCTAGACAATTCTGCAGTAATAATTGATTGTGAGGGTTTCCCCACATCACAATCTCCGTATACTGTCAGTCCCTAGCACAACCTTATTTAAATGTTCATAATGGCTAGTGACCAATAAAACACACTGATGTGTTTTCATTTTTGTTAAGTGGGACAAATGAGAAAATGCAAATGCTTATAGATGTGGAAACAGCTTTTATAAAGACTTATTATCCTGATTAACCAGATAGCAACCTCATTAAAATCAATCTACTAGAAGTAAAGTGCTAATGTGCTAATCATGTGCAATGTTAATAGAATTTAGTACTAGATTAATAAATTGCAAGGCATCATATGTACCTGCTCCAGCTAGCTCTGTGTTTCCTGACACAAAAAAATAAGAATATCAAATACTAATTGCAGGTCTATTTGTAACTATCAAATTAAATTACCCTGACTTTTTAGGACATAAATCCCTGTTACCAACTAGGTCTAGTTGTAACACTACTTATTAATTACTTTTTTTTTTTTTTTATCCAGCTAAATTGACTTGTTTAATAATCTGGTCCAAGTCTTCAAGATCATTCAATAATTATAATGAATGCTGCATAATTTGAATGAAGTGAGTTTTTTTTTTTTGTTTTGGCTTCATTTTGGCATTACAGAATATATTTGGCTGATTTTCACAAGTCTTGATATGTTGTAATATTCTCCCTTATATTTCAGTGTGCTTGAATGGAACAGAATAAATACAGTCACATCAATGTTGTCAACTCAGGTGAGTACGATATAAAAAGAAGTCATAAAACCAGCTTGGAGAATAGTTAGTTTATCTTCCAATTCTGTTGTCTCCAATGATAATTATGTAACGCTTTGTTTACGGTATTGTAGCACCTGTTGTTTTGTATCATCTTTAGCAATTGTTTTGTTGTGGGTTTTTTTTTCCCCCCAACCCCCTAACTAAACTTATCATTCATTTTCATCTTTGAAACCTTCTCTATTTGTACACAAATAAAAGAGTTTCCTCACTGTGTGTAAGAGATGATGATGATGATGTGATTTTGGACTTGCCACATGCCATAAGAAAAGGAAATGTTTATCCAAAGCATAAAATATCCATTTATCACTGATATATGACTAACTGGACTTCCTATTTATAGGTGATTTAATGTTTAGATTTTCATTCATTTTATGGAATAAAGGAATTTTTACATTCAGTTCATTTGTAAAGCAGAAGAGGACTGAGGAAGTTTTCCTCAAAGTGGGTCAAGGTAGACCTTCTAAATAGAAAAAGGTTAACTCTATTTCTCCTAAAGTGCTCTCCAAACAATTATTTTCTATTTTAGACAGGTTTTTTTAGACATATTTTTAGACGTATTACTTTGCAGCCTGCAGAAATAAATCAAGAAGGTGAGATTTGAAAAGTTCATAATCATACTGAATGTATTAACACTTACAAAGCATTACTGAGATTAAGAATGAGGCCTATAATAATTATATTGAGAAAAAAATAACATAATGACCATACCTTTTTACTCTAAGTTTCTAATTTTTAATATACATCATAAGTCTCCTGTTAACTTGCTTTATCTTTATTATTTACTTCATTTAGGAGGGGAAAAGAACAATCTAAAGCAGGAAATGGATATCTATTCCTAACTCATACTTCTATTATCCATTTAACAGGCATTGTTGAACATCATGCTTTTACTTTTCAAGAGGGACAACAACCTCTATGGCATCACGTTTTATCTACAAATTTTAAATCTACACCTGAATGATAACTGAGCAGAATAATTTATGTTGTTTTTAAAGAATGCTGGAAACTCATGTACTGTACAATGGGGTATATTGTTAATCATAGATTTCTTGGGGAAAAAACAACACATAACAAACCTTATTGGTTTTACATACAGACAGTGTATTTATCTGTTGGTATTAGAACTATGTAGGACTCAAATAGTCTCAACAGGTAATTTTAAATCTATGTTCAAAGAAAAATGCCTGGTCAGGCAAATTTAATTGCAAGGTTTAATATTTATTTAAGCTAACATAAATCAAGCCAAGAAACAGTATTTTCATCATCGGTGAAGTTATATAGCAGAGAAAGCATTATGTCCTACACATTTATTTGTCTGTGTCAACATTTTTAGGACAGTAGAGAGTTGCTGGAGTAAAAAATTAACAGTCTGAACTGTGTGACCCCTGAAAATTATCAGTCTACAAACTACAATATTGCTCTCCCAATTATTTTCTTTCCTTAAAAATTTCTCCTTTCTATCTATTATAGAATGCATTTGATAACATAAGTTATTGTTATGAATTATTTGATAACATAAGTTGGAGCCTGATTTCAGGCTCTCCTGGACTGGAGAGCCATAAAGATCAAATATTTAGAAAATGTATGTCAAAGTTCACACTTTTAAGTGGCTACTTTTTTCTACTTTGCACCATAAAGTTGTTCACTTTCCTTCTCTTTCCTAAAAGTACAGGATTCCTGTGTAGGACTACATAGGTTAAAGTAGTGTTATTGCCACTGGTTAACGTCAATGGTCTGCGGTCAAGAGCCAGCAAAGAATTCAGATACCTAAAGTAAGGTTTCTGGTATATTGTAAAAGCATTTCAAAAAACCTTTCATAGGCACCACATGATGTGCCCTATCTTTTTATTTCATCTTTTCATATCCTTTGAACTGTATTTCTTCACTTGTGTAAAAGTACAGTTTTGTCTTTATAAGCAAAGTGAGCTGGAAGACGAGGATGGAGAGAGAATGAGCCCCCCATAATCCAAGGGGAAATGGTTAGTGACCTGCTACACCACTTAAACACACAGAAGTCTATGGAGTCAGATGTGTTCCACCCAATGGTACTGACAGAGCTGGTGGGAGTGCTTACCAACCCACTTTCTATCATTTACCAGCACCCCTGGCTAACCAGGGAGGTCCCAGTTATCTGGAGGTTAGCATATGTGATGTCCATCCACAAGAAGGGCCATAAGGAGGATCCAGGGAATTACAGGCCTGTCGGTCTGACCTTGGTGCTGGGGAAGGTTAAGGACCAGATCACCTTGACTGTCATCACACAGCATGTACAGGACAACCAGGCCATCAGGCCAAGTCAGCATGCTTTATGAAAAGCAGGTCCTGCTTGACTAACCTGATCTCCTTCTATGACAAGAAAACCTTCTTAGCGGATGAGGGAAAAGCTGTGAATGTCATTTACCTGGAATTTAGTAAATCCTATGACACCATTTCCATAGCATTCTCCTGAGAAACTGGCTGCTCATGTCTTGGACAGGCGTACTCTTCCCTGAGTAACAAACTGGCTGGATGTCTGGGCCCAAAGAGTTGTGAATGGAGCCAAATCCACTTGTTAGCCGGTCACAAGTGGTGCTCCCCAGAACTCAGTACTCAGTTCTGTTTAATATCTTTACCAATGATCCAGATGAGGGGACTTAGTGCTCCCTTGGTAAGTTTGCAGATGACACCAAGTTGGGCGTGAGAGTTGATCTGCTTGAGGGTAAGAAAGCTCTACAGGTCTGTCCAGGCTAGATTGATGGGCCGAGGCCAATGGTATGAGATTCAACAAGGCCAAGTGCTGGGTGCTGCACTTGGGTTACAACAGCCTCATGCAGCGCTACAAGCTTAGGGAAGAGTGGATGGAAAATTGCCTGACAGAAAAGGACCTGGGGGTATTGGTTGATGACTGGCTGAATATGAGCTGGCAGTGTACCCAGGTGGCCAAGGCAGCCAACAGCATCCTGGCTTGTATCTACACCTCGAATACTGTGTTCAGTTTTGGGCCCCTAACTACAAGAAAGAGATTGAGATGCTGGAGTGTGTCCAAAGAAGAGCAATGAAGATGTGAGAGCTGGTGAAGGGTATAGAGAATAAGTCTTATGAGGAGCTGCAGAGGGAATTGGGGTTGTTTAGTCTGGAGGAAAGGAGGCTGAGGGGAGACCTTATCACTCGCTACAACTACCTGACAGGAGGTTGTAGCGAGGTGGGGTTGGTCTCTTCTCCCAAGTAACAGGTGATAGGACAAGAGGAAATGGCCTCAAATTGCACTGGGGGAGGTTTAGACTGGATTAGGAAAAATTTCTTCCCCAAAAGGGTTATCAAGCACTGGAACAGGCTGCCCAGGGAAGTGGTTGTCACCATCCCTGAAGGTATTAAATGATACGTAGACGTGGTGCTCAGGGACATGGTTTATTGGTGCAATTGGCAGTGTTAGGTTTATGGTTGACTCAATGATCTTAAGCTTTTTTTCCAACCCTTGTATGATTCTATGTTTCTATGTATAAAAAAGTGTGTAAGAAAAAGCATATCAGAACTTTCTCCAAAAAAATTGATTGTTAGGTGAAGCTGTGTATTTCAATAATTCTGAATTTATTTCTATCGATTCAAGCACAGATGAAGTTTTATTCTGTATAATTCATGTTGGATTTCTATGTCAATCATGACATGTTATACAAAAGTATGTAACAAATTCAGAATAATGGATTCTACTCCAAGAACTTAAAGAACCAAAGATGTGGTGCTCCATTAACTTAATTTTGATAAAGTGATTTCTTAAAGGTTGCCCTGCTGACATTAGATGACAATAAATAACTAGCTAAGATGTAGCATTGTTACGCCAAATGGAAGCCAGCCTACATGCAGGATCTTTCAACACAGGTGAAACAGTTTCACTTAACAAAATAAACACCAAACAATCATGGGTTTAGAGCAGGGAAGGTTTAATTTTTTATTATCTTTTTTTTTATCTCAATAAAATATTCAAGGCTGTACATCAGCTTTGGCTGAACATAAAGCTGACTATTAATTGGCCCACACAGGGCTTCTTTGTTGGAGTGGTATGAAATTTAAACACTGGTCCTGCAAGGATTTACACAAGTGCTTAATTTTAGGTACACTTCCATGGCCCAATGCTATCTGAATGAAACATGATGCTCTGTTGAGGTGATATTTCAGCAGGGCTAATTAGTTCAAACCAAAGCCCCTGCTAATCCTCTGCTGCTTCTGCTATTTAAGCTATCTCATTCTGAAGTACTGGAGTATAGACATGTGGCCCTGTGCATATGTGGCTCCATGTAGACATAACCTTCACATGTTGTGAATAGAAGGAAGGTTCTGGTAGAAGCACAGTGAGACAAATCTTGAAGACTTTTGAATATTCCCATGTTTGGTAGGTACAATATAGGATGTGAAAGTTTAATACAAGACTAGTACTTTAGATAATACACATGTTGGATGATATGTGTCTTAGTTTGTTATGTAGAGATTCATTTAAGTTTGCAAAAAATTAGGAGCTAGGTCTTTTGTACTTGTGATATGCTTTTGAGTACTAGAACAAGCAAGTCTTAAAAGTAAGTGCTATGGCTTCTGTATTGTAACTGGAGTAGCAATAGTGTGATTTTGTCGCATATGTAGAATGCCAAGTGAATCAGTGGTTCTTAGGGATCCTTAGGGGAAAAAATAGAACGTGAACATGGAAAAATAGTCCTTTTTGATTTTTAAGTACAAATGATCTCAATTAGGATCCCTCATGTTATTTCTCAGTGTCAAGTTTTGCGACTTCCACACTTTTCATTTACCCACTTCTTCCGTTAAGTAATGAATATGTTTTCTAGGACTGGAAATATTAACATAGATCAAGGGTAGGTTGTTTGCTTTATTTTAACATGCATTGGGTGTATATTCAAGGTTTTGCTAGTAGGAGGTGGCTGCGGGGGCGCCTCTGTGAGGAGAGGGGTGCCCTGTGCCAGACACAGACGGTTGCAGCCGGCTCCAACCCACCCACCGCAGGGCGTGGCTGAGGCCCACATCCACGCGTGGTGGTGGTTCAGGGGAAGCACATTTAAGAAAGGGTGAAATGCTGCATGGCAGTGAGGAGCGTAGAAAAAAGAACATGAGAAACAGCCCGGCGAACACAGAGGTCAGTGAAGGAGTGGGAAGAGGTGGTCCGGGTACCGGCACAAGGGATTCCCCTGCAGCCTGTAAAGAAGTCTACACCATAAAAAATATCTACACTGTGAAGGAGCCCAAACTGGAGGAATTCTTGAAGGTATTGCTGCCTGTGGAGAGCCCATGCTGGAGAAGGTTTTCCATGCTAGGTAGAAGAGTCAGGATTGAAGAAATAAAGTTGAATCTGGAAGAGGGGGAGGGGGGGGGAAGGTGTTGGTTTAATTTTGTCTTTGTTTCTCACTATCCAAATCTATTTTAATTGGTAACAAATTAAATTCATCTTCTCCAATTCAAATGTGGTTTGCCCATGACAGCAATTGGTGAGTGATCTCCCTGTCTTTAAATTGACCCATGAGCTTTTTTGTCTTATTTTCTCCCCTGTCCTGTTAAGGCGGAAAAGCGAGAGAGTAGCTTGGTGGGGGTCGGGTAGCTAGCCACGGCCTGTGCACCACATAACAATACTCTGATTAACAGTGTAAATTTTAAGGCAACACAGAACAGAGGCTTTGATTCTGCACCAGAGTACACAAGCAAGCACGCACCACATTTTTTAAAAAGTGAGAAAGAAAACTTGAGGATTCTGAGAAACAGACTCCATTTACTACAGAAAGTCTAACAACTATTCTGAAGAGAGACAGAATCATTGAAACTGCCAACTCTTCATGGGTGATTTAGTTAAAAAGGCATGCTGGATGTTTAGATGATCACCCAATAGAGCAGGAATCAGAAGGAATTTCGGTACAGCATAAAGCAATGACTTAAGATGTGGTGTTCTATATGCATTTCCAGAATGGTTACTGCCACATTCTGAAGTTTTTTTATGAAAATATGGATATGGAAACTGACCTTCTAGAAGAAAATAATTCTGTGAGATCCAATTCTCAAACTCAAACCAATGAGAAAACATAGATTTAAATACTTTTAATGAAATTATTAAGGAAGTTAAAAAAGTAACATTTGTGCATACTTTCCAAAAATTCAAACTCATGTTACCATTTTTAAGTGAGGTTTTTTTCAGTTGTTTAAAACTCAAGGTTATGTCTGGATCAAACCCTGGTAGCACTTTCCAAATCCTGTGGTTTCTAACTCTGTTCTGACATGACTACACAGCAACAGTGTTTTGTTCTCTGGTTTCTTCTCCCTACAAAGTCTGGATTTTCCAAAAAAAAGAAGCCCAAGGTTAGACAGCTGAGAGCTTTGAATACCCCAACAGACAGGTAAGACAGCTGAAGAGAGCAAAATTTGTCTCTTGTCAGTTAAAAGCAATAAAAAACGTCAAAGTTGTTAGCTGCTTTTGAACTCTGCAACAATTTGTTTCACACAAGAATGACATTGTTATTTGTTAAAGTCTTAAAATATGATCAGTGTAATTGGTTAAATTTTATTGTAAATGTTTGGGTTGTTATAGTGATTTCATGCCGGTGGGAGGTGATTCTTGACTGGAAGCTCGGTAAATAAAGGATGGTACATAGAACCTGTTTGCCTAGAGACGGCTCATCACTTTTCACTCACAAATGGCAGAATGAAAGTGAAGCAATGAAAGAGTAAACTGACACCAAAAGAATGTAAACCCATTGAAAATTACAAGGAAGGTCACTCTAAACCAAATTTTGTGAAATTACTGCAGGCAATAAGAGAGCATCGGCACTGGTGGTTATTAAATGCTTGCATTACAGTGGCTCCCAGAACTTCTCAAGAAGATAGAAAGCTGTAATGCACTAGGCACTCTACACACTTCTGGAGTTCAGATCTTCATCTCTGAAGTGTGTATATTGTAAATAGTGTAGTCAAAAAGTGGAAGAAAAAGGGAACGTGTAACTTAACCTCGGATGGTGATGTTCTAAGTCTCACTGAACTACTGAGTCACCAGATTCACCTCCCATCTCCCCCATTCCAGATATATACAAAAATAAAAAGGTTTTGAAGAAACAATGCAGCGAATGGAAGAATTAGAATAATACGATCCTGGACCCATGCCAGAACAGGGGCACTGCTGAGGTACTGCAAGCTTTGGGCAATACATGCTGGGGCAGAGCGTTTAAATTACATAAAAATTCCCTGAGTTGAGACAGTTTTGTTAGTGACATGCAAGGGAGATATTTTCTCTAAAAGAGGTACCTTATCTTGTGAAGACAGGAAAATTATTCTAAACTTCTGTATCATTTTGGGGCTGATTTATTTTGTTATATATGTCAAAATAATGTTTTGAACTTTCAGACCTACCAGTTGTGACACAAGCAATCAAATGACCCAAAAGTTGAGTATCTACATTAAATTACGTCACACTGTATTTGACCAATCAGAGTATTCTGAAATATACACCCTATTAGAGATGTTCTCTGAGTATGCTCAGGAAAATTTAAGTGAAAAAAAATACAGTCAAATGCCACTAAAAGCATTGCTATAGCTTCTTCACAGAAGTTGAATTTGGAATCTGGAACATCGTTTCCTCAACATTTCATGTAAGGTAGATAATAGCATAATGCTGAGATCAATAGTCTGGGCTCTTGTGCCTAATCTGGGAAAAGGTTACTGCCCTTGTGATCATAGCAATCAAATAAATGCATCTGTTCAGTGTGTTCATGCTCAAAGGCAATGTATATTACATATATGACTTGAAATGGTTACATTTGAGATGACCAGAGCGTCAAGGCTCATCTTTGGTATTTTATATTGAATAATTGAGAAATTCCCATTTAATCACTCACATTAAAGAAGAGCAAAGCTGTTGCAATGACCATTTATACCCAAAAAGGGATAGGCAAATGCCTAAGATTAATTTCAAGGTGTCTAGTTCTAAACACACTAATAGCCAAAACCAACACTTAATCAAGTAGACTATGCCTGACCTGCAGTCCCTTGCCCAAGTCCAAGTGGTGCAAATTGACTCATTTCCATAGTGCTTGGAACTAACCCTCTCTATAGTAGGTATGACTTGGAAAGAGTAAGGTCCAAAAAAATACAGAGGCAATGAGTAATCTAGCAAATGTCCAGTGCTTGCACAAACTCTTCTTTTATCTCCCAAGGCCACAAACACCTTACCACCCATTAAAAATCAATGCTTTTCCCAATTTTCTAATTTTTCCAGACTTCTCAGTCCTGTGCTAGTCTCTCATTACAAGACTGTTGTTTTCAGTGGCACTTAAATTTGAAAACTCTTCAGAAATTTTATTATTCTCGGTGGTTGGTATTAAGACTGTAGAGTATAAAGAATTATTTTTAAATGTGGGTATTTTATACCTATTTTAGAGATTGAATGAATGTCACTCCTCCAAAAAATTTCTCTTCTATTAAAAATTGAAGTCTTCATAACAAGACATTTTTTTTAAATATATATATCTCCATATATATGTGTACAGGAGAGAGACAGGGAGAGATATGCACATATAATCACCAGCCTAACCTTGATGTTTAACATAGGAAAAAAGTTACACTTAGGTATGAGGGGAAAAAAAATATTATTTTGCCACTTTCCAAAGACAAATAATACAACTCAGCAGCTAAGTTCCAGTTTCAGGATTTATGCTAGCATTCCATTAAAGCTCTTTATCTACCAATAAAAATAGCTGTAAATTTAGGGCATCATTCAGCAAGGCACACTAATCCTATAGATTTAAATATACACTGTACTATCTTGCTGAATTGGGCTAATTAATCCTTGGGTTGCCTGAAAAAAAAGGAGCTATGATGTAAAATAGAAGTTAGTATTTTTCTCAAGAAATATCTGTTCTGTCCATCAGAACTGTGGACAGAATTCTGCACTGCCTGACATATGCAATCGGGATTTTATGAAGTGTTTTGAGCCTCTGAAATGTCACATGCAAGAAGAAGGAACCAGACAGATAGTATGTCAACTTCTGTCTTTATATCAGCAGTAACACTTTCACTATTAAATCACGGAGACCTCACTTTCCCGGATGTTAAAAATATAGTCTGATGAGAACTACTTAATTTTCTTCTTTTTTAAAATCAGAATTCTTGTTCTCTGCAGTCTGAGATAAAATGATTCATTTTGTAAATGCAGCTTCAAAAAGAAATCATGCCGTGTTCCTCTGTTACTAAGCAGGATTAAAACCTACAAAAGTGAACTAGTCCACTAAGTGTACCACTGATCTCCTAACTGCTAGCTGGGAAATATGTCCATTGTTACCCTCTCATCCTTAGTTCTGAGTGTACAAAAGTATTTAGCATAAGTAATATGTATTAAAATGTCAATAAACTGTCTGTGGTATTTGAGACCTAGTTAGCATTTTTATTGAGCTCTTGTGTTAGCATTTTCAGAAATGGACTTTTATTAATTACCAATTTAAATCCATACTTGATACCACAGGCCACTATTAAACGGGTCATTTCAACATTAATAGCTCTTACCAAGCGCAATACTTCAGTTTCAGCAGATTTCACTGTCAGTAATTAAAATGTGCATGTACCCCAATGTATTTATCATGGTAACTAGACAGCTTAAGACATTTACAAGATACTGCTCTTGATAAAAGACAATATTCTACTCCATTGCTGTTTCCAATAGCACTTTCATTTCCCATAATCTAGTCTAAATAAAAGACACTGGTTATTTACCTGTCAGAGAAAAAAAAAAAAAATTTTAGATTTCAAATACAACCTAGGGAGATATAATTGCTAAATTCTAAACTTGCTTTCTTTGCTGGTTTTACGTTGAAATTATTGATATTGTTCAATTATTAGGTTAGTGCATTCTATGTCTACTGTAGTTAAAGGTTTCTGAGTTTTTCTGCTAGAATTCTCACCATTAAGAGGTTATAATTGAGCCTGACCAAGTTTAGCTCAGTCTAATGCTAAACCAAAATTTTTCCAGACATCAGTTTTTAACCAAACAACAACAAAAGCACAGTGTAAATGCACTAGAACATTGACCAGCAATAGGATACACAAAGTCAAAAATCTTGAAGATGTTAAAAAGAATGTGAAATTTAATAATTCTGAATTTGATATGAAAAAAAAAAGAAACACCATAAACTGATGTTGATTTATATAAATGGCATTTTTTGATGGCAAGAAACTATTGTTCCATCTGAGAAGTAGCAAGCATTCACTTCTAAAAACTACAAAGCTTTATATTTCATTTCTGAGAAAAACAGGTCTTAATACTTTACGACTCCTAGATCTGTACCCATTTTTATTAACTAAACTGTAACAAGGAAGTGCACGCAAATTGAATCTTAGTATCCATGCATGAAAATTTATTTGGTGTTTACTGTTTAAAGAATATCTAACTGAATTGACTTTGAAGCTTTTAAATCTCATAGTTACCTCCAAAACAAGTTAAGACTTAGCAGATGTTGTAGAGTTCTGTATGCTCAATATCTGTGTTTGGAATAGCTAGGATTTTTAGGTGCATATAATTTCACACAGAACCAATACTAGGTGAATTAATCCTGATAAAATATTTTGAGAAAATAACTGAAACACATCTCAGGGTTAAAGCTTACAGAAATATCACTTCCAAGGAATGAAAGAGTGGATGTGATGTGAAAACTTACTTCTATTATAAGAGAAAAAACATTCATAATAGTGTTTCCAAGATGAAAGTAACTTCATATATATATATATATATATGGCATTTATTATCTTCTTGGTATTCACAGTACTTTTTGACTATAGGATAAAATCTAATTGATTATAATGTGAATTCTTAATCTTTTTTGTTGGACAGACACTTTTTTCCACCCTTATCTTGCTTTTTTGTCTGTCTTACATATTTGTTCGCTTGGCAATCTAAAAACATTTAGCTAAGTTATGGATAGAATCTCTTAGTTTTTTAAGTCATCCCTTCTCCCCCCCCGCTTTTTTTTTTTTCTTCCTTTTTCCTTTTCTTTGTCTTCTTTGACTCAACCTACTAGTGTTTCAGGATACTGCCATAATAAATGGTCCTATGTTTCTGGTTGTTTTGAACCTAGTCCAATATGACTGGCTCAATATTAGAAACAGGTTGAAGGACAAATTCCATTTGTCTCAGAGATAAAATTGAAAAACTACAAAGCCTCTACAAATTCCCCTGTCTTTGCCTTACAGGACAGCAACCCCAATCTACATTCTTCTATTTACAAGGAAATAAGAAAACTACAGATACTGTCATTATAAAAAAGATGAGATATCACTCCTTTCACAGCTTCCCTTTTTCTTTAAACTAAGTCTTTAGAAAGTCAAATCATCAACAGACAAATACTCACTCCTGAGTGAAAATTCAGTTCTAGTCCCTTTCTCTTTGATTGTCATGATTCCAGAAATCATTAATGCCAGAAAGATCCCAGAAAATGTCTTTCAGCTGTTTCCTTCCTCGGTTCTCCCAAAGATAGAAATATTAGATATAACAGTTGATATCCCTTAGATGATAAAAAACAAGGTGAGTATTTCTACATTAACATGTACTTAGGTTTGACTTTTCACCAAACTATTTATCAAAATTATGGAATTAATAGATGTATTGAATGAAGTGTAATGGAGAAGCATTAAGACTGTTTTTGCAGAGGGAATGAATATTTCATAGACTGTTAGGGCTTTTTTTACACCATCATTGTAAATAAGATCTTTTTTGTGTGTGTGTTAATAACTAGCTACCTAATATGAAAAGAGAAGTAGGAGTAAGTGGTTGATATTTTAAGAGTAGCATGGGATGGTATCGCAAAAGCTGTACCAGTATTTGTGCAGTTCAGGTTATCTATGAAAAACCTAGAACAGAAAGATGACTAGTGGCACTAGAAAGTGACAACTGGCAACCAAAGATGGTTGACAGTTGATGATACTAAATTATTAAGAATAATCAGAAATAAAACAGACTGAAAGAGCTGAAAGAGAATCTCAGTCAAAAAATGCTAGAAAAAATTCAGTGTTTAAAATCGCGAAGTAATGTACATGGGCAATTACAATTCTAACTGTACGTGCATTTTGATGGGCTTAAATTTTACTTTTAGTCAGTCGGGTGAGGGATCTGGATCTGAACTTAGGAAAAGTTAGCTCAGTATTCACCTGCGGTCAAAAAGGCAAATTGGACATCAGGAATTATTAAGAAGAGAGACAAGAACAGACAATATTGCTGTGTCAGTGATACCTCTGTGGTATTCCTGTGTCTCAAATATTGCATACAGTTCTGGCCACTTGCTGTCAAGAAGGAAATAATGGATACAAAGAAGGATGCTAAGAGATATAAAATGACTTCTACAAAAAGAGAAATTAAATAGAACAAGACTCATAAACCTCAGAGAACAGGTGGTGGGGTATGATAAAAGTATATAAAATAATGAATGGCATGGAACAGATGAATAAGAAACTATTATTCACTATATCTCATAACATAAAATAGGGGCAGCAAATAAGATTATAAGGCAGCTGGTTTAAAACAAATCAAGGGAAGTAGTTTTTTACAGAATGTGTAATTAAATTCTGGCACTTGTTACCACAGGATATTTTGGATGCCAAAAGTACAAATGGGATCAAAAGTAGATTAGACAAATGCATAGGAGAAATGTCCAGAAAGGTCTATTAAACACTGTGATGCGAAAGTAAAGTCTTCACTATGGAAGGTTTTAAGTAGGAGCTTGCCAAAGCTGGTAGTACACTGCTGGCAATAATATTCTGAACTTCTGTCAGCATCTAGCCAAGGACAGGGAGCTATTAAATAGACCTCTAGCTTAGCCCACTGTAATCCATTTTATGTTTTTTCATTGTTCTAAGAAGCATGCTTTTGTTTGGGGGGGGGGGGGGGGGGGGGGAGAAAAAAATTAATTTGCTCTAGATTTCTTATTTTTGGTTTGCACAGGATGGGAATGAAGCTGTTAAATATTTTCTAGCCTTTTCCAGCTACATTAGGAAAAGCTGAATTATTGTATCAGACCTAAGGATGGATGAACCAGTTCTGAAAAAAATAAGTGACCTAAACTTTCACCCAGAAGTTCCAGTGAACTGAACAGCTATTTGAGGTTCAACACGTTCAATTAATGAATTTCTGACTCTGCACACTCTAGTTCAAAGCATGAGTGGATGAATTTCTGGCTCTGCACACTCTAGTTCAAAGCATGAGTGGAAATGGAACAGCAAAAAGACTCTGTTCATATTTCTTTCCTAGATAAAACTAGAAAATAATAGAAATCTCATAAATCACCATAATATCCCACATTTCCCAATTTTATTTCCAGATCAATGAACATTGATTGCCGTTGTTACATGTTGAGGTGGGAGTGGATAGCAAAGAAAGGAGGGGGAACTGCATTGTTGAACTGAACTGAATCTATAAACTGTAAATGTCAATTTTAGTTAGTCTTGCTTCTATGGAGAAGTTCCTTACAAGAAGTCCATACCTATGAGAACAGGGTACTAGTTACTGAGAGTTAGGTTACACTGTCTCTGTTCCTTAATCAGGTCTCACAGAATTTTCCTATAGCAGCCTTTTCTGAAAAGGGAATTCCACCTATGAATAATTTAGTAAGGGTTAATACACAAAGGATCAATTATCCAGGAGATCTCTATGTTGCTCATTTATATGGCTAATTATCATTTATCATCCACTCCTTATGTATAAAAAGCATTATAATTACATAATAAATAAAATCTATGTATTTTAATATATAAAGGATAATAAATTTGTATACTTAGGATTTTTGTGCAATATTATTTTTTTCCTTAGAACACATGCCATATATCTTTATTCCTATTTTTAATCTCCCTATAGTTTTCATTCTGCCTCCTCAATTCTATCTTCTTCTTCTTTTTTTAATTTTGTATTTATTTATTTATTTATTTAAATTTTCTTTCCCTTTTTCCCAATTTGGTATTTATCTTTCTGTGGATATCACTAACACAATGTTTGAGTCGGAGTTTTAAGTGGGTCATATTCAAATAGGTCCCAAATTGAACAGAAAAATGCCATCACATCCAAAGTAGTGATACCTTGGCAAAACTGGACACTTCAAGCATTTTACTCATCCATAGCAAGTTTTATCATGTCAACTGTTAGTCAACAAAGTAAAGGATTTTAATCTTTAGTTTTATACTTCTGTTCCTGACATTTTATTAGGTTGTCTTTATGTTCATATTCAGTATACAAGAAATTTTCATTGGGCCCAAATCCAGTCAGTTTTCAGCCCCTCCCAGGAAGCAATCTGCCTCTTCCTAGACTGAGCTCAAGTTTCACATGGGCTTCATTTGGCTTTTTTTTCCTGACAAGTCCAACATGAGGTAAATTTTATTACAAAAATTTAGCACTTCACTGCAAAGTACTTGTTTTCACAAGGCCTAATTCATAGTGATTATTACAGTTACACACTCCCATGTCTCAGTTCTGAGGCACCTTTTCTAAGGATAGAAACAGAAATTGTCCTTGGGACGAAGCATGGCAAAATGGTTCAAATTATTCTTTATGTAAATAACATCCCTCTTTTACTTAGAAACTTCTTGTTCCTATTTTCTGTTTTTTAAAAAGGAAAGCACATTTCCAATGCCATTGAAATTACAAGTGAATGGCTGCAGCATGAAGATTAGTAATTTAGAAACTAGTCTTACTTAACAAAATGTTTTC
The DNA here is from genome assembly GCF_964106895.1 of Numenius arquata. Classification (NCBI taxonomy): domain Eukaryota; kingdom Metazoa; phylum Chordata; class Aves; order Charadriiformes; family Scolopacidae; genus Numenius; species Numenius arquata. The sequence goes on from NC_133576.1 coordinate 99,278,259, forward strand.
TCTTCATTTAGCCTGACAGACAGCTTAGCCTGATGTCACTTAAAGTAGACTATACTGCATTGTATTCCACTGAGCTGAAGATGAATTTCTTTTGCTAAAACCATGGGCTTTTTCAGAACTAACTATTTCTATGCCAACTTCAAGGTTTGCAGCTTTTTCTTTTTTCTATTTTTTTTTTTAAATTAGTTCTGCTGCATACTGCAAACACGCTTCTTTTTTTGTTCAAATCCAAGCACAGCATTAAACCGCTCTACCATAGCAATATAAATCAGTCTTTCATGGTCACCAAGTTTAAGAAACCAAATTTCAGGGGAAAAGAGAGTTTCTTTTCTATAGAGCAAATTGTGACCTTTATCTCAAAGGAGCACCCACTTCAGGCAGATATGATTCATCTTTTTTATGCAACAAACTAGGAAAGGGAAAAGTGGTTCCACAAACTCCATCATGCTCATAAAGAAACATGAAGAAGATAAATGTTAGAAAATGAGAACACAAAAACAACTAAATAAAATCGTGAAGCTAAGAACATGTGCACTTAATTTCACCACCTAATCATTTTGAGCCAGACACCTGCCTTATTAAAACACAAGGCAATATAAACAAATGCCTAGAGTTGAGTTCTTAAAATGTTGTATATATGCATCCCCAAACTTCTAAGTGCAATCAAGAACCATGAGATTTATTTTTTTTTTAATGGAATGGAGAATGCTACCTCATCTCCACTCCACTCTCTATACTAATAAGGAATGAAGCAAGTCTATAGAACAATTTTCTACCCTTTATTTTGCATAGTGTTGGTACTTTTTAAGTACTGAAACAACAAACAGGGGGAAGGGAACATTTTACACAAGTTTCTGTGAATCAGATAAGTTCTACCTGGACATAAAAGCACTTTGTGCTATGGAGAAAAAGTCAACAATCACTTCCTTTTGGAACAATAAGAAAAAAGGAGAGGATTTATTTTATCTTTTGGAAAGGAATAGTAACACAGAATAATGAGATAAAAAATTCTGAGAGAAAAAAAATTGGACTGAAATCTGGGGAGATGAGGAAGGGAGGGAGGTTTATTAGTAGCAAAGTCTTTTAATGCCTTCCAGCACTTCTGGCAAAGTCTCAGAAGTGCAGGCACCTGAAACTGGAAACTAAATTGGAAAGTAGTTGAAAGGACATATACTGGCCTACACTATATAGAGTAAGGTCAAGTATGCTGTTTCATCATTGAAATGACTCCCCGCTTTCTGGTTGCTTAGGTTGTGTGTGGATCCCACAGTCAGTCACAAGGTTCTATTACGGCCCTGAGTCTATTTCGCATTATACATATTCCCTAGACCTATGCATCAGTATTAATTCTTCTGTATTCTCTCTGGAGTCATACCTGTGTAGTGTGATTCCATCAGGGTAGAAGGGTAAATTTGCATTACAGCTAAATGGTGACTGGAGAACTCTCCTTTGTGTCTTCTTTATATAAACAGACCTATATAGAGGGGCAAATACAACCAACCATAATCAGCCTTAAGTGATAGAGGTCTAGGACTGAAATATTAAACTGAACTTAGTGAGTCTGAACCAACTGGACCCTTCTCTGAAATTCTTCTACAGACAGAAAGAACTCGTTTGGACTTACGCTTACAAGCTAACCAAGCACTCTGTCCTCTGAAGCACCAAATACATAAAATTCCTCTACACAGAATATGTGTGGTGGGTTGGCCCCAGCGGACAGCCAAGCAGTTCTGATATATATACATTTTAGACTTTGACTGTCAGATAGCAAACGATGCTGCCTACTCTCTCCAGTAAAACCTTTTGGATTCTACCCTGTGACAAAAAGACAGAAATGTGGGGGGTTTTTTTGCTCCCATTAACTGTCTTGCTCCTTTCCTTGCAGAATAAATACAATATAGAGGTTTTTTAGGACTACACAAGCTTGAAGAATGATCTAGTTGGAAGTAAAAGAAGAATTTTTCTCTTTGAAATAAGTTTGGTAGAGGCCAAAAGTATTATCACATACTGCTCACAGCATTTGAGAGGTAGATTTCAATAAAATTACCATAGGACTTAGGAATAAATAGCAAACATTCCTCGAGGTTTTCATTTGTCACAAATCTACTGCCTGTACGTAGTGTTCTACAGAACAGTACCATACTGTCAAAAGACAAATTCTGTGCTAATTTCACAAAATGTAACTTTCTGGTTGAAAAATCTATATTGCACTTATTTTTTTAAATGAACAGAATTGTTAAAGATTAAAAAGAAAAGCTTGTGTTCTCCAGGCTCAGACAGATTATTCTTCCCAGCTCCATGCCTGGATCATTCATTAAAGCCACAATTTGTTCTTAAAAGTGTTGTAAATAATTTGTAAATAAAATAAGTTTTTAAAATAAAAATTATATTATTCTAGGTTAGAATATTTTACAATCAGTTTGTCTCTGATATGGTAAGGTAGTTTTTGAAAGACTATATAAAGAGAAATATATACCTTTCTTATCTTTCGTTTCCAAAATAACAGTTTGCATTAACTTTGCATCGGTAAATTAATGTGCATATGCACAAACATGCAGAGAAAGCTATCAAATTTACTTTAAGATAAAACTCATATATATAATCACCTTACAGAATGTGTTAGGGGCCCAGTCCTTCATTAAGCAACACATAATACACAGCATTTGATAAGGTCAGATTATAGAGGTTTATTAGATAATGTCAGTTTTGAAAAAATATTGTTATTAGAGCACACATTGTTATTAAAGCACAAAAGAGTCCCAGCTGTGGATAATGAAATTTTGCCCACATCCATAATTAATCAATGTTTCAACCTTGCATTATATTCTGAAGTATAAAACAATTAAAAAATAATGTATTCAAAGACCCTTATCTCTTATGTGGTCTTCCAGAAATGTATTGACTTTTCCCAAAGGTTGATTAGAAATAATTTTCATCTAAATAGCACTTCACGAATTAATTCTGAATCAAACATTTCTTTTAGGAATAATTAAAAAAAAAAATAATTCTGAAATCTCCTAGGTTTTATGGAAATATCTCGCTGTTCTCTTTGTTGCTTTTGACTCTCCTGTTATTTGTTCCTGTCCTTGCCATCTTCTGCTTCAGTGAAAACTGGTACAAGTTTTGTTTCATCAGTTAGAGGCTGTTGCCTAACCAAGTGTTTCTAGCACTAATCTCAGGTGTAAGTTTCTTCTTGTTCCTCCTCTCTGCTCTCCTCTTTCCTCTGTGCTAGGAATGGGAACTTCTGTCTTGGTAAGAGATGGGGGGGTGCAGATACTTCATCCACAGACTGAGCCCTGCAAGTAATTCTGCATTCCTCCAGCACTCCCAGTTTGTAGCTGTACCTCCCCGGGTGTTGATGAGCTTGAAGCAGGATGGGGAGAGAAAGGTATGTGAAAGAAATGAACAGCAATACTGACAGAAACGAGAAGCAAACCCCAGAACCACTGTCAGTAAAAGGCAGAATACTATTCAGTATACACCTCATAGTATTGTAAACAAATAGTAAACAAACAAAATTGTAAAAAAAAATGTTATTTGTTAAATGGTCTATAGCATGGCAAGAGCTATAGGACTTGAATTATAAGTATGAAATCAAATATGTTCTGTGGAATAGTTCGGGCTGTTCTGTAGTATACCAGGGCTATGGCTGTCTGCACAGTGATTGCACCTGAGTTATTAATTCTTGGGTGGTCCAGGAACTCCCTTGGTAGTCATATGTATATAGATGATATGATGGATTGGCTTGAGACAATAGACTGTCTTGAAACTAGATCAACTGAACCTTTAGAATCAATTATTGACTGATTACTAGAGGAGTACTCCTGGTAAGAATTTTGGACAGGTGTAGAAATAGTCCAAGGCAATTCGTGTACAATTCCTAGTATAATTTGTATACTTAGAAATGTTGATTAACACCCGGGGTGGTGTGTCCCAAAGACTCCCAGAGGTCATTCCTGCTATAGAAGTAATTAAATCATATGTGGGTGATTATAAGTATTCAATAAAAGCTATTCCTGAAGACATGGCCAGGTGGATCAGTCTTTGTGTGCAGTTAATTTATTTAAAGGATATTTTGTAGATTCTTAAGATATATAAAGAGCAAGTAATTATGCATGTGCTGGGGCTAGCTGGATTGTAAGAACTATGCGACAGTGATTTGAGCTGAAGATGCTACTGCAAAGATACTTGTAACAGGTCTCTGTTCAAATACAGAACTTCCGTCATCACCAAAGAGTGACTAACCATGCTGCTCTGGAGACTCAATTCCCCATGCAAGCAGTACCTCTGTCAAGATCCCAATACTTTTTCTTATTTTTAACAAACACTGTCATGACTACCTGTGAAATAGAAAGAATACATGTTGTGTATGGTTTTGATTTACTCAAAATTATGCTCTAATTGTAAATGTCGCTTGTAAACCCCTGTGTTATTTCTAACCTACCAATAAATAAATGTAAAGTTTTTGCTTATATTTTCTTGATCTTCAGCCAGGAGGGACTGTATAAACACTGTCAGCTCTATTTTTTAATCAATCAGCAATACAATTGTTTACAAAAATCATACAACATATGGAGTATGCAATAAACAAACGTGTCTGAAAATTCATTAAAAAAACAATTTCAAATATTCTATGGAAAACATCATAAGAGGCAATTATACCTGTGATATATAAAATAGTTTCTAGTATTCATACATAACTGCTGTAGGATCAGCATGCTGTAGAGAAACTACAAGAATTTTTTTCAGTCAGCTCTTTGAACAGGTGTGAGAATAGTGCTTTCTCATCTCTTATCAGAAAAGCTCAGTCATGTTTTGTCTCGGATAAAATATTAGAGTACAACATCCTCATTAGTCCATATTTAGTAGAAAAATATATGAAACATTTTTTTTCTAAAATATATGAAGCAAATTTAGAATTATTAATATACATTAAATTTCCTTTTCATAAAATAGAGGGACCAAAAGTCTTTCTCAGGGCGAGTAGCTCATGAAATCATTTACATATCTAAGTCTATAATATTTCTCTTTGAGATCTTAAAACCCTTGCTATTTCAATACCTGAGGCTTTTGCCAAGAAGAACCATATCACACAGCCTGGCAAAATGTGTTATAACTTTGTAAAGTGGAGAAATAAGAATTAATGTGGGATATCAAATTCCTCACTGTAGGTAAAAAATTAAATATAGTTTTCTAAAGAAAAGAGCTCTTACACCACTTGTCTTCTTGCAACATGAAATGTCTTTGCATCATGAAAGTGTTCCAATTGCATAATATTCGTTATTTCACAAAAGAGTCTAGGTGTTCCTCTCTTCTTGTAGTAGCCTTTGAGAAAATAAGTGTCTTCCTCTACAACACAAATAATAAACGCAAACATAATTAAGTTTCAATTCACAAAATTCATATCATTTTTGCACTACTTCTTTTGAGGTTTTAGCTAATTTTGTTGTGCCCAAGTAACTTCCACTGTTAGAACTACCAGCAAAGTTTTTAACTACTTTAAGTAGTTTTTAAAGTTTTTAAAACTATAAATTGGAACAGAGAGTCTGGATTACCATTCAGAGTCTAGATTTACACTTTAAAATGGATACCTTCATATGAATATTCTCCAGATATATTGTTGTATGATGCTTTCACTGTCATAAGGCCTATGACTGATTTTGGCCTAATGAAAGATGATGTACTAAGTAATAATTAGTTTTGAAAGAAATCCCTAGCAACTCATGCTCCCCTTGAAATTCCCCTCCCTTGAACTCAGTTTTGATGTAACAGAGAGTTTAGGTCTTGTTTCTCACCGCTGAATTTATTTTGGGGAGAAAAAAAATTAGCAGGTTGTTTTTTCAGCAAACCAGTGATTTAATTGTCCTCAAATAATTTTCTAAAGGAAAATTATTTAGCTGTAATTAAAATTCATTGAGTCTGGGGTAATATTATATTTTACTGTTAAGGAGATTGCATGTGAATCTGGTAAGGAATTTGCTTAGCAACTGATTTATTTATTTTTTTTTTTAAAATGGTCTGTATGGGGGAAGGGGAGAAAAACCTCTTCACTGTCAAAGAAGTCAAAGGGAAAACACATTTCTACAGGAGAAAGCCACATCACCTTCATGCAAGCTACCAAAACAGGAGCAGAAGCATATACAAGCCTATAGGAATCAAACAAACCTTCAAAGAGAATAAGAACACAAAATCTTTGTATTTGGGTGCTACAGTGCTCCCCTGGAAGGTACTCCCAGGCTGCTGCTTCATACTAGAGATTCCACGTATCTCAATGGCAACTGGAAATACCTCCTTTCCTGTTAAAAGCTCAGGCCCTCTTAGAAGTTCTTGCTCCCACCAGATGAAGCATCACTACACAGAATATTTTCTTATCTCTGAGGTGTTTTATTTCATGATCCCCATTAGTCTGTATAAGGTAGAAATAACCGCAGAGTACTTAAATAATATCTAGCAAATGTGATAATGTTCACAATACCTGAATTTCAAAATTATTGCTAAGGAATGTAAAAAGCTATGTTTTCAATAGTATCTGTGGTCTAGGAAGCAAGTTACTGTTATTGATAAATGAAGTAAGAAAATCCATTCTGAAGAGACTTTAAACTAGATTTAGAAAGAAAACATGTTTACCAATTTAAAACTTGTGATGCATACACTCCATAGGCTGCAGACACATATTTTGTGTCCCCAGAATATTGCTAATTGTAATACTTATCAATTTATATATTCTCCAACATGTGCATGCAGCAAGCATAAAAAGACAAATAAAAATATTAGACTGGTGATAAGTATGACATTTTCATTTTATTCAGATTCTTTCTTTGTTAACATGCAAAAAAAGATTATTATATTAAAGTTTCAGAAAAGTTTGTACTCTGTGGATGTTTGCCCAGCTCTCATCTATAAGACATTCTCTTCTGTTATTATAGACATATGCAGATCTATCACAGTTTTATTATTAACAGTTAAGATGGAAAAAATAAGTCCTTTCCTTCTGTCAGTTATCTCAAAAACATATTCCACAAGATATTCCAGGTTGCATAGATCTGAGATGATAAGATTTTAATGCAGATTCAGTAAAGGTTTATTGGTTTGGGGAAAAATTCTTTACTTTCACTACAGTAAACAGGGAATTGTCATCTTTGTGTGGCAGATGTTAGTTTGACATAATTTAGGAAGTGGATGCAGTTACTCACAGTTTCATTTTATTCTGCTGGGTTTTTTTCAGACCAATTTTGAAAAAAGCTCATGTGGACTGTAAAGTTAAAACCTTTGTTTTATAAATTTGTAATTTTACTACCATATACAGAGTGGAACCTGGAAAGCTATACAGTGAAAAAGAAATTATTTTATTACTTTATCAGCTGTGATGGTCTTCGTATTTAAAATTTCATGTCCGATTAGAACAAATTGAAACAGCAGGGGAATGCAAATTTGTGTGGACTTTGGAATGAAGATATGAAACAGATTGTGGCAGCATTCCCTCGCATGCCCGTGCAGAATCAAGGACTGAGTTACAAAGCCTGAAAAACAGAATGTGTCATTTCATAGGTCAGCATGTTTACAGGTGGGTGTGAAATAGGTAAGATATTTGAGAAACTTCTAATTATTTACAATACAGTGGCATTAGTGATGGTGAATCTTGCACTAACATATGGCAAATGAAGTCATACTCAGGGTAGGGCTGGTCAGAAACTCATGTATAGTATTTCTTCAGCAATGGACCTTTAACCAAATACAATTTTCATAGAACTTTCCTAGAACGTTGCTAATACTGCTGTTGAGAGTACTCCTTACCTTGTTCTGATAACTGGTAGGACTCAAGACCATTATTGTTCAGCTACAGTGAAAAAACACGATGGATCTCAGGAAGTACAACTAAGACGAAAATTCAGAGTGATCAGTAAATGTAACGTTGAACTGGAAATATACACAAATTTTATTGACAGTAGTGATGATTATAAAAATAGATGTCTGTCTAAATTCCTGAATAATTTATTTCTAATTTTTACATCACATAAGAAATTTTAAAGTTTTGTCCTTTCCCATCTTTGCTTGAAATGGAAATACAGGTGCAGATGTGCCAGTTTTATAACTGAAAGAAACTCCATATTTTGCATGTTCTCTTGTGGGAAAAAATCAGGCAGCTGTGTTCTTAGAACGCTCTAGTTCAAATGCATACATCCATGTGGGTCCATTTCCCATACAGATGAACACAAAATGCCTCTATAATTTTACTAAGTGTGGACATGAAGGATCTGGCTTTTATACTTGAGCATAGAAATTTAAGGAATCGGATCCTTCGATGGCATATGGCCAAGGTGGAAGTCATAAAAGGAATAAGAAGAGAAGAGTTTCTATTTCTCCCTTAGTCAATCTGTGCATATATGCATAAATGTCTCAATAACTCCAAATCCTGTATAAGCAGAGATGCCACTGCTACTGTCTTGGAAAAAAAATCAGTCTCCTTCAGCCCAGAGCAGTAAATCAGAGGGATTCTAGGTAACTAAATTTTTCCACTGACTACTGTTCAGGAAAGAGAGTAGGATTATAATAAAGGGATAGTGTTTACCTTAATCAAGAATATATGGACTAGAGGTAGATAAATATCATATTTTTCGTCTGTCTGCTACTGTTCTATATATCTGTTTTTACATAAGCTACACTGAGACAAATTTAAAACTAGTAAAAAAGAAATGCGGTTTTATAGGATGTGTAACTAATTTGTGGAACTTTGGGCTGTGAGATGAGGATATAAATTTTCCGAGCATTTAAATTTATGTTCATGATCTAGAAAAAAGATTTTTTTGTTTGCTTTTAAAGACTTTTGTGAAACTCTGCTCACAACATACAGAATACCTAACCAACGGATTAAAATATTTACCTTTATAGGTTTCTTTTCTCTGAAAGAGGAAATATACTTTGTTTTCAAATGAAGAACCAGGCCCTGATTGCTCCAAAAGAAAGGAGAACAATCTCTGAAGTGCTGCTGCACTTGAAAGAGTAGCTCTTGCATTTAAAATATACTGTATACTCAAAATGTCAAGGAAGTCAATCTATTGAGATAGAGTATTACCTTGTGATCTTTCTGCCACCTACAGTTTTCTTTATTCCTGTGGAAGTGCATGATGTTTAAACTATACATATTAAGAAAAATGGGAAATAATTTCCCATAGGAAGCCTATCATTGTAAAAACATATGGGCAACAATTAATTTTGTCCCAGAGGAGAAAAGAGGTTAACGACTATGGGTTACCCTCAATTCTGAGACATACTAACTAGTGTATTACTTTACAAAAGTACTTCTATGGTTTATTGTTTGAGATCTTGTATATGAAAATGTCCTCACAGACTCCTCCACACATACAAAGCATAGAATTATACTACAGAGGTGTAAAGAAATTTCTGTACATATACTTGTGCATGAAAAAGAGCGAAATTGATTTCACGGTCCTGCTACTGTAGGTACAAGGTTTCTGCAGTTGCATGCCTCATTTTCCATCTTAAAATACAAAGGTAGGGAGCAGCCATAGGTAAACTGAAATGTAACCTTTTCTTTTATCATCTCCCTTTATATAGTTTGTAATTATAAATATTCATAGCAGGTGATTAAATTATTTTTTTTTTATTTGATTTTTTTACAAGAAATAAATGAAAGCAGGAGATTTTTTTTTCAGTTTTCATCCATCTTGCATAATATTTTGACTACAAGATCTTGACACTTCAGTTCTGGATTGCAATAATGAAATTAGTAGATTAACTTCCTTACATTATTCAAGATTTTCCGATCCTGTCTATGCATTTAGTGCTGTAAACTACATTAAAAAGAATGCCTTCTTTGCTTCAGTCTTTACTGCTAAGGCCAGCCTTCAGGAGTCCCAGATCCTAGAGGTAAGAGAGAGAGTGTGGAGAAACAAAGACTTTCCCTTGGTCAAGGACGATCAGGTTACAGAACATTTAGACAAACTCAACTCCCACAAATCCATGGGCCCTGATGGGATGCACCCACGAGTGCTGAGGGAGCTGGCAGAAATCATTGCTGGGCCACTCTCCATCATCTTTGAAAGGTCATAGAGAACAGTGTGAAGACTGGAGGAAAACCAGTGTCACTCCCGTCTTCAAAAAGGGCAAGAAGGAGAATGCATGAAACTACAGGCCAGTCAGACTCACCTCCATCCCTGGAAAGGTACTGGAACAGTTCATTCTGGGTGTCACCTCTAAGCATGTGGAGGAAAAGAAGGTTATCAGGAGTGGTCAACATGGATTCACCAAGGGGAAATTCACGCTTGACTAATATGATAGCCTTCTATGATGGTGTGACTGGCGGGGTAGTGAGGGGAGAGCAGAGGATGTTGTCTACCTTGACTTCAGCAAGGCTTTTAACACTGTCTCCCATAAAATTGTCATAGTTAAGCTTAGGAACTGTGGGTTAGATGAGTGGACAGTGAGGTGGATGGAGAACTGGCTGAATGGTAGAGCTCAGGAGGTTGTGACCAGTGGCACAGAGTCTGGTTGGAGACCTGTAACTAGTGGTTTTCCCCAGGGGTCAGTACTGGATCCAGTCTTGTTCAACATATTTATTCATCAATGACCTGGATCAGGGGACAGTGTACCCTCAGCCAGCCCCGTGAGGACACAAAATTGGGAGGAGTGGCTGACACACCAGAAGGCTGTGCTGCCATAAAGCAGACCTGGACAGACTAGAGAGCTGGGCAGAGAAGAACCTAATGAAATTCAACAAGGGCAAATGTAGGGTCCTGCACCTAGGCAGGAATAACGCCATACACTAGTACATGTTAGGGGCTGACCTGGAAAGTAGCTCTTCAGAGAGGGACCTGGGAGTCCTGGTGGACAACAAGTTAACCATGAGCCAGCAATGTGCCCTTGTGGCTAAGAAGGCCAATGGTCTCCCGGAGTGCCTTAAAAAGAGTGTGGCCAGCAGGTCAAGGAAGGTTATCCTCCCCCTCTACTCTGCCCTGGTGAGGCCCCATCTGGAGTACTGTGTCCAGTTCTGGGCCCCCCCAGTTCAAGAAGGACAAGGAACTTCTAGATACAGTCCAGCGGAGGGCTACAAAGATGATCAAGGGAATGGAGCACTTCTCTTATGAGGAAAGGCTGAGAGACCTGGGTCTCTTTAGCCTGGAGAAGACTGAGAGGGGATCTCATCAGTGCTTATAAATTGATGTAGGTGTCAAAAGGATGGGGCCAGACTCTTTTCAGTGGTGCCCAGTGACAGGACAAGGGGCAATGAGCACAAGCTGCAACACACAAAATTCCATCTGAACATGCAGAAAAACTTCTTTACTTTGAGAGTAACAGAGCACTGGAACAGGCTGCCCAGAGAGGTTGTGGAATCTCCTTCTCTGGAGATATTCAAAACCCACCTGGATAAGTTTCTGTCCAGCCTGCTCTAGGTGAACCTGCTTTGGCAGGGGGATTAGACTAGATAATCTGTGAAGGTCCCTTCCAACCCCTACCATTCTGTGATTCTGTGATTCCCTTAGACGTACAAAATTAGCTTTTGTGACTATAGGCAATGCAAATGAATGAGAACCTAAGTGGACAAAACTTACTTGATTAAGTGTTAAGTTGCAAAACTGAAGCTACAAGGTGTAATAAAATATCTTGATCGTGCATTGTTACTTTGTCATGCAATCGTAATTTTCCAAATCAGGTGACTCAAAATATCATATATACACCAATACATAATTAAGTCTTCCACATGCATGAAACTAATAAGATATTTATATTGGTTTATAATATGAATGAATTCTTACAGAATTACAGTGAGAACATCTCTAAGGAAAAAGAGTAAAGTTCTGGTGGTGTAAAGCCTTATCTGAAGGGAATAATGCTCTGGATGTATTCTGGTTTATTTAAATCTATTGTTTGTTTCATTGTTTAGATGATCGAATGTAGATATCCACTTTTGGGTGAAATGAATAGCTCTCTAGACTCCATTGACTGTAATGACGAGTTGCCCACTGAATATAATGAGAGCTCAGCCCCATGGTTCGTTAGAATAATTATATTTATACACTTCAAGTAAGAGGTCAATACGCTGGATCTGAATCCCACTTGAGGGTAATTAATTTGCCTAGACGCCTTGTCCCTTTGAAAACCCTAGAATATCTGAGTCATCTACACAGAGGCAGCAGATAGGGGATGCTGGTTGACAGCAGACTCAATACGAGTCAGCAGTGTGTCCCGGAAACCAAGAGCGCAAAGCACATCCTGGGCTGTGTTTAATATTGTAGAAGCAGCCTGTCAAAGAGGTGATTAACCTTTTGTATTCGACATTGGAGCAGCCTCACCTCAAGTACTATGTGCCATTCTGAGCCCCACAATTTAAGAAGGATGTGAAGGTACACAAATGCTTCCAGAGGAGGGTAACAGAGCTGAAAGGGCTGGAAGGAGTGTCCTATGAGGAGCACCTCAGGACTTTGCATTTGTCCAGCTTGGAGAAAAGGAGGCTGGGGGGTGACCTCATTGCTCTCTACGCTTCCTGAGGAAGGGAAGTGAAGAGAGAGGTCCTGATCTCTTCTCCCTGGTATCCAGAGTTGGGAAGTGTGGGAATACTTCAAAGCTGCATCAGGGGAGGTTTAGACTGGACATTAGGAAGCATTTATTTACAGAAAGGGTGATCAAACCCTGGAAGAGGCATCCTAGAGAGGTGGTCGATGCCCCATGCCTGTCAGTGTTTAAGAGACATTTGGACAATGCCCTTAATAATATGCTTTAGCTTTTGTTCAGCCCTGAAGTGGTCAGGCGGTTGGACTAGATGATTGTTGTAGGCCCCTTCCAACAGAAATTCTATCCTATTCTGTTCTATTCTATTCTACTCTATTCTATTCTATTCCCATATTATGCAGTATTAGGAGTTCATTTGCACCTTCTTAGATTATTAGCTGGAGGACATCTGAGATAGTACTAGATGCCTATGTTTAGAAAACTGAATACTCTAGATGTCTAAAGCTGGGCCTCTATTTTAGGATATTTAATCAAAATTCCACTATAAGCAATCGAAAGATGTAGGCATATCTTCAGGGGGAATATGCTCACCATCATAAAACTGGATGTCCCCAGTCACTGGTAAGTAACATACAGTTGAAGCGAGCTCAAGCCCATTGCTGTCCTCAAAATTTATTGTGTTGATTGCTCAGTTTTTATACTGTAATCTGGCTGAGCCACTTGCACACTTCCCCCATGCTGGTCTGGTTAGCTTGGGAAGACATTTACACTTCTTGATTATCTCAGGATAAGCCATTTGAAAAAACAGTTCATCCACTCAACTGACATAGCCCTTTATATAAAACACAAGTCTCCCCATGGTTCCTTTCTGTTGAGACAAGTTTAGCTTTCTGTATAACAGATGTGATTACTCCTGAGCTTCATGAGCACGTTGCATTTGCCCATCTCCTCCAAGTCTTCCTCTGTTGCAGGGATTCGTTGATCAGCCACACATGGTGAGAACTGAGGTAAGATTTCCCTTTAACTAACTGTACAGTGAATACTGTTCATTTTTGTTCAGTTGATAACGTTGACTTTAAGTTGGATTCCTAAAAAAATGATATTTCTTTTGTCATTGTAGCAATTTACTTAAAAAGTAAATTTAATTTACCTTCATATTGGTAAAAACATATTCCTTTCATATAAGATTCTTGGATATAATTTAACTTTGAGGAAATTATCAAATACTAAAACTGCATTTGATTTTCCCTTGTGATGTACAATACTATTTTCTTCGTGTTGTATATGTGTTTACCACCGCTACTTCTTTTTTCATTTTACTCAGACTGGGACTTCATTTAATCTACTGAACACTGAAGACAAGGCAGCACCCCAGTGTATCAGTTTATCTGTGCATTATGTATGTAGAAAGAAAACTAACATAATGAAATTGTTGAAGCATGCAAGCTAAGGCAGGGTACTGGCTGAAATCTTGAGAGTTTTAGGTCATCCGGGACTTAGTTAAAGCTGATGGATTAGTAGTGAAGTATTAATAAGATAAGTGCTATTTGTCACTGTTGTTTATATATAATGTTGGAGAGTCTGTTGACAAAAGTGCTTTCCTATAATTGTTAGACCATGCCATAGTTCCGTGCTACAATAAGACAGTCAGTTTCTTTAGCTTTTAGCAGTTTTTAACATTTCAAATGCACATAAAACATGAATTGCATTAAATGGTCCAAGTACTTCCTCAGATAATGAGTAAAACACCACCAGTGCATAATACAAACTGCTGATATAATGCAAGAATAAAATGAAAATCATTTAAACAGTTGAATTATTTGAGGTTAAGGCTACTGCTACCATCAAATAAACTGGAATCATCTGTTTGTAACTAATCAAAGAACAGTGCAATGCCTTGTTAACATATTCAGCTACTGTCTGTTGAACAGGTTTGTCTCAGTGCTATCATGCAGATGTAGAAGTGGAGATCAAAAAGTAGCGTGTCTATGCTAAGTTAGTAAGAATGTGCTGTTAGCACACTGATCTGCTTAAGCTAATACACATCACACTCCTCAGCCAGGCGACTATGTTGACAGAATAATATTTGTTAACAGTTCTAAGTCCAACTTGTTTGGGACCATCTGTGTATTCTTTCTGCAGGGGCCTGTGTATTGCCATGCAGATGTGTGTTCAAACATTGATTGTGCAACCACTGCTTACGTTGCTGGGTATTTTGTGTCTTCCTTAAAGTTTGTGAGCTTAGGTGTTTTGTCAGGGAAAGGCAAACATTTATTTTTGTTTTATATCTCTCACTTCTGAAATGTCACAAACTCAGAAAAATGATGGGAAGACAAGTTACGGAGAGATGTCACACACTGACAGGTGATGTCTGTCTTTATGCCTAGTTCACAATTTCATTGTTTGTTTGTTTTTTCTAATTACTGTCTCCTGGTGTTATCAGTACTAATGTATTAGTATCTCTGGAAGGAGAAAGAACATTTTTCATAAAACCAAAAGATTATTGGCAGGGAGAGAATAAGAATAAACAAGGAGTCCTAAATGTAATGGTAAACAATTCTTTCCCTGGAGAGTCAGAGAGCACTGGCTGGATTTTTTGAGGCCCCAGAAACCATTGCATTCCTGTACTGAGAGCAAATCTGAAGGAAAGGACTTGACGTGCAAGGTCAGATTTGTCTAAAACCTCCTATATTTCTGTTTTGTCTCATTCTACTTTAAAAAACAATTCTTTGTTTGAATATTTACTAGTTCTTAGTTAGTCTATGGAATCCATGTTTTTGGAAAGTATAGTTCTAAAGTTAAAAAAGCCTTTCCATATTTTTTAAGCTTACCATTTCAAAGTTGCAAACAGGCTCTCCTCAAAGCACTGACCAATTTGGCAATCTGACAGAAGAGACGTTCAGCCACGTTTGACCTCTCAGGAAACTACCCAACAGGAAACATATTTATAGATGGGCTATGAATAGGATTCATACTATCTGAAAGTGATTTCTGATTCAACAACATAAGATTTCAGCCAGTTTCAGAAAAAAGACTGTAAGTATTCCAGCCAGTCATGTACTATATTCAGTGCTTCGAAAACCTGGTGAAAATTCTGGAAATCTGCACTGTGCCCTAGTAGTCTGATTTTTGTACTCACTCATAGCTAAAATTCAAGTGGAGTATATTTGAAATCCTTCAAAAATGAAACATATGCATAGCTCTCACATGAATGATGGCTTAGGCTGGAAAAAGAAGCCTTTATACCAGTAGAAGTATTGGAGGGGCAGACAACAAACACTGGGAAAATTATTTAGAGTTTCACTTTATGATTGAGTCCAGATGAAACAAGAAAATAGGACTAAAAGGGAAATAATAAGGCCCGATTATGGAGAGAATAAGACAACAATCAAGTATATTATTGCCCTGGAATTAATTTGGACTAAAACTGATCGAAATCTCCTCACCTATGATAGCCAAGAATAAATTCTGAGAAAAACAGCATAAAGTGCATGATAAAGTGCAATTCATCATTAGTAACAACACGGACTGGATGACCTCCTCATTTTTTTTTCTTCCCGAGTGACTTTGGTCTCATGATACAGGGGTTAAAATGTACAAAACATTGGTTAACTTCTGGCTTGAGATCAAATAACTGAAAAAATGTTGATACCTGGTTAAAGCTCATTAAAGAGAAACTATTCAACAGAGTGACGATCAGTAATTTTACAAAGGCATAATGACACAGCATAATTCAGAATGCAATAATGAAGCAATTTATTACAAATATTTGGATTAAAGTTCCATTTCATATTTAATAAAACATCATTACTGAATTGAAATTTATATTAATGATTGTTATTAAGGAATAAAAAAGATATTTACAGTTTTGTAACATGCAAGAATACATTAAAACATTTGAGGGAAGTCACCTAACTTTTGGATAATAAGCAGGATTTTATTTTTTTTTCTTCAAGTTTTAAGGAGTCTTCAGTTGCATGACTCAGGTACCAAAACCTTACAGAAAATTTCTTTGTATAGTTCCCGGTGTCTAGACAGTAAGCCTTTCTGACTGTTTTACACAGCCATCTCTCCAATGACACAAAGACATATTTACATTAACATAATGTGTAAATAGAGTGCATTCAGAAAAGTGTTGGGAATTAATGGGGAGGTTAAATACCTGCTCTATTTCCACACTTCCCATCTGTGTTACAATCACTCCATGAGTTTGGGACTATTAAATTTTAAGGAGGTTTAGGCAGTTGTACCATTTTGTAAGCAAGACTCATATAACTTTCTTTCCAAATGGCTCCTTTCTTCAAGGTGCAGTCAAAACATGTAGGAGGAAGGGGGTCTGCAACCTATCTAGGGGAGATTGGGAGTGGTGGTCATTGGAACAGAACCACACTGCTCACTGACATATAATCTAAATTTATTTGCTTAACAGCATGGGTTAAGTGGGCAGATAGCAATCCCTTTCCTCCAAAACACAAATGTCTACACAAACCAGAGCTTCAGTACCACCAGCCCATTTAGACCAGTAGAAGTTGGACCCAGAAGAATATGACACTTTTTCCTTTCAGTTCATGTGTCAGATCCATGGCTGAGAAAGCAATTCTTCTTTGGGGTCTAGTTTCCACTTGTTGTTGGATGTCCACCTGTGGTGTCTCCCTAAAAGGCTACTGTTCAAAAATGTATTGCATTAGCTTAGCAGCATTAGCTGCCAAGTGCTTTGCTAAACATCTAGCACCAAGTAATCATCAGTGGCCTGTATTTTTCACCATGCTTCCTCACTATACGATGAAAACCTGAAAAATATCTGTTATAATTTTTAATTTAGATAATTGAAGTTAGCTGTATAAAAGAAAGTTGCCAGATTTTCAGAGGTTTTCTGGGCTTTTAGGTCTCATTAACATTAATAGGGTTGGAAGTGCTCAGTACTTGTGAAAAAGTCAGACTGCACAGTGAGATGACAGAATATGGCTTCAGGTTCCTAATTTTAGACATTGCAATTTGGCAAACGCTGCCTGTAAGTATTTATGACCATGTGAAGTTGCAATCCATAGAGTATTTCCGCAATCCTATGATCACCACGCTGTATAACACATTTAAGATTATCTGGATTATTCATTCCATTAGTGTCTTGGAGTATTAATCCTGGTCAATGCTAGATAACTACTTAGAAGATCAGAACTGTAGTGCTGCCAGTTGATAAAGGTTAGAAACATTAGAGCTGATTTTTCCTGTAGGACACAGCATGCTAGAATTTAATTGTAATCTTGCTTCATTACCCATCACATTCCCTATTAAATAGCAAAATGATTGTCTTTATGTCCTTATTTCTCACTTCCTAAATTATTGCCATTTGGGAACATAAAACAGCATTCTTAAATATTTGAATGCATTACTTTATACTGAAAATTATTTTCTTTCTAATTATTTAGGAATTTGTAGTTCAGATTCCCCAGTGAAGGATTTTCAACTTTACTTCTGGGATTTTTATAGCAATTTGGGTAGATTTAACTGTATATTATATTTTACCCCCCAAAAAGGAACAGCTGGCCTATTTATGTACATCAGCAAATGTCAGTTCCTTTAGAAAAAGAAGGGCTTACTGCATAGTTATCATCACCAAAATAACCAATAGTTAATAGAGGCAGAACTTCATGTTTCCCGTGGCTCTCAGGAATTCTTTTTTGCATCATCATTATTACATTATTATTATTATTACTACTAATAATAATAATAATAAAGACTATGCAGTAGATCAGCAAGGACCTGTCTTAGAGCACCGGAATGAGTGTCAGGCTAGACCTCATCTCTAAATCCTAATAGCATCTGCCAAGGTAAGTGCACCTTGTCTGAAGAGGAGCATGTTTGCTTCCTAGAGAATTATTTTGTTGCCAGCAGTGCTGAATTAATTTAATTGCTCTCTAAGACAATTAGCTTTGGAATTTTTTGAGGGCAGAAAGAGTACATGGGTGACTCCAGTTAAAATTCTTTGCAACACAGAATTACACTGGAAATATTGTAAGTATTTTTATCACTAAATATATGGTCCAGAAATGGACAACATAATATGGTTTTACATCCATGTTATGCAGTTTCACACAAAAATTCAAATCAGCTGGTGTCCCCTGCTTATGAATTATGTGATTAGACTGCTTACAGTTTCACTTTAGACCTTAAAGAATTGTTAGTTTTTAATAGATTGATTCAATGAAAAATATATGTCCATTAATACCTTAAATGGAGCTTTTTTGTTTATAAACCAGAACACTCTTTTTTGAAAAAAACAAACTGAAGACTACTTGCACATACAATCTGTGAATGGCAATAACAAAATGCAATTTAGTATGAAATTTGTAATTTGTAAACACAACAAGTATTTTGTTATTTAAAATACTGAGCAGTCATGAGAATTTGGTATTTAGCTATGAACTCCTATATTTTGCTTAGCAACATGAAGACCAATATGTTGCCTTATTGTTAAAAGAAGATTGGATTTTGAGTGAATTCACATAGTATTCTGATCAAAGGTATGCTCTCAGATAAAATCAGATGACATACTGACATTATTCTAATGACAGTTTAATACTTGCTCCTAATTTTTCTCTTCTATTCATACACTCTATTTCTTAAAGCATAGCAAGATATTTATTGCAATCTTTATTTTCTCAGTTATTCTAATAACCATGATAATGAAATGTCAGCCTAATTATTTTTATGTAGGCACAAAAACATAAATATGCCCAAGTCAGTCTTCCACTGACTGTTAAAATTAACATTTAAAGAGGTAACATAAGTCTTTATAGAAATTTCACTACAAGTGTGTTAGTTTTATAAATCATATTCACCTGTGATTATAGCTAGCAGCCTTATGTTAAATTAATTTAACAAAACCAGGAAATAAGTATTTGAATGGCAGTCAAGTCCCAACCCAGTGAAAGCAGTATCAGGTGTAGTATCTTAAGAGATGCTGCCTGTCTCCACAGTGCTGGAAAGTCTACACTAAAGTGTCTGGCTGTTTGATGTTTTTCTTTTTTTTTTTTTTTTTTTTTTTTTTCCCCACTATTTTATAGGTACAGAAAATGAGAAGGAGCTGGTATCTTTGGGAGAGTTATTACAAGCAGTCTAGTGGATTGGGGGGTTGAAGGTGATTGGCACCTTACACTGAGCACTTCAGAGAATCAAGCTTCCAGTTTATGACACTGTGACTAAATGACACACAGGATGATGACTATGTGAGATGTAGTAGAATACTAAAATAGTCGTGGTCCCTTTGCAGTATTGCAGTGTAATAAAAGCACAGGACTTTAATGACAACTGCCTCTAACCTGAATGATTTTCACAGCTTTCCATTTAGTACCTTACTAAGAAAGTTGGTCTTTTATTTACAATGATCCAGCATTCAGGATTTCTGAACAGGAAGGTCACCTCTTTCTGGATAAAACTGACACTCCATCCCAAAAACAAAAAAGAAAACAATCCAAAACAGTTGAAAGGGATAGTTTGTCATAAACCATCAAAACCCCTCCAACTATTTAAGTTTTTTCCCCACATGCCTGCATTTTATCCCTTTGTTTTTCATCTTTCATAAAGTGTCAAGTAGGTCTATTTGCTTATACTATTCCTATACTTTTTACTTTACACTTTTTACTTTTTTATATGATTTATGCAAACTAAATAAGCGTGGGGACCAAGCACTAAACTGAGATCACTGATACAGCTTTGTTGTATTATCAACAGCTTTGTTTTAGGCTGCACCATCTAGCATATTCCTACACAATGTTTTGAAACAGCTGAAGGACAGTTTGCACCAGAGACCACCCTCAGTAAGCAGTTTTGATGTGGACAGCTTACTTTGGAGCATAAGAAAAGGTAGCCATTTGGACACCAACTATGTCATGCCACTTGGTCTCAGAATGAGAGAACAGTTCCTGGACCATTTTATTTTTTAGGAGAGCTTTTGCCTCAAAGAAGGGTTTTGAGCTTTTTATGCATGGATTTCCTCACTCAGCATCTAACTGCTGATCCACAAAGACACTGAGGGCACTGTGCCCATCCACCATGCCAAGAGCACTGGGATGGTGTTCAGAGCCAAGAGGAAGAGAGGGATGAAGGAAACAAAGTCTGTGTGGGAGGTAGGGTTGACATAAAAATACGCTCCCCTCAGTCAAAGCATAGCCCTGTCCATTTATCTACGAAGCCACCTGCTGTACCCAAAGAGATGAAGTGGTGCAATGGGACACAACTGAGGACAAGTATACTTTCTGTGCCTACTGGAACAACAGATGGACCTAACTTCATTGTTACTCTGTTTCCCACCACACTGCTATTTACCTTTGTCTCCATCTGTTCTGCCTTGTCATGAGCTTATGTTGTGAATGCTCTGGATCAGTGACTGCACCTTGCCAAGCTCAGTGGGGTCCTGATTGCTGCCTGGAGACAGGCTGTTAGGCTATACATTCACAAGGGAAGTTTATGCCACAGCTACTTAGTGAAATTCATACTATGCAGTTCAGACAGCTAGGTAGTTTGTGCTTTATTTGGGTAGAACTTGGTGTTAAAGAATAGAATATACAAAGGTCAACACAAAAAGATGGCAGTTAAGTTAGACAGTAAGAATAACTGTAGGGAAAAATGGGAACTAATCCTTACCTAACTCCCAGCTGCAGAGAACATTTAAATCCATATAAGATTCATATCTGCATGCGTCTGAAGAGATTAGGGACCAGAATATGATCAGAGACCTAATATATTTCTAAATAAGGCTGGAAGAAAGGAATGAGCTACTGATACTACTCCTTTTCTCCGATAATTCAGTAATAGAGCACTTCACTTGTGATACAGGACAGCTAATTTCAAATTCATTTTTCTGCCTGGGTAGATATGAACACCTATTCTCCAACTCTAATCACTAGGCAGCTGGCTATGCAGGGATGAGATCTGGTCTCACCCACCAGTTGAATACTCAGTGGAAAGACAAGATTTTCTGGCCCAAAGAAAGACTGAAAGACAGCAGATACCCATGAGAGTCTATAACTTCTTGCTGTGGCATTCAGCTTGAAGCTCACAGATCTGGGATTCCACCTTCACTGTTCAATTTTATGTTGGATCCTGCTGCATATATCCTACACAATAAGTGGATCAGGAACCAACACTCCTATAGCCTGTTAGGGAAAGTGCCCTAACAAATAGGTTATAGAGAGCCCCTATTTGAGTACTATTAACAGTATCCTTTTTCTTACATCATTATAAATAACAAATCATAGTAAAAAAAGTTAAACTTGAAGCCTTGAACACTCGTAGATTTAAAAATTATTTAATTTAGTATTAATTAAAATTCATCATCCATTTTTTCCACCCACGCGAAGCTGCCCTGAACAGGCAAGGGAAAATTCTGAGGGAAGAAATCAGACTTTGTTATTGGAAAATAATTTGTTTGAAAAGCTCCCATGCTTCACTTGTTGAAGAAACTTCACTTACAAAGTGAGAAAAAGAGAAGAGCTTTTGAGGAGAAAAGGTAGTTTTATGGTTAACGCTCTGCATGGTACACATAGAATTCTAGCCTCCCTTCTTTCACTGTGGTCTTAGTCACATCACTTAAACCAACTCCTACACATGCAGATGATGAACACAGTGACTTTTATTTTCTAGATATCTACCATAAGAAAAATAAAATAAAATTTAAAGAATTAGCAAGAACTCATGACTGCAGCAAAAGCTATTTGAAGCTGCCCTGTCAGCTTCAGCTGCTATCGTTCTTTACAGTGATAGGTCTCTCAAGATATGAAATGCTAAGGAGTTTCAAATCAATCAAAAAGTATGATCTCATTGCAATTTCTCCTTCATATCCCCATGACTTGCATATCAGCAGTGATTAAAGGAGAGAAAAATATGTACTGATTCAATTAACTTTGTAGTGGAAGTAATCCAAGATACTAACTTTCCTTTGTACTGTACTTCCAAACATTTCCCTGCTTGATCAGCAGATCAATCTCCTTTCCTGACTGGTTTCATAGTCCATCTTGCTTCTTTACTGTGATTGCACAGTTCTAGTTGCCTCTCCTTGGCTCTACACTTCTTTGTCCTGCGGTCTTTTTTGTCCATCTGTCTCCACCTGGGATTTTATCCCTGTTCTGTAATCCCCTTTCCTTTCTCAGCCTCTTCTTTCCAGTTAGGTACAGTTCTTGTTTTTCTATTCTTCCTCAGTAGTAACAGCTGAAGCATTAAAAACCCTAGAGAGATAGAGCATACCCACATATTCTAGCGCAGGAGTGGGTAGAGATCCCTGAACTATCTATCCCTGAGATAACAGCTTACATTCCAGTAATAGTTTAGCAGGTTGGTTTTGGTTTGGTTTGGTTTTTTCTTTTTTTATTTTCTTTCTTCATGTTGTAACTATTTAACAGATATTTGACCATTTTTTTTTATTTTGCTCAGCCAGAGCACAAGACCTGAAAGATTTTTGCTCATAATGAGTGATGCTTATGGTGAATGTTTGACACAGTTAGTGATGTGAACATGGGAAATGCAAAACAGCAACTCTTTAAGCACCAATTAGTAAGGTTTTAAAAACAGGTCCTATATATAGCATAACCTTCAACTATGAAAAATGAACCTCTTAAATGTTTAGATTACAAAATGTGAAGCATATAAAAAGGATGACATAAAAAGAAAAGTGTATCTCAGAATAATGCTATTTGTTGTCATAAATACCCTGGAAAAATTGTAACAATAAAGCCATTTAACAATATTAATTGTAAAAGGTGATAACACAAATAGGAAAATGAGAATTGATATGTCTGTAATGAGAAGCTTTGATTTCACAACCTGTTTTGTGAGGTGCGAGCATCAGCTCAGTTTGACAACAGATCAAACCTAGCTCAAGACATACAAACAAAATAAATAAATGTGAAATGAAGTGCATGTGGGTGGTTAGGTCTATGCAGGGACATTTCCAGAGTCTTGATAGGGATTTCAGTGACACAGGCATCTGCCATTGGACATCAGCTTTTAAGTGCTAAAGATGCTTTTAGAATATTGTAAAGCCATATTAAATATCAGTTAAGGGAACAGGTTATATGGAAAAACACATTCTTCAAAAAGTATTACCAGAATCTTATTACCATCTTTTGAAAATTCCTGCAGGCTGTCTTAAAAAGAAAACATGCACTATAGCTGTTAGCCAAAAGACTGAGCATGTCTAATATATGCAGGATTGAAGAACCACTTTAGAACAATTTTGCAGAAGATTTCGAAAGATGAAAGTCTTTTAAGCCTTCCATGTTAATGGAATTAACTAGCAGAATGAAATAAATGCAACTACATCTTTGCTGAACTTATATTTTGATACCTGAACGTGATTTAGAACTGTATGAATGGAAAGGACAGACATTTACAATTTTCATTTAGTAAGGTATCAACAGCTTAGTGTTTATAAAACAGCAGCAATTGATGAATATGAAGTCAAATGTTATGCAGTCTGCACTGGCAAATGTGGAAGCAAAACCGGAATGATTGCTGTGACAACAAATGTAAACTATTCCAAAGTTGGCTGAAAACAGCAGGCCAGAACCAAACAGAATCCAACAAAACAAATGAAACAGTAAAATATTTTATTCTTATGAATAGTAAGAATGTGGATAACAATAATGAGGAATGCAGTAGCAAGGCTGAATTTAAAAAGCTTCAGCTGAGAATGGGTATCATAATTCATTGCAAAGGCTCAAAAAAAATATAATTCCAGCTTTCTATTTGGAAAAATACCCACTTCCAAGTCACATCCAGAAATCATTACTTTATTCGAGAGAACAAGTAGTCTTTGTGGCAGGTGCACCCCCAACACACACACTGCTAAGGATCAGAACTTCTTGAAGCTGCACGGTGACTACTATCATGTACACCTTAGTTGAATGACAAGGAAATTTAGGCCCTCAGCCAATGAGGACTAACATGACTATATATGACCACAGGTCAGATTCAACTAGGGTATAAATGGAGCCCCGCCAGAGGGGAAAATAAGTCAGTCCTCCTCAGAGCAGTGGGTCTGATTCTGGGGACTCTCCCAAAGGGGTTGGGATGCCACCTACACTGACACTTGCAGATTGAGACCCCTCACCTTTCTAGGTGAGTGACTGTACATTTTGGATCCTCATTTCTAAAACTTAAGAATTCTTAATTTGGCTGTGTAGTATTAATTCCATTTTACCTCTTGAGCCTGTGGTTTATTAATGTTGTTGGAGTATTAACAGTTTGGTTTGCATAAAGTTGTTTGTTTAGAATAAAGTTTATTTTGAGGTTATCAACTGCCTAATTTAATTTTGTTAGTCTCCATGACAGTCTTACATACAAAAGATCCAGAAAATCTTATTTCAAGAATTTTACATAAGACTGAAGCATTTAAGAAGGAGATTCCCTTTAATTAAGGGCACAGTTCATCTGTAGGCTCTCATTTGCCCTCTTAGTATCATCATGGAAGCGGTAGTGTTTTCTCTTCAAGATTTAAGGAAGAAAATATCTTCACGGAAGTTCACCTAAACATTAACAAAATAAAGATTTAAAAAACTAAATAAACCCAAACTCCCAAATGGCAATCTTACTTTTTGGAATCACGTAACTCTATAGGAACACAGGTGTCTTTTAGTGTCTACAGTTATTTACCCCTACATCCAGACATATGTTCTGGGACATATGATGGCAATTCAGGTTAACATAGGCAGCCACGTAATTTCCCATGATTGTCAGGAGGAGATGATGACAGCAACCTTAAGCATAGGAAAGCAGATCAGGAGTTAAGTCCTTCCTAGCTGACAGTTAGCACCCACAGCATAGTTATTTGCAAAGAGTACTCTGAAACAGTAGAAAAAGCAGCAGTAAGAATAAAAGGACGCAAGAATGATCTGAACAGTAAGACAAGTTAATTTCTTGTAACACAAATTAATAGAAGGTAAACTCAAGCTGCAGGTATTCTCAATTATGACACCTCATTATGGCATATTCTGGCTGAGACCCCTCTTCGCTCTTCCAAATGCAGCTGGGTCAGCATGCAGCCCACAAATGCATGAATCATCAGACCATTAAAAGAATATTACATTGTGTGGGGTTATGACACTCGGCAGGAAAGATAGACACCTAGGGTTTTTCAGTTTTGGTTACGTTTTTTTTTTCCTCAGACTGTTTTAATTTTTTGTAGCCTATAGAATCATAGAATCATAGAATGGTTAGAGTTGGAAGGGACATTAAAGATCATCAAGTTCCAGCCCCCCTGCCATGGGCAGAGACACCTCCACTAGACCAGGTTGCTCAAAGCCCCATCCAGCCTGGCCTTAAACACTTCCAGGGATGGGGCATCCACAACTTCCCTGGGCAACCTGTTCCAGTGCCTCACCACCCTCACAGTAAAGAATTTCCTCCTAATATCTAATCTAAATCTCCCCTCTTCCAATTTGAAACCATTACCCCTTGTCCTGTCACTACATCTCCTGACAAAGAGTCCTTCTCTGGCTCTCCTGTAGGCTCCCTTCAGATATTGGAAGGCTGCTATGAGGTCTCCCCGGAACCTTCTCTTCTCCAGGCTGAACAACCCCAGCTCTCTCAGCCTGTCTTCATAGGGGAGGTGCTCCATCCCTCTGATCATCTTCCTGGCCCTCCGCTGGACCCGTTCCAACAGGTCCATGTCCTTCCTGTGTTGAGGACTCCAAAGCTGGACACAGTATTCCAGGTGGGGTCTCATTGGAGCAGAGTAGAGGGGTAGAATCACCTCCCACGACCTGCTGGCCACATTTCTCTTGATGCGGCCCAGGATTCGGTTGGCTTTCTGGGCTGCCAGTGCGCATTTCCAGCTCATGTTGAGCTTCTCATCCACCAACACCCCCAAGCCCTTCTCCTCAGGGCTGCTCTTAATCCATTCTCTGCCCAACCTGTATTTGTGCCTGGGATTGCCACGTCCCAGGTGCAGGACCCTGCACTTGGCTTGGTTGAACTTCATGCGATTTGCACGAGCCCACCTCTCAAGCCTGTCCAGGTCCCTCTGGATGGCATCCCTTCCCTCCAGCGTGTCGACCGCGCCACTGAGCTTGGTGTCATCGGCAAACTTGCTGAGGGTGCACTCTATCCCACTGTCCATGTCTCTGACAAAGATGTTGAACAGCACTGGTCCCAGTACCGACCCCTGAGGAACACCACTCATCACTGGCCGCCACTTGGACATTGAACCATTGACCACAACCCTTTGAGTGCGGCCATTCAGCCAGTTCCTGATCCACCCAGTGGTCCATCCATCCAACCCATGACTTTCCAATTTTGAGACCAGGATTTCATGCAGGACAGTGTCAAACGCTTTGCATAAGTCCAGGTAGATGACGTCTGTTGCTCTGCCCTTGTCCACCAAGTCTGTGGCAGTATTGTAAAAGGCCACCAAATTTGTCAGGCGTGATTTGCCCTTGGTGAAGCCATGTTGGCTGTCTCCAATCACCTCCTTATTTTCCATGTGCCTTAGCAGAGATTCCAGGAGGATCTTCTCCATGATCTTGCCAGGCACAGAGGTGAGGCTGACTTGCCTATAGTTCCCTGGGTCTTCCTTTTTTCCTTTTTTGAATATTGGGGTTATGTTCCCCTTTTTCCAGTCAGCGGGAACTTCGCCAGATTGCAATCATGACTGATTTTTCTGATGACTAAGCTAAGAAGCAGTAAGTGGGGATTATTGTTTGCTTTCTGGAATCCTCCGTTAGACAGCTGTTCTTCGGAGATGGACAGCCATACCAGATACTAAGTCAATGTGACTACCAAGGATTTCTTATTTCTTCCAGTGCAGAGAAGAGTATAACACCTAGTTTATACTGGCTCTTAGGTGGATGGAAATCTTCATAGGCACTTTTACTTTTCTGAATTATGCACCAAGTGTGTATGTTGGCAGGACTATATCTCCAAAATCAAATATGAGAGCATTTTAAATAAAAACAGTCCAGCAGTTACTGATTATAGGAAAGGGAGACAATATTTTTTTGCAGATGGGAAAGGCTAGCCAACCACTTCTATAATATTTCAGCGTAATGGTACTTATTTGCACCAAGAAGAAAAAACAACTTAATTGTTGTAAAAAATTTGTAAGAGTAGGATTAGGTTCAGTCCAGAAAAAAAAAAAAAAACAAACCAAACCCAACACCAAATCCAAAATGCCTGAGGCACTAGCTTTGTAGCATCTTCCTGCTACAAGGAAGATGTACATCTTCCTGCTACATCTTCCTGCTTCCTGCATTACCTGCAATAATTAAAGACAAACAGAACTGTAACTCCCGCTCTTTCTGTGGGCATTTGGTGTTGAAGTGAAACTGTAAGAAAGATAGCTGAATGGTGAGAGAAAGAATACAAAAGTCAGTCATTAACATCAGTAATCCACTCAGCAAACTTTTTTTTTTTTTAAAGATAGTACATGAATATGCTATACGCTTTGAATACAAGCGTGCAAAAGACGGATCAGAGCACCATTTAACATAGCTCTCTTCTTTATCTTTTGCACAAAACCATACATGGCTATACTGAATCACTGAGGAATGGTTAATACAGTCTTGCTTAAATCAATTCCAGAGCAAATGACTGGAAAGGCAAAGAAAAATCAAAAGGTTGAGTTGGGGTATTTTTTTGTGTGCTTTGTTTTTTTTTTTTTCTGGGGTGGGAGGGGGGCTGTTGCTGATACTGTCATTAATTGACTATTCACATATTTATGGCTGAGTATACATTCCTAAGTTTGAGCCACAGACCCTAACTGTATTCTCACTAAGATTAATGGGACTTGCTGGGTAATCAGCACTTTTAAATGTCGAACAGCTTTAGCTACCCAAGCTGTAGAACTGTATACAGATTTTGCCGATTAAGGGCTGTGCACCAAATTTAAGGGCTTTAACTGATGAGTGTCTAAATGAGTCTTTTTCAAAGAGTTGGATTTTTAGAAAACTTCTGAGTGCCCACCCTCAGAAAATCTGTTTTTTCAGTGTATTCTTAGGGCTTTGATTGACAAGAAGGCTAAGACTGGGATGGCTGAAAAGGTTACTGTGTCCCCCATCCCTGCTGTTCTAGAATCAGATCCTGAACCAAGGAAGAAGCATTCTGTCAGCTCAGCCTCTTCAACTGACTAACAAGCAACTTGTGCAGGGGAACAGGGCAGGCAGAGGGAGTGGTAACGTTTTTCACCTTCCCAGCATTGAAGAATGTCCTGAGGAGATGAATTTTCTGAGGGTAAACACTCAGCAAATTCTGAGCTCCTTTAGGGAATCCTATTTGGACAGTGAAATATGTGGATGTTAGAGAAAAATCATAGGTCACACAATCCCAGATTAGTAACCTAAAAGATCCCTTCCTGAAGTCATCATTTTGGACTGCAGAGTTTGCACTAACATCCATGTAAAGCAGTCTTCCTTACCGTACCACCATCTACACAAAGTAAGTGTTTTTCAAGACCTTCCTTAGTAGCTTACTTTTCTTAAAAACTTTACGTACTTTTGAGCCTTGGAAGTAGGTCTTTGTTAATATATTGCACCCATTTTTGTGGCAACCTTCATCATGTCGTTTTGTACTATTATTTCTATTTGTTTTCAGTCTGACTATTAAAGTGATATAAACTTTTCTGTCACAAAAAATTGTTTAGAGAGCAGCATAGGCATAATGAAGTGAATTTTTTTCATTTCTTGAGTCTGTGCAAAGAGCACAGAGAATTGAAGTGCCTGCTTCTCAGTAGCCCGTATTGTTCAAACTTTAGACTTCTGTAGATTTTCACATGCAGGGCCATATGTCCAGGGACTTTTATTTATCATCCTATCCCTACATTGAATGAATTCTAAGAACATAAAAAAATAACATTAAAAAAATTAAAATTGTAAGCTTAATAAGAAAGAGGCACTAGAAGACACTCGACCTCATCCAAACAAAGTACCAAAAGCTTCCTGCCTGTGAAAACAGAAAGGCAACTCTCTTTAAGAGTTTTTCTCCTCTACCAACCTAACTAACTAGCATATAAAACAATGGAGCTGTACCTATGCTTTCCTCACATATTTCTTTTATTGTGGCTCATTTTTCTCTTGTACTTTTACTCCCCTGCAAATTCAGTTCTACTCCTATATTGTAGAAGGTATGTGTGGAAATAATCTTTGCCAGCTCTTTTACCCTCAACTTTGTACAGTCATATAAAGGGATATAGATACCCAGAGACAAATGGATGTACTGGTACAGTGGTAGTCCAATCATTTCAGTGCCCCTGGCCTTCATTCAGAACTGAGGGTAGTAAGAGTCCAACTAGAAAGGCATCAAGACTTCTTATAGAGAAAGAAGGGCTGCCTGGACTTCCAAATGAGACTAATCCAGAATAAGCTTACAGTTCTGTGACGTAAGTGTTTTTATATAGAGAAATATCTTTCCAGGCATTCAGTGGATAGGTTTGAGCTTTTTCATAAAGCTGACTAATTCAGCGAAGAATGTATTTTGGCTTCACAGATACGTAGGCTTTAAACATGTATTATTCCCTTTCAAATTACACTTTATAGAGTATTATACCCTGGGAGAAATTATTCATAAATGGCACTAATGAGTGTCAAGCTGCATTGCAAGGCATTTTGAAAATTGTCCTATTAATTAATGGAGTAATTAAGCTTTTGTCAGTGACATATCATATTTCTGACAGGAATGGATGGCCTGTGTAAATCTGTGCTAGGCAGTTATCCAGGCAGCCACTGTGTTTAATGGATGGCAGCAATTTAGTCCAGGTTTACGGTGATGGGACCACCTACATAGGGAGAGCTGGCAACCTGCATACACAAACAGCACTTTGCACTTTTTGCTCAGTAAAATCGTCTTAATTCTAGATTGATGTAGCCCTCCCTAGGATGACACATTAGCTTTTTGCCATTAAACTGTAAGTACTGTTTCTGTGAGCTTTTGTGACAAAAATGTCAATTAACTTCCAACTTTCATTTCCATTTAATTTTGTATTCTCATTCTATTTGCATATTAATGTGAACATGGTGCAGAACTGTTAGATTAAAATACCTTGCTAAGGCTAATAACATGTAGTGCATACTTATTGAGTGTAATAGTTATGAAAGCATAAAACTTTTAGAAAAATACATTTTCAAGTTGCCAACTCCTTCAGAAAATTTTTTTCAGACACCTCTCCCATCATCCCACTTCCAAAACCCCTGAGTGTGTGTCACGTACAAAGATAAAGCAAAACACTAAAAATACGAACAGAAGGGGGAGGAACTTTTAAGTGCAGATCAACACAATAAATATATATATATGCATACATTTTTTTATTCCCTTAGCAACAGATCTCTATTAATTCTAATATTAATAATTTATAGCCTGGCTTCATTTATCAAGATCTTAGAATTGAATCCAGAAGAAAAAAAGCGTGAAAGGGAAGAACTGCATTGGTGGGCTGATTTTACTTCCATGTGGTTACACAGTCCATATGCTTAGATTTATTAGCTGCACATCTTAGAACACATCTGAGTATTTTCAAATGTAGATGAGCAAAATTATTGAGCTAGCACTGACATAAAATATCCACTGTCTTGCTTGGGATAAAAAGCAGCAAGCTAGCCTCAGCACAACCATGAATGTTTTTTCTCAGTTTCATGAAGCTGCTAAACTCAGCAGAATTTAGACACTCAGGATTGCCCAGCATAATTGACATGATTAAAATGTGAAAAGGTCTCACATTTAAAATATTGAGCCAAATCTACTTCTGATATATCTAATTGAATCAATCAGACTCACACCAATGATTAAACTGTGAATAAAATAACTAAATATCAATGTATGTGAAATAACTACTATCTGATCCCATTCAAAATACATGATTCTGGACTGAAATTTCACTTGGCTGCTGCAAAACAGAAGATATGGAAGTTAATTCAAGAGATGAAACAAATATAACATATGGATGACAGGCTTGACCCTTCTCATGGTCAAGAAGACAGCTTGAGTACCAGCTCCCAGGGTAACTCCACTCTTCTGAAAGACTCTGGATTTGGACTGCTTAGATTTCAGTTGTCAGAGGTCTCAGAATATTCTTTCAAGCATTCCCAACATCACTTTGGGAGGTTTGGTAAGCATCCAATACATTTAAATTAAAACGGTGATTCATTACAATGCCTAAGACACAGAGTTACTTTGTCATAAATTATAGGTAATCTGCACTTTTACATTAGCTCAATTACCAGTAATAGAGTTTTAATGCAGTACTTACATGGTGTTAGAGGAGAAATCTTCAGTACTACTGGATTTATCTCAAGGAGGAAATGAAAACTAAATTGGAAAGGCTGGTACAGAAGAAATGCTGATAGGACACCAGGGAATGGAAGTGAGGACAGAAAGCCTTGTCAGTTACATGAACCAAGAAAGAAATAGTAAAGATAAGAAAGAAGATTAAAAACACACCATGTGAAGGAAAAATGTCGTGCACTTGAAGGAGAAATGCAGAAAATCTGGTAGGGCAGAAAGGGTACTAAAATGGGGGAAGAGAAAGATAATGAGAGGAGTTATAAGGTCAGTTATGTGGAATTGGCCTGCTTCTAGGTAAATTTTGAATAATAACATTAGAAATTTAATACAAAATACAAAGAGATTATGCTGATTGTATACTTTTTTCTGCAAAAGTCAGATCTTTCTCGAGGTAGAAAGCAGGAGTTCATTTCAAGAGATTCCCAGTCAGTCCCTTCACTGTTTTAATTCAAATGTGGCTGTTTCTGATTATATTTGCAAACCCAGATTTAGGTGATTTCCACAATTGTTGAGGACTTTTACCCAGGGTTTAATGGGATCTAACTTTTTGCAAAATCATACTGCTTCTACTTTAATGAAATATTGAACAACAGTTTGAAAAATATTAATTTTGTCAGTCAGGCTGAAAGCATTTTCCTGTGCTGTAGACATTGTCCCTTACATTCATGAATTGGTCTTTTGAAAGAAAGATGGGAGTGATACCACTAGAATATGGACCCCCACATAGCTAGAGATCTAACTGTGTAGTTGTTTTGGACTTAAATTAGCTAAAGGTAGACCATGGCCTGCACCAATTTGTTATGAAAAAGAGGACAAGGAAGCATAGTTTAAAATAGTCTGGCTCCAAAACTCCCATACTTCCTTCCCTTCCCTGCTGAAATACAATACATCACAGGAGAGGCAAAAGAAACCAACCAACCACCACCCCCCCAAACAAACAAGCAAAACACATAAAAATTACAGAATCAGAAAAGCAGGTGTACCCCAGAAAATAAAAAGCCATAAAATACTGGAATCTGGCAAATGCAGGGTCAGTACGCTGTATCATACTTTACCACATGATAAATTTAGAATGATGTCCTAAGGGCTCATTAAACAGCCTTTGATGAGGTTATTCATCTGGAATATAAGAGATTGAGGATGAAATCTCTACTCTGTCTCAGACAGCCCAAGGACATGAATCAGGTGTGGTATTCTCTCCCTAACTAACACTGTTGATCACAAGGTTATTTGTCCTGGGATCCTGAACCTGCTTCTCTGTTTGACCAGAAATCCCACAGTCTGAGAAACCTTTCTGACTTAAAGTTCTGTCAAAAACGTTTTACTCCCAGCATCAATAAGTTGCATAGCCATAGAAAATGGCTGTCCTGTACCAAGCCAAGTGTCAGCTTGTTTTGGTTTGTTTGTACTTTTTTAAAGAAAGTTCCTTTATCACTCCTCTAAATTGCCTATACTTTACTGTCTTGCTCATCCAGGCCTCTTTGCTGCTTTAGAATCTTAAATTATCTCCAACACCTTTTTTCTATTTTCCCTTCATGTAACAATTGCCACATCATTTAGAGCTTTTAGAGCTTTCTGGAGTCAAATAGTCTACTCTTCATAAAATCCATTTTAGAAAATCAATTGTAAAAACAATAATAATTTCTTCGTGTTTTTTTTTTTTTTAATATGTACTAGAAGAAACAAATTAAAAATACATTGCTTAGAAAAAATGTTTCTTTACTAAAACCTTCTAGTTCAATGTATATCATGGAACACCTTGTCATATAAAAAATAAAGATGACTATAACATCATAATACCTATTTTTAATTTTTCTTCATTATATGAATTAGGGATGGAATTTCAGCAAAATTTCAGTAGCATTGTTGAGCTGTCAAATTTTGCCCATCAGCTAATAGCACATTTTTAATTCAAGTTTGATTCACAAAATACTTGCAGTACATGGGCACGCACACCTTTTACATGTGTGAAAAACAGTTATATTAAATAATTGATTGTTTATTATACTGCAAAAATATCTTTTTTTTTTTTTTACCATTAGCAAGTTTAAGAATGAAAGAAACTGAAGAAAACTTTTACCACTGAAAGGAGTCAGAGAAAACACACATTTTTGACATTTTCTAGATGTTCAGGAAAGCAGTAATTTATTTTAGTGTGTAAAAATATGAATCACTACCATCAAAATAGCTACCAAAATTACTGAAACTTCACAACTTTCCTGAAGCTCAAATTTTATCATTTAATGATTTCTGTACTATATAAACTTTTAAAAGAATATTTGTGTTATTCTATGAAGGAAGGTTTTTTTTCTAACCACAAACAAACTCAATTCAAGCTGAGAATATCTGAGATGGAAGATACTCAAGTACATATCAGAGAGATTAAAAGAGACAAAATTATACCTGAAAGCCCTTTGTTTTCCTTCAGGTTATATATTCAGTAAATTATATTAACATGTGAAATTCATAGTTTTGTATCATTTCTGAATTACTTGTATATTTTAGCATACTAAAAAGTTCTTTTGGTGATGCATGAAAATCGTGCATGTGATCAATGGAACACAAAGGTTAAAAACTCATTAGCTCTGTAATCTCTTATTTGTTATTAGGAAAAAATTACTATTCCTAAATACAAATGGGGAGGGTATGAACAGTAACCCAGTACCATTTTTACGAAGTAATGTTTTCTGAAAATACCTCAGAAGCTGATGTCATTTTTTAGTGCAACACATTTTAAATGTGCTACAGTATGCTTAATGCTATGTTGTTGTTAGATTGATGGTGTCAAAATGACTGAATGCAGACTTTGTCATGCACAGCCCCTTCAAACAAAAGTCATTCAGGAAAATGGGTTGGTGAATAAGGTCATTTTGCTTCCCAGTTCTTCAGTTATGCAAAGAACATAAACATGCTGTTTTGGACTAGCATTGAGACAGTGTATCGGCAAAACTGAAAGCCTAATTGACTTCAAAAGCCTCTCTATCTTTTGTTGACAGCATTGAACCTCTAAGCTGGAAAATACAAAATGTGCCTAAAATGAAGAAATCTAGAAGAAAGTTTTTGCTTGCAGCCCAGTGTTTTTGTGAGCTACTGAGTATTTTATGTAGTGAAAGAGACATTTTGCCTTAATTTCCTTCTATTTTATGCCATATATGCGTCTCTTATTTTCTCTAAAATTCTCTTTCTAAAATTCTGAGAATGAGGATACAAATTCTTAGGCACTTGAACGTATACAATTCCTTAAAGTTCTTGAAAAACTTTAAAGTTCTCTAAGATGAAGTTGCCAGATTAGCTTATCTTCCCAAGCTAGATCCTGTAAATAACACGAAGGGCGTACAAAATGAACAGGAATATTTCAGATCTACTAATTTAGATAATGTGTGCATATCTGCATACTGCCCACAAGCATGCTGTATTTCTTTTTTATTCTTCCCATAAATCTCAAGCACAAAGTTGCACTGTGAAGCACAAGTAAGCAAATATGTCTTCCTATAGTAGATGCTGTGATTGCCGTCATGAGAGATGTTCTCCCACAGAGGACTAATTTTTCCTGAAGACTGAATTGATGGGATAGTTTTATTGCTCTTCTGAAATGGCTGAGAGTAGAAAATGTTTTAAAAGTTTTCTTAATTACCTCAGAAATCAAATGCTTAACACTAATATAATGGTGTTAATACAAAATAGAAGACAACTGACAATGCAGTTACATGAGATAATATGCCTGACTCCTGAATTATACTTTTGTTTATGCCTTACTGTTGGTCCATCTTAAAAAAGCACATAGGAAAGCTACTGGGCAAAAGCAAGCGGTGATAACTTACTACATTTACTTCTTTATATATTAATTATATGTCATTAGTTCTACGATTTTGGTTTTATTTTTATTTTCCTTTGTTCATTAACATAATGAACAGCTGCTTACTGAAAAAATACCTACAAAGTAAGGAATTGCTCTGTGATAGAGC
Source organism: Numenius arquata (assembly GCF_964106895.1). Lineage (NCBI taxonomy): Eukaryota > Metazoa > Chordata > Aves > Charadriiformes > Scolopacidae > Numenius > Numenius arquata. The sequence goes on from NC_133576.1 coordinate 99,313,955, forward strand.
TGGGCCTATTACCACTAGTAAAGTGGTTTTGTTCACAGCCATCTCAGGAACATTTTGAGGAGATGTCAAGTCATTAACATTGAAAGAGCTTTGGATAATTTTCTTAATATTGACTGAAGCTAGAATTTTGAATCACGCAGAGCTCTTCTCAGATACCTTTTTATACATCCTGATGATGCTGAGGATATTCTTCTTCCACTGCTCATCAAAGTGCATGGAGAGGAGAGAGAAGGGGAGAGGAGGTGCCATGCTTCTTTTTATCTGAATGTTAAAAACTTAAAAGTGGACTGCTTAAAACTTGGAAGTGCATAGAACTGGCTGACATGGTCTGTCTCATTTTAGCAGAAAGAGAATTCAGATCTCTCAGAAATTAATACATTAATAATATTGCAGCTATCAGTATTATTTCTTCTCATCATTCACCAGAACTGATCAGAGACAATGTGTCCTGAGGGGGCTTATGGGAGAAATTTTCTAACTTATCACAGAATCACAGAATATTTTTGGTTGGGTGGGACCTTTGAGGTCATTGAGTCCAAGCAACAAAAAAAAAAAAAAAAAAAAAAAAAATTTCCAGACACCAAAACCAAACCAAAACAAACGCCCACAACCACACACCACACCACCCACAAACAGACACAAACCAACAATCTCGGGCACTAGAGCATGCCCTGAAGTGCCATGTCTACACATTTCTTAAATACCTCCAGGGATGGCGACTCCACCACCTCCCTGGGCAGGCTGTTCCAGTGCCTGACCACCCTCTCAGTAAAGTAATTCTTCCTAATACCTAATCTAATCCTCCCCTGCCGCAACTTCAGACCATTTCCTCTGGTCCTGTCATTATTCACTTGGGAGAAGAGGCCAACACCCACCTCTCTACAACCTCCTTTCAGGTAGTTGTAGAGGGCAATGAGGTCTCCCCTCAGCCTCCTCTTCCCCAAACTAAACATGCCCAGTTCCCTCAGCCTCTCCTCATATGACTTGTTCTCTAGACCCCTCACCAGCTTGGTGGCTCTCCTCTGGACACGCTCCAGCAGCTCAATGTCCTTCCTGTAGTGAGGGGCCCAGAACTGAACACAGTACTCGAGGTGAGGCCTCACCAGTGCCGAGTACAGGGGCACGATCACTTCCCTACTCCTGCTGGCCACGCTATTCCTGATACAGGCCAGGATGCCGTTGGCTTTCTTGGCCACCTGGGCACACTGCTGGCTCACATTAAGCTGGCTGTCCACCAGTATGCCCAGGTCCTTTTCTGCTGGGCAGCTTTCCAGCCACTCTTCCCAAAGCCTGTAGCATTGCCTGGGGTTGTTGTGACTGAAATGCAGGACCCAGCACTTGGCCTTATTAAACCTCATCCCATTGGCCTTGGCCCAATGATCCGACCTGTCCAGGTCCCTCTGTAGAGCCTGCTGACCCTCAAGCAGATCAACACTCCCACCTAGCTTGGTGTCATCTGCAAACTTGCTGAGGGTGCACTCAATCCCCTTATCCAGATCATCAATAAAGATATTAAACAAGACTGGCCCCAAAACTGAGCCCTGAGGCACACCACTGGTGACCGGCTGCCAACTGGATTTCACCCCATTAATTACAACTCTCTGGGCACGGCCATCCAGCCAGTTTTTTACCCAGTGAAGAGTACACTTGTCTATGCCATGATTCGCCAGCTTCTCCAGCAGAACGCTGTGGGGGACGGTGTCAAAGGCCTTACCAAAGTCCAGGTAGACAATGTCCACAGCCTTCCCCGCATCGAGAAGGCGGGTCACATGGTCATAGAAAGAGATCAAGTAGGTTAAGCAGGACCTCCCTTTCCTAAAGTCATGCTGGCTGGCCCTGATCCCTTGGCTGCCCTGCACTTGCCGTGAGAGCTCACTCAAGATGATCCTCTCCGTGATCTTTCCCGGTACCGAGGTCAGACTGACAGGCCTATAGTTTCCCGGATCCTCCTTCCAGCCCTTTTTGTAGATGGGCGTCACATTGGTCACCCTCCAGTCATCTGGTACCTCTCCTGTTGACCAGGATTGTTGATAGATAATGGAGAGAGGCTTGGTGAGCTGTCCCGCCAGCTCCCTGAGTACCTTTGGGTGAATCCCATCCAGCCCCATGGACTTATGCGTGTCCAGGTGCATAAGCAAATCATTAACTGCTTCCTCCTGGATTACAGGGGAGTTGTTCTGCTCTCCATCCTTATCTTCCAGCCCAGGAGGCTGTACGCCCTGGGGGTAGCTGGTCCAACTATTGAAGACAGAGGCAAAGAAGGCATTAAGTATCTCAGCCTTCTCCTCATCCTTGGTCGCAATGTTTCCCCCCGCATCCAGTAAGGGATGGAGATTCTCCCTGACTCTCTTTTTGTTGACGTATTTATAGAAACTTTTTTTGTTGTCCTTTATATTAATGGCCAGGTTGAGTTCCAGCTGGGCTTTTGCCTTCTTAATTTTTTCTCTGTATAACCTAACAAGATCCCTGTACTCTTCCTGAGTTGCTTGTCCCTTCTTCCAAAGGTGGTAAACCTTCCTTTTATCCCTAAGTCCCATCAAAAGCTCTTTGTTCATCCAGGCCGGCCATTTTCCCCTCTCTTTAATTTTGCGCCTCATGGGGACAGCCTGCTCCTGGGCCTTTAGGATTTCCTTCTTGAAGAGCGTCCAGCCGTCCTGGACCCCTTTGCCCCGCAGGATTATCTCCCAAGGGACCCTCCCAACCAGGGTTCTAAACAGGCTAAAGTCCGCCCTCCGGAAGTCCAAGGTGGACGTTTTGCTCACCCCCTTCCTTACCTCACTAAGAATTGAAAACTTGACCATTTCATGATCACTAAGACCAAGAAGGCCTCCGACCTCCACATCTCCCACTAGCCTTTCTTTGTTTGTGAAAAGTAGGTCTAGCGAGGCGCCTCCCCTGGTAGGCTCTCCTACCAGTTGTGCCAGGAAGTTATCTTCCATACGCTCAAGGAACCTCCTAGACTGCCTGCTCTCTGCTGTGTTATATTTCCAGCAGATATCCGGTATGTTGAAGTCCCCAACCAGAACAAGGGCTGGCAACTGAGAGACTTCAGCCAGCCGCTTATAGAATACTTCATCAACCTGCTCATCCTGGTTGGGTGGTCTATAGCAGACTCCCAACACAAAATCCCCCTTGTTAGCTTTCCCCTTCATCCTTACCCACAAACATTCAACTTCATCATCACTGGAACTAGCTCTATACAGTCAAAACACTCCTTAATGTACAGAGCCACACCCCCGCCTCTCCTTCCTTGCCTATTCCTTCTGAAGAGCTTATAGCCACTCATCGCAGTATTCCAGTCGTGACTGTCATCCCACCATGTTTCCATGATGGCGACTACGTCATAGCTGTCCTGCTGCACAATGGCTTCCAGCTCATCCTGTTTGTTGCCCATGCTACGTGCATTAGCATAGACACACTTGAGCTGGGCTCCCGATTTCACCCCCATCCTTGGCCCTTTACCCCCAGGCTCGTTATCAGTGGGCCTGGTTTTATGTACTTATGTACTTTTCAGTATGCAATGGTGCCTAATTGTTCAAAATGTCTGCAAGAAAAGGTTGTTTTCTGTCCCCTAAACTCTTAGAGAATATAAATTTTCCAGTGAAATTTTTAAAAGGATACAAGAGCAATCATTCTATATTTCTGCAGTGACTGATCATGTATCACTTGCTCCTGGTAATTGTAAATGCAAACACTCCCTGCTACAAAAAGCACAAAGAATAATTCCATTAACTCTGACATTTGCTAATTATGAATCCTTACAACTAATATAACATTTTAATAAAGCACTAAACCCACTTAGGGAGTAGTGGATAGATTCTGATGCTCTCAAGTTTACAGCAGACACTGACATGGTGATAACAGGATGCTCATTTTGTTTTTCTGGGTGTTCTGGTAGTCAGGGAAAGCAATCCCTTTTCCTGATCGTGGAAAAATGTTTGACTTCTGTGGTATGTTCAGCACAATAGGTTTAGTTTACAGTCCTGGATTAAGTCTTAAGTGATCAATACAAAACTTCCCAGAAGGTATCCTTAAACAGCACTGAGTACATGATTTGCTTGTTTTATAAGCTCTTGTGTCAATTTTTTTCAGGACCCTGCACCTTCCTTTCTCCACACTAGTCTCCTCCCCAATTAAAAAAAAAAAAAAAAAAAAAAAGTGCCTTAACAAAAATGTGTTTATAAATGTTCAATATTGTAAGATATTAATCACATGCCACAGTCATAGTTTTCTAGTCTGCTATGGAGATACTGAATAACCTAGTATTTGATTAATCTCTTCTCTCTGTGTTACATATATTGGCTGTCTGAAGAAATTCTGCAAAGACTGTCCCATTTTATGTAATTTTGTTCATAAATTTATATTTCCACTACAAAAGATACTGATAAAATTGGTAAGTCTATGACTCACCTAATGTCTGGTCCCCACTTCTTTCACTTTCACAGCTAACCATTAAGTTTTAATTAATTCCCATTGTCTTTGACATGCTAAGGACATGATCCAGTCAGTTCATCTACAGTGAATATGGATGAAGACAATTAATATGGTAAACTGCAACATAACAATTTTGTGATAACATCTGAAATTTAAGCATTTATTTAGGGAGAGATTTTCCATATCATGGTATGTTTCCTCTTTTCTCTTCAAAATATGGGAGGAAAGCAGGGAGCAGGCTAGCTAGCTGGCTGGCTGGCTTTATTCCATATAGCTGCTTCTGAAAGACGGTTGATAAAAATGTTGTTTAAAGATTTTACTATAAGAATCAAAATAAGCTATTATAAATATTGAAATTAAAATTCATTAGTGGTATAATTTTTTAAACTTGTCAGAAATCACAGAATCACAGAATGGTTCAGCTTGGAATGAATCATCTAGTCCAACCTACTCACTCAGAGGGTCAGATTGTTCAGAACTTTTTTCAATTGGGTTTTCAGTATCTCCAAGGATGGAGACTCCACAACCCCTCCGGGAAACCTGCTCCAGTGTGGACCACCTTCACAGTAAAAATGTGTTTTCTTGTGTTCTTAGGGAAGTCCATGCTTTTTAATTGTGTCCATGTCCTCTTTCCTGTCACTGGCACCACTGAGGAAAGTCTGACTTCCTTGCCTTCATTCTACCACCAGGTTTTTATACACAGTGATAAGATCCCCTTGAGCCTTCTCTTTGCCAGGTTGAACAGTTCCAGGTCTCTCAGACTCTCATATGAGATGTTCTAGGCTCTTAACCATCTTTGTGGCTCTTCACTGAACTTGTTCCAGTATCTGCTCTTTTATACTGGGGAGCCAGCACTCTAGATTTGTCTCACCAGTACTGAGTAGAGAGGAAGAATCACCTCTCTTGACCTGCTGGCAACACTATTAAAAATACTTTATATATCTCTCTTATAAAATAAACAAGTCTTGATAATTAAATTACTATAAATTTTAAGATAATCAGATATACTAGTATGTAGCAACCCTTTAGGTCTAAATGTTGCTGATTTTAGACACCAAACTGCAAGAAAGTGAGTGTCTTGTGGCACCCACCATAGAAATACTGCTCCTCTTCTAAGTCCAGCTTTTATTGCCTAACTGTTAGTATAAAGCTTCATTATTAAAAAACAAACATACAAAACAAAACAAAACAAGCCCATACCCAACAATATAAATAGATGCAAACCCCTGTTTTTCAGCAGATTTGATATAACTTTGTGTCTAATTTGTAGTCCAAAGTTAATTAATCAGTTTGGTCCTGTTCATTGACCTGTTATGTTTGTACGAAGTGAAAAGTTTGTTCCTTTAACATCTCTTGCCCATTTCCTTAAATTCTTCTTTCCTTGACACTTATTTTTGGCTTAACTTATTTTGAATTTTTAATTTCCAAAGCATTGCACAAGAGGTCTGCCAAAATCTGTTAGCAGTATTACAGCCTTTCTGCAGTTATCTCTGCATGTTTTCTGTTTGTTCATAAAGTCAGTAGGGGGGGGTATTTATTTATTTATTTATTTATTTATATTTTTTCATTTGTTTGTTTGTTTGTAGCACCTAATCTAATAAAGTCTGCTGTTTCTAGGTGCTGGTAAGGGTCTCTAGAGGTGCATCATACAAAATAGGTAAAGAATGCATAGGACTCTCTTATCTTGCTTCCCATTTATACATTTTTACAGTTTAACAAGATATGACCATGGAGTTTTGTAGGAGACAGCATTTATATTCTGATTTCCATACTTACAGATTTGACCTGCTCTTTTAGTTTGCTACCTTCAGGCTGTAACCTATATATGCCACCATAGAGCAGCCTGATAGATGTAGCACTTCCTCCAAATTTAACTAGGAGTTAACTGGAAGTTACTGTTTCAATAGTTTACCTGTATTCTCGATGGCAAACATCACAAGGTCTCCCTAGCTAGGTCTCATGGAAGGTCTGCCTTCATCTTTGTTTTGCCCCTGGACCAGCTCCTGAAAAGCAGCAGCTAATTTTGTATCCCTTGGGTCTCATTCTAAAATTAAGAATTTAGGTTACGGTCACAGAGTTTATAAAGTTTCTTAGGACTAAGCAACTCAGAAACTTTGCAAAACGTGTTAAATATTCAACTGGATAGTTTCCTAATGTAATGTTCTATTCAGTTCTCAACTGCAGCATAATTCATACACCCTCTTCTTTGAATCTTAAAAAGTTTCTTTTTGTATGCCTCAAGCTCTTTTTCAACAGTTTGTTTTCATTATTCATAGCTGTCTTACATGTGTGTATATATACATATATGTATAAACATTTCTACAGCTTTTGCCCTGTAACAACAGCTAGACTCAAGTTCCCAGACCAATTGGTTTAATTCACAAGTTTTCTCAAAAGCTCTTTCACTAAAGACAAGCAGTGGTTTAAGTCTTCTACCAAGACACATCTGCTTTGCGTTCAGTAGTCGTGCAAAGGTTAGGTATGAGTTCCTGAAAACTTGTAGCACTTACTGTGTCCTTACTACCTGCAGATTCAGAGCTCGATACTGAGTTGGTTTATAACCTGTTCCTGACTTCCTTTACCATACCTAGCTGTTAGATTTTTCTAGTTCAGATTAGCAAATAGCCGGTGTGGACAATCAGAAGAATTAGACATGATGCATATTCAAATCTACCAAATGAGGTGTTGCTTGCATAGATATTCAATATCAGTTGCCAAACATATCTGGCTTTCTTGGTCTCTAATCCTCACCTCTTACAACTGTTATTCTTTTCCCAAGTCTTTAGCTTCTGTTACATCAGTCATATTTAACCTCACAGTTGTAGCTACTTCCTTCTTAATGGAAATCTTTCTTACTCTAATCTCTGCTGCCCTGAATCTTTCAACTTCAATATTCTTTCTGTCGTACTGTTTGTGGCAAAGACTTCATGTCGCAGAGAGAAGAAGAGGGATCACTGCCAGCTCTCTTTTTAGTGAGTCTACCCCGCCTAACCTCAGACAACAGGAGTTCTACAGGGCCACCTATTCAATTTTTTTTCCTAAACAGTAGCAGTCAGCCCTTGCTGTGCACACAAACTCAGCAGCTGCTTCTTCTAGAGCCAATCATAACTCATGTCTGTCTACTAACTTTACCCAACATGAGCCAACTAATATGCTCATCACTTTCAATGTGAGGAGTCAGTGCACAGGCAGTTGCAAAAATGTCTTTAAAATGCTTTCACAGTTATTCTAATGCAATTTTCAGCTCCTCATTGACTCAAAGACGTCCCTTGAGTATGATGTTTAATGAGCACATCTAAATTGGGTCAGATGAGTTATGCCCTAAGAGTGCCACTCTTTTTCCATTAGCTATAAATGGGATTTGGGATGACGAGTTTAGAGTTAAACGTAATCAAATTGAACACCCTGGGCTCAACCCATTTTCCTACTTATGGGCCTCCCTCTTCTGCCTGGGATGTGAAGTTTCTAGCTGCTGCTTCTGGACAGTGCAAGTCCCCTGCAACAAAATGTGTCATATCTACCTACGTAAGTTTCTTGCTTCATTACACAAATCAAACTAAACATTTCTGTTTATGCCAGAAAAGAATGTTATATTCATGATATTTAAACTGCTTCAGTGTATCTGTTCTGGCCAAAGAACCTGATTAAAAAAGTCTCCTATAGGTCTTCTATGTCATTTCTGCCAGGTTTATGGGTATGCCTCAGATATCCTTGAGTTCCTCAGACAGTACCAGATGCTCATGTTTCAGCAAGAATCAAGACCTGTGTGTGATTCCGTGTGAAATTAAGGTATGCAAATTTAGCCGTGCGGCAAACCACTTAAATTAGGTGTCTAAATGCAGGTATCTGCAATGAGGTAGATGCCTAACTTTCCATTACTGTCCACAGAGATCTTGAACTTAATTCATAGAATCATAGAATAGAATCATAGAATAGAATCCTAGAATAGTTTGGGGTGGGAGGGACCTTTAAAAAATCATCTAGTCCAACCTGCCTGGCAGGGACATCTTCAACTAGATCAGATTGCTCAGGGCCCCATCCAACCTGATCTTGAATGCTTCCAGGGATGGCATATCTACCAACTTTCTGGGCAATGTGTTCCAGTGTTTCACCACCCTCATTGTAAAAAATTTCTTCCTTATATCTAGTCTAAATCTATCTTTTTTTTAGTTTAAAACCATTACCACTTGTCCTATCACAACAGGCCATGCTAAGAAGTTTGTGCCCACGTACTGAAAGGCCACAATAAGGTCTCCTTGGAGCCTTCTCCAGACTGAACAACCCCAAGTTTCTCAGCCTGTCCTCATAGGACTTTCCATCTGATCATTTTTGTGGCCCTCCTCTGGACTCGCTCCAGCAGGTCCATGTCTTCCCTGCGCTGAGGGCTCCATGTGCATTCTCATGAGAGGGGAGTAGAGGGGAAGAATCATCTCCCTCAACCTGCTGGCCACACTTCTTTTGAAGACAATTCAGTTGTCTACATAGTATCTACTGCCATTTGAGAGGCCTTAGGCAATCAAAGAAATACTCATGGGATAGGTTGATCTTACACAAGACTTGTGGACTACCCATGCGTTTTTTGCAGTGGATGCTGGAGGTTAGCCAATATGCCATACTTCAAATAGCACCAAATTGCTATGTGTGTTTATCAGCTCCCCAGTCAATACCACCACAGTCTAAATATGAGTCTAAAAACCTGAAGAGACAAACTGAATCTCACTCCTAAATTAGATGTTATTAGTCTTAAAAGTGATTATCTGAATGCTTAAGTGCAGGGCTGGTAAATTTATTGGAAAGTCAAAAGAATATGGTTCCTGTAGTTATTAGCAATTCTATAGTATAGGCAATGTTCTCTCAAAAAAGCAAAAGAGTGAGTTAAAGTTGGTTTTGTTTTTTAAATTAAATATCCTATAAATTTACTTTTCATATAAATTGTTTAAAAAGCACCAGAAGTAGAAAGATTCTCCTAATCCTTTACTTTTGTTTAGAGAATAAATGAACCTATTTCAATTTTCTTTTTTTTTTACAAGAAAGCAATTAATTGCTGCAAATATAGTACCAGATTTCTTTCAGATCTGTCAGGTGAGTATAGTTCATAATACTTCTTCAGTGTGTGCTTTATTTTAATCAAGTTTCCAATGCATTTGGTTTTGTATTAGTTTATTCCAGTTTTATAGTAACTAAAAAACCCCAGAGCTTAAAGATGCTATTAAGGTCTGAAAAATGTATCTGAAAAATAGTTTCTTCCACAGGAATTAGAAATATAACACAACATCTTCCTTGTGGAGAGGCTGAGGGACCTTAAATCTCTACTGCGTTTTTGCTTATTAAATTTAAGTACATAACATCCTCCATCGTTGATTCTCAGCATTTGAAGACATGGTATTCAACTGAAACAAATCTACAGCGATGCTGAATTCTCCACAATGAAAATTAAATCCATTGAAGCTGATAAATCTTTACCCCCTTTTTCCTAATACAGATCAAAGAAAGGATACCTTTTTATGTTTCCAATGCTTGTATCTTAACAAGAATTATAACCCCATTTTTAACACCTCTTTTTAAATAATGTGACCTAGTGCAGAAAACAATCAAAGTGTCTTCACTGTTCATATTACCATTTCTTCTTGTTGATATTTCGAATATTTTTGCTGATGGCTCAGAAAAAGCTGGAGTTAAATATAGCTACAAATCAAAGAGAGAAATTAGTTAAAGTAACAAAAGAAAGGCTTCATAACCAAGAGAAGAGACACCACATTAACTCCTCCCATTTCCCAAAGGAAAGGGATAAAGATTAGAAATGCAATAGGGGCATTTCACCTGAAACGTCACTAAAAAAAACCCAGAAAACTTGTCCCAACTTACTCCTGTTCCTAATAAGGACATCCGAGTGGTTTGGGAACTTATTCCTTATATAACATAAAATGGCACCTTTTCTGTGCTTTGAAATCTCACAATCCTTAGGGCTTATCTCAACAATAATTAACCTCCATGGTAACTAGCTAGATAAAACTCCATAAATCTCCTGGAATCTTCAACATAGAAACTAACTTATTTTTTTCTTCTTGATTTGTGGAAATAAAACAATCATAACCTTGAATTTCAGTGACAGCAGAGTAGTACAGGAAAATTCCTGGGGTTTTTTTCCATATGTATTACTTTTCAAGTAAATATTCTTGAACCATAATTGCAATATTGAAGAACGTAGGCTGAATATTTTTGAGAATTTTCTTAAAATGTAAGACCAGCATTTACCTTATGGCAAGGGAAAAAAAAAAAAAAAATGGACAGCAAAATGGTTTCATAGCCAAATATTAATTTTTGTATATTTAATATTGGCAGAGTAAAGGATGTGTCTGAAGTCATCTGTCCCAAACCACTTATCTGAGTATTATTGTGAGTTGCTATCCAAAGATTCCTTACTTGCAAAAATCATAGAATGATAGAATTATAGAATGGTTTGGGTTGGAATGAGCTTTTAAAGAACATCTGGTTCCAACCATTTGCAGAGACATATTTCATTAGATAAGGTGTTTCAAGACCCACATCCAATCTGACCTTGGACACTTCTAATGATGGGACATTCACAACTTCTCTGGGAAACCTGGTCCAGTGTCTCCTCACCCTCATAGTAAAAAATTTATTCCTCATGTCCAATCTGAATTTACCCTCTTTCAGTTTAAAACTCTTTCCCCTTGTCCTATCACTACAGGCCCTGATAAACTCTCTCCATCTTTCTTATTAGCCCCCTTTAATTATTAAAAGGCCATGATAAGATATCTCCAGAGCCTTCTTTTCTCCAGACTGAACAACCCCAACTCTCAGTCTTTCTTCATTGGAGAGGTGTTTCACTCTTCTGGCCATCTTTGTGGCCCTCCTCTGGACCCACTCCAACAGATCCATGTCCTTCTTATGATGGGTACCCATTAGCTGGATGCAGAACTCGAGCTGGAGTCTCACAAGAGTGCAGTACAGAGGGAAAATCAATACCCTTGATCTGCTGGCCAAGCTTCTTTTGATGCAACCCAGGATACTATTGGCTTTATGCACTGCAAACACATTGCCTGCTCATATGTAATTCTTCATCCCTCAGTATCCTCAAGTCCTTCATCACCCAGTCAATACCAATATTGGGGATTGCCCCGACCCAAATGTAGGACCTTGCACTTGGACTTGTTGGACTTCATGAGGTTCACATAGGCTCACTCCTCAAGCCTGTCAAGGTCCCTCTGGATGGCATCCCTTCCCTCAGGCATATCAACTGTACCACTCAGCTTGGTGTCATCCACACTATGTCATTAATAATATATGGAACAGTACCTGATCCAGTACAGAACACTGAGGGACACCACTCATTACTGATCTTCATTTGGACATAGAGCTGTTGACTGCAACTCTTTGGATGCAGCCATTCATCCAATTCCTTATCAATCAAACAGTCTATCCATCAAACCCATATCTCTCCAATTTAGTGACAATAATGTTGTGTGGGACATTGTCAAAGTCCTTACAGAAGTCAAGGTTGATGACATCAGTAGCTCTTCCTTTGTCCACTGATGTAGCGACTCCATCATAGGCGGCCAGCAGTGTAGTCAGGCATGATTTGCCCATGGTGAAGCCATGTTGGCTGTCTCTAATCACCTCCCTGTCATCCATATGCCTTGACATATCTTCCAGGAGGATCTGTTCCATGATCTTACCAGGCACAGAGGTGAGGCACTAGGAATCTCGTTTACTGTAGCCACATACACCAACTAGGGATGGCACAGAGAAAACTTCAGCAACTGAGAATTTGTGTAGGATCTGTAAATCTGCAGCTCACAATGTTTCCCTCAAAATTAAGTGATGTATAGACAATCTTTCATATTCTTAGCCTATAAGTGCTACTATTTGGTTATTGGTTTCCCTTAAGCAAATACAGCTGAAGACTTTCCATTTAAACTGAATATGGGGTGAAGAAAAGTTTCTGTGCTGAGAACAGCTGAAGGATAAAATATTAAGCTGCCTTTTGAGCCTTCCTCTGAAAGGTAGAGAGATTCTTCTCCACTTTCTCTTTCCTTCTCCTGTACCTGGTTGTACACTCTCAATGTCTCCCTCAACCCGGCTCTGATTTTCATTTGTACTCTCACTGAACTGAGTCAACTCATTAAAACACTAGAAAAACTACTCAGTCAATGAGGAAAAATAAAGGGAGAGAAACAGAAATATTTTTCTGCTACATTACTGAGTTGCATACATTCAGCAGAGGGCATGGGGAACTCTAGCTTATTTGACAGAAAGACACCCCAGCTGGGGAAGAACCAAAGAGAAGGGCAGAGGATGAGCAAGGTGAGGAGGAGAGTTGTAACAGTTCAGGCATAACGTGCAATTGTAGTCTAAGATCTATTGAATGAATAGAGAAGGATTAAAAAAAGAAAAAAAAGTTTATAGTTCTTTTGCACTAGAAAAAGGTAAATGAAGAAAAGAGTGTAAGCAAAACTGAATGAAATAGTTATAACCAAGCTTTTTAGAACCAACTTGCATGTAACAAATATGCGCATATACAGAAAAGATGAAGTTGTTACTATGTCCAAGGCAAACACCACTGACAGACAAAACCTTAAGTTTCTGAACAGTTACACACTTCTAAAATAATCCAAACCACTAAATTTCTATCAAAAGTAAAATGCATCAGATTTTGGAAAGTCTCAACTAAATTTATAAAATGAATGTTATTTACTGTAAGTGGTTAGTATCAGTTGTGGTTTTTTGCTTGAAGTTTTTGGTTTGGTTTGGTTTTGAAAAAAATTAGCACAGACTTATTTTATGTAGAAAGAATTAAAATTCTAGATGGATAGAGTTGTGAGTTTTGGAAATACAGATTTCCTCTATGTATACTCTTTAACCTTCTATGAGACCTGCCACTTTTTGCCATGAAAACAAATGTGTTTGGGGCTTTTAATAGGCTTCAAACATAAATATATGAATAGCATGGTTTCTAGCGAAGCTGGGATCTGCAGGTTTTCACAGTTTCTGTGATGTGAAAGACCATAGATAATAGCTAATGAACCAAACTCTTAGGGAGAGCAGTTTATGATCTTTACATTTTTGAAGGAAATCTATATCTTTGTCAAATCCTGATGAATCTCATTTAAAAGCTTTGAAAACTCCAGGTAAAGAACTTAGAAGTAGGATCATTGCTTAATAATTAAATTTAATTATAAAAGAAAAGAAGTAAAATGAGAAAAAAAAAAAAAAGAAAATAACAACTTGTTTAACAGATGGCTCTACTAATTTGAAAGTTAGGAGCATACGGTAGCTCTCAACTGCCCCTCATTAGAAAAGACAGCCCTCATTTTAGACCTGAATCTCACACCAACCCACTCAGACCTGCTGTTCTCACATATATTACTGTAAATTATTTACATCAGATAAGATAATCATGAAAACAGGACTGCTGAAAAATCCCATTTATTTGATGGAAAGATTGAATTTTGAAACTGCTCAGAATCCTACAACTTCTCTTCCAGCATCTAAGTGAGGGTCAGATACTCAAATCAAAATTGCCCAATCCCTCTTATTCTCATTTTGAGCCAATAAAGCACACAGGGATCTTGTACCTCTGGTCCCATGTCATAGGAGCTGGATTAATATCACCTAATTTAAATGTCCATAATGCAGATACCTACAGCTGAGCTAATTGAAACAGACTCCTTCCACGCACAGAGGAGACAGAAGGACACCTCTAAGGGCACAGTTGAGCTGGATTGTTTTCGATTACTTCAAGATGCTAAGAATTTTACCCCAGAAATGCGTTGTACGGGTTGTCTAGTGTGGTTATCTCAGATGTAAATGTTTACACTGCAGACAAGCAAAGTTAGGTGTAAAAGAATCCCACTCTATATGGCTATGTGGAAACTGTGAGAATATCTGAAAATTGGGCTTTCTTTTTCTTTTAGTAATCTATATCCTGAATATATATTTTCAAACTGTTCTAAAAAACATCATTGGTGTGTCCCTTATTTAATCTTTATCTCAGAAATTATTTATATTTAGTTTGATTTACCTTCTAGAAAAATAAGGAAAAAAAAGCAAAGAAAGACTTTGTGGACTTCAAGAGGAGTTCTGGGAAGAACTGTAATATGTATAATTTACACAAGTACGCATGGCATGTTCACCTGCCAGCAGTGATGACTACATTTAAAACTGAATTAATATTGTGTATCAGCTTTCCAATCCATACATAGTTACAGCTTCCTAAATACATCTTTGTATTTTTTCTAGTCTCGTTCTTTTCCAAAATAAGGTTGTATTTTTCTTATTTAAAATTTGAGCAAAATAACTTTAATCTTTTCAGAGTCATGGCAATAGGAAAATTAACATGATCTCATTGTAAAATGCTTTCTACATTTGTGTGTAGGTATGTGTGTATGCGGTGTGGTTCCTAACAGCACACAAATGACTGAAGTCAGAAATTTGAAAATTTATGCCTACATAAACATACGCTTTAGACTTTTACTAATAAAATTGGATACACAGTATAGAAGATACAAACACCTTAAAATAAAATGAGTCCCGTGGATTGTGACTAAACAACTTAGAATGCCCTTAAGGTATATGAGATGAGCATATATATATATATATATATTTGTCTTGTGAAACACCCAGTCAATAACACTAAGCCAAGTATGCTGGAATTTTTAAAAGTGATATTTAGCTTTCTCCCTCTCTTGTTCTGAAGCATGGTTTACCATGAGCCGAAACATAGGCTGTCAGTCTGAAGGGTTTCCATCCTGTCTTGTGCTATGTACAGCTCCTCTGCCGCCAGAATACATCCAACAACATTACACTACATCTGATTCAATTGTAAGAACTGAGCAGATTGACTTATTTTCAAAAAGGCTTTTTCCTTCAGAAATGTTTTTTGTCCACACTGAGCTTTTATGCAGAAAGACATAAATTCCAGTTAAAAGATCAAAGTAAAAAATCTTAGGATGTATTAGAGTTTGTCCTTTAATAGTCCGATTCAAAGGGCAAAATACTTGTCTAAAAACTAAAACAGACATTACACATGTATTTGTTTGGTGACAGACATTTGAAGTGCTTTCTATGACAAAAAAGAGTACCTTAGCAAGCTGAGATGTTGCACTACATGGACATATGTAACATATATAACATTGATGCTGCTACAGAATATACTGCTAGGAGTCAAAACAATGGTAGAGGGAAAGAAAATATGGGATGCAGTAGAGATCAGCCTGGCAAAGCTGGACTGATCCAATTGTGTTGTAAACTGTATGGGATGAGGGAACATTGAGTTATTGCTGAAGTAATAAATCTGGGAGTGGGATTTAGTGGATGCAAATCATCGATCTACACCAAGACCAGCAACGACAAGAATATAAAAGGCATTACACTGTGAATTTTAAAAAGTTCAGCCAAACCAATATCTTTTTCTTTGGGTTTTTTTCCCCAGAACCAGTCCAAAGTAGATGACTATGGAAAATGAGAAGAATAAGTCAAATATATGATAGTTCTATTGAATATTCCCTTAACTTTCAACAATTTATAATGACAGATTGCATGTGAAAGAGATAGCTTATGTGCAACCAGTAACCTTCAGAAGATTTCTCTTTTATGAACGTGTCCAGTTTGCACTTGTATCCATTTCAGCATTTCATCACATCCACAACTTTCCTTAGCCTCTTCTGCTTATCCTAACAGTATTAAAAGAAACATATCTTTAAAAAAATAAAAACTTGTAGCTGATTTCAACTGATAGTCCCTGGTTTTACTGCAGTAGACACCTTATTCCTCTCTGCCTTTCCATGCCACAAATGATTTTGTAGATGTTCATCATAGTCTCTTCACGTGCCTGTTTTCCAGAATGAAGAGTTGTAACTTTGAAGTTCAGTTTAAGGAAGCCATTCCATTCATCTGGTTATTCTTCACACACTTCTCTGAATCTTTTCCCATTCTACTATGTTCTTGTTGAGAAGGAGGCATCCAGTGTAATTACATTATATTTGGAGGTAATATATTACTGTGTAATACATACTATTATATAATGTGTGTTATTAAAGAGACATTAAACTACGCTGCTTATAGAATAACTCTTAGTCCACTGGAAATATATTTTGGTTAATGTATTGCAGCTCAGAAATGGCTAAATGGCAGATCAGACACTATTATAAATTATTCTATGAATATTGGTAGGAGTGACATGAATGTATGAAGCGAGTATTTTTTCCTAAGATTGTATATTTTATTTGGATGGAAAACCCAGATACTAAGGGTATGTAAATTTTTTCTATGATGTGGATGTTCTTACTTGGGATTAATACAGAAATAGTATAAAATGAAATTTGACCTACATTGTGTAATAGTGAATGCAACCATACAATATCATATCTTAAGAAGATGTTAAAAGAACAAAGAGGACAAAAAAAGCACAAAGAAGACAATGAAACAACAGAAAAAGTTCACACAACCTAATAAACCTAATAAAAGTGTAACAAGCATCTTATATTAAATAGAAGTCAGCGTAAAACACAGTATTGCTGCTCTATTTGTAATCTCGATGTTTTCCATATATTCATATGATACTGTGTTTTTTTCTTTGTTTTATGGTTTTCTGCTTTTATTTAAGATCATATTATAACGTCTCATTTTTTTTCTATTTGCAACTGCATGTTTTCTATTTGATTCTCTTCTGCTTCCTTCTGCTCTGCTTCTATGCATACCATTGCTCTCACCCCTTCATTTACTATATTTTACTTCAAGTATTTGATGTCATTGCACCCTTTTGTTTATTTACACCTTCTTTGCATCTTTTTACATATTTACACCTCTCATGTGTACATTCTATTTTTCTAATGCTCTGACCATTTCCTACTTACGCACTCCTCTATTCTCATTTTGTCTTTAACCAATTTTATCTCTACCTTTCTATCTCTGGATGCAGTAATACATGATGCACATTTTATTCTCCAGCCATTTGTTATCCAACTCACATCTCTCTAGTTCTTCTGTAGTGTGGCAATTATCTCAGAACCCTTATTGGGTTGTTTTGGACCATTTAATAATTTCAATACTTGTTTTACTAATTTTTCTTTCTCTTCTATTTTCAGCATATACTGACAAAACACAAGATTCTTTTATTCTTAAATGTGTGACAAGGGGAAGCAAACAAAAACCAGAAGAATAGCAAAAAGTTATGTGTCAGTGTCACATCAAAATATGCTATAAAAAGAATCATCAAAAATGCAGTGTCAGAAATCTATAAAAATGAAAGAAGGGAGAGGGGTTTTCTTATTGTTTTATTTTACTGTGGTTTTACTGAATATGTGAAGAATCCTGACTTTCTACAAAGATGAGTGGTTCATGTGACAGGTCTTATTTGATAACAGATGTAGAACAAAGAAGATGAAAAGCTGACCAAAAAGAAAAATAAATTTGCTAAGCAATTTAAAATAAATAAATAATGAGCATCTATTATGCTCTAAGTATTGCCCTGCTAAAAGTGCAGAAAGTTTATAATGAATGCAAGCTAGACCAATAAATTGGGCATTTGCTAATATCTTTTGCTGCCACTGAAAATAACAGCAACAAGCAATAGAGCCGGTGCCTGTAAAAAGCCAAGGAATATTGCAAACTAAAGCAATTCAGACTGCTTTTACACTGGTCACTCTGCATAAGTGGTCTCAAACACACAGTGAATCATGAAAAATTTATACAGCTATTATGTTGTGAAGCCAAACATACCCTTAACTGTGAACTACAGAAGGTAAGAGCACAGAGTAGTTTAACGGTAAAGTATAAAATTAAGAATTGAAAAAATTACTAGATACGCATGAAATAAAAAGTTTTTAGGCTGTTATTGCTATACTCCACAGGCAAACGATGAAAGTAAAATCTTGCTTAGCACTGTTTTTTGAAATATTTATGTTAATTAGCAAGACTTCCCAAACAGTACCAGGGAACAATTTTTTTCTAGTCCATGTTTATTCAGGAAAATCAATTCATTCAAAGAGATTCTACTTTAAAATGTAGGTCTGAAAAAAAGAAAGGATGTGTTGTGTAATAAGATAAGAATATCCTTATGGGTAAGAAAAAATGTCCTTTTAATGCAGTGTCTTGTCTCCAGCAGTGACCAGTTGCAGATGCTTGAGGAAAGAATGTAAGAAAAAGAGCCTGTGTTCCTTCTACTCTCCTAGCTTTCAGTAACTACCAGCTTAGGGGCATCCTGAGTTAAAGGGTGCATCTGGACCACCTCTGTATGGCCCAGGGTCATAATCAAGGTCATTGTTAAGCCATGCAGGGTTTAACTCTTACTGTTTTTAAAGGTCACCTTAATTTTGTTACTTCACTCATGTATAAAGATCTCATTTCCTCCTCTGTGACTTTTTAAGACATTCTTCTGAAAGTTGTTACCTGTATTCAGCCTTCACTCTATGCTAAGGAGTTTTACTTGATTGCTTTGTCTGGGAAATTTTCTTGTTTTCATCCTTCTGAAATATTTAAGAGCTTTTCACTACAAGAAATGCAACAGAAATTGGCAAACTGCATAGGAAAGAAACTACATTTCTGTAAAAACTGTCTTTTACCTTCAGAAGGGGATTCTCCTTTACATCCGCCACACACCTCTCCCCATCTTTTTATTCTTTCTCATCATAGTACGTTGCTCTTGTCCCTACCAAAACAGTTTGTTTCCTATGCTGTTCCATGTATGTTTTCCAGATACCAGAGCCATCTAGATTTGGGATGTTTTAGTTAAGACTTTGACACTTAAACACAGTTTATGCAGAGTCCATCATGTGATTTGTGCTTTGTAGAAACACATTGAGTCAATGCAGGACAAAACTGTGCACAACAGCTGTAAGAATTTTATTATACGTGAAAAAACTGTTAGAATCTAATAATTACATACTCAGCTGCCTGCTGACAAAAAAAAAAAAAAAATGCACCATTCTTTATCAAGATTACAGAACAAAATATGAAGAGCTTCTTCAGCTCTGACTCCTAAAATTTTTGAGGGCAAAAAGAAATACAACAGTATTTTTATACTTCCAAAATGTTCTACTCAAGTTGACCTATTTTCAAAATAGATTTCTTAACTAATTCTTACATTGTCTAGTATATTGTATTGTTTTTATAGAGCAGATCTAGACTTTCATTCTCTATATACATATAAATAGACATATGAATATATATTGACATATAAATACACATAAAAATACATATGTGTGTGTGTATATATACCTTCTTATCTACAGCTATATGCATGTCTGTGTCTGTATCTATGTCTATGTCTATATAAAACTTCTTTTTGGCCTTTCTATGATACACTAAACCCCCTACATTTATACATGGAAAACAAAGACTAAGTAACACCCTTCATTGAAGATGAAAATAGTTGTTATCAGATATGGAGATGGGAGCAGGCTGGCATTATTGTTGGACAGTGACAGACCTGAGGTGCTGCCAACAATAAGGTGGGCAAAGAAAGGTCTGAAGCAAGGAATATTCTGCAACCAACCCCCAGCAGAAAAAGTCAGCAGCTTTTTCCCTGTCAAGCAGAACTTTGAAACACTGATGTCTAGGACTAATTCACCAAGACTTTTTAAAGCAACTCCAGTCTAAAATGAGATAATTAAGCTCAAATAAATATTTCTGATTACTGTATTAGCCGACAAGAGCCACATATTTCAATATTTAAGAGCCACTTATTTCAATAAATCTGCAAATAAAGAAGAGATTTTTGAGACAAAATATTAGTTAAAAGAAGTGAATTTTTTGCAACACTTGCTATTTCAGTAATATGTATACAGTACAGACACATAACCACATATATAAAAATAAAAAACCTGGTACATGCTGAAGGTGGGAAAGAGAACTTGTTAATTGCTTGACGTTAAAAATGAACTTATTTTTATCCTTATCACAGGCATTCATTTTCCTAGAGCAGATCAATTGTATAAAACCTTGCAAGGGAAAAATGATAAAATCAGATTCATAAAGTCACCCACCTAAAAAGGCTAGTGTCATTGGTGACATCATATTATGGTCTGCTTAAAATGAGTATCATATTCTTTTAAAGGCAATTATATTAAAAAGTATCATTTCTCTGAGACCCACACAGCAAATACTGATCTGATTAATTTCTTGTTCCGTGTTGACACCTAATAACGGAAAGAAAAAATAGAACTTACTCCCCTGTACATGTTTTACAACTATTGCATCTCACATACCAGTAACACAAAACATTTTGCACTCGTGTTTAATACATATGTGGTCTTGTCTGTCAGTCACTGATTCCAGGGCTGTGTTCCATCCATCCAGTTCTGCATTTTCCCTTTCTCACAGCACATTCTGTGAAATCCTGTGAACACCTTGCAAGTTACTGCACTGCATAACTGAACTTTATCTCAACTCCAGTTAATTAAATCAATAGTAAGCCCTGTGCTTTGCACTAGCAATACTGATGGGCATTGACTGACAGCATTGGCTTTATAAAACATCACAGCATAAGGCTTTGTATGGCAAGTTATTTCTTTTTCCTTCTCTTCATCACAGTTGCTGACATTTTGGCTATATCTAGTGGGTGACAGTGATTCAGCCAGGGCAGTACCATGGAGTGTAATAAGAAAGCAAGAAGGCATTGTCTGTGACTGAAAGCCCCTAGTGAAAGCTATGGTGTGTAAACAGGCTTGCTACTGCTAACATGTTGGAAAAATTTAACCTTAACAACAAAACCAAAATGATACTTTAAATCCCTTAGATAATGCTCTATAAAGAAACTTAAGTGCCTACAAAGGCACTGTAATTGTGATATTTTCCCTCTAAATTTGAGGAATTCATTATCAATGATCCTTGCATATAAAGTTCTGGAGATATAACATTTTTTTAGTCATATAGATATATGTTCAGAGGTTGCAAGGGTGAAATAAGAGACAGATTGCATCCATTCCCCAAGAGAGGTACAGCAGCTATTTTTCCTAGACACAGGAAATTACTTTGAAATATGAAGTTTCAAATTCAATTTTTTTAACTGACAATAGAAGGAAGACAGTCATATTAATGTATGTTATACCTAGAAATATTTTTACAGGAATAATAATTAATATTGATATATTGGTTTTCCTGTTATATATGTATCTTCTTGAAACAAATGAAAGATTTGACTTGAAAAAAGTGTATGAAAGAGCAGAGGTTAATAATAAGGGTTATTATTATTATTATTATTATTATTATTATTATTATTATTATAAAGGGTCATATCACTGTCAATGGCCACAGCAGAGCTCTCAGAATGTATGAAAGACTGTTTCAGCTGAATAATCTGTATTGAAAAAACAGTAGATCTTTTTTCTCCTAAGATATTTTATTGTATCCAAAACTTCTACTTTTAATGCTTAAAGAAACAACTTAATACGCCTTCTTTAAAAGGAATGGTTCATTTTTCTTTGATTAAAGTTGTATGATGCTCCTATTATAAGATCCTATTTTCAGTAGGTTATAACTGACATAGTTTAACATTCATATTGTTATTATCTGTGTCAGATGCCTGTCTTTGCCTAATTATACTTGCTTTCAGTTTCTGGGAAGGTTTCATCCTGAATAGCCCAGCTTTTTCTCTGAGGTTGAACTAAATAGGTTGTTTAATTAGAAATAAATAAATAAATTTTAGGTCACCATGACAGTTCCTTTGACAAACCAGTTTCTTCACACTGTGGAACTGACAGTTTGACAAAGAATGTTTCTACCTTTTTAAAAAACAAAACAAAGAAAAAAAAAAACCAAACCAACAAGAACAACAAAACCAAAAAACAAACAAACAAAAAAAAAACCCCAAACAAATACCAAAAAACCCACCCTGCAACTTTGAAGGATATCACAATTTCTGACAAAAAAGACTTGTTAAAATTTGGAAGCTGAAATTTCAAAAGAACCCAGTATTTCTCAAGGCACTTAAGCCTTTCCTGGTCATGGTTATAGCAAAAAAAAAATAGATTCACCTCCCAGAGTTTCTGAATACATTGCAAGCTTTGGAGATGGAGTTAATTTATGCCTTTCCCCAAAGCACTCTGTCCTCCAGGCAGAAAAGTGGAGGTGGTGCCCGTCTCTGCATCCTCATGTCATGTCTAAGTTGTTCCAGACGAGATGGAGAGGAAATAAGTGCATATTACTCTAGTGATCACAATGGCCATAACATATTGATCCATAGGCAGCATGGATGCCAAAGACACCCAGCTGAAAAGCCAGAGCCTTGACTCTTGTGTTGTAGAGAAGAGAGGAATAAGACAAGGAATTTAAAAAGTTATATGGTTTCTAAAATGGGTTTTGAAAGTGGAGAAGAAATCAGATGAAAGCTGGAGTGGGACTGAACAATAGTCCCACTATTAGCAAAAAAGTGAAAAGAATTTCAGAAAGACAAAGCAGCATCACATATTTCACAAGAAAGGAAATTAATAAAAACTATACACCTCTCTCCCTTCCCCCTCCCCCCAAATCCTGCAGATGAACAAAATATTTCCCAAATAAAGGACTCTTCCACATCTTCCTGCAAAATTGGTGGTTGTGGGGAGGGGGGGAAGAAGAAAAATTATGTGCAAATGGAAATGGAATGTCACTGAAAAAATGACACATTCAGGAAGAAATGTACCATTCCCGTGCAGTTCTGATCAGCCTATGCATAATTGCACAGAACTCCACAGTTCTTGTTAATCCAATTTTATTCAGATGATTAAGTATTTTGAAATAGCAACTGAGATGTAGCAAAAGCAGACTATCAGTCATATTTTCTCTGTCTCTCTAAGAAAAGCAGGAACTGAAGGATAAAAGGACACCACAAAAGTATGTGTGCGGGAGTTAGGAGAGTACTAATGCTCAGAAGCAGAGATCAAAGAGACAGCAGAGGTTGTGCATACAGATCCAGCTGCGGGCACCAGCCGCTGTTCCTAGCAATGCTGAGTCTCCAGCTGAGGGTATGGTACTACGCGCTGCAGCACCTGCCAGAAAGTTGTCTGATCTCCCTGCCACAGGAGGCTTCCTCAAGGTACCTGAGGGCCACAAGAGAATCCAGGGGGAGACTTGCTGTGCTGCTTTGGCCCTCATAATGTTTTGTCTTGCTGCTGTGCTAAAACCTGACATTGTCCACTCTGCTTCTGCTTAGCTCCACTCAGGGCACAGAAAATCAATTTACCTCAGATAGTTACCTTTTACCCTCTCCAGCTTTATGACGATCTTTAGCAAAATGAGCTCAGACAAACACATTTTTCCAGAGAACTTTTCAAGGAACATGCTATCCCTCCTTTGCCCTGTTAATACAGGAACTATCAGTATAGTTATACTGCTGGAGCTAACCCATACTTTTCATAGTATTCCATCCCCTAGATTCCCCTATGTGCTGGATGATGAAAACTTAGGCTACTCTGCAGCACTGCTGTTGGGCCAGCAGCTTGTTTTTCTTGATTACAATTCCTGTGTTGTCTCCAGTAAAAGCCCTTGTCACAGCTGATGGAGGTGGGGGGAGCAAGGGGAATACAAACATGCTGCAGTTTGCCTAAAGTGCAGAAACATCTGCTTGAGTCATGAGTGGCTTGTTGGCTAAGTTCAGCAGGGGAGAATCCGGCAATTAATCTGAAGTGTCACTGTTTTCAATAGAAATTGTTGTAGAGGGCTTCTGGGGACATAAAGGTAGCTCTGGTGGCCAAAGATTGCATATGTTTGTGGGGTTTATTCGTTTTTAAAGACTTTACTGCACTCAAATAGCAAACATTTTTCTAAGAATAAAGCCTGCTTAGTGCCTTTCTCCATAAATGGTGACCTACTTGTGGAAATAGATACGTCAGGTTGGACATAGGAACTTCTAAGAAGATTCATATACTTACAAATTCCTGTCTGTGTAAAATGAGCAGTTATTAGATCTTCTCTAAAGAAATAGGCTCTAAGGTAGTCAAATATACAATGCTTGGGGTCAAGCTTGCCCTTTGGATACAGACTTCATGGGATTAATTTGCATGCACAAACACAGAAGCAGAATTTGCCCTTTATGTTACTTCAGATGATTAAGTATTTTGAAATAGCAGGTACCCAGAAGGTATACCTGAAAACTGAGAACCCATACATCATTTTCTGCACTTCATAATTTTTATTGGCTTTCAATTTAGGCGAGATTCCTGAAAACAGCTTTTATGTTTGTCCAGGGACTGTAGGATGATCTTGGAGTGGAATCCTATTTTCTAAACAGGTGGAAGAGGAGAACAGAAGCCATTGAAAAGGAATCATAGAATCATAGAATCAGAATGGTTAGAGTTGAAGGCACCCTAAAGATAATTGAGTTCCAACCCCCCTGCCATGGGCAGGGACACCTCTTGCCAGGTTGCTCAAAGCCCCATCCAGCCTGATCTTGAACACTTCCAGGGATGGGGCATCCACAACTTCTCTGGGCAACCTGCTCCAGTGCCTCACGACCCTCACAGTAAAGAATTTCTTCCTAGTATCTAATCTAAATCTCCCCTCTTTCAGTTTAAAACCATTACCCCTCATCCTAGCCCAACATTCCCCAATAAAGAGTTCCTCTCCATCCTTCCTATAGGCCCCCTTTAGGTACTGGAAGGCTGCTATAAGGTCTCCCTGGAGCCATCTTCTCCCTAGGCTGAAAAATCCCAACACTCTCAGCCTGTCTTCATAGGAGAGGTGCTCCAGCCATCTTTGTGGCCCTCCTTTGGACCTGTTCCAACAGATCCATGTCCTTCTTAAGTTGTGGACCCCAGAGCTACACACGGTATTCCAGGTGTGGTCTCACCAGAGTGGAGTAGAAAGGTAGGTAGTAGCAGGTCCCTGCTACTAGGACCTGCTGGCATCACTTTTTTTGATGTAGCCCAGGATACAGTTGGCTTTCTGGGCTGCAAGCACACATTGCTGGCTCAGATTGAGCTTCTCATCCACAACACACCCAAGTCCTTCTTCTGAGGGATGCTCTCAATCCATTCACCGCCCAGCCTGTATTTGTTCTTGGGATTGCACCGACCCCCATGCAGGACTTTGCACTTAGCCTGGTTGAACTTCATGAGTTTTGCACAGGCCCACCTCTCAAGCCTGTCCAGGTCCCTTTGGATGACATCCTTTCCCGCTAGCATGTTGACCGCTCCACATAGTTTGGTGTCATGAGCAAACTTGCTGAGGGTGCAATCCCACTGTCAACATCACCAACAAAGATGTTAAACAGCACTGGTCTCAGTATTGCCCCATGAGGTCTCCACTTGGACATCAAGCCGTTGACTGAAACTGTTTGAGTGTGACCATCCAGCCAATTCCTTATTCAATGAGTGATCCATCCATCAAATCCATGTCTCTTCAATTTAGAGACAAGGATGTCATGTGAGACAGTGTCAAATACTTTGCACCAGTCCAGGCAGATGATGTCAGTTCGTCTTCCCTTATCCACCACTGCTCTAATGCCATCATAGAAGGCCACCAAATTTGTAAGGCATGATTTGCCCTTAGTGAAGCCATGTCGGCTGTCACCAATCACCTCCTTATTTTCCATGTACCTTAGCATATTTTCCAGGAGGATCTGCTCCAAGATTTTGCCAAGCACAAAGGTGAGACTGACCAGCCTGTAGTTCCCCAGGTCTTCATTTTTTCCTTTTTTAAAAATAGGTGTTCTGTTTCCCCTTTTCTAATCACCGGGAACTTCACTGGACTACCATGGCTTGGGAACTTCATCCACCAGTTCCCTCAGGACCCATGGATGCATTTCATTGGGTCCTATGGATTTGTACACTGTCAGGTTTTTTAGAAGGTCTCAGAACTAATCTTTCCCTACAGTGGGCAGCAGTTCTTCATTCTCCCAGTCCCTGCTTTTGCCTACTGCGACTTGGGTGGTGTGGCTAGAGCCCTTGTCAATGAAGCCTGAGGCAAAAAAGTCATTGGGTACCTCTGCCTTCTCCATATCCAGGGTGACCAGGTCTCCTGTTTCCATTCAGAGAAGGTCCACATTTTCCCTATTCTTCCTTTTATCACTGACATACATGTAGAAGCCTTTCTACAGGTGCCTTTGATGTCCCTGGCCAGATTTGATTCTATCACAGCTTTAGCTTTCCTAACCTGATCCCCGGCAGCTCAGACAATTTCTGTGTATTGCCCCCAAGGCTACCTGTCCTTGCTTCTGCCCTCTGTAGGCTTCCTTTTTGTGTTTGAATTTGTTCAAGAGCTCCTTGTTCATCCATGCAGGTCTCCTGGTGGTTTTGCTTGAGTTCCTCTTTGTTGGGATTAATTACATCATTGAAATATCATGTGCAATAGTGACTGGGTGGTGTTGTTCAGTAAGATAACTAAAATCCCTTTTATATTGATAGATTTTGAATAACTTTTCCAGCTTAAAATATCCTGTTTAAAATTTGAAACTGTTTTTGAGAATACAATTACTCTAATTTTATACTCACAAATTTGTACTTTTAAAAGCTTCTTCTCTCTCTCACTATGTGGAAGATACATATGGGGGAAAAATGTGGGACCAGTTACCCTGAAAATATCTAAATATAGTACTTTACAGTTTTCAAAAAATGCAAAAACCGAAATATAAAAATAAAGAAATGTCATTTAAACTTCAGTTGACATTTTCTTTTCCCTGTTTTGGAACCACAGTAAATGTATATAGACTTGTGTAAACTTACATGATTAAGAAGGATTATAATGCTGTGCCCATTGCCCTTTTCACATGTCTTTTTATTGCAACTGATTAAATTCTTGATTCTGGAATGCTTCTTTAAGCAACGTAACTGAGATTCTGTAACTGCACAGAATCTCATACCAGAGAGTGATCAAATCAAAACTTCCTACAGATAAGGACTGCCCACTAGCCCCCAGAAGTCCAATATTTAATATTAAATTTTTAATTATTTTTAAGAAAAACTTCCAGATTTTTCAAATTTTCCAACATTTTTTGTTTTTTGAAAGCTATCTTAGGTACCTTTTTGGGATCTAGTTCTGGATTCTTGGGAAAATTAGAACAAAATATCCCAAATTTCCAAAGATTTGCCTTCTGCAAAACAAGGAGGTTAAATACTATTCATACAAACAATTAAACTGCCAGAGATCTTAAAATGGGAGTAAATTTTAAAAAGTTTATGGACCTGACAAGGCTTTTGAAGCTTCTGTGTCACTGATCTTCAGTTTTAATGCTGAACTCAGTGAACCCTTGCATTCCTTACTAGGCTTAAATGAAGTTGCTCATGGTCAATGATTCTATCTGTTCTTCCAGTTTTCCATTTTTCACTCCAGTCTTGTTTTTCAGTTAGATGCAAATTGAGGATGCCTTGCTCTGTGGTTAGAAACTCTTCTTTTTGCATAATAAGGTGGCTTGTCTATTACTTAGCAGTTACCTATGATGATATACAAATGTATAAGCTGCTCAACAATTGTAAAGTCAATTTTCAACAGAGTTAAAGCTATATACACAATGCGAAAGACTCACTACATAAAATTCCCCCTGGAGTACACTGTTTTTGTCAAGTGCCATGGGAATTATTCCAGAAACATTTATTTCTCTTACTTCTGTTGGCTTCTTATTCTGCTTACTCCATTAATCAAAATGTCTCACTATAGTCCCATATTTTCCCCACTTATTTGTCAAAGCCTATCATTGATCTTATACACATAGATGGCCAGCAAAGAGGAGCAGAGGGAAACAATCACCTCAAATCCACGTACATTATCTAACACAGAATAAGTCCTGATCTGGGTCTTTTGCAAAGCAACAAATTATGCATTTGTCCTAGAAACAAAGCAAACAAAAAAAAATCCCAATATTATTTTTATCTGTTTTAATATTTTGTTCTTCAAGATTTATGCAGGGTTTTATTACACCGCAATCAACACAGACAGTATTTTTCATCATCCCAAGCTCCCTATAAGAAAATATTCATATATATTTTCATTTTAAATTATTTTTTTTGTCTGTCACTGGATAAATATTAAAGCCTGACTTCTGACTTCCAGGTATAGAAGATTTCCTTTCTTTCTTTTCTTCTTTTTGTTTTTCTAATTTTTTCACTTTTTCTAAAAAAATTTGAATTGTTTTCACCTAGTTGTATTCTCCAGGTGTTGTGTGGTAACAAAAAAACCCCGACATACCGTTCTCTACTCTTACATCAGGCGGCTTCTATTTTCATTATTTTCATATTTATCTGAAATAGACTATCTCACCTATCCTTGTTTTTTTGCCTATTACTCATTTATCTCAGTCCATTCTACACCAGAGCTCAGAGATGGAATGGAAGGCAAGTTTTTCCAAGACAAACATGTCTGTTATAAATCTCAGCACAGGCAACTGAATTGTTCGTGCCAGATTAGCATGATATAAACATACTTGATAGATGACATTTAGTTTTATGTAAAATAAATAACATTATTATTTTATCTATGTTTTCCCACAATAAAGTATGCTTGATACTTCCCCTGCCTTGGAGCTGCTGATTTTAGAAATATATTGGTAACCTGACTGCATCTCAAAATACACACTTTTGCATATAGCACAGGACATATATATGCGGATCAAAAACTTACACACACCCCCCCCATCTTCTGGAAAATATTCCACTTAAATGTATAAAAAATGTGGCTCCTTGGGGTAATTTATACATTATGTGCTTTTCTTCAGATGAAGATTTAATTATATATTTACTTATATTTCAATATGATTCCATCTGAGATCTTTGCATCATCTCAAGTCAACTATCTTCATACATTCATCTTCAACATTACGAAGAAAATCTGTCTAATAAAAAGGGAGAAGTTATAAAATAAGCACAATTCTGTCAGGCTTCAAGGTGCATCAACTAATAACAATAAAAACAAATCATAGTGGTAATTCTTTCATCACACCATAACATTCGGTTGCCCTTGCAGATGTTAAAATTATTTTTAATCTCAGTGGAATTCATCTTAGTATCAGACACCATTTTCTAGCTTAAAAAGAAAAAAGATCCAATATCAACAAAACCAAGTAATCTTAAAGAAGCCCAAGGAAATTATATTATAAGTGGGTTTACTATAACTCTTAAAGTTTACCTTAAAGACCATAAAACTATGATCAGTCATTAGAAACAACCTGTCAGTAACCGAAAATGGATATATTTAATAGGAGTTTATGTTTATACCCTTGTTAGCTCCAAACACTATGTTGGTTGAAACAGTTTACAAAAGAAGTCAGTCAAGTTTAACACCAGCACAATGCTCTGTTTCTAAGCAGCATCAGAATGGTTGGCCTAATCAAAACAAATCTATTTAATGCTACATCAGTAGAGGTACCAAAACCTGATCATCTGGAAAACAATGTGATTACACGTGGTACCTCTAAAAATGACAACCAAACCTAACAAAATTATTTCTTATGGAAAATTTTCCCTCACTGAAGAGCAGTGGTTTATCCAAAGCTTGCCAGCAATGTTAACTTTTCAGTATAGCCAAATCTTATCACTTTGTTTATAAATTATTCTGTCCCACCCTTGCTTACTCAGCTATATAATTTAATTAAACCAAGTCCATTTCCACAGATTGTTTTACATAAAAAATTACATAGCTATTTTACCACATACCCTTCACTCTCTGTGGTTGGCAGACAAACTCCTACCGTTGTTCACTCGCTATCACCCCAGCAGGATGGGGGAGGGAATCAGAATGGCAAAAGTGAGAAAACTCATGGGTCAAGATAAAAACAGTTTAACAAGTGAAGGGAAACAAAGAAACAAACAAACAAATGATGCGAAAGTAATCACTCACCACCAGCAGACTAATACCCAGCCAGAATCTGAGCAAAAATTGGAAAAATGCCCCCACAGTTTGACTGCTGAGCATGAAGTCATATGGTATAGAATACCCTTTTGGTCAGCTTGGGTCAGTTGTCCCAGCTGTACCCCTTCCCAACTCTTGTGCACCCTTAGCCTACTCACTGACAGGGCAGAGTAGGAAAAGGAGAAGGCCTTGTTTTTGCATAAGCACTGCTCAGTAAAAGTCAAAACATTTCTATCATCAACACTGTTTTGGCCACAAACCTAAAACACAGCACCATATGGGCTGCTATGAAGAAAGTTAACTCCATCCCAGCCAAACCCAGTACACTTCCCATTTAAAATGATCAGGTATGCATTTCTTTTGAATCACGGTGGCATAATCTGCACCTAACCAAAGAATAATGCTCAGATGTATACTCCTGATTCTGCAGTGAAACTTCTCATGTCATCAGATGGTTAAAGAGACCTGGGTTGTTTTTTTTTTTCTCAATATGGAAGCACTGTCATGAGAAAATGACTTTATTTGTCATAACATTGCCAGGACATGAGGTCCTGTTTGGTAACTATTCTGCCAATATGTAATGAGAATAAAAGTGTTAATAACTACAGAAACAGCTTTTGGATAGACTAAATGATTAAAATTTTTTTCTGGGAAAACCTATGTTTCACTCATTTTTAAATGCATTTTAAACTGTATGTGAATTCAGAGCATTCTTAATCTTATATGGAAATTTTGCATTAAAATTAAAGAGACTTTTACATATGGAAGAATCCTAGTGGTTTAGTTTGTTGTTTTTTTAGTTATTTAAAAGCCTAGATTTTATCCATTCATTTCTAATCTCTGGACAATCTAGTAAATTTCTCCACATTCAAAAACATTTTTAAAAATCAATTTGGCATAATTTTTATGTTCATAATTAGTTATTAATAAGTTGCTAAACAGTCATCTTAAAGTCATTAGTAAAATGTATAATCCTCAAAAGAAGCATGTGCATATAAATGTCACAACTGCATAGCACTTCAATAAAGGACTGGAAAACTGAAATTTAGGTAATGACCAAAGAGTATCTTCATCAGGTTTTGTTTTATGGACACAGCTTGAATACAGTTGGTGGAAAAAGGGAGAGAAGGGACAATAAATGCCAAGACCAAGGTCAAAGCATATATTACACTAAAGACGAGTTTAAATTAATTTGGCCTCTTATCTTGGTTGGTTGGAGCAGAGACTAGGAAGGATGTAATTGCACTGGAGACAATGAAGCACAGAGATGAAATACCAGGTCACAAGCACTTATATTGTGAGGAAATGTTAGGGAATACAGTATTACTGTGATAGAAAAAGAAAAGGGACTTGGAGGTTACTGAGAAGTAATTTGTGATAACCCTTTTTCTGTAGTTTGATTGAAATTAAAAATTTATTGTGATACAAGTGTTGTTTAGACTTCTATAGAGACAGGAATTAGGATCCCCTAATTCATACCTTTTACCAAGAAACAACTGAGTGTGAATGTCTACAAAGTGATTATGCAGAGACATTATCTGTAACATACAGTCTACCACTGACACTTAGAACATTTCAATTTATCTCACCAATTGACTAGATTGCCACCAGCTCATTTGCATTCCTACAGGAAGATAACTGCTGGCTTTGAACCTAGCCTAGCATCAAAAAACAAGCTTCCAGACAAAGAAAAGATTGAAGAGTGGAGATAAAGTCCCTGCATTTTCAAAGCCTGGAATTTTAGGTATCAAGGATGGAGTGAAATCACAGGATGACAGAAAAATGTACGTTGGAAGGAACACTTACAACTAGGCTTTCACTTAAAGGAAGGGTAGCATAAAGACTTAAATAAGGCTGTTCACAACTTCTCCAGTCAAGTTTTAAAGATCTCCAGGGATGGAGCTTCCACACTTTCTCTATTCTGGTACTTAACACTTGTCATTGCAGTTAAGTATTCAGCTTTCTAGTGTGCAGTTTGGATTTACCTTGTTGCAACTAGTCTTTTGCCTTTTGTCTTTATGCTTTATGCCTCTGAGAAGGGTCTGGCTTCATCTTCTACACAATCTTCCTTTCTTGTAGTAAAAGAGTGCAATTACATTTCCTCCTTACCCCCTTCCCCCTTAAGTCCTTTCTTCTCCAGTGGCAAAGCTCCCAGCCTCTGCCATGACTGGAATTCCTGTTCTCCCCTGCCTGAAGCAGCCTCTGGCTATTCCCTCCTCTGAGAGTTGTGGGGTTTTGTTGCCTCTACCTGCAGACTCTCTGCACTTCCCGCAGATCTCCTGTTCTAAGTCTGTGGAGTTATACAGCCTGGACACCTCCTCTCATAGCTGCGTCCCTTCTTCGTCTCCTTGTGGTCATAGGCAATTGGCTCTAGGTAATCCTGTTTGAACAGGGGGGTTGGACTGCATGGCCTCCACAAGTCCCTTCCTACCTCAACCATTCTGTGATTCACCTGGCAAGTCAGGGCCTCAAAGATCTGGAAGTCCTGGTAGACAGCAAAATGACAATGAGCAAGCAATGTGCTCTTGTGGCCAGGAAGGCCAACGGAATCCTGGGCTGCATAGGGAAGAGTGTGGCTAGTAGGTCGAGGGAAGTCATTCTCCCCCTCTACTCTGCACTGGTGAGGCCACAACTGGAGTATTGCATCCAGTTCTGGGCTCCCCAATTCAAGAGGGGTAGGGAACTACTGGAAAGAGTCCAGCAAAGGGCAACAAAGATGATTAAGGGATTGGAGCATCTCCCTTATGAGGAAAGGCTAAGAGAGCTGGGACTCTTTAGTCTGGAGAAGAGAAGGCTGAGGGGAGACCTTATTAATGCCTATAAGTATCTCAAGGGTGGGTTGAAGGAGGAGGGAGCCAGACTCTTTTCAGTGGTTCCCAGTGAGAGGACGAGGGGCAACGGGCACAAGTTGGAACATAGGAGGTTCCACTCGAATATGAGAAAGAATTTCTTCACGGTGAGGGTGACAGAGCCCTGGAACAGGCTGCCCAGGGAGGTTGTGGAGTCCCCTTCTTTGGAGATTTTCAAGACCCACCTGGATGCAGTCCTGAGTAGCATTCTCTAGGCAATCCTGCTTCAGCAGGGGAGTTGGACTAGATGATCTATACGGTCCCTTCCAACTCTAAAAAAAAATTCAATTCAATTCAATTCAAAATTCAAATTCAATTCAAATTCAAACAAAGCCCCCCTGCCCATAGATGAGGCCACTGTCAAGTCCAGGCCTAGTACTGGGATGGAGCAGCAGGCTCTCCCTTGAGGCAGCCATAGATCTGGATGTCAACACACTCCTTCAGGAGAGTCAAATGGACCCAATTTTTGTTACCACAAGTTTATAGTTCATTTGCATCCTTCAATATTTACAGTTACTTAAAAAATATTTTTATTCATTTTTTAATTATTTACAAGCTACTATACAGTTATATCATCACACTATATTGGTAAATGAGGCATTTTTTACTTCCTTCCATTGTTTTTCTCTTTCCAAAGTAAAATTTGTTACTTCATATGTATGGCTCACACACATCCCTAATCTTTATTATGCTAGTATTGCCTTGTGGATGTTAATTCCTAGGAATCCTCCTCATTTTTAGGTATAAAAAATTTCAGAAACTTTACTTTCAGCGGACAATCAACAGTTCTCTTTTTTCTGCTAATCCTTACTAAAACTCATGCCTCTGAATATGTCCCAATAATTTTGCACTCCTTTTTCTTAAGACTCCTCAAAATTGCATAGATTTCATAAGGTAGTGCAGAAGGTAGAGCAGCACTTTTCTCTGAAAACTCTCATGAAACTGATTAACTTTACATTCAGATGTAAAGCCAGATGGACTCTACCATTGTCTCTCTTTTTGACAAGACAGACTGCTGGAATACAGAAAAGCACCCTCTGCATGTCCCTTTGCTCAGACTCTTCTGCATACCAGAAGATAACCTTTAGACAATAAATTATTTGGTGTGAGAAATATCTTACTATAATCTTCTACAATATTGGGTAAGTGGATGTTAATAAAGATTATAAAAAGATTTTTAATGGTTGACAACGATATAGTTTTATCTCTGCTGTAACTTCTGGCAGAACATCTGATTTTTGTGCTACCTAAATCTGTTTAATTACCACTAAATACAATTAAAAGTTTTGTTTCCTCTCTCTTAATTATAGTAGAATCTTTACATCATACCTTTAACTTGGTTCTCCATTTTAATTTTGACTTGTTAATCCTAACTTCCACTTCCTGACTCATTGCTTAATAAATTGTAAGTCAATTTTTGTGCTTGTTGTTTAAGAAATCTGTGAACAAATATGTCTAAGGTTCGCCAAGTACACAAATAAAATCTGCAGTGTAAATCTTAATTTAAGTCACGTATATCAATTTATAAACTACAGTACAGTAAACAGGAGGTGAGGCAGAGCCCCAGTATTCCCGTACTGCAGGTCATGAGGATGAATAGCAGAATAATTACTATAGTTTCCTCAACAAGTTGTAGAATAACCAGTTAAAATATTTGTCATTAACTTCTTTTCAGTATGGGGGGGGGGGGGGGGGCGATTTAAAAAGCCCACAAAAAAACCAAAACAAACCTTCAATGAATTTCAAAACCTTTTATCTAGTAGAAATGTGTTTTTAAAGTAATGTGAGCTAAGATTACGTTAGGCATAGTCACTGTGCTTGTGCTATGTCACCTGGGATTAATTTCTCTAATAAGTGAGCAGGTGAGCTTGTTAAACAGTTGTGTGCATTGAGAACTTTGTTATCAATTCCTCAGGTAACTAAATAATCTGGCTTGTTAATGTGCAATGAACAAAATATCTTAGATATTTTAGAGATCAGTCTAAGAGAGGTATTGGTATTTCCAATAAGAGGTTGGCTTCTCTACCATCTAAATCTATGGAATTAGCTCCACTGTCCCAGCATCGGAGCAACCAAGAGAGAAGTGGCTCCCCATCATGACGAGTAAAATCCTTCCTCAGATTTCGCAAATCCTTTAAGGACAAAGAGTTAATAATTACATCTACATCTGAGGCATCATCCTGTATCGAGGCTGGCTGAGAAGGACCCTCTCCCCTATCTACCTGAGAAGGGGCTCCCCAACCGGTTGACTGTGTTGTAAGAGGGCGCTTTCCTTTATCTACACCAGAAGGACCCTCTCCTGGGTCTTCATCAGAGGAGCCTTCTCCCTTGCTGTCTGGCTTGGGCACGTCCTTGTCGTAAGGGGCAGGGGACCGAGCCGACCTCTTTTTCTGCTTCCTGGTCACCGGAGCAACTTGTGCCGGTTCTGCTGGCGCTGGGGGAGCGGCAGGGCTCGGGTTGGGAGCTGGAGCAGTGGCAGCGCTGGCTGTCGGGGCCGGAGCAGCCGGTGCAGCTGCGGGCGTAGGAAGGGCTGGCGATAGAGATGTGGGGGGTGCGGGCGGCGGAGCCACTTTTACCGCCGGCTGCGGAGTGACCGGGGCCGGGACGGGCCGGGGCGCGGCTTGGGCCGGGGCCGGAGCCGGTGTTGGTGGAGGTGCGGGCCGGGCCGGCGCCGGTGCCGGTGGGGGAGCGACCGCTGCCGCTGGGGCCGGTGTCGGCGGGGCCAGGGGCGTGGTTTTTCGCCGGTGCCGGAGCCTTGGCTCGTGCCGGTGGCTGTGGGGGAGCAGCCGATGCCGTTGGCACCGGTGTCGGCGTGGCCTTGGCCGGTGCCGCTGGCTTGGCTTGGGCCGGGGCCGGGGCTGGTTCTGTTTGTGTCTGAGTAACACTAAGTGCCTGCCACGCAATGCTCACTTCTGCACTGACAGTTCATAGCAAATGCTGCCTGCATTACATTCAGTGAAATCGACAGCACTATCACGATTAAGTGACCATAACAATAATCACAGTCATTCTCCAAAGAGCCCACAGGTTTCTCATCCCCTAATTCCGTTGGTATCACCTTGGGATAATCACTAAGAGGCAAGGTAAACTTTCCCCAGCGAAAATCGAAAGTGTGATTAGCAACAGAATCCATCACATGATGCCCAAGATGTGCAGGTATCATAGCAATCCAACTGACCACATTATACATCTGGAGGCACATCCACACGAATACAGCACGCTTGACCCACCGCATCCAAACACAGAAAAACAAATAAACCTTTCAATATATTCGGCCAGTTTAACACCACTGCATCAATGAACTTCATACAAAGCTCTCCAAAAATACCATACACAATATTCTGTAGGTACGACATGATGTAAGCTGTCGGTTCTCCATGAGCAAGCTGGAATTCAAACTATTCAGGCAATCTTATCAGACCACAGTCATCGGGCCCCACGTTGGGCGCCAATAAATCTGTTGTGGTTTCAGCAGAATTTACCAAAACCGGACCAACAGATGGCCCTTCCCCCCCCTCCCCCCAAAAGAGGGACAGAGGAGAGAAAGAGATAAGGAGATTCAGAAGTTTAGAATGAACTAAACTACTTTCATGAAGAATTAATATTAAAGTAAAAATAAAGAAGAAAATAATGAAATAGATACAATATATACAAAACCATATCAAGCTCCCAGGATGACAGTCACGTCACCGGCAGGCACTGGGGAAGTCCCAGACTGGAGTCAGCAACGGATGGGAACTGGATTCCAGCTCTGGAGTCAGGAACACACGGATCGGGATCAAAGGCAGATGAACAGACAGAGTCCTCTCTGGACGTCGGCCATTGCAGGAAGGGAGCTGACCCTTTGATCCCTCAGCCTTTATACTGAGCATGGGGCAGATGGGATGGAATACCCCAGTTGGTCAGGTTTGGGTCACCTGTCCTGTCCGCTCCTCCCCACTGATGTGACCCCTCTACGTTTTTTCCGTTTCCAACCCTCTAAGGGGGCAAATAACAAAATGGGCTGACCTTGGTTGTTGTAGCAATAAGTATAAGCAAGGGCCTCTCTGCATACCATTCCTTGGCATGGAGCACAAACATTGCTCTTATCATTCTGAGAACGAGCAGTTTTCTCCACAATATGCCGTTAATTTCAGAGAGTTAGAGGAGGCCTAGCTAGGATGCACAGTTACAGAACAGAAAATTGGTTCAGTTTTACTTCAAACCGGGACAGCAACCAATAAGGGAAAATTCCACTGAAGGTTACCATGTTAGTACTGTACAATGTCAAACTCATTACAGAAGCAGACATTTTGGTTTTGTTTTCATCAAGTACCAAATATAAACAGGAAAGACGACAGAATCCTATACTTCTGTCTTCCTGGAGGACATGAGGGTGACTAAACAGCTATAAAGTCAGCAGTTGATGTTGGGGTATTAACACAAGAGAGATTTGAGTAAAATGATTTCTTTTTATCTCGGGAAATCTAATTTTGTTGTAAAGGATTGTTTTTACTTTGTTCATAGTTCTAATTATCTTTGAAGCAGCAGCTTTAGGTTTTTATGACAAGATATAAATCATTTACAATGTATCCTTCCTGCTCTTAAAAATGACCACAGAAACTGATATTCTTGGGGTCTCACCTGTGCCAGTAGTTCTTGCTGGGGCGTGTAGTAGAAGAAAAGTAACCTCCTACAGCACAGCCACATTGAAATACTGTGAATATATAAGGCTGACACTTCTGCTTCAAACCAACCCACAAACTACTAGGTAGTACTTTCCTGCCAGGCATCATATGGGGAGACTAAAACATTTCTAAAAGCTCACGAGGGAGGAATACAAAACCAGCTTTAAATATAGGCTACATTTTTATATGTTTATGAAGCTGTAAATGGAGTTGGGCAAAAGGAAGGTGGGGTTGGTGGGGAAAAGACGCAATTTTAGGGATTGTGACAGTGACTGTGTCTGTAATGTGTTTCTGTCAAGGTTTAATCAGTAGTGCATAGTAGTTATATGCATAGGTGTTTTCACATTGAGTTTTAAAATAACTTAGGAAGTTTATGCACAATTTAGCAATTGGTTATCTGGGGATCTAAAAGAGCAGCATGATGCCAATAAGCAGGAATAACTACTACTGTGCAGTCAGCAACCTCAGTGGCAGTACACTATCGTTCTGTCCCTCAGCAGCAGAGACTAAATCTGTACTGTGCCCTGCTGTAATCAGCAAATGACCCAAGCACCTTAGAGGGGTCATAGCCTCATTTCTTTGGAGATTGCTTCTCTTCCTCCAAACACAGAAATGCAGTTGATCACTGCTGAAAATAACAGAGAATTTAAAATACATCAAAATAAAATACACGTGTGTACATGTGCTAAATGACTGTGATTATCCTGAGCAGATTCAGCCTAGTGAATCATGTCGTCTGCAGTTACCTTTACCTCTCCTTCCATAGCAGTTCTTTTCTTTCTGGTCTACACACAGATCATCTTGATTTTTTGATTCACTGCATTAAGTGAAAAACTTCAATAACATAAAGAGACCATAAAATAGAGACAAATTTATTTTGCTTCGAAGTACTGCATCCCACTGTATATGGGTCTGGTGAATATCAAGCTGGAGAGGAAATCATCTTCCTATCTGCCCCAAACTTCTGTTCTGGACTGAGACCAAATTACCACTTCTCAAAATTTTTCACTGCACACCAAAGCACAAGCATTGACCATCTGGTTCTTATCATTGTGTGTACTTCCTCTTCTTTCTCTGTTGCAGTTTTAGGAGAAACACTTTCCAGAATATAGTATCCTCAGAAAAAGTCGGAAATTAGGAACCTTTTCCTGTAACTGAGATTTCATATCTATATCTCTATCATCTTGTGAATTTAGTTCACAACAGTCTGCTCATAGGCAATTTTCCAAAGCAGAGAGAGGACAAAACCAAGAGACTGTGAAATTTCTAGTAAATCACCTGTTGCAAAAAGAAAACAAAACTGAGAGAGTTGGGATTGTTCAACCTGGAAAAGAAAAGGCTCCAGGGAGACCTTATGGCAGCCTTCTAGTACTTAAAAGGGGCCTACAGGAAAGATGGGGAGGGACTCTTTATCAGGGGGTGTAGCAAAAGGATGAGGGGTAACGCTTTTAAACTGAAAGAGGGTAGATTTAGATTAAATATTAGGAAGAAATTCTTTATGGTGAGGGTGGTGAGATATTGTAACAGGTTTCCCAGAAAAGTTGTGAATACCCTATCCCTGGAGGTGTTCAAGGCCAGGTTGGCTGGGGCTTCGACCAACCTGGTCTAGTGGGAGGTGTCCCTGCCCATGGCAGAGGGATTGGAACTAAATCATCTTTAAGGTTGTTTCCAACTGAAACCATTCTATGATTCTATATCAGATATGAAGTTCTTACAAGTAGATCAAAATTTCACTTTAGAAATCTGTCAGCTTCATCTCTGGCTCTGAAAAAAAGCTTAGCATACTTATTTTATAATCCAGAATTCATGTCATAATAGTTGTACACATACTTTCATGCTAATAGTCCAGAGTTCTGAAAAGTAACTTCTTGCTGTTATTACATTTGAATATTTCTGCTGTAGAAAATGGGATAATACATTAAGAATGTTCCTCAGTTCACACTATTGCATTTTAATACATATGCAACA
Source organism: Numenius arquata (assembly GCF_964106895.1). NCBI lineage: Eukaryota > Metazoa > Chordata > Aves > Charadriiformes > Scolopacidae > Numenius > Numenius arquata. The sequence continues at coordinate 99,353,652 of NC_133576.1, forward strand.
CCTTTAATATTTTGAGAGATTTAAGGAAAAATTAAACTATAAAATAACATGTTATGCCAGATGGCTTCTATGGTGAAGCCCAAAGCAAGTTTCTCTCATTTCCCACTGAAATACTTATTCCCTAAACCCCTTGAACTTTTATTAAAAATTTTTCTAAACCTTAGTGCTGTTTATGTCTTTTTCTGCCTTTGATATCATTAACTTCCTTTCACGATTGTTTGAGCAAGGAAAAAAAATAAATGAAAGAGGGAGCTAAAGTTCTCAACCTGGCAAGAGATGAATTTCACAGGCTCTACATTCAGTAATCAGCAATCATATGGTACAATTAACAGAGCCAAGGGCAGAACTAGCATCTGTCAAAGCTACAAACCTGATGACTGTAGACTTAGTCAACACACCTGTAGACCTTATCCCCAAGTCCGTGTCTGAGCTTCCATTTGGAAAAACAGAAACCAGGTGAAGCTGATGACAGAATAAAATGCAGAAAAGTTCTCCATATTCATGAGCATTATCCAGCCTCTTACCATGAAGTAATTTTGCTGTCTATTTCATGTGGCAATACAGTGATCAGTTTGGAAATCCCACGTAATGAATCATGCCTATAATAGGCACTATTTAGAAAGCCAATATTCAAGAAACCCTTTTGAATACAACTTCTATTCATTGCTCTCTATTAACAATCAGCAAATACATTTTCGTGTACTGTAACCAATTTAATTTAAGTATAGAAGGTTTATCACAGTTACATTTTTTTCTTATTTCATATGATAATTTGTTTATTATTTAAACTATTAAAGCTCTCAAATATATAAAGTGAATTACAGATAAACTGACAAGACTGTGCATACATTATGTTGTCCTGTGACAGACTAGGCAATAGTGTGATCGCGATCATAGGCCACATTGCAGAAAATGGAAAGATAAGCTGTAGAGCTGAATACATAAAAAAAGAAATTGTAATCAAGTTTTTAACACTAAATCATGTGCTTCCCTTGCCTTTTGTAAACCTGATCACCTGTGTTGGGTACTGCAGAAGAACATGCACATCTTTCTTCATACTCAGTCCCTCTACCTCCAAAATTTTCAATATTGAGCCAGTAGAGTATAGGCTGAATTCCTATATGGTTCCCTCTAAGAAGAGTTTGAAACCCTGCAAAACCTTCAGCCTTTTGGAATGTCTCTTTAGTATGTCCATTTCATATCAACAATAACTAATATGTTTGTTTTAACTAAGACTTTCCAAAGACTTCTACAGGGCACAATACCATATTGCTAACTCGTCCAGATCAGGTCCACTGCTGTGTTTATGTAGCACTGCATTGTTATATAATACAGTACAGCTGTTGAATGTCTGAATAAATGTAGAACTTTATGAACCTAAGGAAAGTCAAAAGCAACCTGGATAGCACATCATCTTTCCAAATATTTGTAGTCCTCAGGATCTGAAAATTGAGCATAGTGTGGAGATAGAGAGTTTCAGCTCTGGTCTGCCAGGACTGTTGTTCAAGGATATTATGGAGTATGTTATTGTCGTGGTTTCAGCCTAATTTACCAAAACCAGACCGACAGATGGCCCTTCCACCTCCTTCTCCCCCTCCCCAAAAGAGGAGAGAGGAGGAGAAAGAGATAAGGAGATTCAGAAGTTTAGGATGAACTAAACTACTTTCATGAAGAATTAATATTAAAATAAAAATAAAGAAGAAAATAATGAAATAGATACAATATATACAAAACCATATCAAGCTCCCAGGATGAGTCACATCACCGGCAGGCACTGGGGAACTGTGACGGATGGGAACTGGATTCCAGCTCTGGAGTCAGGAACACATGGATCGGGATCAAAGGCAGATGAACAGACAGAGTCCTCTCTGGACGTCAGCCATTGCAGGAAGGGAGCTGACCCTTTGATCCCTCAGCTTTTATACTGAGCATGGGGCAGATGGGATGGAATACCCCAGTTGGTCGGGTTTGGGTCACCTGTCCTGTTGTTATGGTTTGAGAGAACCCATAACAATCTATTGTCGTTAGACAATTATTCTATCACCCGATGACCCCTCCCCACCCGGAAAGGGGAATCGAGGAACACAAAGAAACACAAGGGTTGAAGTATAAATAGATTTAATAGACTAAGACTAAACAATTAACAATAATACTAAAGAACGAGTATTAATCCCGATACTGATATAAGATATTCAGAAATTATACTCAGCCATCTATATCAGTAGGAAGCTGTCCACTCCCAGCAGTGGATAGCAAGTATTGGACACTGCGAGCGCAATGGCTTCAGGAGGAAGGGAAGGCCGAGGGCTCCAGCACTGGGACAAGGAGTTGTCTGGACCCGCCGCCATCAGGGAGAGAGCCTGCTACGCAGCAAACTTTTCTAATTTATATTGGATGTGACATTCATGGTATGAAATACTCCTGTTGGCCAGCCTGGGTCAAATGCCCAGGCCTTGCTCCTCCTCGTCCCTGCACCTGGCAAGGCTCGAAAACACTAACCTTGAATCCCACGGAGCCTGGCTGGCTATAAAGTAAATATTTTCATGAATTCAGACACTAGAGTCTTCTAAAAGTGTAATTTTCCCCAGCATTAGAAGAAAAGTTAGTCCTGTGTCTCTCAACCCAGGACACCTGTCCACTCCTCCCCACTGATGTGACCCCTCTACGTTTTTTCTGTTTCTGACCCTCTAAGGGGGCAAATAACAAAATGGGCTGACCTTGGTGGTTGTAGCAATAAGTATAAGCAAGGGCCTCTCTGCATACCATTCCTTGGCATGGAGCACAAACATTGGTCTTATCATTCTGAGAACGAGCAATTTTCTCCACAATATGCCATTAATTTCAGAGAGTTAGAGGAGGCCTAGCTAGGATGTAAAGTTACAGAACAGAAAATTGGTTCGGTTTTACTTCAAACCGGGACAGTTATAATGAAAAATATGTTTCTTTTCTGATTATATGTCTCTAATGGATAAAGAAAAAAGTCAACAATGGGAAAATTCAGAGTTCACAGAGTGAAGATGTAGCATATCTATTCCAGCTGTTTCTAAAATGTGGGGAAAGCAGTGTGCTCCAAAGTCCTGGTCAAAGGATTGTATGTCAACAGTACAGATTTTTCTCTTTGCAGATGGTGCAGAGTCAATGGTGCAGATTTTTCTCTTTGTCCATTTGCTGAAATATTCTCTCAGTGAAATTCAGAATGAGAACTCATCTCCACCTGCAGACAGGACAAAGTTGGACTTAGGAGCTGGAGCTCCCAAGCTCCTAAGTTCTACAGTTTAGATACTAGAAGCATGGCTGCCTTCCTTCCCTCCTTTTTTCTTTCTGTCCTTCTTCCCTTCCCTCCTCTCCCCACCTTCCTTCCTTTCTCCCTTCTTTCTTTCCTCTTTTTTTCTGTGATCTCCAATGTTATGCTTGACTTGGAGTGGTCAAATATAATTATTTGTTTTATGAACTAAATATAAACAAATATAAACAATGTGTCTGAATTGGTAACAGGTTAAATTAAGGTTAAATTAGCAACTCATTTTTATGTTTCTTAGCTGTTGCTTATGTACCAGTCCCTTAGCATTTTTCACAGCATGTACAAAGAAAAGTAGTAACCTTTGAAGGTGTCATGGTTTGGGCCAAGTTGACCAATGACAAGACAACAGATGCTCTCCCCCACTTCTCACTCCAAGGAGAGGAAGAAGAGAGATAAAGAGATTTATGAGTTCAGGCAAAACCTGAACTACTTTAATGAAATATTAATAATAAAATAAAATTAAAAGGAAATAATGAAATAGATACAATATAGAAGAATATATATACAAAACCCTATCAAGTTCCCAGGAAGATGTCACCAGCAGGCACTGGGGAATCTCCAGACTGGTCTGAGACAAATGGGAACTGGATTCCAGAAGTTGCTGATGGAGATCAAAGGTAGACAAACTGACAGCGTCCTCCTCATTGAAGAAGAGCCCTTAAGGAGCAGCCTGAAAAGACCCACCAAAGAGCAGCCAACCTGACCCCCTTTGATCCCTCAGCTTTTATACTGAGCATAGCAGATGGCGTGAAATACCCTATTGGTCAGTTTGGGTCATCTGACCTGTCTACTCCTCCCCAGAGATACAAATCCTCCATGGGGTAAACAACTAAGTCAGCTGACTCTGATTGCCACAGCAACAAGTAAGAGCAAGAGCCTCTCTCACTGAACAGGAAGTTGGCTCTGCTCCACTCCAAACTGGGACAGAAGGATGTTGTGCTCAGTGCTTTGCTAACATCAACAGAAATTAAAAATAGATGCTGATTCTATCCAATAATTTGGAAATGTTTTGATAGCACGGAAAATCAATGATGTTGAATTCAAAACTGGTGAAAAAGGTCAATTTAAATTTTTTTATTCCCTTCTGGGAACTGTTTTGCAGATCCATTACAGATACATTTGGGTTTTTTTTTTCTGTATGTGATATTTACAGCTGTAGTTAAGTTTATGGAGCTGCATGTGCCAGAAATGTATTTGCTATTTAACTATCAATTCTGTTTTCCTTTACTATATCAGAAATACTTAAATCTGGGGGAGTTGTGCCTGTGATGGGCTAGTTGTTTTACGCAGAGATCTCTGTTGTCACTGCAAGGCTTCTAGGACCCAGCAGTTGATAATTACTCATTCATACTGAAAAAATAACTTCACATTTCTTGGTTTAGGTTATTTTTGCATCGGTATGCAGTATCAAGATGTACTGAAGCATTTTTTTCTGCTAGTTTGGGAAAGGAAATTGTGTACCAAACTTGCACTTTTTTACTGTTACATATACTGCAATTATATGTGAATAGTGACAAAAAAACTCCACCCTTTCCCTTACTGCTCGTGTTGTAGCTTCTTTCTATTTCTCTACTAGTCTCGGCATGGTATTTTTGCTTTTAATACAGAAAAAAATTCATTTGTAACAACATGGAAGTGTGGTCCTAACTTTATTAATAGTGAGTGTGATCTAACTGTCATAGCCTTGAGTAGAAAATAGCATAGACAATGCAACACTTCAGAGTCCATACTACAACTTTGCTTGACCCAGGGGAGCTTTTTCATGGTTTACACTGCACATTTGAAATGTCTTGTTGCAAATATTTGCAGCGAAATTCTTACGCAGTCATAGATATTTTTAGTTGCACTGAATTCAAGGAAGCTGCAGCCAGTGAAGCATTGTCCTAGAGGCATCAGGAAGCTCGGAAAATCTATGTTACGTTACTTCTTTACTAGTAATACTAACTTTATTGCTAATAATGGCTGGCTAATCTGATATGAGGTATGGAATTCTAAGAATTAGCATGCAAGGAAAATTTATTGCATTACATTGTTCATTTGCTTTAGTAAAGCCTTTGACACCATTTCCCACAGCATTTGTCTGGAGTAACTGACCGCTCTTGGCTTGGACGGGTGTACTCTTGACCGGGTGAAAAACTGCTGGATGACTGGGCCCGAAGAGTGGTGGTGAATGGAGTTAAATCCAGCTGGTGGACAGTCACAAATGGTGCTCCCAAGAACTAAGTACTGGAGTCAATTCTGTTTAATATCTTTACTAATTATCTGGATGAGGGGACTGAGTGAACTGTCAGTAAGTTTTTAGATGACACCAAGTTGGGCGGGAGTATTGATCTGCCTGAGGGTAGGAAGGCTCGACAGAGGGATCTGGACAGGCTGGATCAATGGGCCAAGGTCAGCTGTATGAGACTTAACAAGGCCAAGTGCCGGCTCCTGCAGCACTACAGGCTTGGGGAAGAGTGGCTGGAAAACTGCCTGGCAGAAAAAGACCTGGGGGTGTTGGTCAACAACCAGCTGAATATGAGCCAGCAGTGTGCCCAGGTGGCCAAGAAGACCAACAGAATCCTGGCCTGTACCAGGAATAGTGAGGCCAGCAGGATTAGGGAAGTGATTGTCCCCCTGTACTCAACACTGGTGAGGCCCCACCTCGAGTACTGTGTCCAGTTCCCTCACTACAAGAAAGATATCAAGGTGCTGGAGCATGTCCAAAAAAGAGCAATGAAGCTGGTGAAGGGTCTAGAGAATAAGTTTTATGAAGAGCGACTGAGGGAATCGAGGTTGTTCAGCCTGGAGAAAAGGAGGCTGAGGGGAGACCGTATCGCTGTCTACAACTACCTGAAAGGAGGTTGTAGTGAGGTGGATGTCGGTCTTTTCTCCCAAGTAACAAGCAATAGGAGGGGAGGAAGTGGTATCAAGTTGCACCAGGAGAGGTTTAGTTTGGATATTAGGACAAATTTCTTCACTGAAGGGGTTTTCAAGCACTGGAACAGGCTGCCCAGGGAAGTGGTTGAGTCACCATTGCTGGAGATATTTAAAAGATGTTTCGACATGGTGCCTAGAGGCATGGTTTAGTGGTGGACTTTCAATGTTAGGTTTTTGGTTGGACTTGATGATCTTAAAGGTCTTTTCCAACATAAACAATTCTATGATTCTATGATTCTGTGATTTATTTGGTGAGTATAGTTCTGTTTTATTGCTTTATGATTATTCATAATAACCTATAAGTGGTGAGTAGTATATATTGAAAAATAATGAAGTGTTAATAACATAAAAGTACAATACCACATCTTGCCATTAAATCTTTATTAGGAAGATACTTCATTTTGGATGTTAAAAAGACCCACAGTTTTCTAAAATACAAAATAAACCCTTTTTTGACAACTATGTAAAGCTTGTCTTTTATTTTGACATGTTATGCTTCTTAGAAGGTGCATATCTTGGCAGCATGATTACTACTTTATCATGTCTTGGCTAGCGCAAAGAGGACCAAATGGAATTTCATTGGAGGAAGAAGCAGAATGGTTTATGTCTGGAAGCAAATGAGCACACTCAGCTGGAAGGAAGCTTCTGAAGTGTATTGTGCAGCAATGGCCTTCCAAACCACATCTGGCAGAAGACAGAGAATCCTAATTTCTGTCTCTCAGGAGAGCTCTCCAACATGAGACAATAATGACAGCATTCATTTTGCCTTACTTAGATATACAGACATTAGCTGTTAAAGTCTAAACAAGTCACACTAGCCTATCTTACAGTCAATGGAAAAAGAAAAAAAAAGAAAACAAAACAAAACCTATCTAATCTGAAGAAAGGCATTAAAATAATTCAATTACTTTTCCTGCCAAATCTGTCCTTTTGAGTGCATTTCCAAACAAGGAAGTTCAAAATGATTAGGAATTACTGTGGTAGCTGAAGTTAGCATATACATATTCCGTTTTCTGCTATGGAAGTCAAACTGGAGGGGGAAGTCCTGGATTGTAATATGTATATATAAAATATATATACTCTCAAATGTTATTCCTAATGTTAACGTTAAAAGCCTGATCCCATGTTAAGGAAACTGGTTGAAAATTTTGGAGTGCTCCCTTCCATTTGAGAATTTTAATGTGTGAACTATATTTTAGCATTGGTGAGGCCACACCTGGCGTACTGTGTCCAGACCTGGGCTCCCCAGTACGAGATGGGCATGGACATACTGGAGAGAGTCCAAGAAAGGGCCGCACAGATGATGAACAGGCTGGAGCACCTTTCCTATGACGAAAGACTGGGAGAGCTGAAATTGTTCAGCCTAGAGACGGGGATTGCTTCAGGGGGAACTCATTGGTGTAAATAAATACCTGAAGGGAAGGTGCAAAGAGGGCTTAGCCAGGCTCTTTTCAGTGGTGCCCAGTGACAGGAAAAGAGGTGATGGGTACAAACTGAAACACAAGAAGTTCTGTCTGAACATCAAGAAACACTTTTTAACTGTGAGAGTGACTGGGCACTGGCACAAATTGCCCAGAGAGGCTGTGGAGTCTCCATCCTCAGAGATATTCAAAAGCTGTCTGGACATAGTCCTGGGCAACTGGATCTAGGTGGCCCTGCACGAGCAGAGGGATTAGCTTAGGTGACCTCCAGAGGTCCCTTCCAACCTCAAGCATTCTGTGATTCTGTGATATGAAAGGCAGGTCTTGACCAAAAAAATTTCATACTTTGTACGAAAAAGAAAATTATGACTCCCATTTTATGAGGAATGTAATGTAATCCCTCTACATGAGTTAGAAGTATGCAGAGCATGTAAGCATCACTTTGGGGAGATTGCCAAGGCTATCCTGGAAATGCTCATAAATACTGGTGTGATTAGAAATCTAGAAATTATTCTGGTCCATACAGTAATGACATTATTTGCCAAGCAAGATTTGGAGTGGCGGGGTAGGAATAGAGGTGTGGTCAGAACACAAGTTAGGCTGTACCACTAACACTTGTTTCTTCTTGTGTTTGTGGAGTTTCGTATAAGATCAAGCAATCAATAGCTTTTGGAATAACAGTGGAAATAAGTCTAGGGCTTAGCAATTTACTAAATATAGGACAAAATTGTAGCTAAGTAGTGAAAAAGCCCTACAAAGTGCTAAGTTTCCCATCTCAGGAGAAATTGATTACAGGTTTTCTGTGGTTTTCATAAGGTTTTTTTTGTTTTGTTTTTAAAGCGCACTTTACATTGTTCAGGACACCTATCTCTAAATTCATACCACCCAGGTTTAGAAATGTAATTGACTTGTCTGAGCTTACAGTGCAGTTGCCCTAGGTTCCTGTTCTGTAGTTTGTATTCCCAGTTACATCTTCCATGTCAACACTTTGTTCTGAGTTAGATTAACCTTGGTGAAGTTGATAGATGCAATGTCTCTCATTCAGCTAAAGTGTAAAAAACCACATCCACCCTGTCTACATACTTTATAGAATAGACAGTTGAAACAGTAAGGTCTTCTGTCTGTAAAAAGATACACACAGGGCTGGAGTAAGAGTTATCTGTGGTTTTTTATGCCTTGCTATAAAGAGAGGGTTACTGGGATCTGGTGATAAACCTAGGAGTGGCTGGACTAAAGCCCGATGTGTGAGAAAGAAATAGATAGTTGCAATTAAAAAACAGAGAGGGAAACAATATACAGAGATACACATGCACAAAAATACTGTTTTCAGTGTCATTTCACACATGTGGGTGGTGCACCAAGGTAGAGGAATTCCTCCTCTTAGTGACAGAGCTCCAGAAGAAGGTGAGTAGGAGTGCAAGAGAGATTCAGAGAGTGCAAGAGAGACTACTGGAATTGCACCCTACCTTCCCTGGGACAGGCCCAACAACCAGACAGGACACATGATACAGAGGATTCCTTATCCTCTCTCCACGTGGCTGAACACAGTGATTTAAGAGATAGGGGGCAATGGCAACAAGTTCCTGCTTGGCACAACAGTCACATCTCCTCTGTGACTACCCCACCTTCCCAGGTGCCCTTGCATAGTAGGTACAACAAGGCTCTGCAAGTGGAACTGAACAATAACGAGGATGATAGTTCATCTAGCTTGGAGGTGTCACTGAGTTTAAGTCAGCCTATGCCCTGTGTCAAAACTGTTTCTAAAAGTGAAAAAGATACATCATTGTCATTGGAAGCTCCCTTTTGAAGGAAACAGAAGGTCCGGAATGCAGACTGGACCAACTTCTTAGGGAAGCCTGCTGTCTCTCTGGAATTCGGGTTAAAGATGTGAAGAGAAAGCTTCCTACCCTGGTACAGCCTTCAGACTATTATCCATTATTGATTTTTCAGGTAGGCAGCAATGAAGTTGCGACAAGAAGTCAGAGGGCAATCAAGAGAGACTTCAGGGCCTTGGGATGACTGGTTAAGTGTTCTCCTCTATCCTTCCAGTAGCAAGGAATGATAAGCGAAGAAACAGGAAGAGCCAGCAGATAAATACCTGGCACCAAGCCTGGTGTCACAGGCATAATTTGAGGGGTTTTGATTATGGGTTCCTTTACATGTCACCAGGCCTGCTGGAAACAGACAGGGTACACCTCTGTCAAAGGAGAAAATGGATCTTTGCACAGGAGTTAGCAGGGCTCATTGAAAGAGCTTTAAACTAGTTTTGAAGGGGGAAAGGGATAAATACAGATAAGCTTGGGGGCAGCACGTCAATGTTTGAGGGACGGTGTGCTAGCAAAGTCCTTTGGTATGCTGTCTCAGTGGATGTACAGGATGGAGATCTGTGTTGCAGCAAAGACATAAGGGTTATTGATGTGTTAGAAGCCTTGGAAATGCCTAAGAATGATCATGTACGAATTAGGGCGTTTACCCCCAAAAAGGTGACAGGATCAATAGGCCAAGTGAAGTGCATCTACACCAATGCATGCAGCATGGGCAACAAACAGGAGGAGCTGGAAGCCATTCTGCAGCAGGAAAAGTATGATATAGTTGCCATCACGGAAATGTGGTGGGATGACTCAAAAACTGGATTGTTGTAATGGATGGCTATAAACTCTTTAGAAAGGCTAGGCAAGGAAGGAGAGATGGTGGTGTAGCCCTGTATATTAGGAAGTGGTTTGGTTATCTTGAGCTTAATGGAGGTGACAATAAGGTTGAGTGTTCATGAGTAAGAATCAAGGGGAAGGCCAACAGTGCAGATATTATGGTGTCTTTTACAGACCAAACAACCAGGATCAAGAGGCAGACAAAATATTCTATAAGCAGCTGGGAGAAGTCTCAAAATCATTACCACTTGTTCTTGTGGGGAACTTCAACTTACCAGATGTATGCTGGAAATACAATATAGCAGAAAGGAAACAGTCTAGGAGGTTCCTGAAGTGTGTGGAAGATATCTTCCTGACAGAGCTGGAGAGCGAGCCAACTAAGGAAGGTGCCCTGCTGGACTTGTTTGGAAACAGAGAAGGACTTGTAGGTGCCATGATGATTGGAGGCCATGTTGGGCATAGTGATGATGAAATGATAGAGTTCTTGGACAAGTACGGAGGGGGGCCAGCAGAGCTGCCACCTTGGGCTTCCAGGCAGACTTTGGTCTGTTTAGGAGCCTAGTTGACAGAGTACCTCGGGAGGCAGTCCTGAAGGGCAAAGGAATCCAGGAAGGCTGGACATTCTTCAAGAAGAAAGTCATGAAGTTGCAGGAACAGGCCACCCCTATGTGCCAAAAGCCGATCAAAGCAATCGATAGGACAAGAAGAAATGGCCTCAAATTGCACCAGAGGAGGTTTTGGATGGATATTAGGAAAAATTTTTTCACCAAAAGAAATTCTTCACCTGTCAAGCATCAGAACAGGCTGCCCAGGGAAATGGTTGAGTCACCATCCCTGGAGGTATTTAAAAGATGTTTAGACATGGAGCTTAAGGACAGGGTTCAGTGGCGGACTTGGCAATGTTAGGTTTGTGATTGGACTCGATCATCCAACCACATGATGATCCAAGGTCTTTTACAACATAAATGATTCTATGATTCAACACAGAGCTTTTGGAGTAAGTGTCAGAGCTATGTGGAAAAGCGTTAGAAATTTTGAGACAAAAAAAAAAAAATGAAAGAGCAGTGATATTTTCTTCTCTAGTAGATTCTAGCCTTTTGTGCCCCCATGTTCAGAGGAAGAAGATTTTGTATGTTCTTTAAATAGCTTTGGGGCATTTCACTCTACAGCAGCATATCTTCCTCAGCAAAATACTCTGAAATATCGCTACCATTACCTCATACTGGTTAATCACTTAAATTTAAAAACAACTTAGAGATAAGCTGGAAACAGAGATGGGACTGTTGATTTTCCTTTTTCATAACGTGCCTAACACTCAAGACCAAAAAGCCCTTTGGTCTCTGACATAACTTAATGCCCCTTTTTGTCATGAAGACACTGAAAAAAACCACATTTGAAGGCCAAGTTGTTTCATTGTAAGATATATAGTTTTATAGCAGATCTGTCAAGTATATTGAATTGTCTATTGTGGTTGCATCATTATATTTGCATAAAAGGAAAAAAAAAACCAACACTGAAGATTAATGAATGTTCTCTTTCCTTGCTTTTTATACATTAAACTAGAAAAAAACACATTTTCTGTACAAAAAGAAGAAAATATATAAAAAGGCTATTAAATGCTTGGGACACTAAAATATCTTCATTTAGATTCTGACCCAAAGTCAGTTCAAAACATTGGAAGTCTTTCATTGATTTTGGTGGGATTTGGATCAAAATTTACTTCTGAATAATACAGAGGTAAAGAACCTCAAGTAAAAAGTACTGCAATTCTTTTTCTTTTTCTTTTAAGCTCTACATGGCTGAACAAATAGTGTTAGAAAAAGTGTTCAACCTTGTATGAAACATGCTTAGAGATGAAAGAAGGCTTGGAACTAACTCTGAGTATACAACAAACTGAACAAGGTAAATGTATTTCTAAAATCTGTGAAATTAAGTTATAGAATTATCTTTATCTTGGTGTGAAATACAGAGGCAGTATGAGGTGTATTAATTAACTAATGAAGGCAACGCAAAGTTACTAAAGGCATATTGTAGGCATTGTCATGTAAATAACAAACAAACACATGAAAGACATTTTTTACTATGATTTGGAAAAGACCATAGAGACAAGACAGAAAGATTTTAATAATTTCTACAAAGAAACCATATTAGAATTCCTTTCTTTTCAGGATTCACATTGACTTATTAATATTTTGGTTCCTTTTTTGTTGTTTTGAAAGCTCCCTTCTGAAAACCTTTTCTAAGCAAATGTGCTATACAAACATTCAGTTGCCATGAAAACAATCTAATTAAAAACCTTTGCATAAATAATATTTGATTTTTGTGAGTTAACTCTGCTTCCAGATGCATAGACACATGTTCTGATCTGCCACGGTCAGTCTTGCCTTTCTGACCCTGTATTGCTTTTCCTCATTCCTTTCCAGAAGTGCCACTGACAAACCACTACTGCTCAGTGTGCTGAAGAAAAGTTGACTTTCTCATCATGCGTTCTTGCTGATGATCACCTTGGTAAAGTGTGCATTAGATTGCAATTACTCCCATCTATTACATTATCTATAGCATTTCTCAGACTGGGAAGGTAACAATCCTTTTATTTTGATATTTTCCTTACTTAAGCTTAATATCTGGAACCACTCTTCTTTTTATGAGAGGGAGTTGAAAGCAACTCAGGAATTAATGTGAACATGCATTAGAGCGGGAGGAATGTCATTTTTTGAGTTATGTGTATCAGGTGATATATGTCAATTATGGTAAACATTTCCTTCAGGGGAAAGAAAAAGCCATATCAGTTCCTCAGGAAAAAGCCATATCAGTAGTGAAGTAGTCCATGTAGAAAATCTGTTTGTTTGGTGTTGCTGGGTAAACTCTCTGTATGTGCATACACATTGCAATGATCTTGCTTATTTCTGCTGAAAAGTTGTAGAAGATAAGCATCCAGGTTTTTTGGAGATGTATTATATCAACAAGTAAGCTTTTGAAGGTAATGACTGTTTTTTTCTAATTTTCTGTCTTTTTATTTTTATTTCTTTTTAATAGTTCCGGCACATGGGATGGACTGGAACTTTCACTTTGACTCCCTTTGTTGTACTATCCAACCCCTCATGCAATCATCCTAGACTCCCTAGACAAAGTGTACATTGGGAAATAGTAAGCATTTTCAGGTTGAGATTTCATCTGATGTACTTCTGAGTACAATATCAGAATGCATTTGCAGTTCATCTTCTTCTACTGTTGAACTCAGAAACACATGTGATCTACACAGTCATATGTTCCTCTATCCTTAAATGAATACTCGATGGGGATACTGTCCTGTGGTTCTAAGCCTCGAGCAAGATATGTACACAATAATTACAGGGACCAAGTAGTCATGCAAGTCCCTCAGTACTTCTAGAAGCCTCCATTTTCTTTCCTATGTCCCTCATATTTAGCAAAATATAATTCACATTCATTTAAGAAACCGGTCTTTCTTTTTATGTCTTCTACTTTTGATCCCACTGAAGCCTCAGAAAAATACTAATATGTCACTAATAGAGTTTTCTTGTTACCAGTTCAGATTGGTTGCTTCAGCAGCACTTAAGTATCTGAATGCACATCCGTTAGTCACCTTGAATTCGTGTTAGAGTTGTGTTCTCCATTAATCCACAAAGCATTCTCATCTTTCCTCTGAACAAATGTTATTAGACAGTGGCAGGAAACATGCCTCAAGTACACCATCCATAGTAACAGAGTCTGCACTCCTAACACTTCTTATGTTCACAGCGGCAATATGTCATGGGGAAAATACAAATCACAAATCTTTTATAAAAGTCAATTGCACACTTGCCTGAGAAGAAAGCAAGAAGAAATTCTATCTATGCGAATGCATGAGGGTCACTGTGCCAAAAGTCTTTCAGTAGGTAAATTACTTGAGAAAGGGTGGGAGATTTTCATACAGCTATAGCCACCAGTGTCATTTAGGAAAAAGAAGTTCATGAAGAGTTTGCACAAGACATTCTAGTTATTGGTAGGTATTACCAACATTACGTGATTAATGAACTAAAAAAGTTGCATGATTCCTCCATTGATACTGTAGTGAACACAGCTTAGAATCTTCTCAAAGACCTTGGTAATGTATTCAGTCCACCTAACGTATGCCATATATATATAAAACAACATAGGTCACCCATTCATATCTAGGTGTTGGTAGTGGTGGACTGTTGTGGTTTCGGCCGAATTTACCAAAACCAGACTGACAGATGGCCCTTCCACCTCCTTCTCCCCCCCCCAAAAGAGAGAGAGAGGAGGAGAAAGAGATAAGGAGATTCAGAAGTTGAGAATGAACTAAACTACTTTAATGAAGAATTAATATTAAAATAAAAATAAAGATGAAAATAATGAAATGGATACAATATATACAAAACCATATCAAGCTCCCAGGATGACAGTCACATCACCGGCAGGCACTGGGGAAGTCCCAGACTGGAGTCAGTGATGGATGGGAACTGGATTCCAGCTCTGGAGTCAGGAACACACGGATCGGGATCAAAGGCAGATGAACAGACAGAGTCCTCTCTGGACGTCAGCCATTGCAGGAAGGGAGCTGACCCTTTGATCCCTCAGCTTTTATACTGAGCATGGGGCAGATGGGATGGAATACCCCAGTTGGTCAGGTTTGGGTCACCTGTCCTGTCCACTCCTCCCCGCTGATGTGACCCCTCTACATTTTTGCCATTTCCAACCCTCTAAGGGGGCAAATAACAAAATGGGCTGACCTTGGTTGTTGTAGCAATAAGTATAAGCAAGGGCCTCTCTGCATACCATTCCTTGGCATGGAGCACAAACATTGGTCTTATCATTCTGAGAACGAGCAGTTTTCTCCACAATATGCCATTAATTTCAGAGAGTTAGAGGAGGCCTAGCTAGGATGTGAAGTTACAGAACAGAAAACTGGTTCGGTTTTACTTCAAACCGGGACATGGACTGCTGGGTGGCCTCTGTGAGGAGAGGCCAGGTCTGCCCTCTGCCAGACACACCTCAGGGCACAGCTGAGCCCCACATACATGGTGGTGGCACCTTGGGGAAAACATATTTAAGAAAGGGCAGAAAATGCTTAAGGAAGAGGAGACAGAAGAGTCAGGAGTGAAGTTGAGTCTGGGAAGAAAGCAGGGTGAGGGAGGAGATAGTTTCTCACTGTCCTACGTAATTATTTCACAATAAATTAAATTCATCTTCCCCAAGTAAAGTCTGTTTTGCCCGTAACAGTAATTGGTATTCGATCTTCCTGTCCTTATCTCAACCCATGAGCTTTTTCATCTTATTTTTTCTCCCTGTCCTGTTTATAAGGGGAATGAGAGAGTGGCTGGGTGGGCATCTGGCAGCCAGTCATGGTCAACCCACTGCACATTCTCACTAGAGTGGAAGTAAGATGCACAAAACAAGTTTATTCTTTGCAGGAAAGTGTATTGAGACATAAAATCTAGCAAATAAAATAAATGGAGGAATGAATCACTACCAATATCCTTTTTTTTTTTTTTTTTTTTTCTTCCTAAGGAATAAACCATAATAGAAGGTGTAATTTTCTCTATAAGTGATAATGGACTAACACACATGCTATTTATTTTGCATGTTTCTAAGTAGTTTCTCCCCTTCCCATTTATAAAATACTGCAGTAGTTCTTTCTGTTCCCTCCATTTTTTTCCTACTGCAATATCACTTTTATGTTTCCTCACATCACTCTTTCTATT
Source organism: Numenius arquata (assembly GCF_964106895.1). NCBI lineage: Eukaryota > Metazoa > Chordata > Aves > Charadriiformes > Scolopacidae > Numenius > Numenius arquata. The sequence goes on from NC_133576.1 coordinate 99,369,664, forward strand.
TAATAAGGACTATTATCATATATGAATATAAATTATATATGTATGACTAAAGCCCAAAAGATTATGAGTAGAGGAAGACAGCAATTCTGTATTTGTTTCTCATTGCTGGCTAGGTGGCAGATATGGAAGCACTGCTATTCGTGTCAATACATTAGCAATGAAAGGCTTGCAAAGAAGACATCAGAGTGGTGATATGCCAAGAAGGCACTTCAGTCTCAAAAAAGACACTAAAAGAACCATACAAAGATTAAAGACATTTTGAATATAAACAAGTTTATTATTGAAGTATCAATTATTGCATACATCAAAACAACTAAATAAGGGTTACAGTACAAATGGTAACATCAAAGCAAAAGATAACTCTCATTTTGGTTGAATACTAGTGTGAAAACACATTTTGATGGAGTCTGTTTATCAGTTCCTGGGCTTTCTTCTATGAAGCTGCTTTATCCCCTACAGCAATAGCTGCTGAGTGTCATGAACATTTTGTGTGATGTCTTACTCAAGATGGAGAAAAAAGGTACGCGCAGAACCACGTGCCGCTGTAAAATGACAAATTGCTGGTTATTATAACAGAACAATTGTAATATAATATGTATGTCTGTAAAAAGTATATATATGTGCATGTGTGCGTATGTTTGCATACATATATGCAATACGTGTGTGTCTGCGCAAATTTCAATACAAGAATCTTACTTTGAAGACAGATATGAAGACAGGGTGCTCACTTCAAAAAATGTACATTCTGAAAACCAGATTGGAAATCCCTTAATGAGTGTGAGTACCATGCACATAACCGATCCCTTTATTCTCAACAGAAATGCCTGTGTGTGTAGCCATACTCCAAGTCAAGACTTGGCTGCACTGCATTAAGCGTGCACTTGTCATGTATTCTGTGGTACAATTTATAGGAGAGGGAGTGTAGTTTTGACATTTTTTCTTAGTCTTTGACAAGAAAAAAAACATACATTAAATTAAAAAGATAAATTATATTGCCAGTATAGGTTATGCTGAAAAACTTTTTCATCTAAGAGAACTTGTTAAGTACTTTCCATGTATGATAACACATGGACTCCCAGAGGCAATTTTCTATACCTATGCTGCCTTTCTTCCTCCTCATATTCAGATTACATTCTATATAATGTGATTAGATTACATTATGTGGAAAAAATACCTTCAATTAAAGTAAAATAAAATTGGTATTGATCAACAAACAGGGACCTGGTAATCAATCAAAAGATAAAAAGAAATTAAGAGTAACATTTGTTAACATACATAGGTTATAAATTTCTTGGATTTTCTTTCTCCTTCATCCCATTGTGGTTGCACATAAATAGTCCCTAGACTTTACCAAACTTTACAAGTTCAATGATTTTCTTTTCTAAGACAGACATCTCTTCACTGATCATGCTGCTTATTTCTGTGCCTGTTCACATGCGAATTCATGTCCTTAAATGACAAAATGGTACCATATGCAATGACATCTGTGCTAAAGACATCCATATTTGAGAGGCTCAAGTGAGTTGATGGAAATTTCTGTTTAGCCCAATTCTGGCACTATCCTTAGCTGATAAAATTTGTGGAAGGTAGATGTTTGTTGACTGATAGTTTTTTGAATTTATTCTTTTAATACCCCATTATAGAGATATGACAGTTGTGAAATATAGAGTTGTGAGAGCATTTCCATATTTTTACTTTTCTTTCCAGTATCTATCTTGTCTTATCCCTCATCATAAATATCCTCATATTAGTGCCCATGAACATCTGGTTTGTTTGTATTGTTGAACTCATAGTCTCTAGAAAATATTGAGACAGAAGAGGATAATTCTGTCAGAAAAGAGCCAAACAATTATTAAATCTGTCTAATGAAATGGTATCAAAGGGAAAAAAATAGGGAGAACGCCCATTCTGTGGGCATTACACTAAGTTAGTATCAGGACTGCAATTTGAAACTCAGAGTTTTTAAGTTCACTGATTCTAATTCTGTCTAAATTGGTGTGTGATTTTGAGCAGCTCACAAGACATCTGAGTGTTGGTATTTATAAAACCAAGACAATGCTATTCATAAAAGTATGTTGTAGTCATAACATGCTTTAACTATTTAATCTATTTCAAATGCTTTGAGAGTCTACATGATAATTTCTATATTTATGGAAGTTTTGGATTTATATTTATTAACTCCAGATTAGTGATTTTTTCTCTAATTTTGAGCTTAGAATTACCCTATTACAGAATATGAAGAGACTTTATCATTTTATGCTGTGCAGGTATTTGGAAATATTTTAAGCTGGGGATTCAAAAGTCCTGCATAAGTATCCAGCACTTAGAAAAGGAAACTATTTAAATATAATCTGGGAATAGTGAATATGCTATTGTTCCTCTTTTGATAAGAATATTGCCTTTACAAAGTGGGAAAAAGCTCAGTTTTAAGGATTTCCCATATTTCCTCACAAGCAGCAATTTTAATAATGAATAGTATTAATTTATCTTTTTATTACTTTGGAGCAACTGTGATACCCAGTAGCTGTCTGAAAACACTAGTTTTCCATATAAAGGACCCCCAAATCATATTAAGATATGATAAATATATGCAACTGTAATTGAACATCTTGAAAATAGTCTACAAAAAGAACAGACCTTGCTCCTGATGCTATCCTTATAGCATTGCCTTTATTGTTTTCAAGATAAAATCTGTTTCTTACATTATAGTACACCAATTGCATTTAGTTTGTACAACTATAAGAAGGCTATAGTAACATTTATTAAAAAAGCTAACAAATATAAAAAAAAGGATACTGCCTCCTTCAGTATGATGGTACTTCAATACTGCTATTTGGAAAACAAAAGACACTATTAATTTCTATAATAATATTATATTACTTTAAGTTACTTTCAATGCAAAACTGATTTGCATTAAATGTACTTTTAAATAACAAGATCAGTATAACAAAAGCAAACAGAGCAAGAAAGGTGTAAAACATTGTGGTGTTATTTAATACCAAAACCACTGAGAACAATGAATATTTATAAGTTTTCCAGTGCATTTTTTCCACTGATAAATAATTAAATGCTTTCTATATAACTTATTTCCTTGTGAAAATGAACAGCAATAAAATAAAATAAAAAAAAAACCACAACAGCTAAAGAAAGGAAAATAACTTTGGCTATGATCATTCCACATATGTTTGAGGTCTAAAGACTATTTTCCCCTTTTTGGGTAAGATTTTACTAGATTTCAGAAATCTCATAGTATTCTCCCTGTCTTACCTGTTACTCGTTAACACCCAAGTTTCCTGCCTAAGCTTAAAGTGCCTATATTAAAAAAAAAAAAAAAAACAACCCAAAACCAAACAAAAAAAAAGAAGAACAAAAAAAAAAAACCAACACAAAACCAAAACAAAACAAAAAAAAAACCCCCAAAAACCCCAAACCAAAACAACCAACCAGCCAACCAAAACCTGTCATTCTAGCCTTCTAGTGCAATCAGTGGTGAGAGATAGGAACCTTCAGAGGCTTTGCCAGTGTAAAGTCTGAATTACTTTCTGAAGGTATTAGGTCTTCTCCATTCACTGCTAAGAAACCTAATATAATAATTCTCTAAATTTAGTTGCTGTACATAAGCATATAAAGTTAGATGGGATTAGTCTAGACTTGCCTTGCCAGTGAAGTCACCACTCCAGTCTATTCCATCGTTTTTTCAAATTAATTTAATTTCTGAATATAGAAGATTATTGAATAAAATTTGGTAGCTCTGTTTTATTGGGAGGATCAGGCCTCTCTTATGGACTGTTATTGCACAAACCATAACATCCATGCCAGAGTAGCTGTATTTTTCAGTGTTCTTTTTGGAAAAAAAATAAATCAGAAACCAAAACACGTTTGTTTATGGTACTGTATAGGCTTCTTTTTAAGACCTTTAAAAAGATGTTCTATCTATCTCCTTCTGATAGAGGTTAAAATGTCTAGTTCAGAAATAATTTCCCAAGCAGCCTCTGGTTTTGGGATTGGCTGAACAATTTACACCTGTATTACCCCTCATCTGTGATTACAGGAATGTTACGATGGTAAGGATCTGCACAAACACCTGGTTAGAGTTTTACCAGGAAGCTGTAAGCCTTCATTTTATGTAGTCATTGAGAAAGTGGCTTAATTGTTTCCTCCTCCTTGTTGTCATTGTTTTCAAACACACATAGCTCTGAGAAAGATTTCTGACTTTAACAGTAGAAGTAATTGTTGAGCTGACGAGAAAAAGATGAAGTCTTATTCTGTGGAGGAAAAATATCATTTTGTCTGAGGTCAAGCTTCTAAAGAAATTGGCTGTGTCAAGATTTTTAGTGAATGATGAACTCAAAACCAAAAAAGAAGGGTGTACAGAAAAAATAAATTTGGTCCAGAGTGGCACATTTGGGAAATCAGTGGCTATTCTACAGTTCATGTGTTTGGACTGAAAAGTTTAATATAACACTGTGTTTCAGTGTTTGTTTTTTCAGCCAATATTTTTTTTAAAGTACAGCAAATGACAAAAGGATGAACTTCCTCCTCTGTTGAACCTTGCCAATTCCATTAACGTCAGTGGTGATCTTTTGAACTTATTGATACAATCTGGACTCAGGCACCTAAAGTGAGACTGGAAGCCATATATGGACCCACAATATAAGTTAATTAAACAGTATTTAGAAAAAAAATGGAGACATGAAAACCTCAGTTCCATTATCCATACAGAAATGCATTTTTTAAAAAATCACTACTTTCTACAACTATGCGTGTGTGTCTGCAGGCTGTAAATCAGTGCAAACTAGTTGAAATTTCTGTTTTCAAGGAATTAGTTTTAGTTAAAGCTATAATGTGATTGAATCAACTCAAACCTTCATTTTGAAAAGGGGAAAAGTATATTTGCCTTGATGAAATTTGCTTAACTTCAATCTGGGGATAATTTTTTACAAATTACAACTTTCGTAACATATTGTATAAGGATTTCAACTAGGTCAGCTAGGCTAACAGCTGAAATTAAGGCTATTTCTATGTATAAATAAGAAGATTCACCTACACACTACATATTTAATTTTTTTAAAACAAATTACACTCTAAAACCATAAAATTCATCCATAATTACATACCACTCCTCACAATTTCCTCTGATTTCTGTCTTTTTTTCATTTAAGGGAATACAGTCTGTACATTGAAAAGTCTAAAATAAAGAATCACAAGCAATAAACAAATGAGCTCATTTAAAAACATCTTTCAACCTGGGTTCCCCTTGAATTTTTTTTTATTTTATTTTTATGCCTGCCCAGCAATCAAACGTCATTCTTTATAAATATGATCTACTGAAAGAATGGGAAGTTATTCCAGCCTAGTCTTATAAACAACAATGTAGAAATTTATACCTGTTCTGTAGTTTATAAAAAAGATGTTTAAAAAGAAACAACTGGCCTTCATACTCTGTATAGGCATGAGCTTTTTCTGGTACTCAACAGAAATGTAAAAATGGTTAAATGTTAATTCATAATAAATAACTCTCTTCTTTTATACACCTTGCTTTATACTCTTATTTAATAGTTGCATTTGTACATGAAGAACTTAATAAATGTCAGATCCCTATCATTTTGGTCTCTGTGAATATGTGTATAAAGACAGAGTTCCTTCCTAAGGAGTTTGTATTATAAGTGTACCAGAGTAAATGTGTGCTTCCTTACAGAATGACTTGCACTGTTCAATAAGAAAAGATCAACAAAACAAAACAGAAGTTTCAATGCGCGTGTTCCCCTCACTAACAAATGCAATGATACTGAGAACAATGTGTCTGCAACCTCTGCATTGAAGCCAAGATCAAATCTATAAATGAGAACAGAGAAAGGAAAGGCACCACAGGGCAGATCCTCAGATGATGTAAACTGTAGTTTCTTTTCTGAAGTAACTGAAGCATGGTATTTTCCATCAGTTGAGGGTCTGCACCCAGTATTTTATAGCTTCTTAAACAGGAAGGCAAACATTGATCACACTGGGAACAGCTCTAATTGAATGTTTCACTACTGTCGGATGTATCACCAGCATACAAAGCAAAACAACATTGAAGGGCCAAATACATTCCCCTTTCTTTTCATTAGGAACAGTACATACATTACAGCAGATGCATAGAAATACTTTGACGGGCTCTGTATGAGGTGGCCAAACCCAATGATAAAGATTAAGGGAGGCTTAACCTTTGCTCAGCAGCATTTTTTAGCTTGCGCTTATCTTAAAGCATGTGGATTCTATTGAAATCAACAGAATACTCTTGTATTTAAAGGCAGGGAATATTATTAGATATTATGATAAATGGATCTTATATAAGGATTGCAAAGCTGCTGCTAAAAGTTTAGATGCAACCCAATTTTGCTCATGCAGTATTAATGAGTTACTTAAATTTCGATGATACAATAGAGCACAACTGTTCATTTTGTGTATACCTTGCACACAGGTAGAAAGTTGAAGCAGAAAGAGTAAACTGCAATTCAAAATGATTGAAGAAAGAGCCTCTAAGTGTACATTTGAAAGGCAAAGTGGGGTGTCCTTATTAGCTTCACAGTTTCATTAACTGTGTTTACCACAGCAACAATTTTCCTTCACTGTTAATAAGCGTTGTAACGTATAAACCACACATTTAGCATATAGAATTTTAAGAATTATTATGGATTCTTCCCCAATTCTTCTGAGACCAGTAGTATAAATCTCCTTTGGGTATTCTTTTTCTTTGTCTAAAGCTTACTTCTTTAGCCAGAATCATTTTCAATGATATGGTTCAAAGAAACGTATTTACAAAACCAACAAAACTCTTCAGGACAGATCATAAAGCTAGTCTTTCACTATCTTTTTTCATCCAGTGTCTTTGATTGACATCTACCAGATAGTATTCATGATATCTTTTATCAAAATTTTTCAGTCTTAAGTGTTAACATTTCAGCAACAATTAAATGATGTTGGGATTATTGTGGATGTAGATGTAGATGTATGCATATACAAATTTATTTTCTTCAGCCCTAGCTACTCTTGAAATTAAATGTGATTTCTTTTCTAGGTGGAGGATAGGAGGAAAAAATCAATAGCTTATTTGAAAAGAAATGGCTATATGCATATATTACAAGGAATTATTTACTAGTATGTTGATGTGGTTTCTGCTCAGGGATGACGAGCCTCTGCAGATGCAGAGAACAGATTTCACCCCACAACTCTGAAATGTTCTGTTTATTGCAATGGGTACCTGTCATCACTCCACAGAAGCAAATATATGTCATCCTTACAGACAGATGTTGTCACAGTTTTTGAAAATGGGCTTTCCTGAAACTATTTGAATAACCATGCAAAAAAACACCAGAGGGAAAAAAGTTTACATTTAGCTCAATCCTAGCAACCATCATGCAGTAATAGTCCAAAGAACTGGTCCCAGGCTGCCCTGTCTCTGGACTTGGCCCTGGAAAACAAGTTGGAATGGCCAACCTTCTTAACAACTGAAATAGCTGGGTATATGTCCCCTGCCATTGACTGGATGTTTCAGATAGATTTTACCTGAATTCCCACTACCGTATCCCAGAGGCTGTGACTTTTGCCAGAGAAGAACATCTTACTTAATTTCTTTCATTGAATTGTTCTTTGATAATGCTCTTTCAGAGACCACTGAAGTTGCAGAGTCCACAGGGCATAATCTGTGCAGGTATGAGTGACAGCTATAAAGTCAGCTCCCAATTTACAAGAATACTTCTCTTTCCCAGAACTAGCTTTCTTCTTGCGTTACCATGACATTCTGGATCACTTGAACTGAAAGCTCCTTCCCACTTGAAACAAGATGTCCTTCATGAGGGATCTTACTTCTCATTTCACTACAACCAGTATTTGGTGACCTTAAAGGCTTGCTGCAGAGCCCATCTGTTTGTTGAAGCTCTCCCTTTAAAAAAAGTATTTTGATTGGCAGGACTGTCTGGGAAGCTGATTAAAGTTACCTATGAGCAAAGTTAGGACCTGTTGTTTCAGTGGGAAAGATATTGCAGTGGATAAAAAAAGGAAAAGAGAGAATGATTTATAGACTTTTTTAAACCTCTTTTGTTCCTTTTTTCTTTTAAATTGTTACATAGACATTTTACTGCATATATGGAGCCTGAAATAGGCTCTGTGAACAAATCTGAGTTAACAAACACCACCATTTTAGAACAGTTTTATAATATCCACCTCAAAATATCTTTGTCTTTTTGTTTTTTTTGTCTTTTTGTCTTAACCAAGAGATCTTATTATCCTTTTGTACTCTAAATAAAAATCCTTCAACTCTGGAATTTTGAGTTAATACAACTTTACCCAGCAGGGCTTCATTGTGCTTCATCAAAGAGTTCATCCCTATAGCAAACAAGGTATCCTGATAGTCTCTTTCCAAAGAAAACAAACACTAAGCTGCAGTTTCATGGTATGGGAAAATAGAAAGTGTATTTTTTAGTTTTGTGGGAAGAGATTTCCCGCATCACATTTACAGCTTCCTATGATATATTAATTCTTTTCTTTCTTGGGATTCTTGAATCCCTGGATAGTTTTACAGTCTTAAGGAAAAGGCTGTCTCCCTGCGTTTATTCTCAAGTATCAGTGAGCCATGTGAGAGTCAGTTTGGCAGGCTTAGTTCATCACAAGTGCTATTTTAATCTTCTATTACCATTTCTGGGGAGGATAGCAGTTTTAATTTCACACCTACTTTTTTCTTATTGTTGCTTTCAATTCCAAGCTCAGCCAAGAAGAGTCCCCCTTAAACAAATGTGTAATTTAATATCTCTCTGTAGTTTTCTACTTTCAGGCAAGAACCTACCAACCTAACCTAGACAGTGCATATGAAAGGGAAATTACTGTCCGTTTTAACAACCTAAGAAGAGCATCTTAAACTGTTAGAGCCATGTCAAATTTGTCCAAAACCTCAGTATCATTATATCATCATTTTGCAGATTTATTTTTCAAAGCTAAGACCAATGCTAATCATTCCCAGTTCTCTATCCATTGTCCCTGTAAAATATGTTTGCAAGACCATTTCTAGTACCTGCTCATCCGTATCTGTACGTATTCTTTCCATTATTTTGTGCTATTGAATTCAGAGAATTAAGTTAAATCCTGTAACAGTAGTATACAGAGAATATGCAGCTAAAACTAAAGTCACTAGGTACATATGTGGCTCATCTAGGTGGGATAAATAGAACCAAAGTTCAGGGATTCATCTATTTGTCTAAAAATGGTTCTGATTTCTTTCTTTCACTTTTATTTTTTATCTTTTTTTTTCCCCCCTCCATGGTATCCAACTATAAATTTAATCTGACATTAAACTTCAACCAGTGAGAAACTACTAGCACATGGATAAACCCTCGTCTCTTTGAAAACAGAAGTGAGACTGCTGTCGATTTTAGTGAGAGGAAGATCAAGCATTAAAAGTTGTGTGAGCCTCACTTCAAAGTTTCATAAAGCCTTACCTGGCTATTCCAGGTTTCATAACATGGATGGTTTCTTAACCAAGATATTACTTTGTTACTATACCATGATACTCATTTAAATTCCTCCGGGGCTTTAGCTGTGTGAGGTGTAGTCTAAGACCACTGTGGGTTGGTAATAATGTCTTGTAACTATAGAACAGGAAAATAACTGAGTAACTGTGAATCAAGGAAACATCTTCAGCTGTTGAAATTATTGTGGCTATGCTGAAAATTGAAAGAGATCTGGCCTTTTATACCAAGTGAGATACATTTCCTTTGTAATCTATTTCTAGTTTCATTATGAAGTTTTTGTGTCATCTGTGATCTACCATTTACTGTGTCCCATATCCCATAGCGGACAGTATTTATTTCACATTAATATTATGAAACTTACTTAATTTTTGTAAGCTCATCTAAGAGAGAAAAGTGCAAACTATTATTCTTCATTACTCCATGAAGTATTTTCATCTGATTCCCTGATAATGTCATATGGCTGCCTAATAACCTTCTCCACAGTGAGAGTTTGAATATAAATCTTTACAGCTGTAATACTTCTCAAAAGCTGTTTTCCAATGGAAAACATTATAAAGCCAAAAGCAAGAAATTATTCATCAATGAGAAGGAGTAACCAGAGATTTGGATGTTGCCACCTATTTCATCAGCAGACAGTTCCAGATTCAGAAAAATGCAAAGCAGTTGATGCTGACATAGTCTAGAGAAATCTTACTAAGAATTAAAAAGAAAAAGAAGATACAAACAACAACACAGAAATACATCTAATTGCCTATGTACTTGTTGGGGTTTCTTCCCTCCTTCCTCTGGGGTAAAAGACTTTTAAAGTCTCGTGCAAGTTCAGGGTATTTTCTCTTTGGGCACTATTGCAGTGATTGCCTCACTATGTAAATGAAAATAATAACCTATGAAAGATTATTTTATATATATGTTATATATAAAATAATTATTTATATATATTATATATATTTATATATAAAATAAACTATGAAAGGTTATTATATAAAATCAGTATTTTATAGCAAAGCCCCCTACTCTGTGGAGGAGTTGAAGAAAGACTACTAGCTGTATAGGGGCTGTCCCACCATTTCTATATGTAGTTGTGATACTGACTTTGCCTATGTGATGATTTAAAATGCATTTGTTCTAAGACTGCATTGATAGGTAATTCTTTATCTTGTTCCTAGCCTGCCAGCTTTTTAGTTACTATGATTTGATAAGTTATCCTCACTTCCCTCCCTTCATTCACTAGTTTATTTTCCCCTTTTTCAATGATGCAGAGTATTCTGCATTTTTTACACATTTCCCATAATTAGACTCATGCAGCCCTTCTCTACAACTGAAGTGCTTATTTTTATGCTAGCTCTAGTAAGAGAGTCCCGGGAGTAGGATAGAGCAGAAATGATCTTTGCTCCACTCTCTGCACATCCATATAGTAGAAAAATGGCATAGCAAAAGTAGCCACAGTTCCCTTACTGCCTTGCGGCACATGACATCAGACCACTTCAGGAAGAAACACATCTGATGTTTATTCATTTGATATTTACTACATGAATTTTGTGAGATCTAGGAAAGCAGATTTAACCTGTTCGTCAGAGTCTTGGGCATACTATTAGTAATGTTTGTACCTGAGCAAAAGACACAGCAGATTTGAGATTCTTCTTCAAACAGGCCTAGCCATTCAAACAAAGACTATGTTTTGTAGCACAGACGTGCTTTTATTTCTCAACAGAACACATTTACTATATAAGCTGTAATTACATATGAGTTACAATTTTCCCTTTAGCTTTCTATTTTATGTCTTCACAGTTTTCTGAAAGCTTTATGTTTCACACTAATATTTGTTAGGTATGGTATATCCTTGCAGCTAAACAGTTTTGGAGAGTGTGAGTCAAAATTATTCCTCTTAATTTCCCATTCTAATAAGGATAGACAAAGAGAATTAGGGAGAGTGTCAGAAGTACACTTTACCGTACTTAGAAGAAAGTAATAGAATTCTACAAAATCAGGGTGGGAAAGAGAAGTAGAAAGTTATCTGGAAAGGCATCTGCTTAAGAAGCAGTACCTTGAGCAGAAAAGAAAAACAAAAAACAAATAAACAAAGCACCCCACCTAAAAAAAAGTCACACAGAGCTCAGTATACTTTATATGAAGCTCCTTAATATGCAAGAAATACTTTTTTCCAGGGTACTTCCACTTAAAATTTAAATTTAAATACCCTCTTGAGAAAGGGCATGTTCTGAAAGTCCACTGTTCATCTAGCCTCACAATATAGTATTCAAACAAAAGAATATTAATAGGAAAAGCTGCATTAACTTTTCTTCAGACTACTTTCAGTAAAAAAAAAAAAAAGAAGGAAGATCTTGGAATCATAGAACAGTCCCATTTGGAAGGGACCTAGAAAGATCAACTATATGGTCCAAACTCTCTTGGAAGAAGGAGCTTACTGTATCATATGCCAAAAGCTTATTGCATTATATGCAGAAAAGGAGTGCTCTTTGAAACCTTTGGAAGGTCTTCAACTGAAGTATACTATAAAAAGGATCCACTGAGAGAGTATCTCCTATATCTTCAATAGAGAATTTCCTGCTTTTTCGTGTCTCACAGTGCAGTTCGGCTCAGTCATCTTCTGAGGTCCTTCTGAAGATACATAGCTTGGATGGACAATTTATATGCATCACTCACATTTGCAAACATGAATATATTCATGTTTCAATTCAGCTACTTACACAGTAGCATCTTGCACCATTTGAGGGGCCCTACAGTATGTGAGCAGCCACCTGGGACTTGTAGATGTGATTCAAGTACATCAGGAAATCCAGGCTCTCCTGAAATGGAATCACAGAATATTTTTGGTTGGATGGGACCTTTGAGATCACCGAGTCCAACCAACAAAAAAAAACAACCAACCAACCAACCAAACAAACAAACAAAAAAAACCCAAAAAAACCCCACACCCAAAAAATCCCAGAACACCAACACCAAAAACAAACCAAAACAAACGCCCATAACCACACCCCACCCACAAACAGACACAAACCAACAATCTCGGGCATTAGAGCATGCCCTGAAGTGCCATGTCTACACGTTTCTTAAATACCTCCAGGGATGGCGACTCCGCCACCTCCCTGGGCAGGCTGTTCCAGTGCCTGACCACTCTCTCAGTAAAGTAATTCTTCCTAATACCTAATTCTACCTAATACCTTGTTTCAACAAGGGCAAGTTCCAGGTTCTGCACTTGGGCCACAACAACCCCGTGCATTGCTACAGGCTTGGGGAAATGTGGCTGGAAAGCTGCCTGGAAGAAAGAGACCTGGGGGTTCTAATTGACAAGCGGCTGAATATGAGCCGGCAGTGTGCCCAGGTGGCCAAGAAAGCCAACGGCATCCTGGCTTGTATTAGAAATAGCGTGACCAGCAGAAGTAGGGAGGTGATTGTGCCCCTGTACTCAGCACTGGTGAGGCCACACCTCGAGTATTGTGTCCAGTTTTGGGCACCTCAATACAAGAGAGATATCGAGGTGCTGGAGCGAGTGCAGAGGAGGGCAACGAAGCTGGTGAAGGGCCTGGAGAATAAATCTTATGAAGAGCGGTTGAAGGAGCTGGGACTGTTTAGTATGAGGAAGAGGAGGCTGAGGGGAGACCTCATCACTCTCTACAACTACTTGAAAGGACACTGTAGAGAGGTTGGTGCAGGTCTCTTCGCACAGGTAACTAATGACAGAACAAGAGGGAATGGCTTCAAGCTCCAACAGGGTAGGTTTAGACTGAACATTAGGAAAGAATTTTTCACAGAAAGAGTGGTCGGGCATTGGAATAGGCTGCCCAGGGAGGTGGTTGAGTCACCATCCCTGGATGTGTTTAAGAGCCTTTTAGATGTGGTGTTGGGGGATATGATATAGGGGAGAACTTTGTAGTGTAGGGTAGATGGTTGGACTCGATGATCCCAAGGGTCTCTTCCAACCTGGATGATTCTATGATTCTAATCTAATCCTCCCCTGCCGCAACTTCAGACCATTTCCTCTGGTCCTGTCATTATTCACTTGGGAGAAAAGGCCAACACCCACCTCTTGACAACCTCCTTTCAGGTAGTTGTAGAGGGCAATGAGGTCTCCCCTCCACCTCCTCTTCTCCAAACATGCCCAGTTCCCTCAGCCTCTCCTCATATGACTTGTTCTCTAGACCCCTCACCAGCTTGGTGGCTCTCCTCTGGACACGCTCCAGCACTTCAATGTCCTTCCTGTAGTGAGGGGCCCAGAACTGAACACAGTACTCGAGGTGAGGCCTCACCAGGGCCAAGTACAGAGGCACCATCACTTCCCTTCTCCTGCTGGCCACGCTATTCCTGATACAGGCCAGGATGCCGTTGGCCTTCTTGGCCACCTGGGCACACTGCTGGCTCATGTTAAGCCGGCTGTCCACCAATACCCCCAGGTCCTTTTCTGCTGGGCAGCTTTCCAGCCACTCTTCCCCAAGCCTATAGCGCTGCCTGGGGTTGTTGTGACTGAAATGCAGGACCCGGCACTTGGCCTTATTAAACTTCATCTCATTGGCCTTGGCCCATTGATCCAACTTGTCCAGGTCCCTCTGTAGAGCCTGTCGACCCTCAAGCAGATCAACACTCCCACCTAGTTTGGTGTCATCTGCAAATTTACTGAGGGTGCACTCAATCCCCTTATCCAGATCATCAATAAAGATATTAAACAAGACTGGCCCCAAAACTGAGCCCTGAGGCACACCACTGGTGACCGGCCGCCAACAAGATTTCACCCCATTAATTACAACTGTCTGGGCACGGCCATCCAGCCAGTTTTTTACCCAGTGAAGAGTACACTTGTCTATGCCATGATTCGCTAGCTTCTCCAGGAGAATGCTGTGGGGGACGGTGTCAAAGGCCTTACCAAAGTCCAGGTAGACAACGTCCACAGCCTTCCGTGCATGGAGAAGGCAGGTCACGTGGTCATAGAAAGAGATCGAGTTGGTTAAGCAGGAAAGTGGGGGACAGGCAGGACGGAGTCGTTAAAACATGATCTTTATTGACATGTTTCTTTTTTCTTCTTTTTTATCTATATAAGAAAAAAAAAAAAAAGAAAGAAAAACCCCAATTCCCCTAAAAAGCTGAGAAAATCTGAGAAATTAATAATGCTAATAAAATATAAGCTCATTCTTGTGAGCTATGGGAGACAGGTAATCTGGCTGCCTTATGTAAATAGCAATGTAAGCCTCAAAGTTAGTACTTTGGTCTTATAGATGTCTACTATATTAGTTTACAATGTTTTGTTTGCTATTTTATTTAAAAAAAAATAGTCTTCCTCATCTTCTGGCTTCTCACTATCAAATTGAACTTCATTAGTTAAGAGATGAAATCAAAATTATTTCACAAACACCATTTTTTTTCTGGGGACTGGGACAGCTCTGCATTCTGACCATTTGGAAAAGTCATTAGCTGTTTTAAATCAAATGCAGTGTGCAAGATGTGTGGTAATTTCCTTCAAATGAGTCCAAATGACCATTGGGCATATATATGCAATATTTTGAGCATGCTACTGTGCTTTTCACACTACTTTTCTCATTATTCTTGTTATAATTAATTCTTAAATGTTTTAAATTTGACAAAAACACTTTGAAAAAGTTGAAGTGCCATGAAACTGACTTCCGATAATATAAAAAAGAGAAAAACAAGATTATAAAAGTGAAATAACTGTGCTAAAAGTCCATAAAGCTTACAAACTACTACCAAATAGCTCAAATCTGCTTTAAAAAAATGTCCCAGGTAAGAATCTAATAACACAATGCACACATAACACCTAACTAGTACGAACTAACTTTGAAATATTTATTTGCACTGTCTAAAAAAAATCATAATGGTAATGATACTTCCTTTTATATCTTTATGTAAACTATTTCAAAACTAGCAAAGGAGACAAGTACATCTGTTGGGTTTTTTTGACCTAAATTTTGCAAATTCTCA
This sequence comes from Numenius arquata, assembly GCF_964106895.1. NCBI lineage: Eukaryota > Metazoa > Chordata > Aves > Charadriiformes > Scolopacidae > Numenius > Numenius arquata. Next base: position 99,385,116 of record NC_133576.1, read on the forward strand.
TTTACATATAGTGGGATTACACATTGTAAATTTCATCCAGTTATTTGGCTGGCCTAACATCATTAAAATCAAGACATTTTTGACATTTCACACAGTTTGGAATCTGCTTTGCCATTATAAATATTGATTTTGATAAAACACTGGCTACATAAGTAATTTTAATTTTACCTTCATTATAATGTTCCAAGTCTAATAAGTAGATATTAGGCATAGACCTCTTTAGAGTCTACTTTTAATCTCTTACTTAGTTTAATGAAACTGCATTTTTTTACTACAGTAGTAAAGAGTTGGGAAACCTTCAGATACTTTCATTCTCTTTGCTTTTAAAAAAACAAACAAACTCCAGGGCATGTTATCATCCTGCTACTTAACTTCTGCTATGTTGCAGTAACATCTTTCACAGTCAGACCTTGAAATGGTCATTCACGCTTTTGTTATTTCAAGATTAGATTATTGCAATTCCCTACTGGCTGCCTGCCCAGTAGGATGCTGCATAAATTCCAGCTGGTTCAGAAAGCAGTTGCCAGGTTTTTCTTATGAAAGGGACAGTCCAAGCATATTTCACCCTTTTTGAAATCTTTGCCCAGATTGCTGGTTAAACAACATATCGATTATCAGAGACCTTCCCATTTAGCAGCAGAAACATGACTTTGATCTAATGCACTTTATCAATATTTTATTTTAAGCCTATGTCTATGAAACAAGACCCAATAAGGAAAACATTCAGGTTGTCCCAAGGTCATCTTATAAATTGTAGTGAGGTCCCATGCAGTATCGGTTGCACTATTTTTCCCACTTAATGTAAATGATCCTGAGTTTTGGTATAGATTTTTATATAGAATTACTCAGTTGAGTCAATGAAATGTCATGGGTTTTCACCAGCTGAGAATCAGGTCCTTGATTTCAGTATCCTTTTTAATAGCCTTTTGTGTTTGATTGAAATAATTACAAAGTCAGAGGTCTTTGCTATTTTCTCTCAGGTTTATGTTCTAATGTGTACTTTGTAATGAGACTGCATTTGAATGGTTCGTGTTTGAGTTCATCACAGAACAAATTCTCACAGACAAAAATGAATTCAAAAGGGGAAAATATGTTGACTTTTTCTCTTGTTGCTTACACTGCTTGACAAAGTTTGACATATTTTTCACTCTTTTCAAATTGAATAAAAGCTCATATCAGAATTGAGACATCTGAAAAAATTAAATGTTACTGAAATTGCATTAAAACATACAAAAATGAAGACAGAGACACTCAGTAATTAAGAAACAAAGTAATTCCAATAAACGTGAATTCTATTTTTAAAATGGGTGAAATGTGATTAAATTATTAGTCTTATCTATTAAATTAATAAGCTACTAATTTCTTAATCTCTATTTCTTACAAAAGTCACACATAGTGAAGAACTGTTTTCAATTCCTATTTGTTTTCTTTTTTATGGGCAGGAATGGATTAGCAGTAAATACAAGGGAGAAACTAGTGCCCACAGGAACCCTTTAGTTTCAGGAGATGCTTCACAGACACAAGGCATTGTCACCTTGAGCAGCAGTTTATAAGATTCTGCACGTTCAAGGCTGCAGCTCTTTTCAGAGCTTTTTCAAAAGGACTGAACTTCCTAGCAGAGGTGACTGGTGTGATTTCCAGAAATCTGTAAAGATGTTAAGGGCAGCTTACAGAAAGGAACTGAAATGCTTGTCTACGCTCCTGAAACCATCAATTCCAGGAAATGGTCACTAACTCTAAGTCAAATGATTTGGAATGGCTCATGTTCTCATGGCTTTAGCATGGGGTCTCCTAGTGCAGGCAAGTTGCATTCACAGCCTTGTACATCACAGGTTTCCTCTGGGCCCAGCACGCAGATACTATGGCTTCATTATTACTATTTTTTAATCTTTTCAGAGCCTGCCATTTCAGTTGTAATGATAGTAAGGACTTCACAGCCCCCAAAAGAGTGGCCACTACGGGACTGAGCGTACTGAAGACGAGGCATGCCTTGCAGTGCATGTGGAGTTGTGCAAGGGTGATTAAAATCACAAAGCATGCTATCTCAGCTAGACAGCTGAAGAGGAGCTATGAATCTGTGCATGTTTTGTACTGAATTTCTTCTGAAGTGTACATGAAACGTCATACATCATATCAGACCCCCATTGTGGACCTACACTCATGGTTCCAGTTGTTAAAATGTTTTAGCTTCTGAGATATCCAGATCATTCAGAAAAGTTTTTTGATTTTGTGGGGGTTTTGGGGGCTTTTTTTTTCCTTTTATCTCTCTCTTTAAAAAAAATAAATAGATTATTTATGAACTAATATTCATTTGCTCATTTTTGGCAGTTAAAATCGGAGTAGTTTCCTCGTCAGTATGTCTGATGTTGATACTGCTTTAAATTTCTATGGCTCCCAAAAACTTCCCTTTTCTTTGTGATGGTCTGCTTTCCTCCAATTAGTCCGGGAAAAAAGAATAAAAGGGGCTCCCTGTGAGCACTTCATTTTGTTTATGTTGTGATTAGCAAGGAAGTCTTTCCAGAGAAGATTATACTTGTTTGTTTCAAAACAGATTTTTAAAGAGAAAACCTCAGCAATAAATTAAAATGACATTCTTACACAGTTCATTGCATGCTATTACAATATCTTGCACTGCTGGTTTACAAAATCTCAGATACTAAATACATATGCAAAAGGGGACAAAGTAGATTGTTGATTCTTGTCAACAAGGCAAGACATAAGAAAATATACATAAGAAATGATACATATTGCTAATAGCATTCATTTCTCTAGGCAAATTACGAGTATCAGAGTTTTATTTACATCCCATGAAACTCCCATTCCATTTAATATTCCACAATAAATTACACCATGTTCTTCTGTAGGATTATTATAGTGAATTTGAATTAGAGAAACGGGAAGGCTTTTCACTGTTTCCTGCATACGGGCAGTAGAGAATCTCTTATGTTATTCCCTGCTGGCAAGAAAGATGAAATTTCTTTCTTTTTTTTTTTTTTTTTTCTTTTTCTGAGGAGGGCAAGAGAGAGATGATGCACTACTTTCTGTATGTTTTTCTCAATAATTTAAACAAAAAATGTATTTTATTGTTGATGAAAGGGAAAAACAGAATTTCTACTAACAGCTAATAATTTTTACTTAATTAGGCAAAGGAAAGTGCTTAATTGAAGACAAATTGAGAACAAAACATGGTATGGAAATGTTATGCTTACTAGAAACAACAGAAGTGGTAAATGCATAGTGCACTTTTTAAAATATTCTGTGTGTGCATGTCTCTGTGCTACATACTGTATCCAGAGAATTTTACAAATGCATAGTGGTTTTTTCTAGCATTCTGTAATGGTGTGTGTATATATATATAGATTATATTATAGCATTTAGTCAGTTAGTAGTGATAAAACTATCTAAGGATAACACCCAAAATATGAACTAGTAAGCAGAATATTTCTGATTGAAATTATGACAGCAAAATGTCACTAAAACTACAGAAAGGAATAGATTTTGTATTTTTTCAGTGGTGGAAATGTGGATTATCAAATAGCATAAACCCAGATTATGCTGAACAGATAGTTTTCCTGCTTGCAGTTTTTGGTAGCTGAAGTGCAACAATTTTATTCTGAAAGGGCTTAGCTATTTATTTGTTTAACTAGATTACTATCTGCAAAATTTAAATTCAAATGTTATCTTAAAACTTGTTTTTGTAAACTGAAATATGTTTTCAGTTAATCTGTTTTCTTTGTCCTTCAATAAATTTGGGTATTAGAGCAGTGCAGTAGGAAACAGTAAATGAGACATTGGATCTGTTTTCTTGCTGTATTTTCAAAGCAGTCATTTTCCATGTATTCTGAGTTACTTTGGGTTCTTCCTGAAATATATTCTCAAATTCGGGTTCCTTTATAATGTTGAGTTCAGGAACAAGTAAGACTTCAGGCCTTGTGGAGGAAATCAGACTAGATGATCACAGTAGTCCTTTTAACCTTCAAATGTCTTTGTTTTCTGAAAAAACAGAAACAATAAAAGTAGTTTTCACCTCATCTAAAACTGGACAGAAGATAGCTAGTTATTTCTGAGCTAGACATCCTTGGTCCTTGTATAGCAAATGGAGAAAAAAAGGTGGATTTCAGAACAATTCATCTTACCTTATTTAGAAATGCCTGATTCACTACATTGACTGCAAAGAATTGTAGGGTCACTAATTCAAACATAAGCGTCCATTCTGTAGAGTTTCATATTTACATTTGCTCACTTTAAGCCCTGTAAAACAATGAAGATAAAATTAGCAATATTACAATTAGAATTTCTGGAATGCAATTTTTCTTTCAACTTATTAACTGTTTTCAGAGAAACATACAATTGGGGATACACAGAATGCTATATCACACCTTTGCTTACCTCTCACATGTTACTGTAGCTACCTGAAATTGAGGAATTCATGCTTACAAAGGTAATAATTATCCAGACTGACTTAAGAACTGCAAATGTATATCTCAACATATATATAAATAAATCAAGGACTGTAACTGTACCTATACTCGGATTCATTGTTTTCAAGGTGTAGAAAATATTGGCACCATATGTTTGCCTGTACCATTATTTCATTTTCAGTCACAGATAAAGTACATAATGTTTGCCTGGTTTTAATGTCTTATATTCTTTTCCTTAGGTCTACATCCTCAAAAGAATATTGTGTTGTTTGTTTTTACTCAAATCTTCATTTGCCTTCATGCTACATATGAGTTTAAAAGATTTTTTTTTCGGGAAACCTGATTAAATTACTATACAACAATTCTTCTCCTAGGTATATATATAGGAACTGCCTTCCTCTGGCAATACTATGAGTGATTGAAGTAGTCAGCGAACAATCTATTATCCATACATTTCACCAATGAATTGGTCAATTTCAGAGAGCTTGCCAAAAATTCACTGAAATTATATATACACTATGCTGATACAAGACTCATTAAATAAAAATTAGTCTTGCATCAGCATAGTGTATATATAATAACACAACGCTCATAATTTTACCACATGGCACTTAAATGTTTGATGTTATTCTATTTTTTCCCACTCTCTCATTTTATGGTAATTATAACATTAATTTTTACTACCTGACAAATTAGTCAGGAAAAGACTATAGAAACAAATATCAAGAGTTCATAAGAGTTTTGTCCCCTACAACATGTTACCCTGAATCTTATAGTATCAACTTCAATATATAATTATCATTGTTCAGAATGACAACGGGAATACTCATTAGATAGTTGTTAAAATACAGTCAGCCATCTCACAAATATAATGAAGTATCTGCTGGATCAATATCAGAACTATTAATCAAACAGAGAATGAAATATTACTAATTTTCTCCATGAGAAACAATAAAGGTTCTCGTGTCATCAGAAAAACATTTTTTTTTTGTTTTTGAATATCATAGTTTGGCAGGAAATGAAAAGAAACAAAAAGCCCAAGAACTTCCAAAAGAGAAATGGAAGCAAAATCCCAAATGTATAGAACTATTTAAATATATATATTTCTTGCAAGCCTATTGAATGGAACTTGATGAAATTAAGTCTTGTCATTTTTCTGGTGTATCTCTTTGAAATGCAATGAATGATGTGTTACTTAAAACTCATGTCACTGGTAAGAATAATAAGGTTCAAGCTGAAGTGTATCTAAATCGTCAGTATGTACATATAGGTGTCTGATTTTGTGAAAATATATAGATAGAGATTTATAATAACACACAGCATATAATGAAAATAACTGCAGCTGTTCTCAGCTGGTATGAAGCCGCAGTGAGCATTTGCAGACAATCAACCATTATCACCAGTTTGGGTTCTGGACAGTTATGCTCAATGTTTGTCACACCTCTTTCTCTCCCCCTCCCCTCCGTCTCTCTCTGCCTAGCCATCCCTGGGGGGCTATCAGGAAAGTAGTCATTTTTCATTATGGAAATTTCTTTCATGCAGACAACATAAAACAAAACACATTTTTATATCAGATATCCAACATTAGGTATAAGCCCTCCCAAAAAAAAAAAAAAAAAAAAAAGGGAGAAAGAAATAAAAATCAGAATATATCTTTGAGACTGGAATTTTCATTGCCAGTCTGCAACTTGGACATCTTCATTGTCTACTCTTGTGTAGAATTAAATACTCATGGGTCAGTCATAGAGGATAAATCTTCAACACACACATAACTGAATGCCAACTGAGGATTCTTTCTCTATTTTTTTTATTTTCTTTTCATTAACAACTCAGAAAAATAAAGCTTTCTTGACTGGGAGGTGAGATGTTTTTCTTTGTTAAGAGGAATTTCGTTGTTCTGGAGTATTTTCTTCCCGAAGAGTTAGTGAATTAATTTTAAAGAAATTAAAAGTGAGTTTAAAGAAATTAATTCAGCTCTGGATTATTTACTATCTTCCATCTAGCAATTAAATAATGTATAGGACTATAACTGGAATGATGCCAGGTCCTTGCCACCTTGCACTGGGAAACCTAATCCCATATTTACCATTAATTGCTTTCTGAAACCTGTTATTTTCAATATTCTAAAACAGGTCTTCTCTGCCCAAGGTAGCTAATTAGAGTATCTAGATACTGCATACGCACAGAAGACTATTGAATAATACATGAAGATTGACTGAAGTCAATTTCTTCACATTTTTATCTTTTATTCATTAGGAATTTTCAGAAAAACAGGATTTGCTAAGGCAAAAATAAAATATCACCATACTTAGAGTCTTTCATAGTAGAGTTTAAAATGTCGTGAAGTATCAGTGGCTAGATCTGAATATCTGGAAAGCTAAAAAGCATACACTATTAAAAATTTGTATTAGTTGTACCAGCTACTGGACGTAAACTCTCCACATTAGAATCATAGAATCATAGAATCATCCAGGTTGGAAGAGACCCTTGGGATCATCGAGTCCAACCATCTACCCTACACTACAAAGTTCTCCCCTATATCATATCCCCCAACACCACATCTAAAAGGCTCTTAAACACATCCAGGGATGGTGACTCAACCACCTCCCTGGGCAGCCTATTCCAATGCCCGACCACTCTTTCTGTGAAAAATTCTTTCCTAATGTTCAGTCTAAACCTACCCTGCTGGAGCTTGAAGCCATTCCCTCTTGTTCTGTCATTAGTTACCTGTGCGAAGAGACCTGCACCAACCTCTCTACAGTGTCCTTTCAAGTAGTTGTAGAGAGTGATGAGGTCTCCCCTCAGCCTCCTCTTCCTCATACTAAACAGTCCCAGCTCCTTCAACCGCTCTTCATAAGATTTATTCTCCAGGCCCTTCACCAGCTTCGTTGCCCTCCTCTGCACTCGCTCCAGCACCTCGATATCTCTCTTGTATTGAGGTGCCCAAAACTGGACACAATACTCGAGGTGTGGCCTCACCAGTGCTGAGTACAGGGGCACAATCACCTCCCTACTTCTGCTGGTCACGCTATTTCTAATACAAGCCAGGATGCCGTTGGCTTTCTTGGCCACCTGGGCACACTGCCGGCTCATATTCAGCCGCTTGTCAATTAGAACCCCCAGGTCTCTTTCTTCCAGGCAGCTTTCCAGCCACATTTCCCCAAGCCTGTAGCAATGCACGGGGTTGTTGTGGCCCAAGTGCAGAACCTGGAACTTGCCCTTGTTGAAACTCTTACCATTGATTTTGGCCCAATGATCCAATCTATCTAGGTCTCTCTGTAGAGCTTCCCTATCCTCCTGGGAATCAACACTCCTGCTTAACTTGGTGTCATCTGCGAACTTGCTGATGATACACCCTATGTCCTTGAATGTCATTGTGGTACACTGATTTTTTACCAGTATCATTAGCTGTCTTTGTGATATATTCCTTCACAATGCAGATCACTTGTCTACAAGAAATTAAGGGAAGTAAAATAGAGATTATTTTGGCTTAATTTTAGAGATGATCTTTTTTCTTTTTTGTTATTTTTTGGCAAAAGGAACCTTAGATTTTTGAAGTGCTTCTCAAGGAATTTTGCAGCATGTTATGTCTTTGAGCTGTTAGTACATTAAGCCTCTCAATTAGCTGAGTGTAGCCAACAGAAAAAGAGTTTTGCTTGTTTGGAAACACATTGTGAAAGATTTAGAATTTAAGCACATCTATTCCTCACGTAGTGTAAACCTAAAGTTCTCACCTTTCAGAGAGCCAACTTACGCTTCCTAGTCTGCACCCACAGAGAACTCAATCCTGCATTTGAGAGATGAGCCACAGCAATGCATTTTAACATTAAGCAGCAAACGTTAAATTAACCTTTTTGGATATATTCAGCATCTTTTGAGCCAGATCACAGGGCTGTTGAGGGAGATGACGTTTCATTTCAAGCAAAGTTTTAAGGTAACCATTTGACTGTTTAAAACTGCTGCAAAGAGACTGTACTTATACCAGCAGGTATAACCACAAGTAGATGTTTGGATTTATCAATAACTGTAGTGAATATGGAACAAATTTATTGTCCACTGTGGTTTCTAGAAAGTTTCCAGTCAGAGTGGTATGAGAAGGAAGTCCAGAAGATAGGCTGTTAGTGTGTCCTCTGAGATAGGACTCAGCCTTGGAAATGAAGCATGCTCTTCCACTGTTTTCAAAATGTTGTTTGAAAACAACGCTATTAGCTGTTGATGGCACGCTCTCCACTATGCAGAAGTTTCTGTATCTCATCTCAGGGGTAAAGAATATGGAAGAAACTATTAGACACAAAGAGTATATCTCTACTGTTTGTGATGGCCTGGCACAAACTTTAAGTGGGAAACATTGTAATTATGCTCTTCTCCAAATTTATTATTGTATTCTGTTGTTGCAAGCATCCTTCTAACCAGTAGTTTCACATCACAGTATCAAAATTTAGGGCCCTTATAGCAATGAACTGTTCATTAATTAAAATCAGCTGTATTAATTACCAAATAAAATTGAGAGCTATTTCAAAACTGATGACATGTTGCAACCTATATTGCAGAAAGCAATTATCTAATAGAATATTTATATTACTGAGCACAAATATATTTTCAATATCTTATAATGTTTCTCTAACAGACGGGGAATGTGGGAGGATGAATCGACAATCCTAATTTTCACTTATGTTCAAGGTATCTCTCTAAAATTATGGACTTTCAATTTGTGCCTGAGACTTGGTGTTTTGAAATACAGACTTGACAAATATAAACTAGGGCTGAATATGTGTGATCTGGTGGATTTTTATACACCTAATTGCATTTCATAGTAACTAAGTCAAACAGCCAACCAACCAAAACTATACAGAAAGAATATGTATATTTTATGAGATAAAATCACAGCTTATTAGAGCATTCCTATTGAACTTTCAAAGGCAAAGCAGGTGTCCTAGGTGGTAATTTATTATGACTGAGCATGAGGAGAGAAAGCCAAATCTCTTTCACCAAATCTCTTTCACAATAGCAATAATTCCTTTTTTATATGCTTTCCATTAAACAAGGACTATAACTGTTCAAGAAAATTGTTTTCTATGTATGTGTCTTCAAAGCTTCAAATTTTTTTTCCCATCCATGTCTTTTTACTTTAATCCATCAGTTTTAATTAAGTCATTATGTACTATTACACTTCGTAAGGTGTTTCATATTTTTCTGCTGGTACACATGATACAGTGCATTGACCAAAGTTAACAGTTATAAAGTGCTTCTTTGTTTGTTTGTTTGTTTGTTTGTTTTCTTGAGCTTTGGACAGGAAAGCTCATTTGCAAAAATTGCATGTTTTCTGTAAAATACAGAATATTTTTTCCATGAAATAAATACTTTTCTAGAAGTAACAAATGGAAAAGATCTGCAATATCAATTCATCAGTCTCACTTCCTGGGCAATGCTGGTCTCTAGCACTGAGTTTTCTCTGTTTGTGATGTCTAGTTTTAAAAGTGAAAAACTATGAGAAATTCTAGCTTTTCCACAAAACATAGGTTCATGCATCTCTTTATCAAGAAGTCTTATTTTTGGAGCTCAGCCTAAGTTATCAGAAACTTAATTTCAGGCTTGGTTTATAGGGATATGCCTATAGCTGATGTGATTATATCACTTCAAATGTTAATACATGGGTACAACATTCTCCACTTAACATCTATTCCTTGCTCCTTAAAGTTAGTGGAAGGGGTTTTTTACCATTAACATGAGGAGGAATGAGCACTTGCTAGTCTTTACCCTCACTGTCATAATCAGGTCTTGTTTTCACAGTAGGTCACAATTGCTAGTCACCTAAATATTTTCTTGATGTTATTGATGTTCTTTTGGTTTTCACCTCTGACTTTCACACTTATCAGATTTCCCACACTAAACATTTGAAGCGTGATTTTCCATCCCTTACCTTCTACTGTGCTACTTGAGCATTTGTAATGGAACCTGGTGATCCTGCAACTTCTTCTGCATTTGCACATTTCTATTCAAGCCCAAAAATAACCGATGATTTCTTTTGGTCATTTCTTACAGCTAACTCATGACTAGTCTGTTGTCAAAAATTCTAATCTCTTTCACCATTTCTTTTTTACAAAATTTCTGCCATCAAATGTACATATTTTAATTTTGAGACTGTTTCCACCTGAATTCTGTTCTGCAATCTTTTTCCATATTTTTTGTAATTTACCTATTCTCACTTGGAATTATATCCTCTCCAAGTATTTGTCATTATTTGTGTTAAAAAGAATTGTGAAAAACCTGCAGAAAACTGGAAAATCAAACATAAATGTGGCACTTTTTGACGGGTTTCTGCACCATTTTATAAATATATATTTATATATACTTTACATTTATTAAAAATAAATAAGAGGAAGAGTAAACCATAAAATTCTCCAGAAAAAGTGGTGGGAAATAATTTGCTTAACCTGTCATATTCTATGCCCTGAAAGGTGTAAATATATTTTTTTAAACTTATACATCACAAATAAACTGTTAGTGATACTTTTTTATTTAGGAAATATTTGAAACAGGAAAGCAGGTTAATACATAAAAGCTACATCTACATTGGACCGCAATAGTACTGGAAACTTTCTATCTTTGAACATGTCCCAGATTTCGACACATATTGTTAATATTGACATCAGTCTGCTAACAAATCTTGTCTATCTCTGTGTTGGGAATTAGCAGACCATTAGGTGGACATCGTTTCTTCCAAGCCAATCAACACTGATAAGATACTCCAGTTATATGTCCTGCACTACATGTCAGATCAGAAGAGCCAATACTGACTCTGTTTGGGTTTTGGAGAACACATCTATTTTAATTCAAAACTCTAGTTCACTTTGCATCAGTGGATTAAGCATTCAATGGAGCTGTGTGATGATGGCTGATACAGCTAGGTACTCTTTAGATTCAAACTTCTGAAATTCTAAAGAAGGAACCATTACTGATTAGCATTATCCTAACCATGAGTGATTTTGATGATCACTAAATGGGTGCAGTGATAAAAATATGTAACACAGATTTTATTTTTTTTTTAGTACTGTAATTAAACAATATACAGATGCTCAAGGAATATGATAAATTCTGCATTCTTTGAAGTTTCTGAATCAAGTTATGACATCCAAAGTCACCAGTTTTCTGACAGAATAAAGTCCAATGAAACTTACTGTACAACTGGACAAATTACCTGGCTGTAATGATGCTTTTGGCCTGAAAACATGTAATTCTAAGGACACAGGCTTTAGGTTAAAAAACCCAAAACAACACACGCTCCCTCCACCCCCAAGAAAAAAAAAAAAAAACAACCTATTATTTCAGAAGAGTTCTATTTAGAGAGAATTTACACTAAATTTTGCATTTTCAATATGTTGTTTGTGTTTCCTGTTTTAATGACTGAATTACACTTTGACTTACACCTAAGCTTACAAATGCTTTGTACACATGATTAGTTTCATCAGCTGACTTAGGAAAGTCATGCAGACATTCCCTTATTCTCTGCTGCCTTAAATGAAAGGTTCAAGTCAGAAAGTTGATAATAACATTTGCATATTTTTGTAAATTTATTTGCATGCAGTTTTATTTAAAAATGAATTTTGCATTGTAGATAGGTCTTAGCTAGTAATGATGCACAGTGTTCAGTTCTCAGCATAATTGCATTTTATGACATATTGATGCATTAATGTATACAGATTTTATTCTAGGCAAACAAGAAAAAAAGTTTAATTAAGCACTAAATATGCTTTGAAATAATACCTGTTTACTTTCAGATTTCATTTAGAGATACAATAATTATATTTTTGTTTATACAGTAGTAAAATATTATTCCATAAATTATAGTGCAATACTAAAGCAAAGGTAGGCTGAGGTACATCTAATTTATTCACATTGCTAGCATCTAGGAAACCTAACGATTCCAGTGGTCTCTCTTGTTTTCACCAAGTTTCTTTGTTTATCAGTCTTTGCAGCAGCACCACCATAATCTCACATTTACAAACCTAGGAAGGAATATTAAATCACATTCAAAATGAGCCCAAAATGCAAATGACAAGTATAAACAATATAACAGCAGAAGGAAGGATTTTGCAGCTCAAATAAGTGTTCATTCTCTTTCTGTAACTTTCATAAGAGTCACCATGCATAAAACATACTGTTAGTAATTAAATGAGTCATTTTAGGTCTCTGATTAAAAAACATGGTGGATATAGTGCAATAGGTTTGTTAGGCTCTGTAGATTTTTCTCATTAGCATTCAATCATGATCAGAAATATACCTTATATTACCAAATAAAGCTATTACATACGACTACGTAGGTGTGCAGATAGATACATAGATAGAGTTATGCGTTTGTTTGTATGTGTTTGTGTATATATATGTATATGTATATATAAATAGCCTAATATCATGTTATACCAATTAACTCTCTACTGGTTAAAAATCTATTATGAATGTGAAATTTGACTAAAGTCAAACTGCTAGAGTCCAGCATTTATGCAGTAATATATCATGTGTACCTACTGGTAACGTCTAATGGGTAAATAAAATGGTTTTTTTATATATTTAGTCAAAAACGTATTCTGAAAAGACCTAATGGTACTCCCAAAAGTGCTCAAAGTGCTTCTTCTCAGGCACTGTATTTGAATTCTGTCAGTCAACCAAAAGCATATTCTGATGTTACTCACTTCTTTCCTTGTTTAAAACTGAGTTCTGACTAGGTGTGTGACATCTGCAATACCAATATTTTCCCTAATGACCTGGAAATTTAGGAAGCTTTTAATAGTTATATAAAAATATCTCTGCTTCACTTTCAAGAATGAAAACCGCCAGAGAAAAAGCACAGGAACTAAATTAAATAAAACCTGACATATTTTAGTTAACTCTTGTTGATGGAATTTCTCATTTTTGAGTGCTCCAGAATTAGCTTTGAACACACCAAAAATTTTCAGGCTTTTTTAAAGGAAGATTCCATATCCCTTTCATAATGTATCGATATTTTTTTCTGCTTCGTGAAGCTATATAGCCTTTCACAGTTCACATCCACTCTTCCTCCAGTTTCCCACCTTCAGATTTTGTTGTCACAGTCACCTATTGCTCCTGAATTTAAGAGGTGTATTCCATACATATTACTTTGTATTGGCAGTTTGTATGCACTACAGGCTGTCCAGAAGGGATAGGCAGGACAGGCAGGATGGAGGTGTTGCACTATACGTAAGGGAGAGGTTTGACTGCATCGCCCTTACAGTTATGATGTGGTTGAGAGCCTCTGGGTGAGGATTAGGGGGATGGAAAACAAAGGAGATGTTGTAGTGGGTGTCTACTACTGATCACCCAGCCAGGATGTAAGCACTGATGAGTTATTCTATAAACAATTAGGAGAAATCTGTGGACCAGTAGCCCTTGTCCTTATGAGAGATTTCAACTTCCCAGACATCTACTGGGAATATCATACAGCTGTGATGAGCAGGTCTTGATGTTTGTAGGAGATACATAAGGGATATAAGGGATACGTAAGAGATACAAACTTGATGTTTGTAGGAGATAACTTCTTATCACAGGTACTCAGTGACCCAACTAGCTCATCTAGACTAGCTATTTGTGAATAGAGAAAGATTAGTGGAGGATGTGACAGTAGGCGGCTGTCTTGGCCACAATGATCATGAAATTGTTGATTTTAAAATTTTCAGTGTAATGAGAAAAAAAGGCAGTAGAGAGTAGAGCTGCTACCCTGGACTTCAGGAGAGCAAACTTTAAGCTATTCAGGGAGCTATATAGCAGAGTACCCTGGAAATCTGCTTTTGAGGGCTCAGGAGTCCACAAGTGCTGGACAGTCTTTAAGAACCACCTTTTAGAAGCTTAAGAGCAGGCAATGCCACTGTGTCATAAGTCAAGCAAGTAGGGCAGAAGACCAACTTGGTTGAACAGGGAACTCCTCTTGGAGCTCAGCAGGAAAAAGAAACTGTATGGTCTCTGGAAACAAGGCCAGGCTTTGCAGGTGGAGTCCAGAGCTGTGGCTCGGTTATGCCAGGAGAAGATAAAAAAGGCCAAAGCTTAATTAGAATTGAAACTGGCCAGTGTTGTTTCACATAACAAGAAGGACTTTTACTCATGTTAATAGTAAAAGGGGTCTAAAGAAAGCATTGGACTGATACTTGTTAAAGGTAGTCATCGGACTAAAAGAGACGAATCAAAAGTGGAGGCATTGAATGTGGTTTTTGCCTCAATCTTTAATAATACTCATAAACCTTACCCTGTCTAGTCCCCTGAATCAGAGGACCACAAGTGTGGGAAAAGTGACTTTCCATTTGTGGACATTGAAATTGTAAGGGACCAGCTGTATCAGCTGAATGTTCTGAAATCCATGAATCCTGATGGGATTCATCCCAGAGTTCTGAAGGAGCTAGTGGATGCTATGGCAGGACCCCCCGCTATCATCTACCAAAGGTCTTGTGAGCCTGGGGAGGTCCCTGCTGACTGGAAGCCAGGCAGTGTTATTCCAATCCTCAAAAAGGGCATGAGGGAAGAACTACAGATCTGTTAGTCTAACCGCAGCTTCTGGAAAAACTATGGAGAAAATTATTCTGAGTACTGCTGAAAGGCATTTAAAGAATAACACAATCACCAGCTACAGTCGACATGGATTCACAAACAGGAAGTCCTGTTTAACTAATTTGCTAACCTGCTATGATAAGGTCACCCACCTAGTGGATGAAGGCAAGGCGGAGGGATGTTGTTTTCCTGGATTTTAGTAAGGCTTTTGACACTGTTCCTCACAGCGTCCTTCTGGACAAGTTGTCCAAATGTGGGATGAGAGGGTTCATGGTGTGCTGAAGGGCAGAGCTCAAAGGGTAGTAGTGAATGGGGCTACATCTGGCTGGCGACTAGTCACTAGAGGTCTTCCTCAGAGTTCAATTCTAAGGCCAGTCTTGTTCAATATATTTATCAACGATCTAACTGCAGGAATTGAATGCACCATTAGCAAGTTTGCCGATGATACCAAACTGGGAGGTGTTGTTGACCGTCTTGAGATGCAGGAGGCCTTGTGGAGGGATCTAGATAGCCTGGAGCACTGGGCTATGATTAATGGGATGAAATTTAACAAGTCAAAATGATGGACTCTACATCTGGGATGGAGTAACACTGGGCCCAAGTGTGAACTGGGAGAGAAGTGGCTGGAGACCAGCCCTGCAGAAAGGGATCTGGGGGTGTTTGTTGACAGCAGGCTCATTATGAGTGAGCAGTGTGCCCTGGGAGCCAAGAAAACAAACAGTATCTTGAGGTGCATCAAACACATTAGAAGCAGCTGTTCAAAAGAGGTGATTATCCTGCTTGGGTTTGTCTAGTTTGGAGAAAAGGAGGCTGAGGGGTGACCTCATTGCTCTCTAGAGCTTCCTGAGGAGGGGAAGTGGAGCCCGGGTATGTAGTGATTGGACAAGTGGGAATGGTTCAAAACTGCTCTAGGGGAGGTTTAGACTGCACATTAGGAATCATTTCTTTACTGAGAAGGTGGTCAAACACTGGAACATCTCCTAGGGAGGTGGTTGATGCCCCAAGCCTGTCAGTGTTTAAGAGACATTTGGACAATGACCTTAAGGTCATTAAGGTCAACTGACCAAAATTCAGCACCAATTTTGGTCAGTGCTGAATTGGTCAGGCAGTTGGACTAGATGTTCGTTGTAGGTCCCCTTCCAACTGAAATATTGTAGTCTAGTCTAGTCTAGTCTTTCTTTTATTATTGCAGGACATCTAAGACAAATATATATGATTTGTGCACTGTGTTGAATGTAGAACAAACCACAAGTCATTTCACTGGGCTGCAGAAATTATTTCCATAAAATTTTGCTAGCTACCAGAAGGACTTTTATGAACTTTAGGCTTTTTTTGTGATCATCCTATTGTTTATGAGTAAAAGAATTGGATAGGGAAAGTTGCAAAGAGACAGAAAGTAGCAAATACAGAAAATGACATTATGAATTTGATTCTAATTTTCCTGAAGATAAATTGCTAAGTGGAATCCATCAAGTTGTAATACAAAGTTAAGGGCAAACTTAGTATGGGTATATGCTGACACCTATGTTTGATTATCTCTGTCAAATGCCTACATATATGGTTATTATCCTTGTCACATACAAACCATCTCAACTGTAAGACTTCAGATGTAAAGTTCAACTAACTGTTAAAACTTAATCACAATTTATTTTATTGGTATCTTCTGGGGAGAGAAAGAAAAAAATACAGAAGATGGAAATGCAAAGCATCTCTAATTATATTTTTTATTTTATATTCAATGTAATACAAATAAGCAGAAACAACTCTAAAGAGGGGGTTTGGGGGTTAAGATTGGTTAAAATTATATTTTCTTTTACTTTGAGGTTATTTTTATGTGTTTGAAAAACTCACTTCTACTGTTGAATTTGGAATAAATGCAGTGAAAAGGTTGCTTGCAGTGATATTTTTGATGTTGTTTTATGAGTGAGCAATAATTACATTCCTGCCTGTGCCATTTTTCTTTTCCTTATCCATACTGAATTTGCCTTACAAGTAGTTCCATCCTTTTTAGAAATATTGCTTAAAATGAAATACCATTCACACTGACCCATGAAGTAACAGATGGTTTTAACTCCTACTTGCAAAAATAAAAATTAAAATATAGGCAAGTCAATTATAGTGAGATTTCCAGTACGGCTTTTCAAGGTTTAAACTGCAGAGACTTTAAAACCTGTTTACATTTATCTAGGAATGGTAGTCCAGATCATTTTACGACAACAATACCTAAACTTTCCAGGTCACATCTACACTGTTAAATGCTTTGTTCCAAGGAGTAATTTGTGGCCTTCAAGGCCAAGTGATACTGCATGTCATACATTCATGCAGCTCGCCACCTCTGCAGCTGGCTGTACTGGATGGTCACAGGATTTCTTTTGAACACATGGCCCTAAACTGTATATATTTTGGGTGCAGAAATGGGGAGCTGAAATCAAAATGTCTGAAATTACATGGGGACTGTGTTGCAGCTCACTGGAATTTCTACTGGCTAAAACAGAATTTACAGCTCATGCCATGGCATATGGCAAAAAGGCATTTTTGGGTGCTTGTAGACACTAATTGACACACTAAAATTAATTGGAGAAAGGGGGCCAGACCTCATGTATTATCATTCTTAAAGCTTATTGAGAGAGTCCTTGGAATGAATTAAACATATTCTGCACATGGGCTTTGTTTCAGAGGGAACTAGCTGTTTTATTTCAAAACAGAGTTTGGTTTTAGTCCTTGTTCAATCATGTAATAAAAATGTTTACACTTCCAAACCAAATGCCCACCCACTAGGGCGTAATGTTAAAATTATCTTCTCCTCCTTTTCCAGAAAGCATCTGTTCCCTGAAGAGAATTCAACATTACTGAACTTCAGAGGAAAGAGCTAAAATACACTCTTAACTATACTAACATTTTATACTTGTTAAATTAAAAAGAATCTTCTCGATGTAGATTTCCTAGACTACTGGTTAGAGAAACCTCTGATGTTCAGAGATTTACTATACAGAAACTGTATGCAGCTTTGACGTATTATTTTAAGTAGATGTTTAATATTTTCATTATGCAGTACCTAAGTTAAATTTGTTTCCTCCCGTAATGACTTAAGCATCTCTGACTTAAGCATGTTGTTCTCATGAAAAAACCCACACACATTATGACCGGAAATCTAATTTATGCAGAACTCCACCTCCCCACCTACAAGAAAAACAAAATATTAATATCACCATGACAGGGGCATTCCAGGGTCTTCATATGATAGGTAAGTCTGAAAAACACAAACAATTTCATAAAATATTCGCAAACAAAATATATATTGGCCAAGAACAACTGAGGTTAAGAAGACTCCTTTGGGCTTTTTCTATGCAAAGTAGCAGCAATTTTTCTGTTAGATTATTAATCTTGTCTATATTATAGACAAGAACTTGTCTGCAGCATTACAGTTCTACTGGAAACCATAGAGAGATACGTATGTATGTATATGCCAAGTTCACAATATTTCCTAAGCTTCCAGTATTTTCAGTTCCCAAACCAATTTCTTAAAACACTTCAAAACCTCAATATTGGTGTAATATAGGATATTCCAAATCACTTTTTGACATTACATACTGAGATTCTTATTTTAACACCCCCAAAAATTTAAAAAAATTTAAAAAAAAGATACCATAATTAGAACATAATAAAATACAGTAATCCGTGGTCATATATTTATAGATTTGTTGCATATAATAATGAAGATAATAGGGCATACTGCTGTATGTTGTGTTTTTTTCAAGCATTTGGATTTTTAAATATAAGCAAGTTTTGTCTTTGACCTATACAAGCATTAAGTAATGTTGTGTTTTAACCCCAGCTTGTAGTTCAGTCCCATACAGTCACTTGCTTTTTCCTCAAAGTGGGATGGGGAAGGGAATCAGAAGGGTAACAGTGAGAAAACTTGTGGGTTGAGATAAAGGCAGTTTAATAGATAAAGCAAAAGCTGTGTGTGCAAACAAAGCAAAACAAGGAATTCATTCACCACTTCCCATCAGCAGGCAGGTGTTCAGTCATTTCCAGGAAAGCAGGGCTCCGTCACACATGACGGTTATTTGGGAAGACAAACCCCATAAAATCCTGAATGTGCCCCCCTTCCTCCTTCTTCCCTCAGCTTTTGCTGCTGAGCATGATGTCATATTGTATGGAATATCCCTTTGGTCAGCTGGAGGCCTACCTGTGTTCCCTCCCAGCTTTCTGCCCACCCCTGCCTACTCACTGGTGGAGCAGGGTGAGGAGCAGAAAAGGCCTTGATGGCCTTTAAGCACTGCTCAGCAGTAACAAAAGCACCGGTGTGTGATCAACACTGTTTTGGTCACAAATCTAAAACATTGCACCACACAAGCTAATATGAAGAAAGTTAACCCTATCCCAGCCAAAACCAGGAAAATACAGTAGATTTCCACTGGCTAGAACCCATCGTAATTCCTAATTACCCATGTAGAAGTTTCATAACGTACATCATTGTTCTGATCGCAACGGCAAAAAAAGTCAATGTCCATCAGATATTTCCCAAGTTATTAAAAAGGATACTTCCCCTTTCTTACACAAAACTAGATCCATGTTCAAAAAAATCAGACTAAAAAAATTAAATATACACACCCCCCCCCCCGATTTTCCTTCTGTAGAAATATACTTCCAATGGAATAAGATCATATTTTACCATTATTTACATGTTTTCTCTGAGTAAACAGGTGAGATACTTTAACACACAATAAAATCTTTCCTCCAATATGAAAGGATGTGGAGTTAGCAATGTTATTTCCTAAAAAATAATGACTGCATGAGTAATTTGTAACTATAATGGCAATAAAAATGTCTCTACAAATTCTAATAATTTGTGACAATAACTAGCATATGATTAACACAGAAAGCAAAATTCTATGATATTTTCAAGTTTCTTCTTCAAGTCATTAATAAGGATACTAAATATAACATACAGCACAAGGCACATATATGCTATATAGTATATATCGTAGCTATTTTTTATTTTTTTTTTTGTATGGGTGTTTTAGGCCATATGGATTCTTGATTGAATTTTACTTTGTCACTCCATTTGTTTGTTGTGATGATAAAAGGAATGAGTTGTATGCACGTTTATCAAACTGGTTCCTGAAGTATGCAATTAACTTCACACTAACTTGAAGCTACATGATTTTGAAAATGGTGGAATTTCTGTCACCTGCTTACAAACTGTCAATACATACATATCCAAGAGTACCACTCCACAAGTGTATTTACTGTGGAAGCTACACAAAAGTAGCACTAAAACGTCAGAAGTAAGAGTTGTAAAAAATTGCTAGCTAAAATATAAATACAGGGAGAATGTGCATGAAATAAATTCTGTTTCACAAGAATATTTTCACACTTGCCTTTCTCATCGTAGTAATACTAATAGTAAAAAAGAGTTAATTAGTAGATTGAGATCCTCAGACTTGCAAAAAAACAGTGGAAAGCCAGGATTCCAACACAAGCTGGAGTTCACTAGTCAGGTCCAAGAAAGGAGAAAAAACATTTTCATCTTTAAATATAAGAACAGAAAATTAGCTGCGGAGATAATATTACAAAAAGAAGTTCTGAATAGGAAAAAAAAAACCACAACAAAGAACCCCAAAAAACTCACACCCAGAGTTATCATATTTATCACCATTTCATATATTCATGTTTTTGTCTCAACAAGATGTCTATGGTTACTCAGTTCTCTAATTTAGACAGCCGAAAAGTTCCCTGACTACTTCCTTGTGAAGTAGGAGAAATTATTTTGAAAGTTTGTTCACTTTAGAAGTGTTGAAAATGGAGTACTAGCAGGAACACTAATCTTTCCAATGCATCAAGCAAATTACAAATATAGCCATAGTGTCCCTGACTATATTTATTATTTATATTATGCCCCCAAATATTTCTTATAAACATCTACAGTAATAGGGATACTACCTTAATTTTTTAGCTCCTATAACTAGTCCTTTAACTTGACTAAGAAACTGTTTGCAAATGATGTCTTCTCTTCTCTTCAGGTACCCTACAGAAAAACTGTCACTGATTCTGTGTTTTTGTTGGTTTTTTTTTCCCAGTAACTGCTGTACTTTGAAGACTGTTACTGTATACCATATCAGGCTTCCCTTTTCCAGATAAAGAAAACAGTTTTATCAACTTATTATCAAACCCTATATCATTCTTATAGCTCTCGTTTGGGTTTTCTCCAATTTGTCTATACCATCATCAAATTTAGAGGCAGCAAGGCAGCAAAAGTTCATGAGCCCTTAGGGGAGAACTTCTGTATCATTTTACAAGAATACTTCTGGTAACACATTTCAGAAGGGTATGTCCCCTTCTGGTGAGAGCATTTTTTATTATTTTTTTTGTACATACTCTGCTGAAGATCCTAACACCTTCCTGCTGTCTGACTGACTGACTGACATATTAATGAACATTTGCAACATGTTAATTTGATTTTTCCTTCCCAAATATAACACTTTCTACTTGTTTTTACTTTTTTAATAATTTCAGATAATTTCTACAAGATGTATTTTTTGAGTGATAATACTGTCCTTATATGTTGCCATTATTGACTTTCTGGATTATCTTTTAGGTTTTGCTAATTATGCTAATACCAGACAAAAACAAAGTCCTATGGGAATATATCCCCTCCTTCCACTTTCACTGGAATATATGCTAGTTAATTTATGTTTTATCAAGTACTCATGTCATTAATTTGCAATAATTATCTAATGAATATTTCCTTCTTTTCTTATGATGAGATCATGCATATATTTGGCAGAACCCTTGGCGATGCTAAGCTAGATCATGCCCTATTTTTTTACTTACCCTCTAGGAAAATTACCGTGGTCAAGGAAGAAAATGTAACCAAAGCAGAGACCTGACCAATCATAAAAGTGGAAGCACGCTAGATAGAATTTAATCAATATTACCTAGCCTTAATTTCACTGAATTTTTCACTGAATTTCACTGAATTTTTAGAGTTGGAAGGGACCATAGAGATCATCTAGTCCAACTCCCCTGCTGAAGCAGGATTGCCTAGAACATGTCAGAGCATGTTACTCAGGACTGCATCCAGGCGGGTCTTGAAAATCTCCAAAGAAGGGGACTCCACAACCTCCCTGGGCAGCCTGTTCCAGGGCTCTGTCACCCTCATCGTGAAGAAATTCCTCCTCATATTCGAGCGGAACCTCCTATGTTCCAGCTTGTGCCCGTTGCCCCTTGTCCTGTCACTGGCAACCACTGAAAAGGGTCTGGCTCCCTCCTCCTTCAACCCACCCTTCAGATACTTATAAGCATTGATAAGGTCTCCCCTCAGCCTTCTCTTCTCCAGGCTAGAGTCCCAGCTCTCTCAGCCTTTCTTCATAAGGGAGATGCTCCAATCCTTGAATCATCCTTGTTGCCCTTCGCTGGACTCTTTCCAGTAGTTCCCTGTGCCTCTTGAATTGGGGAGCCCAGAACTGGTTGCAGTATTCCAGTTGTGGCCTCACCAGTGCAGAGTAGAGGGGGAGAATGACTTCCCTCAACCTACTGGCCACACTCTTCCCTATGCAGCCCAGGATTCCATTGGCCTTCCTGGCCACACTCTTCCCTATGCAGCCCAGGATTCCATTGGCCTTCCTGGCCACAAGAGCACACTGCTTGCTCATTGTCATTTTGCTGTCTACCAGGACCCCCAGATCTTTCTCTTCAGAACTTGTCTCCAGCAAGTCCACACCTAACCTGTATTGATGCCTAACATTCTTCTTCCCCAGGTGCAGGACCCTACACTTTTCCCTGTTGAACCTCATGAGGTTCTTCCTTGCCCAGCTCTCCAGCCTGTCCAGGTCTCGCTGGATGGCAGCATGGCCCTCCGGGGTGTGAGCCACCCCTCCCAGTTTGGTATCATCAGCAAACTTGCTAAGGATACACTCTGTCCCCTCATCCAGGTCGCTGAAGAATATGTTGAACAGGACTGGACCAAGTATTGACCTCTGGGGGACACCACTGGTTACAGGCCTCCAGCTTGAACCTGCTCCATTAAGCATTACCCTTTGGATCCTGTCACACAGCCAGTTCTCAATCCACCTCACTGTCCCCTCATCCAGCCCACACTTCCTTAGTTTCCCAATGAGGATGTTATGGGAGTGTCAAAAGCCTTGCTGAAGTCAAGGTAGATGAGATCTGCTGCCCTCCCCTCATCCAACCAACCAGTTATGGCATCATAGAAAGCTATCAGATTGGTCAAACACGATTTACCCTTGGTAAACCCATGTTGCCCACTTCCAATAACCCCCTGCTCTTCAACTTGTTTGGAGATGACATCTAGAATGAGTCTCTCCATTACCTTCCCAGGGATGGAGGTGAGACTAACTGGTCTGTAGTTCCCAGGGTCCTCCTTCTTGCCCTTTTTGAAGACTGGAGTGATGTTGGCCTTCCTCCAGTCTTCTGGCACCTCTCCTGTTCTCCATGACCTTTCAAAGATTCATAGATTCATAGATTGGTCCAGGCCGGAAGGGGCCTCCAAAGGTCATCTAGTCCGACCTCCCCGCAGTCAGCAGGGACACCCCCAACTAGACCAGGTTGCCCAGGGCCTCGTCGAGCTTCACCTTGAATATCTCAAGGGAAGGGGCCTCAACCACCTCCTAGGGCAACCTGTTCCAGTGTTCCACCACCCTCATAGTAAAGAACTTTTTCCTAATATCCAATCTAAATCTCCCCTTCTCCAACTTAAAACCATTGCCCCTCGTCCTGTCACTGCAGGCCTTTGTAAACAGACCCTCCCCAGCCTTCCTGTAGGCCCCCCTCAGGTACTGGAAGGCCTCTATGAGGTCTCCCCGGAGCCTCCTTTTCTCCAAGCTAAACAACCCCAGCTCCCTCAGTCTGTCCTCATAGGAGAGGTGCTCCAGCCCCCTGATCATTTTGGTGGCCCTCGTCTGGACCCGCTCCATCAGGTCCATGTCCTTTCTATATTGAGGGCTCCAGACCTGCACACAGTACTCCAGGTGAGGTCTCACCAGAGCAGAGTAAAGTGGCAGAATCACCTCTCTGGATCTGCTGGCAACACTTCTTTTGATGCAGCCCAGGATGTAATTGGCCTTCTGGGCTGCGAGAGCACATTGCCTGCTCAGATGATAGAGAGTGGCCCAGCAATAACATCTGCCAGCTCTCTCAGCACTCGCAGGTGCATCCCATCAGGGCCCATGGACTTATGAATGTCCAGTTTGGCCAAGTGGTCCCGAACCTGGTCCTCCTCTACTGGAGGAAAAACTTCCTCTCTCCATACACTCCCCCTTGCCTCCAAGGCCAGAGATTCATGAGGGACAGCCTTAGCAGTGAAGACTGAAGAAAAGAAGGCATTCAGCAACTCTGCTTTCTCCGTGTCTTCCACCACTAGGGTGCCCATCTCATTCATCAGTGGGCCCACATTATCCCTAATCTTCCTTTTACTGTTTACATACCGAAAAAAACCCTTTTTGTTATTCTTAACTGTAGTGGCCAGGATGAGCTCAGCTTGAGCCTTGGCCCTCCTAATTTTCCCCCTGCATATCTTCACCGCTTCCTGGTATTTCTCCTTGCCTGCCAGGCCCCTTTTCCAAAGATCATAAACCTTGGACTTCAGCACACCAATGCGGTATAACTGTATAAGCATGTCTTAATTCAGTGGCCTAGTGAAGACAGTGTAGCTTTTGCTACAGACATGCTTATCAACTTAAGTGCACTTGCTGTGCAAACCAGACTTTGACTCTGGATGTGTATTGCTATGACGTATAGTTTTAACACAGGATAACAGCAAAGGCCTTGAAAATATTGGCAGAAGCTGAAAACAGAAACCCCAGAAAAACAGTGTACTGATGGTCAATTGACAGTGAAGATCTCTTTTTTCCAGTACTCGAGAGATTTTGCTTTAAGGAAAGATGCAGCAGCTAAGCAAGTTAAAACAAACACACACACACATACACAAAAAGCCAGCCAAGCAACGGGGAAAATACCACACTCCAGGTGAAAATGTATAGTCCCAGGGTGGAGGACAAGGGTTAGGAATTGTCTAGAAACTCAAAATCTCTTATAAAATGAGATGTTGAATTTGGAATGAGTGGAGGAAGGGACACACCCACTTTGGTCCCAGTTTCCATCACTAAAAAGCTCTCAGGCTTGGCCACCTCCACCTCAACAACGTCCACCACCAGTGACCATCACTGTGGATATTAACTACCTGACATCAGCTTTGTGACATTGTATGCTCACAGCTAATTTAGAATACACTTGTTAAGGACTAACTGATGTGAATAGCACAATGTCTGCTGTTAATGAATGTCTAGTAAAATTTAGTTCCAATTTTTAAAACTGGTTTGATTTATCAGTTTTCTAGATACTTTTATTGCAAGGATCTGTGATTCTTTAACTGCTATGTAAATATCTATGTACACAAATACACGTGTCTGCATAAGTGCATATATCTATGTTCAGTTGCAACATTTAACACGACTGTTGCAAGCTGATGCTTTTTTTTCCTTTTTTTTTTTTTTTAAACATAAGTTTCCTATCCCCCACATATTAAAACTGACTGATAAGTATTTCTGTAGAATCTCTCATTTCTTTCTGCTTTGTGATGCAAAAAGATATGAGCGACAAATTCTAATCACCATCATCCAGTTTTCTATCTACTCATCAGTATTTACAACAACTTTAATGTTTCTGTGGTTTCTATCTCAGGCATTGATTTTAATAGCATCATTTGTTCCATATCTTTACCACTCATGTTATCATATTAAAAATGTCCATAACTGCTCATGATTTTGCAGTAAATGAGAAAAAGTTTTAAAATCTTGACAGGTTTGCTTATCAGATATAATACATTTACAACAAAAGGAAATATTATGGAAAGATAATCTTAAGAACACGTTTTCAGCACTGGGTTTATGAGAAGGTTTGGTTTGAGATTCTCCTTGGAATACTTTACTTCCCATGATATAATCTTTTCTTCAGAAATAAATTTATCCCTCTTGCAGATAACTAAAGCTGTAAGAATTACATTTAAAAAATTGTAACTTGGAAGTAGCAAAGGAATCATCAGTTCTTAAATCAGCTTTGTGTCATATTCTTATCATAACTTTCACCTGTTTTCGCTATAAAGACCACATTATATCTTAGATCCAGAAATGTCATAGCACTACAGCGTATCATTTTGAGGAAAAGAGACAAAACAAATCTCACTTTTTCTAACATAAACTAAACTAAACAATACAAACTTGCAGATTAAAGAAAAAAAAATAAATAAAAAATTGAGATTGTTTCTTTAGGAATTAATTTTTCTGTTCTCTTTCCTGATAAGCTCTGTTTCAGTACTAATTGGAGAAAATTGATGATAATGGGTGACACAGAGCTATGCTTCCTAAGCAGAATTTAAAACATGCACGTTAAAAAAAGTTAAATGTATGAAATATTATTTTCGGAAGACAAATTATAGGTTAAATGTGCATGTGAATTTTATGAATATCAACTTTACAATGTTACTGTCTGGGGACAAGGAAATGAGTACAACAATGCTTATTCCACCTCTTTTTCCTGACACTTCTCTCTCTCCATTTTTGTCTCTTACACACATACACGCACATAAACACACAGTTCATATATTAATACAATCCAAAGCACCACTAAATTTGTTGTAAATGTGAACAATTAACTAAGCATCCATTCTTCCTAAAAATTACTATGTGAAGTTAGAAGTACAGTTTGTTTTATTAAAACTGAAACACATTAGTGTTTTATTTCAGATCAGGCATGCTCACAGTGCACAAATCATTCCCTTTCACATGAAACTAAACCAAAAAAAGTGAACTCTTGATGGGCACTAAACCAAAAAAAGTGAACTCTTGATGGGCACTGAGTTCACAGAACTGGGCTAAAACCAGTCCAGGGTAATCTGCTCCCCCCACTTCCTGCCTTATAGGGTAATTGTAGGGTTCTTCTAACCGATAGTTTCACTTTTTTGGGTCACTTCATCTGCTAATATAGAAATCGTCATAATCCTCTGAGAGTTCACGGAGAGAGGTAGACATCTTTAGCAAATAATTCATAACTTACATCCACTAATTTTTTTCTCTCAGAAGACATATGGAAACCTCAAAGCTCACAACAGGAATGGAGAACTCTAGTTTGATAGCAACCATATTATCCACAGAATAAATAAGTGCAGTGAGAAAAGAGAACACAAAGAAAGAAATATCCCAGAAGGCAAACATAAAATTTCTTTTTTTTTTTTTTTCTCTCAGATTTGCAACAATTCTCTCAGAATTGCAACAATATGTACATTTTTTTTCTGGCATAAATATTAAATTTTAGATTAAATTAAATATTAATAGCTGGCACATTTTCTCCTTAGCAGGGAAACTAAATATCTCCATACTCAGTAAGCTGAACACAGATCAATGGAAAATTTTACTGACTCTCTGCCAATATGTGGAAGAAAGATATTAATGTCAGGCTTTATACTGTATTCCTTATTCTTTTAAGGAATTGTACCTACTGTCATGCAACATCATCCAACTTGTAAGGTATTTACCAGAATCAACTTCTTTTTTAAATATCTTCATATATTCTTATAATTTAATTCTAGAAAAAAAACCAATGTTGATTGTAAGTATAGCTTAAAACAGTCCTCGAAGCTGCAATATTGACTGCCCCTGGAGTCCTATACAATTTGGGATACTGAGGCAAGTGAGATTAGTGAGGTATTTTGTTGCTTTTGCTCCAGTTTCAGTGATGTAACCACATTTTACAAAGCATGGTCTACTGTATATTTCTTGCTGGTTTAGAAATGCACAAATGATGGTGTCCATTTAATTTAGTTTTTCCTCAGCAAAACTGACATCAATATTTGAGATAATCACTTCAGACTACCTTCATAGCCAAACCAGAGAAATAAGCATTTTAACGAATTAAGCCTAAACTATTTTAGACCTCTGCATGAGGATGAGGTGAATCATTCCCTAAAAGTAGCTATTAATATCCACTGACTATAGAGGAAGTACAAAGTAATCAGCTCAAATACAAACACCTGTAATTTTGAAAGATTAATCTCTGCCAAACTATCAGGTAATGATCAAATCCCTCATACCTTTTTACAATATAATTTTTTTTTTTTTTTTAAGGAGGAATTTTTTCCCCTTTTGTTCTGAGAAATACTGAAATAGCAAGAAAATATTTTCTCACAATCTTTGCAGTGTTTAAAACCTTAGTAATTCATATATCAGTTTGTTTGTAAACTTAATTCCTTAAACCATCAAATCCCTTATAGTGGCAAGCTGGATAAATCTATCGCTGAATTTAACTTTACACAAAAGAGCTCCTTAAGAGGTCTTCAGGTATTTTCTTCATTTTTACTCTACTTTTACATTTTCTTTGCTTTATATAGTCATTTCTCTTGGCCTTCTATCAATATCTCACATCATCTGTAGATAGCAAACTTCTTTTCTGTTCGGCTCTTTCACATTTCATGCTCAACCATTTCCATTTCCACATGATTTGGGGTCTTTTCCAACCTGATTAGGTAAGTTCATCCAACTCCCAAACTTCAGTGAATAAATAAGAAAACCTACCAACATATTTTCTTGCAATAAAATGGTCAAGGATAGTATTTATCACTGGGAAGAAAAGGAAGAGGAGAGGAGAGGAGAGGAGAGGAGAGGAGAGGAGAGGAGAGGAGAGGAGAGGAGAGGAGAGGAGAGGAGAGGAGAGGAGAGGAGAGGAGAGGAGAGGAGAGGAGAGGAGAGGAGAGGAGAGGAGAGGAGAGGAGAGGAGAGGAGAGGAGAGGAGAGGAGAGGAGAGGAGAGGGAAGAAAGCATTTTTCACTAATGTCTGCATTTCTATAGAATTTTATGCCCTGCTTTTACTTTGTCATAGCCTACAGCAGGGCATAAAATTCAATGAGATATTCAGAAGGAATTAGTATACTGTGAGGGCTCCAGTGGTTCAGAAGACTATATAAAGCATCCTTCACCTCTTAAGTCATTGACTAGAATGCAGCAGAGGGTGATAGAGACTGAAAGGTCACCATCTGGCAGCTGCTCTAAAGGTGAAGTACAAGTCACTAGCAGAAGTCAAATCCCAGTGGACAAGCATGTATAACACAAAAATCACCAAAACAACTGGCATTAATTGGCAATCTTTGCTAACAGAATGAAGACTGACATGAAGATGCAATTGCCTTCTCATTATTAGATGCAGTCCCTGTGGGCTAGAGTTGAGATACAGGAGTTAATATCAGAGGAAAACTGACTGCAGATGTATCTGCTTGTGGTGATAAGAAAATAATTTGAATCTTAATGGCTGTCACAAGCTAATATGCTTTTTAAAACTATTTCTAAAGGAATAAGGCTAAAAGAATAAGGACTGTCCCTTTTAAAAAAAAATAATTTCAAATTCTGTTATTCTCTGCAACAGGTAAACATTGGCATATATTCTGTGATCACAGTACTCCTTTCTTTCCTTTGTGCTCAGGTAGATGCACAGATGTATTTTAATGGAAATCTTTGTAATTCAGAATTACATTTCTCTAAAGCTAGTCTATGAAATATGATTCTGAAAATATTTTCTTTAAGTATACTTGCAGCTTTGTCCTTGAATAACTGATTGGTCCTGAACTGTTCTTGTTTTTTCTACTTATTGCTTTCTTTCACTGCTTCTCTATTTTGACTGTTTTCTTAATTTCTTTATTACTTGTTTTGTCCATTGATCCTGCTTCCATTGATTATTTTTAAGACTGGATGACTCAATTACCTCCTTATTACTTAGATTGTTAGCAGGTTAATAAACACACTGTACTTAATAACAGAGAGAAAAACATAGGACAGCTGCTGAAGAATTCCTGTTGACAATAATCTTTACAGATATCTTTTGGGTTGCCAAAAAGACATGCTTCCTCGGAGGCTGTGTTTTGAATTTTGGAGCAGAGAGAAATCATTAAGAGCTTCATGTCCTCTGAGATTTCTGTGTCCAGAGAAAATAAAGACATTGTGAGATTTTTTCAAGTCACATATCAAGATATCATGAACCTTGTGAGAAATAGGATTCTGTTCCTTTCATACTTTATCTAAAGGATTTTCACCAACTTCATACAAGCATATTTTATGTAGTGTTTTGACCTATGATTTGGACCAATGCCTGAGTAATCTCTCTTTTTGCTCCTTTTTTGTTATTACCAAATATCCAAGTCTATTTTTTTCTCTGAAAATAGCTTAGGATATTCATTAAAGATAGCATAAAAAGGTGTATTGGTATATTATGGTGAATAAGCTTAAAGATAAATCTATGAATTTAGAGCTTGTTTACTACCTATATTAACCATCCTTCCTAATTTAAGAATTTCTCCTTCTTATGCTCTCATCACAGACCTTCAAAACCTCTTCTTTTTCAGGGAATCCTTTCAATTGTTCTGTCAAAATCCTTTGATTTTTTTAAGTGTAAGCATTCTCTCTTACCAGGTGACTTCTAATCAAACTGAGGATACAGAATGAGTACTGAGACCAATATCTCCTCTGGCATTTAATGTCCCATTTATTCAACACTGAATGAAAATACGTTTCCCTAGATAGATGGTTTGTTTTCCATTTCCTCTCACTTAACATATATTATGACTACAAAACCCTCTTTGAACCTGGATAAATGTTAATTAAAAGCAGATAACCTCTGACATACAACTTGATAAGAATAGTGTTCATTTGCATGTGAACAGTTTTATTCCCAAGGAGTATGTTACATGTCTTTGCTCACAGAGTCAGGCAGAATGTAACTCCCAGGTGGTCTGAACCATAAAGCTATTCCTCTTTATGAATCATTTTCTTATTACTTAAAATTCTAATATATTCTATCTAATCTATATAACTTCTATGTTTAATTTCTGGTGTTTCAAGACCACAAAGTTAAATGCATAAATATATAATACAGCAAGAGTAACCTGCCAGTTAGGAAATAGGCCTAGAAGTTATGACGTCTGGATCTAAGCCCCTGCTCTGCTGCAGATTTCTTTCATGATTGGGAAGTCACTTATAATGCTGCTTTTAAGAATATTTTTACCCTAAAATCCACTGATATGTCCCATATTAAATAAGGTGCCTAAGTATCTTAAAAATTCACCTCTTTGTTTTCTCCAGTTGTTAAAAGTACTGACAATTAATAGTGAGAATGAATAGTGGGAATTTATGTTAGAGGCAAAATGCTACTCAGGGTATGTGTCAGGCTTTGATGTTATTATAGACTACAAAAAATGTAGCCACGCTAATGGAAATAATGCTGGGTGATCACACATTCAGGTGGTCTTTTTGCCAAATTTCAGTTGCCTCTGAACACTGGAAGCCATTATAAATGGAATTAACTCCCTCATAGATGGAGTTAACTCCTAGAATTATCTAATGGGTTAAAAAAGGTCAAATATTAAATTTTTTTCAGCACTTCCATTCAGATAAGATATTTTCATACAAAGCATTTTCTTCAGACAATGAGTGTAGGAGGGATAAAAGTAGAGATATCTTTCAAAAGAACCGGTTAACAGTCAACTACTCTAAAGTTATGCCAAATGCCTGCAGTAAAATTCTGAAAATGACACAAAAAACCTGCTTATTTTACACTATTTTTACTAGACCGAAATTCAGACTCATTTTGTTATGATTTAGGAGAAGTTCAAATGAACTTGAAACCAATTATTAGCTTCATGCATTTTCAACATGGAACTTGGTCAGCTCCCAGCTTTCCATAGATTTTTCTATTTAATTTCATTCCAACAAAAAAACCTAGTAAACATTGTTAAAATATTTAAATGAATTAAAATGTTAGCGTGGAATATGCTCCTGAAATTTTCTGAAAATCATGATGCTTCAGTCCTGGAAGGCTCCCAGAGGCAATATGTGCTCTTCTGCTATCATTCATGGTATTACTGGAATATACAGAAAAAGATATCCTAACAGTACAATAGAAGTGAAGACCTTGAACAACTCTGACATTAATAAAAATATTATTTAAAGTAAACACCACAACAACCATTTTATAGGACTTCAAATTCCAAACTGGAATAAAATTAATAAAATCTACACATCAATCTGTTGACAACTATAATACCCATCTGGAATAGTTCTGGAGTTAAATTCACACATTAAAATATCTTTGCAGGTGAACACATAAAAAGGAATACTTTGTTTTCATCCCTTTTCATTTCTGATAGGAGGATGAAAATATATCTATAAATGACCTTGTGTAAGACACTCACATCATCATTTTCTAGTCATGATATTTTTTGGAAGTTTATTTCAATGCAAAGTATATTCACTATTTTTCCATTTTCACCTCATTGAAAACCTAAAAAAATCTTCAAAAAGTTGCAGTTGCAACTTTTTTCTTAAAGTATTTTCTGTTTTTTTTTTTTTTTCAAAATCACTAAGTTTGCATTATTTTTATTCACTTAGAAATGTTAAAATGCTAACTGAATGTTAAAATTTTTAACATTCCTTAAAATTCCAATAAAAAAAAAAAGAAGAAATGGAGAAGAAGGAAATCTAACAAAAAGCTGGACAGAAACTGCTAATTAGCATAAGCTAGTATCACTGGCAAAGAGCACAGGAAACTATGGAACTTGTTAAGTCAATGATAATATTACTCATTATCGCTACAGCAGTTAGGAAAAAGGTGGCAAGACATGACTGCCCTGTCTAATTTAAATTTTCATCTTTTCATTCTTCTTTAATTTTCCTTTAATGTGGTGAGGCCTGGCATGCTCAAAACGTTTACACTGTACTGGAAACAGTCTGTAGGAGATATAAAACTAATGATCCAAACTGAAAGGAATATCTGTTAAATGGGAATGTAAGTTGAGCCAAAATATGTTATTACTGTACTGTATATATCCTCTGGTGGTCTCCAAAGCACTAGCATGAATAGGAAGTCTGGATTTTTTATTTTTTTGGGTTCATCAGGCTAATTTTAGGTAAACTTAATATGAAGTAAAAACAGCCCTATTGCATTAGACTAACAGCTCGCTTAGCCCATTATTTTGTCTGCTGTAGTATTGAAAAGAGATGCTAAGGAAGGTATTTAAAAGCACTTAATAAGATACTTTTAAACTTCTAAACTTGTTTAGTTCATAGCAGTAGCTATGGAAAATCTTTTCTGCTGATATATAGGACTTTTATGGGATGCTAATAGCATATTGAAATAAAGTTGCTGTTGATGCAGAAGCTTTGAAAACTGGAAACTGGGGTGATTATACAGCCTTGTCAAATTTACATATCCTGATATGGCCCATCATGTGTTGGCCATGTATGTGTAGAAACCAGTGAGGGCTAGCACACAGGCACTAAGAAAGAGGGTAGACCAGAAGAGAGAGAGAGAGAAGCTATCTGTCAAGACCCCAATTGTTCCACTGTAAAATCAGCACCTAGCTCATTATTTGTTCTGTTTGGTCAATTAGTGAGCAAGAGCCTTAATCACTCATGTGAGGTATCAAACTGCTTACAAGTTGCTATGTTTTGCTATACTTGTATGGTACAACACAGTATATGGGAAAAAAAAAAAAAAAAAGTCTGTTGTCCTTGCTTCTGTCCTCTGTAGCTGTCTTGATCTCATAAAACAACAGCTCATGAAACACTTCTCATCCTCTTCATGCCCTGGTTTTGCAGACTTCTGTCACACCTCCAGATTGTCAGCTAGAGAAGATCTAGAAGACTCAGATATCTCTCATGAGAAAGCTGCTACATACTTTATCTGTATTCATCACCCTTTCTTGAACTTTCCAAGCTCTATCTTTTCTGAGATGTAGATCTTACTCAGAACTACATTCAGTACTCAAAGTTCAGACAAATCATGTAAATCCATACAGTGAAACAATGATGTTCTTATTTTGTTTTCTAATAATTCCTAAGACTCAGCACATTTTTTGGTCACTAACTAGCACCAAACTGACTTTTTATAGCCCATCAGTCTTGCTCCTATGAGGTAATGCTTAGCTCAGAGACTAGTATTTTTCATATGAAATCAGATTTTTTTATTTTCCATGTACCACACGTTACATTTATCTACACTAAATTTCATCTGTCATTTTGGCAGTTTTCTGGCAGTTATCAAGTACTTTAAAGAGTGTTTGAAGATAGATGTACAATGTCTAGATGTACAAGCAGCTGTTTCCTCTAGGTCACTTCTTTCCTTTAGGAGTGCATTTGAATTTAACAGGTTAAATAAATGGAGGGATTTTATTTTATTTTATAATTTTATTTATTTTATATTTTTAATTTATTTTATTTTCCTGTGGACAGCCAAGGAACTAAGTTTTTCAGACTAAGTCTCAGTCATCATTGTTCCCTTTCATCAGCTAGTTTTTTTTGTTTAGGTTTGGTTTTAATGTGTTGCGTTATCAGTGTTTATTACCTGGTGGCAGCCACAGGCAATAAAGAGCCTTAAAAGTCTGTTATATGTATGTGACCTGCTCTTGCAAACCATTAAATTTTTTAAGATACCAATGATGTTACTTATTATCATTACAGCATTTAAGAAAAGCAGTCAAGAAGGTTGAGTTTGCCTCCAGAAATAGGTCCTTTCTGAATGGGGCTAGCTTCAGCCTCAGGTTCTGATTTTGATCAGTGCCCTATAGCAAGACCCTTTCACAAATCAGTATCTTGAGTGTTTTCCAGGTGAAGCAAGAGGGAGAAATCATAACATAGGAAGCTTCTGCCTGCAGAGTTCTTGGTTACTCCATTTAGGCAGGTATTTTGCACGGATGTTCTTGCTTTCAGCCAAGTTTTGAGCCATCAAGGTCTTTAAGTCTCTCAGCTGCTACTGTAGGCTTTTGTGATGCCATTCCACAGAAAATAAGTCTTTAAATTAAACAAACAAAAGCAGATGTGTTATACAGAGCACATTAAAAATAAGATTATGACTACTTATTTGCAAATAAACAAGTTACCAT
This sequence comes from Numenius arquata, assembly GCF_964106895.1. NCBI lineage: Eukaryota > Metazoa > Chordata > Aves > Charadriiformes > Scolopacidae > Numenius > Numenius arquata. The sequence continues at coordinate 99,420,033 of NC_133576.1, forward strand.
GCTTACCATGCAAGACAAGTTAAAAGTCTTCATTACACCTTAGTTGGAAGTTACTATTTTTTGGCTGAGACACAATCTGGGAAGGTGATTTATACCAATCAGTTTAACTTGGTATTTGTACAATGCTTACAAAGGTTGTATAATCAGGTACCGTGTCCCACCCAAGAGGTGGTAGCTTTTGAAGACATATTAACATATACTTATAATCTTGTGTCAATAATGCAAGTGTACATTATAATATTCAACAACCAAATCAATATCAAGCTACTTTAAGGAAAAACAAAATGAAAAATTTATAACAGCCATTATTTTTCCACACCCATTTTAGATATCTGTTTTAGAATGAAAAAACTGACATCTTCTAATTTTTCTCCATTCATTATGAAGAACATCCAGAAAACTTCTTACCAAGAAGACATTGACATTATACAAGGCTAGATTAAGACAGGTTAATTTTTAACCTGTATGATAAGGTTGCTTCTTCCTGTAATAGTTTGACTTTTTGGTTCTCAATTATAAAATCATAGAATGATTTAGCTTGGAAGAGACCTTTCAATATCATCCGCTCCAACCCTGCCATAGACAGGGACATCTTTCACTACATTAGATTGCTCAAAGACCTATCCAAACTGGCCATGAACACTTCCAGTGATAGGGCACCCACATCTTCTCTGGGCAACTTGTTGAAGTGTCTCACAACCCTAGACATAAAAATATCTTCCCTATATTATCAAGTCAATCAGTATCACAAGATGATTCTGCAACCCTTCATCTGTTACTATACAAATAAGCTTTTGTCGTTGTCAGACTCTGTTATCTCACTTTTTTTCCGATTTGGCATTTGATTTTTTTCCCTAGCTAACTTATGAATACAGTAAAGGAAAAAGTTCCAGCAGAAATTTCTCAGGTGAAATTTCCAGTGTGAAAGCTGGTCATGTATCCTTACCCTTTGCTTCCTATCTTTGCACCACAGGAGTAACTGTGGTGAAAGAACTAAATTGTAGTAACTCTCTAAATGGAGAAAATTCAAATCTGCTGATTTGAAAAGCTGAAGTTAGCCTGGAGATAATGTAGTGATAATGGTCTGCTTGCTTAGATGAATTCAGGGACCTTCACTAAGATCCATCTAATCAGATTGGAATTTAAGAAACTGTAAACTTTATAGCAGAGAACTGTCTGAGTTTCAGAAGTAGACTATCAGGATCAAATTCTAATGTCAGATAAGCAATATCCACATACTGGATCAATAGCATCTATATTCCTGTGTCTGAGTAGAAATTTAAATCTTTTGAACTACGCAATACTGTTGTATAAATCATGAAGTTGGCATTCTGGAAAATCTCCCAGTGATTGCAATACATTCTGTACCAGAGTAAGGACTTCAAAATTTGGCTTGCTGTGAGCATAAAGCAAACAGCTCACAGTCATAGAAGCAAGAATAGTTATACACCAGAAGCCAAGCATATTGCATTAGCTGTGAGCAAATTCATAATGGCTTATTCTTTACGGTAGCAGTTGCCTAAATTGTACAAATGCTAATAGACATTGACTTTCTGGTAAGAGTTTCAAAGGATGAAGTCACACAAAAGCTTAAGTCTGTTAGTTTGTTAAACTGCAGACTGATAAAATATATCTTAAATGGCTTCTGAGTCATTGAGGAACTTAAGTTACTCAAACAATGTGAGCCTAGTAATTTTACTAGTGCCAATTTAAGAAAAAAAAAAGCTTTGGGTCTCTCATACCATACATAATACCAGCTATGTACGATGTATATCCAAAGAAGCACACAGAATCTGTGACTAACATTTTTGACTATATCTAAGATGAATCTAAAATCACAAACTACATAGGTTATTTCTTTTCATTTCTTTTTTTTTTTTTTTTAAATCCTCAGAATAAAGAAGAAATAATAAAGAAAAGAAATTATCTGCAATAATATTTTGTAAAATAGATCAAAGTAAGCTCCTACTTCAACATTTAGATTTCTTTTTCACTACTATGGCACTTTAGAGAAAGCATTTAGATTATCCTGACCAACTGGGGAATCAAATACTAAGACTTTTTGCAAGATGACATAAGGAAGAAGTGATTGACCAATAGAGGCCTCTGGAATCCAATTAGTGCAGAACAAGTAATCACAAATGACATCTCAGATATGTCAGATGTATTAATTGGAGCAGCATGGGAACCATGTAAATAAAAATAAGCTATTTAAGCTACCACAGGAAAAAATACAGAGATCATGCATGCTTTCAGCAGTTAATTACTTATCTTAAAGAGTAAAAGTCTGTGAAGTGGAAATCTCAGGAGCAGCAGATCACCAAAAGCTGTATGCTAAGTAGCCACTTGCTGACTGACCTTTTTCTTTGCAACTGCCTATGAACTTGCAATATTTTTTTAGGTTTCAATGTGAAGAGAAAGATCAAAAACATATTTTTTGTTAAATTCACACAAGTGATGCAAAAAACTGTAGTGTGAATTTTTCATCACTGTACAAAATATGAAACTACTGTCAAGTCATTATTTTAATCACTGGACACTGAGGAAAAACAGATAATGACATAGAAGAAAACTTACCATGAACTCTTGGAAATGTGCAAGCTAATAAACATTAAGGTGTGTACTTCTGATCTGTGGCCCTTTTGAGAGGAAAGGCAGTCAGAACTAAATGGTTTTCAGTAAAGACTGCCTCTGAAGAAGACCTGTAATAGCTAGTATTTGTTTCTAACATGTAAGAGGTATCTCTTAATAAATGCATTTGATGAGAAATGAAAATAAATGTGTTCTAAGGAAAATCAAGGTCTTCTTTCAGGTAGTGATGAAATACACTTCAAAGTGCAGTTACACATCTAAAATTAGAAAGGGGTCAAACATATTATAACATAAACACCAATATTTGTTTTCACTTGAAACAGCATCAGCTGAAACTGTGGACAGTCTCACTGAGTTAAAAGTAGGTTTTTGTTTCCACTGTATTTTTCTCCTGCTCTACTGTAAGAATAGCACCCACATGAAAATAAAGGGACTCAAATAAACGAGTATGCGCAGTTATTTTAACTGTGACTGTCCCATAAATAAAACTGTGAATCAGATATCTTGACAGCAGTGTGATTTCTAAAAGTGATCTGTTCTTTTAAGCTGAAAGGCAATTTCAGATTTAACTGACCAGTTGATAAGGTCTGAAATGGAAAAACATACCTTATTAGACCATTTAGTCAATTTGACTGCCAGATCAGAATCACTTCCCAGAAAATGTGTTTGAGCTGAAAAATTATGGTGTGGTTGTGCTGCTGATGATTCATACCTTTTTTCACTGTGGCCCCTGGTGACTTGATCCCTGCACAGAAAGATTCCTAGGCTAATATGACTGCAAGGTATGCACCAGCAGTTCAGAAGTCATCTTCATACATACCTTATGCTCAACGTGTCAATAATTTTACAGGAAAACAAAAAAGTCAGCACTATAGAGAGGCTCCCTGCTCTTCTGTATGCTCTGTTATTCAAAAGGCATGGGCTTCAAATAGCAGGTGAGGCTAACTTCTGAGAGGTGTTTACAGCAACACCACTCTTTTCACAGTGAACCATGTTTAGACATATTTTGACAATATTTCCAGCTGTAAAGTTAAATATGTTGATCATTTATTTATTTTCCAGGGGCCATAGAATATATGCCACCAAGGACATTAGCACAACTGTCGTTTACCAGGCCTCTCAGTATGACTCTGCTGTTCTCAGCTTCTACAGATTGCAGCAACATACATGCTCACAGAATGAAGCAGATGTGCCCAGGCTATGTGTTCTTTAATCTCACTCATTATAAAGCTTTGAAGGGGTCTTATTAGTTCCTAAAGTCTTTTAACAATGTAGAATGGCAAGATTCAAGACTTCTCTGAAATAATACTAACAGGGATTTATGTTGGTAAACCCACTGCTTTAAGGCACTTCATAGCCCAAGCTCAAATACAGAAAGAACTTTTGTTATAGGGAATTTACAGGGTGCAGAAGCTATTCTCACAGAACATTCATTTGCCTCACCTATTAACACACCATAAAAATAAATTACAACGAATTTTCATAGAATTACAGAAAAGGTTGAGATTGGAAGGGACATCTAGAAGTCATCTGGTCCAACAGCCCTGCGCATGCAGGGCCAGCTAGAGCCAGTTGCCCAGGACCATGTCCAGATGGCTTTTGAATAACTGCAAGGATGGAGACTCCACAACCTCCCTGGGCAACCTGTGCCATTCTCAGTCACCCCCAGAGTGAAAAAATATTTCCTGATGTTCAGAAGGAACCTCTTGTGTTTCAGTTTGTGTTCATTGACTCTGGTCCTGTCACTGGGCACCCCTGAGAAGAGCCTGGCTCTGTCCTATTTGCACCTTCCCTTCAGATATTTATATGTCAGAATTTCCTGAGCCCTCTCTCCTCTAGGCTGAACAGTCTCAGCTCTCTTAGTGTTTCCTCATAAGAGAGATGCTTCATCTTTGTGGTCCTTTGTTGGACTCTCTCCAATATGTCCATGGCACTCTTGTACTGGGACAATACTCCAGGTGTGCTCTCACCAGCACTGAGTAGAGGGAAAGGATCATGTCCGACGACCTGCTGGCAGTACTTTACCTAATGCAATCAAGGAAACCATTAGCCTTCTTTGTGGTAAGGGTACACTGCTGTTCAACATGCTGTCCACCAGGTCCCAAAAGGCCTTTTCTACAAATCTGCTTTTTAGCTGGTTGTTCCTCCCCAGGTGCAGGACTGTGCACTTCTTGTTGAACTTCATGAGATTCCTGTTGGCCCATTTCTCCAGCCTGTTGAGGTCCCTCTGGATGACAGCACAACTTTCAGCACAAACTTGTAGAGGGTACACTCTGCTCCATCATCCAAATAATTAACAAAGATGCTGAACATGATTGGACCAGGTTCATAAAGGGAAGTCCTGCTTAACTAATTTACTAATCTTCTATGATAAGGTCACCCACCTAGTGGATGAAGGTAAGGCAGATGGATGTATTTTTTCTGGATTTTAATAAGGCTTTTGATACTGTTCCTCACAGCGTCCTTCTGGACAAGTTGTCCAAATGTGGGATGAGAGGGTTCATGGTGTGCTGAAGGGCAGAGCTCAAAGGGTAGTAGCGAATGGGGCTACATCTGGCTGGTGACTGGTGAGCAGCAGTGCTGCTCAGGGTTCATTGACAGCAGGCTCATTATAAATGGGCAGTGTATCCTCGGAGCCAAGGGGGCAAACAATATCCGGGGGTGCATCTAACACACTATAACCAGCCAATCAAAGAGGGAATTTCACACCGTTTTCAGCATTGGTGTGGCCTCACCTTGAGTGCTACATGCATTTCTGTGACCCACAATATAAGAAGGATGTGAAAGTCCTTGAGTGGATCCAGAGGAGGGCAACAAAGCTGGTGAAAGGTCTGGAAGGCATGTCTTATGAGGAGCAGCTGAGGACTTTGCATTTGTCCAGTTTGGAGAAAAGGAGGCTGAGGGACAACGTCATTGCTCTCTACAGCTTCCTGAGGAGGGGAAGTGAAGAGGGAGGTGCTGATCTTTTCTCCCTGGTATCCAGTGTTGGACATGTGGGCATATTTCAAAGCTGCATCAGGGGAGGTTTAGACTGGACATTAAGAAGCATTTCTTTACAGAAAGGGTGGTCAAACCCTGGAACAGGCATCCCTAGAGAGGTGGTCAATGCCCCAAGCCTGTCAGCGTTCAAGAGGCATTTGGAGAATGCTCTTAATAACATGCTTTAACTTTTGGTCATCCCTGAATTGGTGAGGGATGATCATTAGACGATATGATTGTTGTAGGTCTCTCCCAACTGAAATAGTCTATTCTATTCTCTTCTAAGTGTTGATTCCTGGGGAACACTGCTAGTTACTGGCTTCCAACTAGACATTGTTTGTTCCAGCAACCACCACTCTCTGCGCCTGGCCATTCAGATAGTCTTCAATCTACCTCACTGTCTGCTCATCCAGCCCATACTTCATCAGCATCTCTATGAGGATCTAATGGTATACAACTTTGAAAGCCTTACTGAAGTCAAGGTAGAAAGCATCCACTGTCCTCCCCTAGTCTACCAAGCCAACCATTTTATTGAGGAGGTTTATCAAATTGGTTAAGCATGACTTCTGCTTGATGAAGCCATGCTGACTACTCCAGATGATTTTCTTGTCTTTCGTGGGCCTGGAAATGATTCCCAGGATTAGTTGTTTCCTCACCTTTCCAGGCAACAAGATGAGGCTGCCTGAGCTGTAGTTTCACTGAATTTCACTGAATTTTTTTTTTAGAGTTGGAAGGGACCATAAAGATCATCTAGTCCAACTCCCCTGCCGAAGCAGGATTGCCCAGAGCATGTCAGAGCATGTTACTCAGGACTGCATCCAGGCGGGTCTTGAAAATCTCCAAAGAAGGGGACTCCACAACCTCCCTGGGCAGCCTGTTCCAGGGCTCTGTCACCCTCACCGTGAAGAAGTTTTTTCTCATATTTGAGTGGAACCTCCTATGTTCCAGCTTGTGCCCGTTGCCCCTCGTCCTCTCACTGGCAACCACTGAAAAGAGTCTGGCTCCCTCCTCCTTCAACCCACCCTTCAGATACTTATAAGCATGTAATTTTGCTTTGAAGGACCCCTTTGCTGGGTCCTTCAGCCTTTATGAACAAAGGAATGACATTTGCTTTCCTCCAGCCCTCAAGCACTTCTCCCCATCTCAATTATCTTGCAAAGATTATTGAGTGGCCTCTCAGTGACATCAGCCAGCTCCTTCAGCACTTTGGGATACATCCCATCAGGGTCCATGGTTTTATGTGTGTCCAGGTTTCTTAAGTATTCCCTGAGCTAATCCGTAAGTCTTCCTTCCTCCAGTCTTTCACTCTGGTTTCTGGGGTCTTGTATCTCTTAAGATCAGTTTTGCTAGTAAAGCCTGTGGCAAAGGCAGCATTCAGTACATTAGTCTTTTGCAGGTCCTGTGTCACTATTGCCGCTGACTCATGCAGCAGCAGGCCCACATTTTCCCTAGTATGCCTTTTGTTATCTACTTTTAGAAGCCCTTCTTGTTGCCTCTGACATCCCTTGCCAGGTTCAATTTCAGACTTTCCTAACCTCATCCCTGTACGCTAGATTCCTCTCAGTTTACCTGTCCCTGTATACCTTCTGTATAGTCCCTTATTATGTTTGAATTTTTAGGAGCTCCTTGTTCATCCACACAGGGCTCCTGGCATTTTTGCCTGATTTCCTGCTTATTGGGATGGAATAATCTTGAAGTTAGTTATTTTTGTGATATTACATGATTTTAAACACTGTTGCATGGTGTTAGAATCATCATTTCATCATTCCCTTCTTTTTTCTTTTTTTTTTTTTTTCGGATTGTATTTTATAAAATGGTTTTCCATCCTATGTGCAATGTTAATACATCAACATGTATTTCATCTATTATAAGAACAAAATCAAAAGACACAATGAAATATTTTGGTTCAGGTCACTTGGACATTAATTTTGTTCCTTGTGTGGCCACAGGACTCAAGAGAATTATTACTCAAATGACTCATAAGCCTGTTCTCCACTATGGGCCAGATTTTGTAGCTGCTCAATTCACATCAATTCTCTTTCATAGTCACGATACATAATTTTAACTACTCCTATTCAATGAAATAGTCTCTTCCTCTCTAACTGCTGTCCTTGGAGAATGTTGCATGAGTACAAATGAATCCTGAAAAGTCCTGGAAGAAACTACACTGCACTGAACTGAACCTGTTGAACAATGTCTTGATCCAAAATCAAACATTTCATTTTACTTTTTCTAATGGAATCTTTTTTCAAAAATGAAAATAGCTTTCTGCAGGACAGGTGTCCTTTTTATGAAGAATTGGTGTGCACAATCTGAAGGGGATTGTATGTTTTAATTAGGAGACAGATTATAGAACGGGTTTCTTTGCTTAAAAAGTAGTCTCTCCCCTCCCATTGATCCTAATCTTGATTCTATTAACCTTCATCTCTAATTCTTCTATGAAGATTTGAAGTTTAAAATATGTTCTTGATATCCTTAATTGTTCCCTGCAACAGTATGCATACTCATACAACAACAGCATATGATGTTTATTGTTGTGGATGACTATGTTACCCTAGTAAGATCAAATATATTTCAATAGAGACAGAGAAAAAGAAGCTGTTAGGCTTGCTTTTTATTTTTTTCTTCTTGAAAATCCTTGCTTACAGTCCAGTAATACTGAAATACAGATAATAAATAAACAAGCTTAATTTAAATTAATTAATTTATATAATGCTGTCATTATTTACTGTCACAGATGAGATGACATCAATTTATGGGAACATATTGTCTATCTGAGAACAGTACATTTTTATGCAGTAGGTCCAGTCACATCATTGTTTTGTTGTTAACTTCATGCAAAAAATGTTTTCTGTGAAGTTTTTGCTTATATGTTGTTCATGTCAATAAAAGGATCACTTTTTGTTTTTCTTTGAGAAATATACACATTAATTAGACACTAGAACAACAAAGAATCCCAGGTAGAGTCCAGGTGCCCTTGTTAACAAATGCAAGTAATACAATTCCTACCTGCTTTCTTACAGATTTTTGGGTGAGTTTTACAAACACACAGGTTTCAGCAACGAAGCCAGCTTAATTTAGATCCTATTGTTTGCCCTCTTACTTGTGGCTATTATTTCTAACCCAAGGTGGTGTAGTTCTCTACTTGCTCAGTTATAGTGTGCTGTCTGTGGGCTGAAAAGTAAACTAGAGCACAGAAAAATTTAATATAAGTACTTAATATAAGAGGGGAGAGAGAAGATGGGAGGTTACTTTTAGTACAGATCATATTGGTTAATACTGCTAATAATTAATCATATTAATTTGAATAATAATATTCATAATAATTAACAGACCAAGCTAAATTTTAGCCACCCAATATCCCTATGTTATCATGAACTGAAGTTATAAACTATTATGAGTTTTCAAAGCCACATTAGTAATATCGAGATTTAGTGGTTGCATACACTTCTAATATTAAAGTTTTACTCCAGAATAAAAAAGCTCCTCACTTAGCTTCTGAAAATCAAATACAGTCAAATTGCGCAGAGATTCTGACTGTTTTGAGAATTCTGTCAAAACTGCAAACATAATTTCTGGGTCTGTCAGGCCCATGACCATGTCTAAGCAGTCTAGATTATAAGAGTGTAACACCACTAGATCTCTTGAAAATGTCTCTACTAGAACAATTTACACATAATACACTTATATGTATTTCTATTAATGTTGTGTATGGGACCCTAAAAAGAATATTAAGTTACCGAATTATAGCAATAAATTGATCCTTTGACTGGTTCTTATTGTCACGGTATATCCAGTCCACTGAGAAACTGGAGTATTTGTATTCTTTCTTGATGTACATCCAAACTATACATAAATATTAGATAATGAGAGTCACATGATACAGACCCTCCAAATTATGGCTGTGTGAAAAGCAACTACTTTTTCTGCCAGTGCTACTTGCAGACTAAACCTGTGAATTTCTTTTCTATCTAATATGAAAATTGCATATTTGCTGATAAGCTTTTGAGCAACCTCAAATTTTGCCATTTAAATATATGATTTAGAATACCTGCCTGTATCCCGGTTATTTGAAACAATTTTTAGTGAATAGGATATTAGTTACTTCATTTTACACATACTCAAATACTTCAGAAGATGATATTGCACTGTTTTTAAACATCATGAAACGCTGCCAGAATAAACATTTTCAAAGGCTTGCTATAGAGTTCTCTTCTTCATTCTAAACATTTGTTGTAATATTACCAGTTGAGCTCATTTTCTCCAACAGATACCACAATGAATTGTTATGGAAACCATACATTTCAGTGTGAGTTAATGGGGACTAATTATTGTACCATCTACACTGATTTATGACATTGCCAATGGAACAGAATGTCTTCTTGAATAGAACAGTTTCTTTTCTTCACTGCCTCATACACCCTCCCCTCAGCTCTATCTTATTTGTGTCTATGCTAGTCTCCTGCATGTCCCAAACAAAGAACACAAAGTGGCAGAAGTTCACACTCCCCCAACTTTAGTAGTGTTAGGAAGGTATTGGTGGCAAACACTGACCCCCTCGTTAAATTTCACTTTAATAATCCACTGTGGTCATCCAGATGAACATTTTTATTAAGTTAGGTTGTGTTCTGTCCTTGTCTGCCAGAGCTTTAGGGAAACGTGACTAGTGCAGGTCTTTCTTTTTCTTGTCATCATGATGATGAAACTCCCTCCCCTCACTGGAGCTATATGAAATGAGTTCTGGAGGACTGAAAGAATAGAAAGGATAAAACAGCCACTGAAAACAATTTTGCAAGTTGTGTTGTGACATTGTGACATGTCCAAAACTGTCTCTGACACTGGTGAAAAGTGAACAGTGTTCTTAATATAGGTATTACTCAGAGAAATCTTTTAGCTTGAGCATAATCATATCCGTAATCTCTCTTCTGTCTCCTTCGTTAAACCTGAGGGAAAAGACTTACAGAAGATGCAACGTTTTCAAGTGTTCTAATTTTCCCAAGGTCATTTTAGGAGATTGAAGGAATTAAACCATGCAGAGTGACATGCTGCTTGATTACATTTTTAACATCTCATCAGTGTTATTTAGTGATTTACATTTTTCACTAGCTCTTCTTCTTTAAGTTATACCTTCTATGGTTTTGCTTTCCATACTTTGAGATTTTGTTTCATTACATTGAGATTAAGTCAGAGGCAAGGAGTAGGAAAGTTGAATTAAAAAAAAGACTTGATAATCATGAAGACAGGATCTTAATTTCCTCCCTTGACATATCTGCTCATATATTCATACAAAATGGGCCAGAGAGGTGGAAAAAAAGTGGTTAGCAGTACTTTTTTTTTTTTCCCCATGCTTGTAATCCCATGGCTTTTCACAGACAAGAGTGATGAATTACTATCAACACAAGACAGCTTTTTGATGTGTCCTCTTGTACATGAAAAACTGAGCTGAGACCACCTGAATTCATTTCTCTTGAGATTTTGAACAAGTATAAAAAATGGTTTTGTTTTGGACTTGGTAGGTCTCAGAAATGAAAATGCCAGTATGTCGAGGACAACACATCAATCTAATTTGCTACCTGCGTTCCCAATCCTATTCTTTCCCTACTGAAATCGCTGCACAGTATGTGATACAACATAAGCCATATTCCACTATTAAGCTGTAGTTTTTTTTAGGAAGTCAGTGTTTGTCTTTCAGAAACAAGCTTCGATTGCAAAGGCTGTAGGTGCAAACAACTAGTGAAATACTCATTTATTAATTTTTAAGTCATTCAGGGAACCTATTTAATAAAAAGAGAGATATATAATGGGAGGAGGAGTTATAGTTAAATCACTTGATGCCATAAAATAGCATTGCATTTTTACTGTTTTTATTAAAGAACAATTTGATATTTTACAGTGGTAGGATTCTGCTTTGTTATTTTCCCATTTGATAAGGCAAAACCAAAAAAAAAGTATTAAAAAAAGAAAAAAGCTTTAGTTAAAGTAGCTTACAGGCAAGAATTTTGTGAAGCTGTGGCTGCATGCAAATATTGTTTCTTCTTACCTTTTTCCAGCTAAATTACAAGAATGATTTCTAGTGCCTTCTTATCAGAATGGACATCCTGGAAATAGGTTTTTCCAGAGCACACAGGGTCAGTACAGAAGAAGAATTTCTAGAGTACAGAAAGGTTACACAGTTTCTCATTTCTGTACAATGATTCTTTGGATAACAGCAGCATTTGCCTCCATATTTTTTTAATTCTTTGATAATTAGCAAAAGTCTAGACTTCCTTTATTTAAATATGTTTATAAAAGTCTTCTCTTTTTAAGTACACGATATCTTCCACCATTAGCTAAGGTAACGGAGTGACAATATATACAACTCATGATCAGTTCTAACAAAATTCTGCATCTCTGTTTATTTCCTTTTTCTTAGGTTTCTTATACACCAGCTTCAGTACACTGCAGTACTTTCAATCTTTAGGATTAATAAAAATTAGATGTATTTAATGTATGATTGTTTCTTTGCATGTGTGCATGTGTGAGGTGAGATGTATAGTCTAATTAAGAATGTTAATACAAATTTTAACTTGAAATGCTATGATAATTCAACTCCACTAAAATGAAGTTATACTAACATATATACTAACTTTGCTGCACCATAATATATACAAAATGTTACATAGAAAGTAACATTTTATCATTATTTCCTTGCATCATAAATAACTGCCAAGTTATCCAAGAATACTGAAATTAAGTTCTGTGAAACATTAGTAGAAGTAAGAATATCCTTATTTGATACAGCATAGGCTAACATTTGACCAGGTCACTTCTATCTTATCAATCCACTGAGGAAATATTGATCTTTGCTGAGGTGAATAACACAATTTATTATCCTATGGGATAAATACTGACTTCAAATATTGGCCTCCTAGGAAGACATTTCTTCATATTCACTGAAATACAAAGTACACATGCATCTGATGTTGTTACATCTATCATAAGGATTAATACTAGGCATTTGAGGGAGAGCCTAACACAAGTTATTGTAGAAAGCACGGCACACACGAACATTGTAGCGTGAATCACACTTCTGAAGAAGGATTTCTTACAATGTGCTGAATGCAAAGTGCAATGCTCTTCTGAGTATAAGTAAAATGGAAACTATTGATAAATTATATACGTTGTACAAGATGAACAACAATTCTAACTCAATTTATAGAGGGTTGGTATAAACACACTGATAAATGCAGACTATTGCAAAAGGAGGAGACATTAAAATCAGGCTATATGTCACAGTATTACTTTCAGCTCATGAAGACAAAAAATATCCTTTTGTATTTAAAGTGACAATTCTGGTAATTTGGCACCTGAAGAAGTTCAACCAAAGAAATTAAACTTCATTACATTTGTACATTTCCTATAACTGCTAGAATGAATGGGCTGTAGCCTCATCTTGACCAAACGAGTATATCCATGACAAATCATGTTACACTTACAGATATACAGACATAAAGCTGACTAAGCAACAAAAGATAGTTATGGTAAAAGAGATGCATTTAGTTAACCAGGTTATTAGTCAAACAAGAATATGAAGAATTCAACTACCTAAGGTCCTGTAACGAATCTCAGATGCTAAATTGACGTTTAGGTGTAAGCTTAAAGTATCTATATTAACTAAAATGTTGAAAATCCCTTCTTGTCTGCACCCCACAGGAGCTATTTCTTCACAAGAATTTTTTATTCTACTTCAGGCTCTTCAAGATCCATAAATTTTTGTTTCTGCACACACCTAGATTTTTTAATAAAAACCAGATTTACTAAAGCTTGACAAACAATCAAATTATCATTAAGAATTTCCCTGCAGAGAAATACTAGAGATCTATACCTTGAGATGCTTTGATTTGTATGGCATGTTTATTTTTTACCTGAAAATCTCCTGCACGCTTACAGTTCTATGCTCTGTCTTTGTCTCAGGCTGTAGTAATCAATGTAACTAGACGTCTGTGGGAACCAAAATCTACATGTTTTTCTGCTTGTTGAACACACATTGACCTCACACACCCAAGTACAACTGATTCCCACACAGGGTATGGTGGCAGCAGCTAGTATCAGGGCAGTGGCCTCTTATTGAAGAGTCAAAAAGTCGGAGTGTGCCCACAGCAAAGCTACTCCGTTTCCTGAGGCAATTTAAGTCTGTATCATTTGCTGCCCTAGAGATAGCTTTAACTATTAAGTTAATGTGCTGCTATATTTTCTCTGGTTAAAGCCTTTTTATACGAGGAAATTAGTTGCTCTTGTGTGCTGCTGAGATGCCACAACATCAGTCAGAGTTCAAAATATTCAGCAGCTGACAACAGATACTCAGAAACTTCCTGACTGGGACAGAATTTCAGCTCCTATTTACAGAAATGCCTGTGTGAGTGAAAGCAAATTACTAGTCATACAAAACAAGCAGTTTTCTTGCTGTGAAAAATAGATACAAATGCAAACAGCATATGAAAACACTCTGTGTATGCACCCCTGAGTCTTTATTCTCAGAGTAACACTGCTTGAATGAAATAGGACCTAGACTGGGTGAAACAATATGTTTCTTTAGAAGAGATTTAAAATTTCCATTGAGAACACAGATAATCCAGTTATCTGATTTACAAGTACATTATTCATTTGATCAAACTACTATATGCTTAAGGATATACATAATAAATTTATATACAGACACACATCTTCACAGCTCACTGAGTTCACATCTTTCCTTTCATATCCAATTTATCATCTGAACCTAGACATGTGCAGAATTATTGTCTTTCTTATTTCAAAATGTACCAAACAGTAAAGAGTTTTATATAACTGACAGTCATGGTTTTGTGTCTCCTGTCACATAACGTAAATTACAGCACAGATGAAGCTCAGTAAATAATTATAATAATTATAATAATATCCACAACAGATTTCATCTAGGTCTCATTCAGCCTGCAGCCTGCATCTAGGTCTCATTCAGGCTGCAATGAAACTTCTTTTCGTTGCCTAGTTAATATTCCACATTGTCATTCTCAGCATCTGAGGTCCTACAAAAAGCTTCTTAGAGCCATTACATTTTCTACAGAAACAAAGATTTCTTGCCCTTCTGTTTGCAAGATAACCTTCCTAATATAGGCTCAAAATTCAATAACCCTTATTCAGATAAGAAGTCCTGCTGAAATCAATGGAACTAATAGTACAAAGTCATAACTAGTCTTATTAACATTTCATTTAATCAATAAGTGTTGATAAACTTTTTTTTTTTTTAAATTCTTTAAGGCAAAAAAATCACTACAAATTTGAGTAAAAATACCACAACAAATCCTTACAAGTGAAAGAACAGAAGAATGTAATGGCTGCTCTCTCTGCAACCTGAAATGTATCAAATGCAGCCTTCTGTTGGTTCAAAGGAGAGAGGCAGGTCTGTAGGGAGTGTGTGAGAGCATGAGTCTTAAACAGAGGCATTTCAGGCAGGGTAAGGTGTAAAAAAACTGAGACTTAAAAATAACAATTGTAGACAATGACAAATGATGGTAAAAAATTGAACTGACAATTTTCTGTAGAAATAGAAAGTTAGAATTCCTAATGTTGTTATTCCTCGTCTTAGCTGGACCAGATACCCTATTTTTCACACCATATACTACAGACTTGAAGTGTTCCAACACAGAATTTCTATACTCTAAGTGGTCTCTCGTACCTTCAATCCCAGCAAGCCTGACTTGGGTGAGCTGGAGGTGACAGCTGTACTCCTTTCCTCAGTATCAGCTGAAGCAGCAATCAGACACCTGCAAAGCAATTGTGATCTATAGCTGGCAAGACTTACCCACCCAGAAAAAGTACCTAATTGTTTTCCACCCCAAAGTCCTTCAGCCAAGTTATCTATAAAAACAAAATTTGCTATATGCTAGGAGCATTGCCAGTCAGAAGGGCTGAATTATGCATTGGGGCAAAACCAAGGAATTTCAGAAAATCAGAAGCTGAAATTTTTAGTATCAAATATGGCAGTTTGAAAATTTGGCTGTAACTCCCACTTGCAAAATATAAATAATGAAGTAGCATCAGACAGTGGGTCTGATCCAATTGCCGTGGAAATCAATGGGTGTCTTTCTTTTGACTTCAACTGAATTGGCGCCAGTCCAGCATCCTCTTAGTCTATCACTTTCACTACTATTCCTCCTTCCTACTCCCTCACTTTTCAACTTCCACAGCTTCTCTTCTGTCTGGCCCTCCTTCTGCTGGTAAGAAGCACCACACATATAAGAGAATCTAAGTTCTTGACGTTTAACTATATTGATCAGTATCACATATAGAACTGAAATAGCTTTATTTTGGTTAGGTATTTTTTTTTGAAATTTTTAATTGAGTGGAAAAAAAACCCACAACAACAACAACAACAAAAAACAAACAAACAAACAAAAAACCAACCAAACAAACAAAAACCACCGAACAGCCATTTCAAAGTATAACAAAAATGCAGGTATAGAATTATAATTTGAAAAAATATACAAATGTAGTAAAGCTAACCCCTAGTCTTAAAAAGTTCAGGCCTGTTTCTGTGATTCAAATAAGAGCACTGAAGGTAACTACTTGAAGAAATTCTAAGGCTGAGATTATTTCAACATACTGGATACTTGAATTAGTATCACATAAAACAATTTGGAAGACATCCAACCACTTGGTAACAAAAGAGTTTTCTGGAAAACTTAACTATGACATTGTATGCCTTATAATAACAAAGGAAGATCAAATCATAAAGAGGAAAAACAAGGGACAAAATGTATCATTCTCGGTGGAGATAAACCAGTCAGTGTAAAGCAAGTATTCATGATGATAAAAATTTTAAGAACATATTTATCGGAAGGAAGAATACCCACCACATTCTACTTAAATACACACAAAAATAATTCTTTGGATTATTTTAGAACAAAATCTGTAAGATACTTTACATTTATGGTGTAGGTAACTTTTCAAATAAAACTTTAAATAAATAATTGCAAGTTAGTTAAGTTCTTTAACTGAAAAAGATTTATTTAATAAAAACATTTTAAAAAAAGATAAAACATACAGTTTTGTGATTAAAGGTACTACTGCTTAAATGTTTTGAACCCTGAATCAAATGATAATGTTAAAATAAAACAAATACTTTATGTAACAATAAATGTTGTGAAAGTACCAATGATTTTACAAGCAAAAGCTTTATTTCAGATGACAATAAATATTCTACTATTTTAAGAAATTATTTGCTTTTTCACCCTTAAGAAAACTTTATTGTCTAGAACAGAAGGTTTTAGTCAAGTATGACTTTCAACTCTCAATATACTATTGTAGTTACAGAGTATATGTATATGAATTACTATAATTTTAGTCTGAAGAAATACAACTTTATCTCCCAGGCTAGATTAAATGTAATAATTTTTCACTTTACAAATAAATAAAAATCTAATTGTTTTTTATGTTGTTAAATATTCTGACATATACTTTTATTATCGTAAGATATTAGATTAATAGGGAAAACTCTGCTTTAAGTCTACCTAAAAAGTTACTTGCATAACACTGGAAAAATTTCGTAGTTTGGATTTACTCCAATTTAAGTGCATAGAAAATTTGTCTCAGTTATATTAATATTAAGCTGTAATTTTCCATTAAGGCCCAAATTCTTACCAAGATCCTTACATAGTATATGACTTACAAGTTAATGTAAGTACATTATAAATTATGATAAATCCTTTTTCATTATAAAAAAACACATTTTAAGAGCTAGCTTATTGGCTTACTTCAACAGCTGGTTCTATCCTTTTACTTCCCAATTTATTGGGAAATGTAAATTGATGCTGAGATTGGGTTATGGATAATTTCCTTAAGATTAAAAGCTATATTCTACCATAAGAAGAAATAACCAGGGCCAAACTCCACCCTAGATGGTAAATACTAATTTTAGTTTAACATTTCTATTCTAAACTTCTTTAGCAGGTCTTGCTTGTTACAACCTCCTGATTATTCTTCAAGCATTTGAAATGTTTGAAAGGAAAAAACAAAACAAAACAAAACAAAAAACCCAACAACAAAAAAAACCACCAAGAAAACAGGTTTAACCCTATTAGAACGAAGAAATATATGAGAAGGGTAGTAGCCGATTGAACAAACTAGGAACAAAAGGAGAAAGGAAGGTGATTTAGAGCAAGTGATAAAAGATCAGTTTCAGCAGGGTTTTATGACAGAAGAAATTGAAGAAATATCTACCAGATATCTGTATAATTAAACACATTGAGAAAGTATGAGGAAATATGTAGCATGGTGGAAAAACAGCAATAAATAGCTATTTTAAGAGACACAAATGGTGAGATTGGTAACTGGCACAAATCTTGTTACTTCCATTTTCTTTGTTCTGTTCTAAGCCATTTAACATCTCTTTAGTGTTCATTTCGTAATCCAGTAATGCTAACTCTTCACAGTTTATGAGCCATGGCCATAATCCATATTTTTCCTGCTAAGGAAATAAAAACACTGTCTGCCAACAAATTGTATGACCTCATTTACACACACTCCCATTTGGGGCTTAGTTGTCATTACTCACTTATGGTTTGCATGACATTTTGTAAGCACGTATTTACCAAGTTTAATACTGATCTGAATTATCCTATCTACTTTGTAATTCATAAAATACTTTAAGTGGTAGGAGATTTTAAGTGCCAGTGCTGATCACTTTGCTATAATATGGATTTGGTCTACAATCCAATTAGAAAAAGCATCAAGAGCATCTCTACAATAATTATGCTATTGTTTTCTATTCGTTGTTAACATTTCAGTGTTAATCCATATCTGTAATTTTAATTTAAAACAGAAGTAAGCTACATAATCAGCAGAACTGGGAACATGTTCAAGGCCACACTGAACGTACCTACATCTATATTGCTAAATAAAGAGAGAGACAGGGACTGATATCAAAGATTGTATCCCTATATTACATATTTTGTGTAATTGTTAGGTCTCTCATCTATGCATACTCCATCTTGATTTCTCAGGGAGTATAATGAGGCACAGCTCAAGGCACTGATCACTCTAGGAACTGCTCTCAAAAGGCATTGTGGATGTGACTGCACAGGGGTGTCTTCCTCTGTCTCAGACAGTATTCCAACAACATCCTAAAGGTTTCACACTCTCATATTCCCTTCTGCAACAACAAGTAACAACTACCCTAAATGTCACACTAAAGAACACCATTCACGTTAGTTTGGAAGCTATGACCTGGGAAAAAAAAAAACAAACAAAAAAAAACCAAACATAATTACATCTTTGGACCACAGATGTGACCTCTCAGTCCAGAAGAGATCCAGGGACACATGATCAATAGCAAGTCTGGTAACAGTTTGTAGAGCCAGATAGGTCTCAATAGTGTGACAATAAGCCAGTTTGTACCCCTAGGCTTAGGGGCCAAGGATCAGTCCCTATATCACTTTTGTTTGGCTTCAGAAACACAAGCAACAGCTACATCTGAAATGTGTTTGCTGTCAGTGAGAGAGGGTGCCCAAATGATGCAGCCATCTCGTTTCAAGAGTACATAAAGGGGTTGCTATACTGTATTGATTTTCTTTCCTTCTGCATCTTTCTTCCTTCTGCACTGCAGCAGTGGAGACACACTAGTACCATACATGCAACAGGAGGCAATGCAATTCTAGGACCCAAAGAAAAAGACATGTAAAAACTACTTGAAAATTTCATAATGTAAACCTATGCTAATTCTATTGGTACGTCTAGACTCCTGTCCTTATTTCTTGCACACAGACATTGAAACTGCAAGCCACCAGTAGGAGGACAGGCTTTTGTTAACGTCAACATTCAGAGTGAAAACAAACAAACAAAAAACCCAAACCCATGGAAGGCTACATTTCCTTTCTCCAGAAACCACGCAGGAAACCCAGTTGCTAAAGCAACAGTTCACAAATCTCCCTGATGGGATGAACACGCCAATGCATCACCTGGGACTGGGGGAGAATTACTGCACTTGAGAGCAGGAGATACAGTGCTCGGCAAAGCACTGTGTTAATAGGAGTTACACATGCAGTGAAATTTCAGAACTGAATCAAAAAAACAGCCATGTATTACTCAAATTTACAACTTTGCATCACTAGGAAGAATACAACACTGAATCCAGCCACAGATAGTCCTCTTTATTTGTATGGTCTTCCTATAAATTATGGCAAGTTTTCTGATGCCTCGGCTGATGTCCTTATTATTTCATATGACCACATTTTATAATGAAGTACTTATTATTATTTTTATGTGTAATACATATGCTTATATTTGCCTGGGAACTGAAAATAGAATTTAGCATTATGGAATATTCAGATTATCATATTAATTAAAACTGGAAGCACCGAGCTGAATTCATAAAATATTGTTACTTGCAAACTTTTTCTTAGACACAATAGTAAACCTGATTGATTACAGTTTATAATAGCAATAATCGCTGCAATATCATTCATTAGCACAGTTAGCAACTAATTTGCTGGAGTTTTAACTGCCCTTGGCTTTCCCTCAAGCTGTTCACAAACTGGTCATTAACCGCTGGTTACAATTGATTTCTCAAGGCCCTATTCAAAAGAAATTTTATTTCAATTCAGCACCCACTGAGCCTAATCTTGATTTGGTAAACAAAAATCATTCTCTACCTTAGCAACAGACCTCTTATTCCTTATTCTCTTTGGTATACCCTTTCAGGGATGTATGGAGATGCAAGCTTTGTGGCTAAGGGATAAAACAAAAACCAGATCACTGCTATTCTTTTTTTCCAAATTTTCAAGTGGTAGGGGAGTCCAAAAAGGAAGAGCACTCTATTGACATCTAGTGGAAAGAAAGGAGACAAATGAAATGCTCCAATGGGCAGCCTGCAGCTTATTTGTTTGCATATAATATTTTGTTATGTTTGGAAACTCTTTCTGCTAATACCATAATGTAAAGAGACATTTCTGATCATAACAGTGTACAGGAATGATGGCCAATTAAATGTATCCAAACAGAGTGGGCAGCTTACCTAAGGCAATAGCTTTCTGTAGCAGGATACAAAAGTTATGGCTTTTATTTAAAAAAAAAGAAAAAAAAAAGACAGGAGACTTTGAAGGAAAATGTTTTCTAAAAGATACTGGCTTTAAGAGTTATCTGCAAATTGAGAAAAAGTGTGTGTTTAAGAATCACTTGTATATTACAAGACACTTGGTTTTCAGTGCTTCCTGAATTCTTGATAAGGATTTATAAACACTGGGAATGGCTAGTAAAGCTGCTAGCAGAACAAGGAGTGGAGAAAAATTGTGAGCAGGTAGCATAACAGGGAGCGGTGAGGGAGCAAAGTAGGTGACATCACCATAAGGTCAGCAGTAGGGCTTTACTACCCAGCAAGACTGGGCAATCCTGACTGTGAGGTACATTCACAGCAGAAGCAGAGGAAAAAACAGATGACTTAGGAATTGCCTTATTATAAAAGAGGACCATGAAACTGTTAGCAGTTAGGAGCTGTATGTTATCCTGCTTATGTACTTTCTTGTGTTTTCCTTTTCTCTATCAAATAAAATATTCTTTGTTAAGTCAACCAATTTATGTTTGTGAATGAGGGAAAATAAGAGCTGGCTATGCACCAGAAAGCACATTTCCCAGTGTTTGTGTATGAGGATTTAAGCTTGTAAAAAAAAAAATCTGAGATTAGCCCATTTGATTCCAAATGAGATCTAACTGAAGGGTTATATGGAATTCAAATCTGTGATAACCATACTGCTGGACAGAAGGTACACAATGTCACTGTTTTCTTTGCAGCTCTCTATTAGACTGCCTTTCTCCTCCTCATCTCTGTATATTTCTTCCCTCCACTTATCGGCTCTTTGAAAGTATTGAAATGCTACTTCCCTCCTCTACTCAAATTAAAATGGCTACCTTCCATCCATGCACTAATTTTTCAAACAAGTACTTTCATGACTGATTCTATGTACCTCTGGCTATATATGGGATTCCCTGTGAACAGCCACAAAGCCACCCCATTGTCATACTTTACAGCTTTCACTGAACCTTATGGTGAGGCCTGGATGAACAGTATCAAAGTTATGCAAAGAGAAGCCCTGTCTACAGATTTAAGCTTTAACTAGAACTGTGGTATATTTTCTTGGCCTCTTCCCTCTGTTTTGGGGGATGTCTGTGTTTGGATCTTTATGCACTGCTCACACATTTTTAAAGTAGAAACTGGCTGTTGAATATTTGTTTAGCTAGTGGCAGAATGGGACCCTGAGTAATGAATGGAGTCACGTGGTAAACCTGCAGAACAGAATCACAGAAATAATGAGAAAATCTTCCACCAATATGAAGTGGCTGAGACAGAAGAATCATGGAAGTGAAGACCAGCATTCTAAAGAGAAACCTAGAATTCACAGAATCATAGAATGGTTTGGGTTGGAAGGGACCTTAAATATCATCTTGTTCCAAGCCCCCTGCCATTACCCAGGTGCAGGAGCTTGCACTTGGCCTGGTTGAACTTCATGAGGTTTGCACGAGCTTACCTCTCAAGCCCATCCAGGTTCCTCTGGATCACATCCTTTCCCTCCATCGTGTCGACCACACCACACAGCTTGGATTCATGTATTTCAACAACATAGAATTCCATGCTAATTTTTCCATCATACGCTGCTGTTGTCTTGGGTTTGTGTTTTTTTCCTTTAATTCCATGAGAGAAAAAATTCTGCAACTAACAAAAAAAAAAAAAGAAAAATTTTAAAAAATTAAGAAGAACCAGCAAACATTAAGCAAACATTAGAGTTCAAGTTTTGCAATAAACACAACACTGTGAAATGAAATAATAAAATTGGCACAAAATAGATTAGTAACTAAACTGAGTAATCTATTTTCATAGACTGGGTTGCCAAGATTTCATTTAGACTTCTTTCTTTTCTATACTGAAAAAATTGCATGTCAAGAAAAATTGCTACTATGATAGAAGTGCTTTACAGAATGTCTATGTATGCACGGTTTTGTGTACAAGCATGAGAAAAAGAGATTTAAAATCCAATACTTTCCTTTCAGAATTATAAATTTGCATTTGTTGACTAGGTGATTGACATACACTTATACACACACAGAGGAACTCACAGAACTGACTGACACTACCACCGTGCATGGAAGACTTTTGTCTCAAGGAAAGCACACTGATATTAGCTCTTGTTTATTTGAGCTCAAATTCAAGACTTCCAGCATTCAGCTAGCTCTGTCAAAGTCTTGTCACTCTTTCTTCAGTGTAAAATACCTCTCCTGTTCTTGTTCTTCAAGCAAATACTCTGGTCTATATATTTGTTATCTGTTGCCTTGACAGCTTTAGCCTCCTCCCATACAGCCTCTTGACTATCCTTTGTCCATTTTTATAAAAGTATCGAAGTTAAATGCATCACCCTGTTCTGGAAATCCAACATTAACTTGCTGTCCTCTAAGCTTTTAATTATCTTCTTATCACGTTCAAATTCTCCATAACATTACTCTGTGTCTGATTACTATTTTTTTTCTTAAATCTGCTCAAAACTTTTACCTATTCTTCAACTTCTGAATGCTTCCTTTGTTCCTTTCAGACAATTTTATATTGTTATTTTTTATACTAGCCTCTTCAGTATGAAATAATGTTCCACTTCCTATCCACTAAGCAAAGTCTTTCTTTTCCTGCACACCTTTTGCTAAAAAACAGAAGGACAGATGATTTCTTAATTAAAAAGTAGGACCTCATCTCAGTCTAATCTGTTTTCACTTCTTTTACCTACAAATGGACATCTCAGATAAATTTGGGCAAGTTTCTTAAGACCAGATCCAAAGAAGATCACAGGCAAAGATTTGCTTAGGACCTGACAGGCAAGGCAGTGGAGATAAAAATCTGTGCATTTGACACAGTATTTCAGTAGCTTTAAGCTACATCTACGCTAGTAAATTAAATGTGTCCAGAACCAATGGCTGACATTGAGGCTGATAAGCAACAAATGAGTCCTTGCGTGTGTGTTCATACTATTAAATTCTTTCATCCTCCAAAAGAGGAAACCAGACCAAAAATTATAATTAAGAATTTCGATAGCATGGAAACTCCTGAACCATGCCCAGAAATTATTTGGAAGAGTGCTAATTGACTCAAATCAAATTGCCCAGGACCACTATGAAAATAAAATATAAAATGAAAAATAAAATAAAAAATGAATGAAAAATGAAAATGAAAAAGAACACTCAAGTTCCAGACCATACGGACATTTCCTGGAACTGTTTAATTTACTAATATAAACATAAAAAAGACATCTCAGGATATTATCCATCCAAGACACACTCTACTGTGGCCATGGCCAATAGGAAATATTAAGTGCAAGGTGTATCTTGAAACATACTTCATGCTTTTAGCATCAAACATGTCTTTGTGCCTTTTTCCACTCCTTTTTTGAAGGAAATAGGTATTGTCTTTCACAGAGGGGCCTAATGACTCATTCCATAAAAAAACCCAGAAGTTAAATAACATGTTTAGTGATTTATTTATAAAGTCAAATACATTTTGCTGGGAGGGACACAAATCCGTATTCCAAATTGCACTATAATATCCAGACTACTTGATGAAGATGTGCTATTGTTCATAAACAGACCATTAAAGCAGAAAGAGAGCACATTATTATGGGTAAAGCATCTGTAGGTGATCTTATCTCTATCACCCACTTTAAATACTACCATATTATACAAAAGACACATTCCTAGTCATAGCCCCATACTGTTAATCTACCAGATTAATGAACTACACTGTTTTGTGTATGTTTTTCTCACCAAATGAATCTTCTGAATTGAAATATAATTTCAGTAACAGAGGCAGACAGTGACCTTTTACAGCAGAAGCAAATATCCTTGAGGTTGATGACTTTTGAATAGAAGTGGGAAACTAGGATTTGAACTTCCTACTTTCAGGAAGGATCATAGAACTCAACCTTCATCATCCATGTCTCAATCAGCACTCTAGCATCTGGACATCTGCATAAAATTGAAGATTGCTACATATTTTCAGAGTGCATGTGTCAGGCATGTTTGAGAATGCCAACTCTAACAGCTGCCTCAGGGAACAGAGCCAAACGAAGAATAATTTCTCAGCCTTGACTGGATTTAGGTTTATATATCATAACACTCCATATCACCAAGGCAGAGGAACACCTTGGCAAGGTTAATAGAATAACTCTCTGTTTATGTCATTTTAGAGTTATAAAATAAGCTTCACCAGGGAAAATCAGCAGGTAAATGAGGGCTTTCTTTCCTCTGTGTATTATTTGTCATTGTGAATTGTTTTTTATTATGTCAATTCACTGCAAAACATAGCTAGAATCTATCTCATATCATTAAGATTTTTCTCTGTTGCAACATTACTATCACTAATGGTGTTGATTATGAGAATAAAGCCTAAAGTTCTGCTTTTCATTTATAGTCCTTCCCAAGTTTAATTTTTATATTACTTGGGTTTGTGTTTTGGTTTGTTTTTTTTTTTTCTGTTAGAAATGAAGTGTGAGCATCTTGGACTTCAATTCTGTGATGTTGAAATACTGTACAAATAATACTTTAGAATGTATTTTTTACGAGGAGAAATTTACATTCCTTCACTGGGGAAACAGTTAACTCTCTCATTTGCTAGAATTCTAAGCCCCTTCACTCTCACTCTTTCCTACCTTTAAAAAGAATGCTCTTTATCAACATTCTTGGAGTCAGGATTTTCAGGTGACGGGAGATCAAACTTCAACTCAAGTGGAAGACAGCAGGAGCTACAAGTTAAACATCAGACATCAAGAAGACAATATCCAGGTGTCAGACAGAGTCAGTCAACGTGCAGTTTGATTTAAGGATCTAAAGGGAAGATGGAGTTACTCCTCAAAAAAGCACCCTAGTTTTGGTATATTTTTTATTTCATTTTAACTTTATTTCCTAGTCAAACTAGGATTGCATTAATAATGTTTGTGTGTGTGTGTGTGTTATGTCTGTTATCCTCAAATGCTTCTGAAGACAATTAATTTCAACTGTCTTTGACAAAAGGTCATTAATCTCTGATATGCTGAGTTCCTCAAGTTTTATGGAAAGGATAGCCAAGTAGAAGAGAAAAGCTTGTAAGTGTTCCCATTCTCAAAGAGCTGAAATATGAGTTCAACAGGTCTTGAAACAGATATCACAGAAAATGCTTAAGAGAAAGACATTATGGAAGCAGCAACTACTAGAAGACTTTTCAAATTACTCTTGCACTTAACTAGAACTTGGAGTTGCCAGAACTGTGCTAGTAAATTTATCAGGGTCACAACAAGAGCTGTAGGCCTTGTGCCTGGTGATCTATGATATCTAATTGTTAACATGCTCTCTTGCATAGTTTTTAACTTCAGATATTTCTTCAGACATTTTTCCAGGCATAGTTTCTTGGGTAGCACAGGCCAGCAATGATTCCAAATAGGTACTCTGGCATGTAGGGGTGGAAGAATTTTACAAGAGAGTTAACTTATGCCAGATCAACCACCCAAACAGAACTTGAGAAAAGTCGCTAGCACTGCTTAGCTTCCTAGTATAGATACAACCCCAAGATTGCAGACTTTTGCTTCTTGCCAGACTAACAACTCAATGCTCAGCTGCTAAGCACTTCGAGAGCTTCCAAAACACTTGCTGATGGAGTGGAACTCAGTTAATTGATTTCCATTTGTGCTTTCTTTTAAATCATGTTCAAAACCGAGGGGGGCAACCTTCTTTTCACCAAATTGCCGCATTGTTCAAATATTGTCATATATGGACAGAATTAGATTCAATTCCTTTCCTCCAGAAGAATTTCTTCGTCAGCAGATTACAGGTCTCACTGTGCTGTTAGCATCTTCCTACTCTTCTGCTGAAGTTGTGCAACTTTGCAAAAAGGAATGCATGATTCACTGAAGTAGAGCAAGAGCTTAATTTTGTGTTGGAGTGACTAGGATGTCACCAGAAACAGGGCAAATATGAAACATGATACCTGTTTCAGAAATGCTAAAGCTTTTTGTTAGTGGCTATATAACTGTGACTATAACTTCAGAATAACTGTTTAGAACAGGAATCACAGTTCAAGACTTTTCCTTTCCCAGTAGGATTTCTGAACCACTCCCTACTCAGATAAAACAGATATAGCCAGATGGTTAGCCTATTCCCATATGGGATGTGGTTTTGAATAATTTTAGGTGAGGGAAAGAAACGAATTTGGCTCTTCTGCCATCTGGGCAGCACTTTACCTGCCTCATTCTTAGAGAAAAAGAGAACATTATTTCTTCCAGCTTAGTTTAATGAGAATAACATCTGAACAATATTTGTTAGCAGTCCACTTTTTTCACTATGTCAATAGTGAAAAATATATGCATATCAAACATAGTGATATTTTGGAAGAGGAATTTCTCGCTTTGTGTTTTGATTGACCTTAGGCACAAAGTAATCTCTGAACTGCTGAGCTGTAATAAGACTGGCACAGTTCTAGGCATGCACAGAGAAATAACTGCAAAGGTTTAAGAGATTTAAAGTAAAGAGACAGGGAGTGTCTGTAATATAGACAGGCAGAGATTTAGAGGGAAGTTGAGTAGGAATTTTTAGAATCACAGATTTTATATTAAGTATGTAATATTCACTCTGTTCCCATTGTAGATTACAGAATCCTTTTTTTCTTTAATCTGGCAAATGAGATTATATTTCTGTTGGGTGTTGTGATAAAGATTGATGAATCTCAAATCACAGTCTGTTATATTTTTCCCCGCTGTGGTTCAAACAGATATTTAAAGGCAGCAGTAGATCCTAAGATATAGTTGGAAGATCTGTTGCAGACACCTGTGTATAATTAATGCTGAATAGAAGCTTGAAATATCATTGTTCAGTTCATTACATTTGAGATCTATGTAAAATGAACCATTGCATTGCAAACTACTTGGGTGGCATAAATGCAGCTTCAGAAACTCCGTCATATAACGCCCTACGATGGTAATACATCCAGTTCTGAACAAGGCAGGATCTAAATCCTGTATTGAAGACCATCCTATTTCTCTGGTGAGATATATACAAACATCCTAAAATTTGAGCTTTTTGTTCTCATTTTACTGTTTTTTCACAGTTCCATACAAGATTTACCAGTGAACCTAGGAATAATGTCTCTGTTAACATTCTAAGTCTGTACAAAAATAGTCTGAGTACATTACAAAAATAAGATATAATCAGTCTCTTCATCCTGAAGTGAGAAGCAACGAAAAGTATGACAGCATAATGTGTTTAGAGAGAAAAAGGTCTGGCAGATTGGAATGCCATCTGAAAGACACTGAGCAGAGACTTGATGAAAGTCCCATCTTTCGTGTATACCCAGCAGTGATCACAAAATGCTGAGGTGAGCCGAACAAGAAAGTTTTACGTCATTCAAGGAGAATATAGCATGACTGCTCAGCCATCCCTTACAAGATGTAGAGGTGAAATGGTGTGTATCAGAAAGTCATAAAGATTGATGGCATCTGCTGCTTCCAAATGTATCTATCTGCATGCAAACCGCTTACAGTGTGAACTGTTGGAAAACAAAAGCTGTTTGCCCAGGAAAGGTGTTTTAGTAGGCTTAATTTCCATAGTCCATTTACACAGCTGAAGCAAGAATGTCCCAGAGAAATCAGCTGGGTCATGATAAGAATTCAAAGCCACAAAACTAAATAAAAAGAGATTATTAGCTACATTGCAGTAAGCAAACAGTAAAGTCTTAAGTGATCAATACTTGACAAGAGACACGTCACAAACCATGTATAGGTCAGGCACACACAAAGTTTTTTAAATAAATCAACTGACTTCTGGACAAGGCACATAAAATGTCACTTTTTATCTCTCAGTTGATATTTTTCTCAGAGAGCAAAAAAATAAAAAATCACCTCCCTCAGAGATTTGATCGAAACGATAGTCACTCCTGATACAAGTTTAAGGGGGAAAACTGCAATCAAGTGGAAATTTTTGTCAGTACCTTAATCTCTGATTTGTAGAAGGTTATGCTTTGGGATATTTGGTATGTCTGAGAATTGCCACCAAAGAGCCCTTCTGTTCTTTAATGGCTGCACTAAATCTTAACAAACGTGAGCATGAAAACTATTGTGCTGTACTTGTGAGGCATATATCAAAGTTATATTTTTTTAAAGCTTGGAAAGGCAGTTGAATCATGCATGCTTTTTATGGAGCTCTGATCAGGCTGATAAAGGCAGTTCAGCTTCAATAAATGCTTTTTAAGTGAATGTTTTGGAAAGTGAATAGGAAATTCAAAGCTCAAACTGTTGCCAAACTGCTCCCATAGCACTTTGATCACTTTGATACTGACATTTTTTTGAAAATGTCTTGTTTTTATTAAAATGTTGGCATCTGGGGATTCAGAAAGTTAACTGTAGTCACTGAAAAAATAATATACAGTAAAACTGAGTGACATAACTTATTAAGTACTTTGTACACATTTCTTAAAAAGGAAAACTTTTTCCCTGTGGGGTCAAACACAGCTTTGCACTTCTCTGAAAAAAGTTCATTTTGTTAAAGAAAGACAAGTGCAGAAGATAAATCAAACAGCACTGCTTTGCCTGAGGCAAAACCCCCTCAAGTTATAAGCCTTTGCTATGAAAAAATGTAGACATCCAATAATTTAAAAATTAATAAAATATAAAAAACATTAAATGGAGAGTGTGAATTTTCTGTGTCATGCTTTTGTTAAATATTTATGTTAGATTATTTTCTGTTGAAGGACATCAAGGACGAGCTGTTGGAATTACCTTTTCTCATTACACAGTATATACATATGTCTTCATCAGTATAAAGTTCCTTCTTTCTCAGGTATTACAGCTTGTTTAATCTGGTAGGAAATTACCAATTTAGGCCTTGAATCCAATCTCTGTTGTGTGACCCTGGACATGTACATAAAACCACAATAGGTGACTTTTATAAGATAAGTTGCAATGTGCACCCATGGATCTAAAGTAAGACTGAAGTCCTGTGTTTTTAACTTGTTCAGAATCTAATATATTTAAAAGACATTGATTAACAGCATGAAGTGACTCCATTCCAGTGGAGAAAGAAATACAGTCAGGCTGTTTGAAAATGACAAAGAAATCTATTTTGGATTATTTCCCTTTCTATTCAAGATGAATTAACAGCTCAGAGAGGAGAGAGAGAGAATCCTGTCTGACGCTGTTGCAGATTTGATTAACTGGCACTTTTCACCTGCAGTAGCCATTAGGCTAGTATCTCTCAGAGCAGTGATTATTCTGCATATACACACCTACAACTCTCTCAGAATAGCAACCCATAAGAGAGCAATGAAATGGCCGGAATCTTCTTTTTTTACCACTTTGCAAATGTTGAGAATGCATGTAGCTCATTAAAAACTAATCCCCTAAAAAGATCTCAGGGAACTGATTATTTTATAGCCACACATTAATTACTGGTGATTTAGTCATGAATAGATTTATTTTTTTATTATCATTAAGTCCTATACATAAAAAAATATATTCCCTTAGACTAATTTAATTTTTAAATTGCTGTGTTTTGAGGACAACTTCAGGCAATACATTCTGGTGAGTACAATAGAAGCACTTTGTATACATTGATCAAATTTCAGATTTAATGAAGTTATGGAGTATCACCTTTTTTTTTTTTTTTTTTTTTTAATGTATAGTGGCAAGCAGCAAGGCACAAAAAAATTAAACAAGTCCAGATTTTCACAATGTGTGAGAAAAAGAGTTGTGACCAGAGGACATCCAGTTAATAAGAATCGCAATAGGAGGTCCAACCCTGGGACCATCTGCTTCAGAAGAAGAGACAGCAAGGCTTGGATGTTTTAGATTAGAGATGTAAAATAAGAAGACATGGAATACTCTGCCTCCCATGAATGTCTCCTCTAAAATTTTAAGACTCAAAGACTCCAAATTTTAAATACCAAAATTTGAAGTTTAATCATTCTTTCAGAATATCTTTGCATTAACTGTTATGATTCAGGGTATTATTATTATTGTTGTTGCTGTTGTTATTATTATTATTAGTGTCTAATTCACACAGAGAGAAAGTATAGAATCTTAAGACAAAATTTTAAGTTAACCACTAAATCAATGGGGAGGAACCAGTAAATCTACAGGGCTATCCATCTTATCTGAAAGAAGATACCTAAAATATATTACTCAGGTGTTTTATTCAGTCCAGTCAGCTTCAAGATCATTTCCACTACAAGATAACTTAAAAAAAATCAACAATCAAACAATATGTAGTAGTGTCCTGGTTTGAGGTAAAACAGAACTAATTTTCTGTTCAGTAATTTTACCTTTTTAGCTGGGCCTCTTCTAACTAACTAAACTCTGAAATTAACAGCATATTGTTCAGAAACTGTTCACTCTCACAGTGATAAGACCTGATTATACCAAGGAATGGTATGCAGAGAGGCCCTTGCTTATACTTATTGCTATAACAACCAAGGTCAGGTAAATTTGTTGTTTGCCCCATTGGAGGGTCGGAAGTGGAAAAGCGTAGGAGGGTCACACCTGTAGGGAGGAGCAGACAGGACAGGTGGCCCAAAACTGACCAACAGGGTATTCTGTCCCATCTGCATCATGCTCAGTATAAAAGCTGAGGGATCAAAGGGTCAACTCTCTTCCTTCAATGGCCGACGTCCGAGGAGGACCCTATCTGTTCGTCTGCCTTCGATCCCGATCTGAGCACTCCTGACTTCAGATCCAGAATCCAGCTCCTGTCCATCACCAAGTCCAGCCTGGGACTTTTCCCTGTACCTGCTGGTGACATGATCATCATCCTGGGAGCCTGATATGGTTTTGTATATACTGTATACTTTTTTTTTATTATTATTATTTATTATTTCATTATTTATTAATATTTTCGTTAAAGTAGTTTAGTTTTTTCTAAACTCATAAATCTCTTTTATCTCTTCCTCTCCTCTCTTTTCCTTAGAGGGGGGAGGGAGGGGCCATCTGTCATTCTGATTGGTCAATTCGGTCAAAACCACGACAAATAGGTATCCTTTCTGCAAGATCCTGTGCTAAAAATTAGCATTCCTTCAAAAGACAACTGTGACAAAAGACAATTATGAAGAAATAGCTTCTAGCTCAGGAAGCCCTTGGGCTACAAATTGACAGAATCTAAGAGCAAATTCATGCCTGATCTGCCACACTTTATTTGCAGAGAGATCTTAGGCCTGATCAAATACTGGTAATCTTTTGTTCTCAATAGGTAAAAATATCCACCAATAACTTTTCACCATAATTTCATTTAATTCCAAGTGTTTATTTGGTCCACAAACCAGTCAATAAATAAGATTTATTCTGTATTTTTCCTGAGACATAGTTACAGTCTTTATTTACAGTTTTCTGAAGTTAGAATTGTTGTAGTAACAGCAATGATGATGATGGTAAGAGCAATAACTAATAAAACCTTTAACGATAAAATTTCCACCTGTAAATCAACATTTAATTTTTTAACTCTAAGTGGTTTTACACCAGTTTCCAAAGAACAGCAAAAGGAAAAACTTAAGAACCTTTCCCTAGAAACTACACCAAGGTAGATGACACAAAACTCCGTGGCTTCATACCCACAATTTTATAGGTTGTTGCTTAGGAGGCATCTAATAAAGCTATGTGCTGGGTAGCACTCATTGTGTTGTATCCTCAGTTGTACGCTCAAATCAGGCACTTAACATTCATTCAGGGCGACCTAAGCGTTTTGACGCCACAAGGTAGGTGCAGCATGTTGGTGGTTGATGCTGTGACAAATCCTCTTTACAAGACTATCCTTACCCATACCCTGGATTAAACACACTTAACACTGCACATGCCTTAAATATAGGCCTACTTAAAGTACAAAGGTCTGTGTAAATGTGACAATAAGTAACAACACCCTCCTGGAAAAGAAGATGAAGACATGCAATAGTGGGTAACGTTATAGTCCTGACTGCTTACGAGGGGCTTAGTTTCTCCTTTTGTGAGCTCACATCTATCATTCCCTGTCTCCCTTCACAACTGTGGGAGGGTTATGGACTGCAAGTGTTTTGCTTAGTGCTTTGCAAGTATGCCTTCTTAAGTATATTAACATTCAGCAGGCAGTGACAACCGTGATTTTCTTTACTTTTAGTGCTGGTTGGTGGGACTGCTGAAGATCAGGACAATTCCTACTGTTGGAGTGAAGGGCAGAATTTATGAGAACGGGAATTAAAAAAGGCTTGAGAATTGACCATTCAGAGTGGATTGACGTGGAATATTTTCTTCCCCAGTATGAATTTTACTAGAGAAGAGGGGACCAAGATTCTACAGATTTCAGTTAATGTAGTTTCATTATCTTACATCCATGAATCTCCTTAGAGATGGGAAAGATTTAAGGAAGAGCCGCCTACCCGCAAAATGTATCAAACTTTCAAGAAGTTTCATGTGAATAAAATAGGCTTTAATTTTGAGCCTGTACTTCCATGAAGAGGTCAGTATTTCCTTAAATAAATAAATACATAAATTAATAGACAGATAAATACATTCTGACATGGATGATGGCCTTTTAGCAGATAAGTGCTTTGCCTTCTGAAATCATTTGCTGTGACTTCTGTTTATTAATTCCCAAGCATATACTTTTAATTATATAATCCTTATTAAGTAGGATTTTTTTTTTTTTTTTAAGAATATTGATTGTCTTGATTGGTGTAATTTTGTGGGCTAGCAATTTATTTCTTACCTATACTTCATGATTCACTGAAGTATAGAAATTAAAAAAATAAAAACCTTAGTGAAATTAAGGTGTCCTTATTAAGAAGATAAAATTTTATACCGCTTCGATTGAGTTTTCTGCTTTGTTTTCTATATTTCTGTGAAAACTGTAGGTTTCTTAGCATTACCTCTACGTCCTTTTCACATTGGTTCTGAAGAGCAATTCTTAATCCTTGTTTTACAGCAACACCCCAGAGGAGCTGAGGAAATTAATGTTTCATTCATTGTGATAGATAGATATTACTTTATAACACTGGTCCTGGATTTTAGAGAATATATTGAATTTATATGTCCTATACAGATGCATATTACTTATTTTGGCCTACAAATTTCAATAAAAATTCTTAGAGGGTTAATTCAGCACTCAATTACTTTTCTTCACCTTATATTCATTATTCCTCTTTTAACATAAAATTAATTTTACTGTACTGGCTTTCTTCCACACAAACACACACCACACACACCATTTTGCATAATCTGCCCTGGGTTGCACATCTACAAACATTACAGCTAATTTTACCAGATAGGTGGTGCTGTGATTCTGTGTATCAAAGGGCAGACTCCAGCCATAAAAGCCGACAGCAAGTACCTCTTCACATTTTATTCTGAAAAGCAACTGGCATTTTTCCCCCTCTATGCTCTGAGGGAGCTCACAGAATAATAGGTGAAATGTCAAGAATAATTAAGAAAAATGATGGTGTTATATTGCAGCAAAAGAAATTCATCTTTTCTGCTCTGATCTTCCTGCCCACCTTCCCTTCTGCTTTTAAATGTCATCTCTGTTCTCAAATTATTTAGGATAGGCCTTGAAAGAGGGTAGAATATTTTTTAGGTAATTTGACACACTCTTTGGGTTGAATTCCTGATGGCAATTTCTGTCCATATCTCCAGTTAAAAAGGTTTCTTTTAATTCCTTCTCTGACTATGTTCAAGTGTGGTAAAATGAAGTATAGATGCTTTGGTTTCACTCATGGTATGAGTGGAGGACGGAGTTCAAACCCAGGTAACCTCTTCTTTCCTCTTCATCTGAAAATGGTTTCATATATTTTATTTTACTATCACTGCACTGTCTCTTTGTTCCCCCAAATATATCTTGAGAAAACTTTTATCTACTCATTGAAAAGAAGGTGTTCAGAATACATCAGTGCAAGACAATTTTGAAAGACTTCAGAACCCAGGCTTGCTTCAGTTTTACATCAGAAATTTGTTGCAATGGATTTCAAAATAAATACCACAAATATTGTGCTTTCTAGTAGTGGGGGCAGGATGTCAGTCTATATTTTGCAATTGTATCTTTCTGGGTTTTTTATTATTTTCTGTAGATAGAAAAACATATTGCCCTGTTATTGGGGCACTTAAGCGTTTGGAGCAGAAAACAAAGAGGCTAGGCAGTAGGAGAAAGTGAACATGAATAACAAATGACTGTAGGAGTTCTACACATGGATACAGATTGCACATATAATTATTATAAAACTTAAAAGTATAGAACATTATTGCTTAATATTATACAATAGATTACTAGGACTAAAAAGCTACTCTTATTTTATTTTTAAGTTTTTTCTCATCTGTTATTCCTGCAAAATCCTTGAATGTCTCTCCTACCTTGTCTGCAATTTCACCTTTTTTATCTTTCATGGTTCTCGTCTACATAGTTTCGTCACAACTCTTTTATATTGTTTGGCAATTTTCTCAGACATATGAACCAAGAATATGCCACAGTGCTGTATTAAAACTAGGCGTTGGATTATAAAAAGATGACACTTTAAGAGGTTTAAAACCACTTCGGTCTCCATTGACTAGAGACTCAATTCTATTGCCTGATCATAACTGTCTAGTGTCATTTGAGATGCCCTAAGGTGTCAAAGACATCCCCATGGAGCTGATGTGATGGGAGGCATACAAGCTTCTAGATCAAGAGCCAGGGAAGACAAACAAGACCATATCTCTGTTTAGCAGCTGTACTGAGATGCAGATATTCATCAACTCCAGTAGTTTATACACCTAGCTCACATGTAGATACCAAAATGTTATTGTCTTAATCTATATCTGAATCAATCTTAATTTTTAGATAACCTGAGTTAGCTGGGATAAATCCCACTGTTAGTTAGTTTGTAACAAAATAGAGCAGATAATTTCGTATGTGTAGAGTATTTTGGCCTGCTGAGCTACAACCTAGAATCACTAAAACAACTTAAGTTTGTGATTGGCTTGAGTTCATAGTTACAGTTTTTTCCATTTCAGTGAGTAAAAAATGAGTTAGCAAGTATATTTTGTAATCTTCAAAACTTGTGAAATCCTGCATTCAACAGGTGAAGCAGATATAAACACAGGAAAAGAAGTAATTATCTTTCAATTACTGGAATTCTTTTTATTTGTAAGCAATGAACACGACTCTTGTTTGGAGAAAGAAAGGTGGTGGAACTTGGAGGTTTGTTTCTGTCATTGTTTTGGTTGGTTTTGCTACTGTCCAGATAGGAGGAGAACAAATTTCCTCTACTAAAGCTTTTGAAGGATTTTTTTTTATTTATTTATAATGTAAATTGAAGAGAAATGTTACATACAGTTTAGTTCTGCACTTTTCATGCTGTTGTATCTCCAACTATAGTCAATCAGAAGTGTATTGGACTAGAGGAGGCTGAATTGTATCTTTTGGATTTATTTCTCTCTATACAAAGAGTAACTCATTTTCACAACAGCTGTGTCAGGTAGATCAATCAATGTAATAATATTTTGTGACTCACAACCACAAAATTGTGACAGGACATCTTGTAAATGACCTCTAGCCACATACTGTTAAGCTTTTCTTACCCACTCAGTCAACCAACCTGAGATTTGTCTTACCTAAATTGACTTATCTGAAGTTAGACACTCAGTCTAACACTGATGTCTAAAACACCTTGGTAGCCAAGAGGAAAAAAAATATCAAACTGAAAACAAAAAAGACACTTGCAGTCAGCAATTCATCCCAACATGAAAAGGTAATTCTTTATTACAGTGAGAAAGAATCTGAATGACTTAGTCCCCTCCTTTTTTGATGGGCTTTTATAAGTTATAAAAGTTATAACTTATAATGTTGAACTTATAAAATAAGTAATAAAGTATACTTATAAAAGTATATTTTCTATAAATATATATACACTTTATATATAAAGTATATTTTAAGTAATAAAACAAATAATGAACTTATAAAAGTTGATAAGTTATATGGGCTTTTCCTACTCGACTCTCAGACCATTGCGTGCTGAAAATCAGGCTTAACCACTCTGTGATCTTAGTAGCTCAACTTAATACATCTTCTTGAGTCAAGTTTTCCCCAATTACACAGACAATTGGGGAAAGAAACTGAACCTTCTGTCTCATACATTTTATCATGAATAAAATTGTCCCCAAATAGCTGTTAGAATTAGGTTCTCAAATGTTATAGCCATACTAGCTAGCATTTTTGTTATTTCATTTTTTGACAAATAAGAAAAGTGACAAGTTAGGCCTAATTAACAAGACAAGCCATCTATAGTCTAATTCTCTAATTTTTCCACTTATGAAAACATATTGTACTAATGATAACACTTGCCCAGATATTAATGTCTTCAGGTATAAACCAGTAAAAATTCAGCTTATGGAGTTTGGAAAGATAGAATCAAAGTCTGGTAAATTATTTACACCAAGTTTATATCTACTGTGATTCAGAAAAAGGGATAAAATTGATAACAGGAGTAAAGGAAAAAGGAAATAAAAAGAAATATAATATTTCAGAAAAAAAAGATTAAAGGTGGTAGATGATGGAAATAATTCTGGTACTATAGTATAAACTAGGATAAAACATATGCAATGAAAAGAATGTAGGGTCCTTTAAAAAATATAGGTAGAGTTTACACACCCGTGAATTAAATGCCATTTAAAAACCCCACGCTCAGCAGACAGCTAAACTTCCTGGACTAACTATGTTTGACCTAAATCATTCCTAATATCCTAAAATTCCATTTTTGGATGTGCCTAGAACCACTCTTGTCTCCTTTTGAGGATGCACAACCCTCAACTAACTCCTGACGGAATTCGTAACTTACCTAAGAAGACCAGTGTGGTAGGACTGAAGGTCTGAAGCTTGTACTTTGAGTGTGCCTGACACTCACTGAGCCACTTATAAAACACAGTTTCAGCTGCTTTTCCTTTAAAACACAGCTGTCAGAGAAAGGTGATGAGGGGAGGCATTGCTCATGTTTTGTATGACAGACTCTTGGTTAAAGAAATCACTTGGGGGACTTGAATTCAGTATCCTTAATCTAAAGGATTTCAAGCTAAAATCACTTTTTTCCCAGGAGTGTTCCCTGATCACCGCAGAAACATAAGGGAGAAGGGAAGGAAATAAGAAGGGGAAAAGAAAATGGGGATACCCTTTTCACCTCATGTTGAAGCTCTGTCACTGAGTAGTCAAGAATGCAAGATTCATGAGCCCAGAAGGGGAATAAACATGACTCTTCAGCTTTAGAGTTAAGAAATTCATAACTAAGGAGAGTCACCACCACTCTGGAAAAAACCTAAGCCTTGTTCAGAATTGTTACAGTTATTTTTCTGCATTCTCAGCCCTAAGTCCATGGTAGAGGCAGCTATCTACCCAGTACTTATGCACACCTGGGAAGCCTCTGCCCTTTGCCATCACTGCCTCAGTGCGGTAGGGCTTCTTGAAAACAGACGGTGATGCTGCAAGTTATCCCATGTTCATGTTGGTAACAGACCTAGTACTGGTAGTGCAGAGATAATTGAAATCCACTGCTCTCCAGGCAGCAAAAGGGTCCTTCATTCAGCAACAAAAAACAGCCAGGTGAATCACACAAAAACTTGTTACTCTTCCACAAACATTCTCAATATTTTATTTCTCAAGACAAGTAGTTTGTA
This sequence comes from Numenius arquata, assembly GCF_964106895.1. Taxonomy (NCBI): domain Eukaryota; kingdom Metazoa; phylum Chordata; class Aves; order Charadriiformes; family Scolopacidae; genus Numenius; species Numenius arquata. The sequence goes on from NC_133576.1 coordinate 99,458,258, forward strand.
CCAATGTGAATGTGTTACTGGCTCCATCAATGTGCACTTAACATCTTTCCACCTTCTTTTCACTGTTATGACCAGTTGTACATATTCCACCAAAGTAACCTAAAAGAGTCCAGCTTTATCCCAGAAGAAAGTTTCTCTCCCTCTTATTTATTTATTTGTTTATAATTTTATTTATTTATTATAAGAACTATGTCTTTACCCCATTGATTAGAACAAAAATGAGTATATTATTCAGTTTATTAAAGAGTATCAAGGGCAGAGTATGTAGCATAAAGCAAATGAAAGGTAGGAGCACACAGTTTCAAGTAATTAAAAGTTTAGGGTACATCATTGTAAATGCCATGCAAGCCAGTTTCTTTTATCACTTTGGACTATTTCATCTCATAATGACATATTAACAATATTGCCATAGGGAAGCAACAGATAATTAAGATGGCAGTCACATTCTTGGACAATTCAGTATCTGGACATTAAATGGGCAAATGTTGAAATACTGACTGTATATGGCTGTCTGGTTAACTGAATCAGATTGTCTCTTACCCATCATCTTGTTCAATGTGGATGAATTTAAAGTGACAGAAAAAAATAAGTTGATAACTTCTTTTGGCCACTCTGTCTTTATGTAAACAATTCTTGAAGATGAAATTCAGAGAATTGATTAGGTTCTGTGAATAATCCTGAGTATTACAGATATGGGGATTCTCTGATGCCACAGCCCCTCATAACACTCCCATCCATTTTGTTTAAGATAGCACATAAACAATTAGCAATGAAAGTAGCTCCACCTATTAAAATTATGATAATCTTGGAAAGATTAAAAAAAACCCAAACAAAACAAAACAGGTGCCCATTTCCTACACTTCACAATGTGTTACAATACCTTAGATTGTAAAATATGTGTCTATATATATATTCTCTCAGAAGCAGATACCCGTACAACATTTCTTTTCAGCCACTGATTTCTGTTAGTCTTGCAATTGTGCACAGAACCATTCAGTTAATTCACCAGTCTAGATCAACAATGGTGCAGATGTTTTGTGATATGCTAGGGGTCATCTGAGGTCCCACAGTTTTCATAAAGAGCATTAGAAAAGAAGCATTAAGCTTAGAAAAGGGAGAGCTACTGACCAGATTTTATGGGAACCTCCTGGCTTGTAAGGACATCCAAATTGATTATATGGAAATCAGAGGAGAGCCAGAATAACAACATTTGGATTCAGATTTTGAACAAGCCAAAATATAGGGGGTTAGTTCATCTTATTATAGAGATGATGGCCAGCTGTTGAGTTTGGATACAGTTTGGAATATAATCCTGAAACATCACTCCTAACATATTTGTGCTGGTCTCAGAGGGATGGCAATGGCTTTGTCCTGATATTGTGTGGATGACCAATCCCTGCAGTATGTGGTTCATCACTTTTCCTACAAAAGCCCCTTTGCAGGGATTAATTTTGAGAGAATTGTATAATTTCCAGTTCCTCCACTGAGGAGTTACTACTGCCGGCAGTGAATTTGAGCATTCCAAGGTCCAGGTTGTTTCAAATTACAATTAACTGTCATCCTCTCTATCCTCTCTGTTTACCTCTCTGCCTTGGGCACAGTCATACAGCCAAGTATAACACTACATGCTGCAGGCCTGAACAGTTAAGTAGAAATGTACTTTCTGGAGTTCAGCAGTGACTTAGGGACCAAACTTCATCTTTGCATTTCTGAAGATGTCTTTGCATTTACCATAGAGAGTGGAATCATGGTGGAAGAAACATTTAGGAATTCAGAATTTGCAAAAACAGTGACTGCTAAAGGAAAGCAGAAGATAAACCTTTTATCAAGCAATTCTCAATGTTTATATTTATATTTATAAATCAGACTGTGCCAGGGAACTTTAATTGTAATAAACATGACAACATGATTATCTGTACTAACATAGTTAGAGTAATCCCTGTCACAGTTTTGATCAAGTCAAATAACTTTCTAGATGAACGACTGAGGACAATTCAGAAGTTAACACAGCCCATGGACCATTCTTAACAGTCAGAGTCCATACCTGTGCCCAGCTGTAGGGCCAGACAGGTAAATAAGAGACCTTAGTTGAACACACAGGCTCATGATGTGCTGGTTTCTCTCAAGTTCAGAGAATGGTCCCTAGATAACTTTATTTATTGATTTAGTCATAGGTAAATGCTCTAGCACATCCTCTGTGTCATCCTTTCTCTATAGATTGCTCTGCTACCAGAATTCTAAACCATTTTGGCCATTAAAATATCAGAAAAAGGATACTATTACTTTAATCTAATCAACTGAAAAGCTGTTCATGAAGGATGCCTGTTGTTTTTGTGTGTATGATCTTAGTTTATTGTTGAATAGATGATCAAAACACAGGAATGCCAATTTTGCAGGTAACTTCAACAAACTGCCATTTGATTTAATTCTTATTTGAAGTCAAAATAAATAGTCTTATTACAAGTAGAAACATAGTTTGATCTAGAAAATAAAATACAGTGTTTCAATATGATCTGACTGGAAGCTGCCTTTGATCACTTAAACACAAAATTATACATGTATAGAATATTTCAGCTCTTATGACCCAACAAAGTATGAAGCTACTGCACTATAATCACTACCAACAAATCATTAACTGTTATAGATATAATTTCAAAATTTAATTATAACATCAAATTTTTAATTAAATTTCAAAATATTCTGGAGCACTAACATTTTATTTAATGGCTTCAAGCTGCAACAGGGTAGGTTTAGACTAGACATTAGGAAACAATTCTTCACAGAAGGAGTGGTCAGACACTGGAATAGGCTGCCCAGGGAGGTGGTTGAGTCACCATCCCTGAATGTGTTTAAGAGTCGTTTAGATGTGGTGCTGGGGGATATGGTGTAGGGGAGAACTTTTGTAGAGTAGTGTTGATGGTTGGACTCAATGATCCCAAGGGTCTTTTCCAACCTGAACGATTCTATGATTCTATGATTCTATTTCAGTTCCTAAAACACAGTTAAAACAGGGAAATTATTTGTATATCATTGCAAATGATAAAAAGTACCATCTTTTTCTAACCAAAAATCTTGGCAAAATTTTCTATTAGCTCTTCTTTACAGTTGTATGCAAAAACTGATCTGGAATGCTATCGTTTATTCACAGAATATATGCACCACAAAGAGTAGCTGTACAAGTATCTTCAATTTTATCAAAGATCTTAAGTCTGCCCTACAGGTTTTGTCTCAACTGTTGAAATGTTATCTTCAGTTTAACAGTTTCATTTGTTATGGCAATTTTGGAACTGTAGAAGCTGATCTAAGTCCTTTAAAGTAATTTTGTATCTGCTAGTACAATGCTATTAAACACTAATGACTTTCACTAATAACACTAAAGCTGTAAGTCTATACAAACGTAAAATCTTGGTCTGTTGTCCATGAATCATACAAATAATTTTTAAGTCCTTTAATGTCTTCTAAATTAATATTGCTCTGATTTCTTTCATTTTCTTCTTTTTCCCCTTTCCTGTCTCTGTCCAAACTTTGAAGAGAATAGATTTGGTCATACATATTCTTCACTTATTTTCCAACAAGCCACTTCTCCTTCTCCTAAGTTTAAATGGAAAACTGATTTTAGGCTTATTAATAAGTCTATAAATGCTTGTCGATAAAGCCTGTAGAAGATTTAATTAGATAGATCTACATTTAATGGAGGACCTTTCAGGAATATTTTCTGACAGGCCTATAGAAATCACCTTCCATTTACCCAACGCTAAATTGTCTAAAGGCTCTTTTTTTAGGCATAAGTCCTTCGTACTGTCAGCCACTGAGTTGAAAACTGACTAAACTTATGGTACTGCCACTAAATCAAACAGCAGTAAGTTTAAAACAAATTGTAATGTTGTAGTTTCATAGGAAGAATGAGAGAGTTTTAAAATTTTAAATACTGAGATTTTAAATATCAGAAGCTCTTAATTCCTTCAATTTTTCTGCTTTTTAAAAATAGAAATTTTGGTAGATAAATCTGGAAGCATTATGGGACATATCATAGTGACTAAGAATTTATGTTGGACAAATGTTCAAAATGCCCAAATTTTCTTTCTAGAATTCCATTGTTTGTCACTTGAGTTTGGAAAACATCTACATTTCACTTTCTTTACCTGTAAATCAGAGATGAAAATAGCTATGTGAAGGATTCCATAAGAGCTACTTAAAACTGCTATGAAATTAATACAACAATGTAGAGAATCCCAGTCTGCAAAAAAGCAGTGAATGATTTTATAACTGACATGAACCAAAAATATATTGAAGCAAATTAAAAAGCAAGGGTTGTTTTCACATCTCTCAAAAGCTAAACAGTTCACTGTAATCACCAGGGAAGACATTTTTCTTTTTCCATATAGTACAGCACAATTATCCAACTGTATGGGTGAAAGGAATATTTTCAGCTGTCTTTGAAGTCTCAGGTATTGAAAACTACTAAATTAACTGGTGCACTGATTTGGTTTGGGCTAACAGGTCAGATTTCCTTATTCCATCTATTTTGAGAGGTTTTACTCAATTCCCTTCTCACTATGCCAGTTTAACTTATAGTTCCCAGTTGCATTTCAGCTGCTGCTTGTAAATACAAATACAGCTTCTGAACACTCATTCTGAACTTTAGGTTTGTTAAGTGAATGTGAGTCTCACTAAGGTTCAGTCCAGTTATCTAAACATGGGCACCTACTTTTATTTGATATGGCCTGAATTTTCCAAGATATGGGTCAGCAGATATGATGTAGGCCTTATAGGAAACCCAAAGCATTCTGGGACATCACCACAGGCTAGGTAAGTTATTCCCGAGCATACAAAAGTACACCAGATACTTATGTTTTGACATTTGAAAGCTGTTCTGTGAGTCTTTGTATTAATCAAAGGGCTTCTAATCTAGCCCAACGTGGTGGAAGCAGTAAGAAGCAGCATCAGTAAATGTTACAGAGTTGCTGAGATTCTGTATTTCTGTAATGTAGGCTTTATCAGAGGAAGGTAGTATTAGCTGAGGATTAGGAGAAGGAACACGTATACCTCTACTCAGATCTTGGTAGGATCAGGGTGTAGATGCCTACATTTAGAAATCTAAAGACAACATTCTTATGTGAACTAGAGTTCACTTCAGTCAGTTGTCATGTCTAGACACACACCATTGGGTTTTCAGCTTCCTATCCAGTGTGACACAAATCTCCCATGCAGCTTCTGTCAATCATACATGGATGTCATGGAAACACTAGGCTATCTCATCTGGCACTGGATATGTATTGTCAGGATGAATCAAACTTTAAATATCCAATGAGTATAACAGGACCTTTGTAAGATAGCATCACTGCCACATGTAAGCTGTACTGAAATTTTGTTGCCTGCAATACAGAAATGAAATCCCAACACAAAAATGAATCCCACTGCTAGTCATTGACTAGAATTAAATTAAATTCAAATTGTTTGCACTGTATCCAGAGAGAAGAGATATTCCTGTTACACATTTTTCTTTTCATAAATAAAGATTTAATGAACATACAGATATTTTCTGTAGTGTTGAACAGAAAATAAAGTACTAAAAAATAACAGAAATATATGGAAGATGTTTTATGAGAGTCATGATCCAAAGAAGTTTAGTGCTATATTGTCAAAGTGGCACACAAAAATAATACAAGAGATTCTAGTGGTTATTGCTCTTCAGTGACACCTGAACATGGAAATAAAATCCCAATAATTAAGATTGTGTAAATAGACCTTTTTTGATGTAGCTATTAGTAAAAAGTAGGATTTAGTGGCTCTTATAGCCCTCAGAAAATTGTGTAGATATTTAGTAGCTCTGGAGCTATAAGTATTCCAGCACAATATTGAGAAAACAGGGGAAAGAACTCAGGGAAGAACAGAGACTCTGGAGATGTATGAAAAGGTAAATCCAAGGTCAGGAGGCAATATCAAGAACAGAGAATTAAAATCTGATCAGAAGTTAAAGGGAAGAGCTAAAAGGGAGCTAGGAGCTAGAGGCATAGGTTGTAAGTGTTAAAAAACAGGAATTAAGCACAGCAACAGCCACAAATAGGTGTTCGAGCATAAAGATAGCTACCTCTATGGCCACTGTAATGGTTGATAAACATTCAGTCTAACAAGTGTGAGCAGTTTCAAAAAGAAGTCTGTTTATCTCATTAAAGGTAACTGATATGAACTTTTTGGCCTGCATCCCTACTGTAGTGCTATATCACTACAATTTCATTGATTTTCATATTTTTCCATAAAACAATTAGTATTTTCTCAGCTATTCACTAGGACCTTTCTCCATTCCTCAGACATACACTGGATAGAGAAATATAGTTTAAAAATATTTATTACTGCAGATATTACTATGTCTTATAGTATTGCTTTTGTATTTTATGGATCCTAAAGCCAGATAATTTCAAAATGAAAATTTAAATGTGTGTGGGAGAAGTAAATAAAGGAGAAGATAACTTGTCATAATCAGGACTCCTTCACTAACCTGATCTTAAAGAGCTATACCAAAAATGGCAACTAGGTCAGATAACAGAGGACAAGTATAAAACCATGGGACAAACCTGCAGGTTGAGAATCAAAAGGCTAATGCATGAAATAATATACAATCAGCACTGTTACTAAGAAAACTCTATTTAACTATATAAGAAGAAAGAGGGAAAGAATTATTGCATCATTCTGAAAAGAAATTCCTCAGCAAATACCAAAATTGAACTTTTTGATTTAAATTGCCAGTGATAGCAAGATAACCAACAGAACTCATGCCAGCTTTAAAGAGGTAAGCAGTCAAGAAGAAAAATAAAATAAACTGAGAAGTGATGTTGAAGAAAACTTAAAAATTCAGGAAGAAAGTATCCCTTTTTAAAAATTCTCAGAAATGCATAGGTTTCAAGTCATGTTTAGACTGTGCTTATTCTATTACCTAAAGCTACTGGTATTTTCTTTGTTTAATAATTTAGGCATTATCTCACTTGCCTGGGAAAGGAAAGAGGCTTTATTCTTATTATTATTATTATCCATGTTTACACCTTTAGAGGGCATTTCAGTTCTTGAATCCAGATTAACCTGTGTTCCTAAATAGCGAGGTTGGGTAACTTGCAATAGCAAAGATCTTAAATAAACCATTTCTTTGTATGGTGTACATATATATACCCAGCATTGAGGATAATAACTGCTGTGAATTCCATTTCTGCTCTTCTACAAATATCACCCTTTAGATGATTATCTCATTACTTTGAATTTCATTGTTGGAACAAGGTTTCGAAGTCTTAGGCACTGCAACACTATGAATCATAACACTTAAGGGCATTTGCTGAATGTCTGCTTTGGAGATATGCTGTTAGCATTTTTCTTTGAGAACTCATGAAAGATGGATGAGGTCCTAAAGACACAAAACAAAACAAAAGGACAAGGTGTCTATCTTTGAAATGGAAAAGAGTGGGGAAAAAGGTGAGAAGGGAATATTGACCAGCTAGTCAACTTTATTTTCCAGAATTGCACCAGAACAAATAATCAAATAAAATTTTTGTAACTACACAGAAGATAACAAGGAGGTAAATAACATGTTAAGAACAACTCCTGTCAATTCTTTTTTTTTTTTTTTCTATGACAAGGTAGCAACCCTTGTAGATAGACTAGAGGCTTTAGATTTCCCGTATCTTGATTTTACAAAGGCTTTTTATGTATTATTACTAATAAGCTTTGCCAAATAGCTAGGATGTGTCATATTGGGTTTTGCAGCACTCTACTCAGCAGCCAATGCTACTTTTTAATAATGATTTGGACAATGCAATAGGAAGGCAAGATTAGAAGTGAAAATGACCCTAACAAATAGGAAAAGCAGCATGATAAAATAAGGCAACATCTTTTAAGACTGTGCCCAGAGTCCTACAATTAGGTAGAAATAATCATCTCCACAAATATGGGCTAGGAAACAACAGATTATAAAGCAAAAGATCTGGGAATTTTAACAGCTCAGTAATGCTGCCCTGAGTCAAATAAGGAAAATATTATAACGGGTATAATTACAACATTATCTATAACTTTATTAAGGCTTCAGTAGCAGCTGAATAAAGTAACCATTTGAAACACAATGGTACAAATTTTTTGGCTTTTGGTTCCACTGCAGAAAGGTGTTGGTCTCCCTGTGTTATAGCCACCAAACCCATATAGAAGCCTCGGATACCATAGGTCATTTCAAATGGCACTAAACACCTACATTTAGGCAATTGAATGGATGCCCAGGTACTGACACATAAATTACATTTTTACATGTAGAAGTTCTAGCCAATATGGACAGCAGAGTCTGTAGGGATTTGGTTCCTTTATGTAAGGGTAGCCTTCAGTTGCCACATGTGGTGCCCAGAACTTTCAAGAGATCCAAATGGGTAGGGCAGATCTGATACAGGACTTCTCCCATCCTGGAATGGCAGTGATGGATCAGAAACAGTGTCCCAGAGCATTTGAAATTACATGAACATCCGTGCAATTCTTTAGCTTAAGCCTTTATGCCATTCTTTTGCTTTAAAGTAGACTAAATAACTGCTGTTGGCTATTTTAACCAGGTCGTTGGTTAGGAAGCTTTCAGATCCATGTCAGGTATGCAGATTCTTACATGTAGACAAAAAGTTAGGTGTCTACAGAATGAATATCGCTGTTAGGGCCTTGAGGACACTAATGATCCTGACTGTCCCTACCCAGCCTCCCTGGGGCTCCCCCCAGACTTCCCGTGGCCTAGGATCCCATGTCAGCCCCCCCAAGGCTATCAGTCCCTGCACCAGTGACACTGCAGCATGGCCAGTCTTCAGCCCCGCCATAGCCTTGCCCTGCCCAGCCATGGGCCCACATCCTGGTCTTGCCTTGGCTGGTCCCCAATGAGGTGCCCGATGTCCAGGGCTATGGCTGTCCCAGTGCCCCCCAGCTGCCTTACTCCTGGTTGGGAAACAGGTTGGGCCCTGCCTGCCAGATACTGGGGAGTATCCCAGCTCCCAGCCCACAGGCAGCCCCCAGCCTGTGCAGCATCCTCACAATGAATCCTACTGTGGTGCTGTAATCCTATTGTCATGTTCTTACAGAGTATAAACTTCAATAAAACAAAAGCTACTGCCTTCAGTGTAACCAGGCAAAATTAATTAATTGGACGATAGTATTTAATGTGATATAATGACCTCATCTTTCTTAAATTTAATGTATCTATTTTAAATCCTTTGTTTTTTCACTAGTTATTGCATGCTTCCTAGTGACAACTAGTGTTGAGAAAATTAAAACAGGATAATAGGAATTAATATAGAAAGCTACAACCAAATTAGTACAGCAAAAGTGCTTGTGAAGCAGGGATGGCAAAACAGTCCTTAGAGTAGTAGTGACAAGTGATCTTACACAAGACTTGTTCTTTATTGATGTGATGTCAGAAAATGAAGAGATAACCCTAAGCAGTTTGTTCCAGGTCAAATACATAACATATGGAAGATGCTGAAAATCATGTTTCAGTCTTAACTTTATCCACTGGGATTAAATTGTACTGTGGCTCTGATGGTATTGCTCCAACACTGAAGCCTGGTAAACCAGTCATTCTTAAGTGCCTCATTCCCCTATATAGCTACTGAGGAGAGGGAGGTGCCATGAATGTCTCCCATGGGAAACACCACTCCAGCTAAATTAACAAACAACCTTACCAGATAGTCAACTGTTGGGGGGAAGTAGGAAGGTGTTAGCATCGGTCCGTATTTAGACATTTTCATTGGACACCTCCTTAAAGCGCTTGTCTCCTTCCATCAATTATCTTGGTTGGTTAGTTTAATTTCATAGTTACATTTAGATGGGAAAAATCACAACCTTAATTAAGACTGATTGACTCAGGCTCTCTAAGATAATTGGACAAATTATAGTTACTCAAAAATACATATCAGTGTTCTATTTGTGATATAACTTTTATTCAAAACCTTTATATTTCCCAGCAAAAAATATTTTAGACTGCTAACTCAAGAATGAAAGGCTGGGAAGCCTCCAGCCTAGACATTACTCATGTATCTTGTCTGCTAGATCCTTTTCCCCTCCACATATCCACATGCAAACTTCTTATGATAACCACATTGCAAACATGAATTATGAAATCCCAGAAAAAATAGTAGCCCATAAAGAAGAATACCTTCATAAAGGCTTTGTTGAAAATTAAAGCATAACTTATTATTTTCCAGAACAAAGCCATGATAGCCTTCAAGCCTACAACCACTACTACTGGTCCAGATCCTCTGCTGAAGGTGAGAGATCACTCCTTATTTGGCACAATACTACATGGGCTAGAGTGATGGTTATGCAAGTAAAACAGTGAGTACCATATTCCAATACTGACCCTGGTATGGGTATTCTTAAGACAGACACAGGTTCTTTGGCATGGAGTGGAAACTGCAGCCCTGCACAGCTTGCTTGTTCATCATCTTTCAGACCCAGACTGCTTGAGAAAGGCAGTTACTGTCTCTAGACAATTTAAATTTAAGAGCTTTCTAGAAATTACAAGGAGCTGCCATGAAATAAATGAATTATGTAATGCCTGGAAGGATATTAGACACACTTAGTCAAAGAGGTGAACCTTGCCGATGTGTGAGATGGATATTTAAAACAACAAGGAGGATCTTTATGCATCTAAATCTGCATAATTAGTATACACAGAAATTGAGCCTGGAGAAGGGACTGAGGTTTTACTGCCTAAAGTCCTTTTTCAGTATCTTAATTATATAAATGCATTAAGAGTCAAAAACCTTCAGGTGTAAATTAAATGTCTTGGAGAGGTGAAATGACTCCCACCTTGAACTACTATCACACTAGTAATAGTAATGACAATCTGTAAAGGATTTTGAGAAAGACAAGGAAAATGATTGAAAATAGAACCAATTTGGTCATTTTGCTTATGACTGCAGTCAAATTCTCTGTAGTTGGGCCTCCAGTGTTATGTCTTCTCTGGCAAATTGTACTGACTCTAATTTGGAATCATTCAGAGAATCAGTTGGAGTCTCCAGCATACATTCTTGCACTTTGTAGACTGTTTCATACTTCTTCTCGCTGATTTGTACTGTTTTTCATAAACTTATTCAGAGTCATTTGTTGTATCTCAGTTGATACACAATAAATTTTGGCTTTGTCGCCTTTTTCTGGTAGATATAAAAGGGCATTAATGTATCCCAGGTTATAAGTTTTAGGGTGGTTATTTTGTTATGTTTTTTATTTTTTTATTCTTATCAAATTTTAAGATGATAATCACAAAATTTATTTCACAGTTAAATGTTACTAAGACTTCATTACTTTCTTTGCTGCATGAGCCACCTATTTATATAAAGAAAACTTTTTGTGCAATATCATGCAGCTATAAGGTCTGCAGTGCTATCAATTTCCTAAAAAGAGCTCACCAGTTTTGTGCATCCTATTGATATTACATTTTCTTAAGTGTATTATTACCTTGTATTTATCTGAATTAATTCCTTTGCTCTGAGGGAACCTCTTATGACAGGGTATAATCAATCAATCATGCTTCATTTGTAGTAATTCAGCATGACAAGTCATACTTCTGCATTTAAGTGACCTGATTCATTTGCATGTGTGGTAGTGATGCATCTTTGCAGTTCCTTAGTGCCAAGTTCATCATCGTTATTCTCAGCTCACAGTGACAGTAAAAATCAAATTTAGCTATCTCCATCCAAAGAAGGAGATAGAATGAAGGAATAAAGAAATACATCACATGCAACTTGCCTCAAATAGGGTCTTGATGGGAGAAATCTTGCTCCTGCAAACTGTGCAAAATAACCATCTTGCTTTAGCAATAAGAAATATGCCTGCCCTGTATAAGATAGAACTGAAGAATCTTCTCTTGATGTTTGTCTGACTGTGTTTTAAGTGAAGAGTGAGCCTAGGCTTAGATTCACTAGGACATGTTCTGAGGTGAATCCCATCCTAGACGACTCATTCTAAATTATTTGACATCGACAAATCCAGGTCTTCTGGTGGTGAATGAAAATATGAGGAACTTTAAAAATACTGATGGAGACAATAAGGTGCTAGATAAGGTTTGATGATTCTTTCTTCTGTATCTTCCGTAATTTTGGCTATATATTTGGACTAATTCTAGGGTCCCTGACAGACGTTGTTCCCGAATGCAACTTTTGGAAATAATCCTCCCAAGTAAAATTGTTTTTTAGATTTATACAACATAGTATTTTCATGTGCAGACAAATCTTTTCAAGATCTTTTATAATTTATTATAGAGGAACATATGGCTGGATTTCTTAAATGTTAATCATTACATTTGCCTCAACCTTTTTTACTTACTTATTTGCTAACTGTAAGATTTGAGTTTGTGGAACAGCTGTGGAACAATGTATTGTTTTTACTCTTCAAGATTTTTCTAGATTGCATCACCTTCCTGGTTTGATTGATAGACCAATACACATGTAAAATTATTGTACAATCACACTATAAAATAGTATCATCATCATAACCCAGAATATGTATTAATGTCACGTTGAAAATTTTAGATTGAAAATGAAAAAAAAAGAAGACAAAAAGCTCCAACTCTTTTCTGACCTTATGAGATTTATTGTATAATGTTGATATAATGCTAGAAAATGGATGACTGAACTCCAGCATACAGAACTTTATTCAGAACAAATGTTGTCTAACCAAAATATTTTATTTCCTTAAACAGTAAAAATGTAAATGCACTGATATACTGAAACACAGGTCTGAATGGATTAGCCAAGGGATAAAAAATAGTATATGTATAATTGTAAATGTATAAATTAGTAATTTGGTCTCTCTCAAAAAAATTTTTTGATTTACACAGATGGCTATTTCATCTACGCCTCATGTGAGAAGTGGGTGTGAAAGTTCTAATGGAACTAAACTTTACTGCTGATTAGCAAAAAGCATCTGTGCTTGTGACATAAATGCAACAATCTAGCACAAAACAATAACCATAGAGAAATATGTCCAATCCTTCTTAGAGCTCATTAATGGAGATAGCTGTTTAATAGGATGTGAGAATTACTGCTTGGGAAAATGACAATGACAAACCAAAGCTTACTTGTTTCATTATAGTTGTAGTGTTTTGTTTGGCCCTTTGGTGCCTCAGCTTTCATACTGAGCACGATGCAGACGGGATCAAATACCCTATTGGTCAGTTTTGGGTCACCTGTCCTGTCTGCTTCTCCCCAGAAGTGCAATCCCTCTATGCTCTTCCACTTCTGACTCTCTGAAAGGACAAAGAGCAAAGTGAGCTGACCTTGGTTGTTATAGCAGTAAGTATAAGCAAGAACCTCTCTGCATACTGTTCCTTGGTCTTACCACTCTCAGAACAAACAGTTTCTGCACAATATGTAGTTAATTTCAGAGAGTTTCAGAGAGAAACAGAGCAGAGGCTTAGCTAAAAAGTAAAATCACTGAACAGAATATTGGTTTTGTTTTACCTCAAGGGGAAAAGGTAAAGGAATCCAAAGTGATTGAGGAAATATAATTAAAACAGAAGAATGAAGTTATAGAATCATAGAATCATAGAATCATAGAATGGTTAGAGTTGGAAGGGACCTTAAAGATCATCAAGTTCCAACCCCCCTGCCATGGGCAGGGACACCTCCACTAGACCAGATTGCTCAAAGCCCCATCCAGCCTGGCCTTAAACACTTCCAGGGATGGGGCATCCACAACTTCCCTGGGCAACCTCTTCCAGTGCCTCACCACCCTCACAGTAAAGAATTTCCTCCTAATATCTAATCTAGATCTCCCCTCTTCCAATTTAAAACCATTACCCCTTGTCCTGTCACTACACTTCCTGACAAAGAGTCCCTCTCTGGCTCTCCTGTAGGCTCCCTTCAGATACTGGAAGGCTGCTATGAGGTCTCCCCAGAGCCTTCTCTTCTCCAGGCTGAACAACCCCAGCTCTCTCAGCCTGTCTTCATAGGAGAGGTGCTCCATCCTTCTGATCGTTTTCGTGGCCCTCTGCTGGACCCCTTCCAACAGGTTCATGTCCTTCCTGTGTTGAGGACTCCAAAGCTGGACACAAGTTCCAGTTCTCCTTCTGGTTTCAGATAAATGATACTGTCCCATAGTTCTTTCTCTTACTCCTTTTCAGTGTATTTTGATTACTGAAGAACTGTGGGAGGAACCACTACTGTAATTTTCACTGGAGATGTAGAAATAGACAAAGAGCAAATAATCCCTGGCTGTGTTTACAGGGAAAATGTATATTTGTAGAGTCTTAGGGTCAATGACTGGATCATATGTCAAGCTTTTTACCATTCCTTCTTACTTAAAAGTAAGCCTGTAATCCTTTTAAAAATCATGGACTGAAAGAATTAAGTTTTCTTTCTGGTTGAAGCAACCCCTAGCATAGCAGAATGTATCATTGGTACTAGGCAATAGTTGTCTGAACTGAGAATCCCTTAGATGTAAAATGGATAGACAACTTTGTGTTATCTTTGAATCTGCCAAAATACATAGATTAAAATGTGTGAAGTGCCAGTTACCATAGATTCGGAAGCTATGTAATCCATCATGGGTTTCATCAATGCTTATAAATATCCAAAGGGCGGGTGTCAAGAAAACGGGGCCAGACTCGCTTCAGTGGTGCCTGGCGACAATACAAGAGGCAATGGGCACAAACTGGAACACAAGAAATTCCATCTCAACATGTTGAAAAAAATTCTTAGCTTTGAGGGTGACAGAGCACTGGAGCAGGGTGCCCAGGGAGATTGTGGAGTATATGGAGATATTCAAAACCCGCCTGGATGTATGCCTGTCCAGTCTGCTCTAGGTGAACCTGCTTTGGGAGGGGTATCGGACCAGATGATCTCTGAAGGTCCCTTCGAACCCTTACCATTATCTGATCCTGTGATTGTGTAATTCTGTGATTCTGTGATTCAGTGTTCCTTTTGCAACTGTCCAAGACTGGTGTTGAAGTGCTCCAATTAGAAAGTTTTCTTTGCTGTATAAATAACCAGGGATTAAAGAAGACTCCCTCTTTTTTTTTTTTTTTTTTTTTTTTAATATATATATATATATATATAATGGACAAACTGTTAGTCTTCTGCAAAGGGATAGCCAATCTTGAGAATGAAATTAGCAGTTTACCTTATGTTCCTGAGGTGTTAGTTTTACACCACCTACTTTTCTTCTCACAGAGACACATTGCACACAGAAAATTCATCTGTTTTAGGATTCTCAGCCCAAACACATAAAATTTACTGATCTCAACCAAAATGATTGGTGAATGAAACCAAGCTAGAAAGAACATATTTTAGATGCTTGCAAGAGCTCTCCCTAAAATGAAGTGCATCATTGAACTAGAAAGAATGTAAGTTTTCCTGTGGCTGAAGAGAGAGCCTGTTGTTTGTTCAGACAAAGGACTTCATAAAATTAGGTGTTACAGCACCATCTGGTGACTCCTATTTAATATCTTATGAATAAGTGCAACATCTGTTTAGTGGTAGTATTTTTCTTTAATTGGAATAAAGAGAATATTTTCTTGTTAATATGAAGTAATAATATTAGAAAATTATCATTCTATTCTGATATTGAAACATATCCACTATTATAATACCTGATTATTCTTGCACCTATCATAATCTTAATGTGTTAGCTCTTTGGGGCAGAGACTGATTATTGGTCTATAAAAATGGACAATAAGCCCTAAACCAGAGTTCTAAAGAAAAAGAATGTAAATATGCCCAGATTTTACTTTAGAAAGACAGGCTGGTGCTATGAATTTATAAAAACAAGTTCAGTATGTGTCATTTTAGTATCTAGAATAAAAATGCACCTAAATGACAATTGCAAATCCTTATCCTTTCTTAACTGTATTCATGTATTTTTAGCAGATATGTCACTAGTGGTATGAAGGAGTAATGAAGGCAATATGAACTTTGTTCATCTGTATAATCAGCAACCATATTTAATCAATTATTCGAAAAAATTTAGTTGGATGGAAACTTTTGGTCAGACCATACTTCCCGACTTAAAGAATGCCCCTAGTTAGGCTCCCATTTCTCTGGAAAAAAAATGGAGTCAACTGATCCTACCCACAGGAAGGTGGGATAACATACATATGTCATTTTACCTCTTCTGCACTGAAATTTCCAGGGGTATATATATCAAAAATAAAATAATCATAGGTGGAAACATAAAGTCTCCAAGCAACAAGATTAGAGTGACATTTTTATATAGTTTTGCTTTCTGAGTACGTGATATTGACCAAAAGTTCACTTCCAAATTACATTTCTAATGGTAAATTAGTCTATGAAAGGTAATATATGTAAGAAAAACATACATAAACCTTTCATGTTTTCATCAGTCGGAAGTCTCCAGTACTTTTTTCTTGGGATATTAGTCTCAGTAGTGAAAGAAAGAATTTTTGATGAGATTCCTGTAGATTTTGCAGATGAAGAACAATATTTGCAGGGTGGAAGAAAAGGAAGGAGGATTCCTGGAACAGCAACAACCTCTCTCCAATTAAAGTAACTGTGACATTTCAGACTTGAACTAATTTTAGAGGAATGTCAGTTTGTTAAGACTGATACATTTTGTTGCTGTAAGCAAGGCAAGGGTATTTAGTTTTTCAGGAAATTTATATCCAGCAAGGCTTTAGGGACACTAAAATGACTAAGAGTATGTGGAACATCTGGCATTCAGGGAGAGGCAGAGACAGTTGTCACTCTCCAGCCTGGAGAAAAGAGAGCTTACCCAAGTGTTTAAATACTTGATGGGAGAAAGTAAAGAAGATGGAGACAGTGGAGCCCAGAGACAGGAAAAGAGGCAAGAGACACAAATTGGAATACAAGAAATTCCATTTAGTTATTAGGAAAACTTTTTGCAGTGATGTGGTCAAACACTGGAATAGGTTTCCCAGGAAGACTGTGGAGTTTATATCCCTGGAGATAGTCAAAACTCAACTGGACATGGCCCTGAGAAACCTGCTGTAGGTGACCCTGCTGTGAGAAAGGCAGATGAATCAGGCAATCTCCAGAGGTCCCTGCCAGCCTTATCCAGCCAGTCATTCTTCATACCAGGAGTACAAAGTGAAATGTTTTGAAGATCTTGGAATTTCATGTTATTTTTTGAACTTCAGACAAAAAGGAACATTGTTAAGGATAGTTCCAAGTACCTGTTAATGTTTTCATTAGATAGCACTTCCTTAATCCTTCTTTGCTGAAAAGAAAGGGTTCCAGGCTTCCCTAAACAGATTACCCCTTTAACATTTAAGTCAGCAAATATAGTTAGAATATGCTCCTTAAATAATCCTTTATAAATCTGATTTCCTTTTCTTAAGTTGTTCATCCACTTCAGTTCAGACATAAATACTTTTTTTTTTTTTTTAGTGTTATTTCTTCTGCTTTGAATAAACTCCAGGTACCTTTTTGCATGTTTGATTAAAAGAAATCCCTATACATTCTTTATATCTAAAGTCATATGCTCTTCAGTTCTGCTGATTTCAAATCATCAGTTGAATCCACATCTAGGATAGTCTTTTAAGATAAGAAAGTATACCAAGACAGCAAAATGACTTCCATATGGAATGTTATCAGTTTATGACAATATTTAAGGGTTGCCTGTTAGAAAGGACCAGACAGTGAAAAAAAAAAAAAAAAAAAATCTCTGTAGTCTTAGTTTTGTTCTTCTTTGTTCTGGAAAAGATTGTAAATCTGTGAGTGTCAAACATCCTTTAAACAGACAGGGGAATATTACTTCATTCTTTTGTTCATCCATATAAATAATAAAAGAATCACTCAGTCTGGAAGGAATTTTAGCTGGTCAGCCAGTTCTACCTCCTGCTTAGAGGAGGGTCAATGCTGAATTCAGACCAGGTTTTTCAGGGCTCTTGTACTGTCTAGTCTTGAAAACCTCCAAGGACAGTGAATTCACAACCTTTCTGGGTAACCTGTTTGTATGCTTAATTGTCCCCATAGTGATCCTTTTTCCTTAAACATGTTCAGAACCTCACTTACCTGAGTTTATGACCAGTTTTCCTTCTTTATGCTGCTGTGCTCCTCAGTAAAGACTCTGGCTTCATCTCCTTGGTAAACTACTCTCAAGTACTTTAAGGCTGCTATTAGGTGCCCTTGACCCACCTCTTGTCTAGGCTGAACGAGCTTGACTCCCACAGTTGATCCTCAAAGTGCATGCAATCCTAGTAATCTGGGTATGCTTTAAATCTGTTTTTGTGCTTTAAATGATCTCCATGGCAAGAAATAAGAATTGTAAAACTAGCCTTTGATAATCGTTTTTCTAAATGTTCTATTGCTGTACTGAGGTATTGGGGGAAAGAAAAAAATGTTTTTTTAATAACATTGTGGTAGTATCTATTTTTGGTTTGTTTACCGTCTACTATACCCACTAGTACTTTATGCTTTCTTCAGAACTTGTGAGGAAAGAAACCCGACTGCTTGCCTTTCCATGGCCACTGCACATTCAGGTAGATGGGACTCTGAAGAGCTGAGGAGATGGATACTTGAAAGCAGCTTGCTGTGCTCAGCGTGTGAGAAAACACTGAAGGAGTTAGGCGAATAAAAACTGAGTGACACAGCAAAAAAAAAAGACATTTGTAGGAGTTTAACCTGGAAAGTTATTGAGAAGATCAGAGAGCAGATGCACAGACAAGCCTCAAATGTAGTGGAAATAGTCTAGCGATTCTGAATGGCTTCCTGCATTGCTGCAAACTCTTTAGAGTGTCTTTGAATCTCTGAAATGGGCTAAGAGTAACTTGAAGTAAATAATCCTCAAAGATACTTCAGATACAATGAACATTTTTATTTTAACTTCTTTCATTTACAACATCTACCAGGTCTGAATTTTCTCTTTCTACAGTTTACCAAGTGCTGTTTATTATTTTGCATTTTCTTAAACCCTAGATTTAGAAATTGAAAGTTTTTCTGGGGTTTCTCAGGTACTCACTAGAAGGAAAAGAGTGAGTGGATTCACTTCAAGACTCTCATTGACTCACATATATGCTAGTAAATACAATGACAAGGCCTTGTTCATTGGCCCTCAAGGTAAGTGGTGCAGCACAGCTTGTGTTCACATGGCTACAACTCTATTCTCTCCAAAAAGAGTACTTTATTCCTAAAATCCCCTGAAATAGTCCCAGGCAGGGGAAATCTGATTTGCACCTGCTGTATTCATTCTAGGGAGAATATCAAATATGAACCAAAATAGATAATGGCATATTATTGGCTGTGCCTATCCCCTGCTGTATTTTGTCTGTTACTATAGATATTGCCCTCAGACCCAATTATGACTTTGCAATTCACTTTGAGAACTTTTAGCAATTTCTCTAGAGTCATATGAAGAATTTTTTTCTGTTCACACAGGTTCACAGCTACAAATATCTGAAATTTACTCCAGTTCCAATTTGGTTTTATTCTGGCTTACTGTGCACTGACAGAGGGAGGAGGCTATGCAGAGATAATAACATAAAATCATGAGTTAAAGATGAAGTCTGCACATTTAGGAGACTGAATTAATCTTGAACATCTTTCTTCAGAGTTCTAAATGCCTTTTTTTTTTTTTTTGCTATATGCTTGTCATAAACAACAATATTTATTTCAAAGAAACTCATATATATGTATTAATTTCTACACTTTGACGCCACTGTTTGAAAAATATCATACGAATATACTACTATTAATTATATGGATGTGTTTAATGACCTTTGCAATTCTAGTTCCATATGCTTAGAAAGATACACCTGACATTCAAACATAAAGTGTAATTTATTTATGACTAAGTGACATAAACTCTGCATTTGAGAGAATGTGCATACTTATCTAGGCATCAAAACAAACTTTTTACTAGACTATCCAGTCCAGCTTCTCAATGGAAATACTGGTTATTATCAATATGAAATGCCTTGTAGAGTAAGAATAAAATTAAAATATTAATATTCCATATTATCTCCATTTACATATTTTTAAGGGGAGAAACTATTTCCTTTTCCTAATAGTACCAAGACTAAGACGTTGCCAAGGCTTGTATGGAGTTAGTTACATGATTTTAATATCCACTGCTAAATTTCACTGCTCATTTGTTCAATTTTCTTATTCAGGTACTGCTCAGTAGAATGTCTTTTCATTACCTACTTTGGTAGACAACCTGTTCAAATACTTTCAGTGTTTGTCTTATTAATACGCCCCAGGCAATAAAAGTTTTTGCTGTGAATTATAACCACATCAGATGGATTCAGTAAAAAAATTCTCAGTGCAAAAATATTTTTTGAAATAAGGTAGACGCTCTAAGCATATGCCATATATAAAATTACTGCAATTCCAAAAATTATAGGCAAAACTGCCTATGGCTTCCTTGCTTTTGCCTATTGTTGTTTTCATCTTTACTGTTAGATTTAAAGTTAGATTTCCAGACTCAGCTTCTGAATTTTCAACAGATTCAGTGTTTAAAACCAAACACAAGTCACACCTTTCTCAAACCACCTCAACATTTAATCCAGACCCACTTCAAAGCTCATACACCTCTCTTAAAATTATGGATTACAATAACAGATAAATATTATTAATATTAATATTGGTAAAACACTACCTGCAATAAAAACTGCAATATTAGCAAAAATGGTAACTTTTACTCAGGTACGAGTTTGTGACAGGTTTCAGTAGATATGTTTTTTCTCGTAAAATTAACATTTTACTTTGCTTCATGTGTATTTAAATGTATATATCTTTAAAACACCAGTTAATTACATTGATGTTACAGTTTAAAGATTTATGTGTCTTATAGCTAAAAGATTTACAAAGTCAATGTACCTTTCAAGACAGTCAACTCTTACTTTTTTTTTTTTAAGATCCTTAATGAGGCCTGAAAGCCTAAGAGTTGATTGAAGTTTGTTTACTCAAGAAGCAACAGCTACTGGAGTTTAGCTACTGAAAGTGATATAATTAACAGCTTCTGTTAACTCTAAGGGATTCTAGATATGTCAGCATCACAACTGGTACTTAATGTGTTACTGAACCACTTTTAAAACTGCACCTTAGGTATTTGTTACTGTCAATAACTCTTTCCAATATAAATAGAAAAAAAAAACCCACACCACTTTATGTAGCAAAGACAGGAATAGGAAATAATTCACACATTCTTTCTGTGAAACTTTGGTCAGAGGGAGCACAGTTTGTGTAGGATATAAAGATTTTATCTGTGAAATCTAGCTTCCCTGAAGTCAGCAATGAAACTCCAAACAGCTGTCTTAGTAAGAGCCAGGAGCTCATATCCAAATTCACAGAGTTTAGACAGATTAGTTTGAACTGAAAATTCTTACACTTTGATATCAACATGATGTCCTTTTTTTAACTGCAGAAGATAAATATCTATGCCACAACCTAATTTATAACTGATGCTGATGTTTCTGACTAGAGGACAAAGGACATAACCATCCCCTCATTACTGGTCATTTAGTAGGTTAGAAAATATGCAGTTTCATCCATGTTCATTTGCATCGTTAAACCAAATGTCTATACTCTTTCCATATCAATGGAGAACTTCCACCTCCACTGTGAATTTTATTCCAAGCTATGAATTTTCACCTCAACTATGTCATTTCTTGCCTTTGGAGGCAGATATTTCTCTACATATCAGTGGAGAAAGAAAGAATTGTCTTCTAAGGTAAGTCATCTAATATGATTTGGATTAAAATTTTTCTGGATGTATTTATCTTCCTTCCTCAGCAACAAAATCATTCACAAATACATTAGACACCTGACTAAACTGGCCCCTAACATTTAGGTGGCTGAAATTGAGACAACTTTCATAAGTATGCATATGCTGCTGTGCGTGTTGTCTACAGAAAAAAAATATCCTGACTACTGGAGTGTTATTACGGGTTTCTCTATGAGAAATATTTCAAGCAAGTGCAACAATGAGGAAAAAGAAATGAATGAAGGCACAGAGCCTGTGACTCTATTTTCTAGAAGCTCTTTCAAGCTGATGTTAGCCATATCAACTTATTTTTTATAAACAAAGATATGCAGGGCAAGCTGTGGGACTGAAAAGAAAATCTGTAGGACAAGAACTAATAATAGGATTTTTCTCTTTCTGTCTGTGTTGCACATAGTACAATTTCTGATTGTCCCTTTCATACTGTCATCATTGAGATAGCGTGATTGTTCATGTTAATTCAGTAAATTAATGTGTTGTAATGCAGAATGGTCCCCCTCTTGACCTTTCTTATATATCTAGTATATATCCACTAGGTTTTACCTCTCTCATGTATCTAGTATATATCCACTACAGTATCAGAAAGCCACTATGAAACCTGTATTTCCAGGTTGGTTTTGATCTGTGCATTCCTCTTTTGTGACCAGTGAGATAGCCTTAGCTTGTTATTAATTAAAGCATTGATTAAAACTGCTAGAGATCCTTCAAACTTTTCTTGGGACTTATCCTTTTATTCCTTTTATTCCAAAATCTGCATTACAACTAATAACATGTGAAATTAATAGCATTCCCGTCCTTGCATTGATTGCTTCAAAAGATGTACCCTTTATGAATTGGGAACAAAGTTATCACTACGTTCTGTGGAAAAGAACATAAATACTTCATAGAATCATAGAATCATTCAGGTTGGAAAAGACCCTTGGGATCATCGAGTCCAACCATCAATGCCACTCTACAAAGTTTTTCCCTACACCATATCCCCCAACACCACATCTAAACGACTCTTAAACTCATCCAAGATGGTGACTCAACCACCTCCCTGGGCAGCCCGTTCCAGTGTCTGATCACTCTTACTGTGAAGAACTTCTTCCTAATGTCTAGTCTAAACCTACCCTGTTGCAACTTGAAGCCATTCCCTCTTGTTCTATCGCTATTTGCTTGTGAGAAGAGACCAGCACCAACCTCTCTACAATGTCCTTTCAAGTAGTTATAGAGAGTGATGAGGTCACCCCTCAGTCTCCTCTTCCTCAAACTAAAGAGTCCCAGCTCCCTCAATCGTTCTTCATAAGATTTATGTTCCAGGCCCTTCACCAGCTTCATTGCCCTCCTCTGTACCTGCTCCAGCACCTCGATATCTCTCTTGTATTGAGGTGCCCAAAACTGGACACAATACTCGAGGTGTGGCCTCACCAGTGCTGAGTACAGGGGGACAATCACCTCCCTACTTCTGCTGGTCACACTATTTCTAATACAAGCCAGGATGCCATTGGCTTTCTTGGCCACCTGGGCACACTGCTGGCTCATATTCAGCCGCTTGTCAATCAGAACCCCCAAGTCCTTTTCCGCCAGGCAGCTTTCCAGCCACACTTCCCCAAGCCTGTACCGATGCATGGGGTTGTTGTGGCCCAAGTGCAGGACCTGGCACTTGGTCTTGTTGAAGTTCATACCATTAATGTTGGCCCATCAATCCAACCTGTCTAGGTCTCTCTGTAGAGCCTCCCTGTCCACATGCAGATCAACACTCCCACTTAACTTAGTGTCATCTGCGCACTTGCTGATGATACACTCTATGTCATCATCAAGCTCATCAATGAAGATGTTAAACAGAAATGGTCCCAACACTGAGCCCTGGGGAACACCACTTGTGACTGGCAGCCAGCTGGATTTAACTCCATTGAGCACCACTCTTTGGGACCATCCAGACAGCCAGTGCTTGATCCAGCAGATCATATGCTCACCCAGGCCATGTGCAGCTACTTTTCTATTAGAATTCTATGGGGAACAGTGTCAAATGCTTTTTGAAAGTCCAGGTAGATAATATCCACAGCCTTTCCTTCATCCAATAATCGGGTCATCTTGTCATAGAAGAAGATCAGGTTCATCTGGCAGGACCTGCCTTTCATAAACCCATGCTGACTAGGCCTGATCCCCTGGTTGCCCATTATATGGTTTGTGATGGCACTCAAGATGACCTGCTCCATGACCTTCCCTGGTATCAAAGTCAGGCTGACAGGTCTATAGTTTCCTGGATCCTCCTTTTTGCCTTTCTTGTAGATGGGTGTTCCATTTGCCACCCTCCAGTCCATTGGGACCTCCCCAGTTAGCCATGACTTCCTGTAAATGATGGAAAGCGGTTTGGTGAGCACGTCTGCCAACTCTTTCAGCACTCTTGGGTGTAGCCCATCTGGTCCCATAGACTTGTATGCATCCAAATGGCGTAGCAGGTCACTGATCTCTTCCTCTTTAATTGTGATGCCCTCGTTCTGCTTCCCCTCCCTGTCTCCTAGCTCATGAGGCTGGGTGTCCAGGGAACAGCTAGTCCCACTGCTAAAGACTGACGCAAAGTAGGCGTTGAGCACCTCAGCCTTTTCCTCATCCTTGGTGATTATGTTTCCCTCTGCATCCGATAAAGGAGGGAGATTTTCCTTAATCCTCCTTTTGTTGTTAATGAATTTATAGAAACATTTTTTATTATCC
This sequence comes from Numenius arquata, assembly GCF_964106895.1. Classification (NCBI taxonomy): domain Eukaryota; kingdom Metazoa; phylum Chordata; class Aves; order Charadriiformes; family Scolopacidae; genus Numenius; species Numenius arquata. The sequence continues at coordinate 99,482,660 of NC_133576.1, forward strand.
TTAACAGCTGCAGCTAGGTTGAGCTCTAGCTGCGCTTTGGCTCTCCTTATTTTCTCCCTGCATAGTGTCACTACCTCTTTATAGTTTTCATGAGAGGCCTTCCCCCTCTTCCAAAGGTTGTAGACTTCAAGTCTGCCATTCCTGTGCCACTCAGGTCAACATCTTATCTTGGGAAAAGACCCAATCAGCACAGAATAGGAAGCTTTCTGAGTCGGGAGCAGGACAGCAGAATAACACTTGCAGAGCACAAGGCAAAGAGGCAAAGAAGTATGGGGGCCGCATTGCCTGAAGTAGGGACAGAAACAGAGGCCAGCTCCTGGGAAAGAAAACTGGAGTAAATGAAAAAGAAGAAAGGAGCAAAGACATGTTGATAGATAAACGCAAAGAAAAAGAAGGAGAGGAGAGGAGAGGAGAGGAGAGGAGAGGAGAGGAGAGGAGAGGAGAGGAGAGGAGAGGAGAGGAGAGGAGAGGAGAGGAGAGGAGAGGAGAGGAGAGGAGAGGAGAGGAGAGGAGAGGAGAGGAGAGGAGAGGAGAGGAGAGGAGAGGAAGACAAGACAAGGAAAGGAAAGGGGAAAGGAAAGGGGAAAGGAAAGGGGAAAGGAAAGGGAAAGGAAAGGGGAAAGGAAAGGGGAAAGGAAAGGGGAAAGGAAAGGGGAAAGGAAAGGGGAAAGGAAAGGGGAAAGGAAAGGGGAAAGGAAAGGGGAAAGGAAAGGGGAAAGGAAAGGGGAAAGGAAAGGGGAAAGGAAAGGGGAAAGGAAAGGGGAAAGGAAAGGGGAAAGGAAAGGGGAAAGGAAAGGGGAAAGGAAAGGGGAAAGGAAAGGGGAAAGGAAAGGAAAGGAAAGGAAAGGAAAGGAAAGGAAAGGAAAGGAAAGGAAAGGAAAGGAAAGGAAAGGAAAGGAAAGGAAAGGAAAGGAAAGGAAAGGAAAGGAAAGGAAAGGAAAGGAAAGAAAGGAAAGGAAAGGAAAGGAAAGGAAAGGAAAGGAAAGGAAAGGAAAGGAAAGGAAAGGAAAGGAAAGGAAAGGAAAGGAAAGGAAAGGAAAGGAAAGGAAAGGAAAGGAAAGGAAAGGAAAGGAAAGGAAAGGAAAGGAAAGGAAAGGAAAGGAAAGGAGGAAAAGGAGTAAATCAACAACCTTTAGGAGGAGCTATGTTTAAAAAGTCTTAAACAGGAAGTTGCAGAAGGGAGATGATGAATACATAATTAAGAAGAATCATTTTGGTAACTGAGTGAATGAGAAGCCCGAGGAGTAAGGATGGGATTGGAAGTCAGTAAAGCAGCAAATGAAGGGAGGTAGGAGAGACAAATTATATGAAGAACAAGATACCCAGAGTAAGAATCCCTTGGATCAACAAAATCAAATAGGGACTTCTGGGGAAATAGCAGATAAATGGGGGCTACTAAAAAATGGCAATCGTAGCTATAGTCAAGAGACACAGGAATAAACATATATAGGGATGGGGATGGTCGGACTGTCCACATTAGGAGGTTGAGGCTGGAATGAAAAATTCAGATGATAAAGATACAGTATAGAGAAACAGGCAATTTAGACAGGCATACCTGAAGAAAACAGAGGAATAGAATGCCTTGACAAAACATAATTCCTTCCAAGGTTTGAGGGGAATGTAAATAACAGCAAACAGTGTCCATAAAGAGTATGATTTGAGATTCACACCAATATGAGGAGTTTAATTATGCTTTTGGTAGGAACTTTATTCTATCTACTGTATAGAATACACTTGTGTTACGGTCAGTGTAATGAAGTAGTGAAAGAATGCCCCAAAACTCCACCAAATTATCTGATGGCATGTTAAGTTGCATAAGAAAAAATTTCCAGGGGATAAAAAAAAAGATTCTGTGGCTAAGGTATTTGATTAGTATGGCAAATAACTGGATTCTTTATTTACCCTGTCACCAACTTGCAATGTCCTTAAAGCAAAATTCATGTTTGGGTTTTTGCTTTTTTTTTTTAATTATTGTAGCACAAACTGACACCCTGAA